>NC_091285.1:502298039-502898039 GCF_032444005.1 Ranitomeya imitator
TGACGGTTTGACGGTGTGAGGGGACACATTATATAAGTGTGTACTTCAGCGTTTGCAAGGAGCATAATTTTAGGAGCCACCATTTTCCATGTGTAGTATTACTGCTGTACAAGATGGCTCTTTCAGCAACAAATGCCTGGGGGGGGTTAAAGGTTCCCTTTCAACTTGCTCCACTGCAGGCTTCGGCCTACACTCTGCTTCTCTTTAATTCCCTGGGTTTCTACACTGTCAGTTGCCACCTGGAAGTGTTGTCTACACAGAAAAAACACTAGCTGATGTGTCAGTGGGGTTCAGCACCGCCAGCTGTTCGCCTGCTGTGCAGTCGGCAATGTGTCCAGCACAAGCCACGCTGGCACAACAGAACAAAAGCTGCCACCAGTGCAGGCTTCGTCCTACACTCTGCTCCTCTCCTCCTTCTGCTGACCCTGGGCTCTAACACCGCCAGTTTTTGCCCGGAACTGCTAGCTGCACAGAGAAAAACACCAGCCAATGTGTTAGTGGGGTTCGGCACCGCCAGCTGTTCCCCTGCTGTGTAGCCGGCAACGTGACCTGCAAACGCCACGCAGGCACATGAACTGAAATTAAAGGGACCCTGTCACCCACCCCAAGGTGTTTCTATGTATAACAGCCACCTTGTACAGCAGTAATGCTGCATTTGTACAAGGTGGCTGACTTTTTCTCCTTGCCAACGTGGAACTCAACACGTACAAAATGTGTCTCATTGAGACCATTCCACTGTCCCTGAGGTGTGACTTTCCTTTCTAATGGTACGCAGCACCACCCTTGGTAGCGCTGCCCGTCTTCTGACATCATTGGTTGGATGCCTGTGCCTGTGCGTCCGCCCTGCCCGACACAACCCCCCTTTCGCTGCGAGGGTGTGATTGATGGGCATGTGCAGTGCATATGTTCGCCTGTCTTAACTCATCTCCTTCCGCCTTCTTCAGACTGTGCGGCCTCATGGCCGTGGTAGGCGATAAGGGATCAGCAGAGGCCGCCCAGTCTGAAGCAGGTGTAAGGACATGTGTGAGCGGCAAACATATTTACTGCACAAGGCCACGAATCCCAGCCATGCAGTGTGAATTTTTGAAAACACACTGTGGGTCTGGGATTTATGGCCATCGTTAACCGCAACGGCCGACATGAAATGAGGTCAGAAGACAGGCAGCACTAACAGCGCATGGCAAAGGGATCACAAGAGCGCAGACTCCTGTACAGCAAATAACAACGCTCAGGAAGCTGCGCCCATGCACCAAGGTGTTATTTGGGACACCTGTGCTGCATCTCCTTAAAAAGACAAATCACGCCTCCACTACAGTTTGACTGTATAATGGGCTAAATTGTGTACGTGTTTCATTCAGCGTGTGCAAGTAGACAAATTAATAGAGCAACCTTTGACTTGTGCAGCATTAATGCTGCACAAGGTGTGGCTCTTGTACTTTGTAACACCTGAGGGGGGTTAAAGTTACCTTTGAAATTGGTTCAACTAGGCTTCGGCCTACACTCTGCTCCTCTCCTCCTCACCCGCCATTGTGTCAGTGGGGTTCAGCAACGCCAGCTGTTACCCCACTGTGTAGCCGGCAAAGTGTCCTGCAAACGCAACGCAGACACAAAGCTGCCTCCAGTGCAGGCTTCGGCCTACACTCTGCTCCCCCTGCTTACCCTTTGCTCCAACACCGCTAGTTGGGGCTGTAGGAAGACAATCTTTAATAGGCAACGCATCCTGGTTCCAGCACCGTCAGCTGTTTCCAGGTAGTGTCAAGCTCACTGAGACGCCTATGCTTGCCCCGTCGTGTTGTGGTCGGGTTAGCCAACTCCAGGGTGCCTCCAGTTTAGGAGCTTCCTATGTGGGCTGCGTGAATTGGTAGTCAAGGCTGGTTCTGTAGTGCCAGTAGGCCAAGCTCCCCCTGTAGGACTGTTGGGGTTCGGTAACTGCGGCTGCCTCGCGGCCTAGCTGTTCTCTCCTCTCCTGTGGACCTTCTGGTCCACATCCTGGTTCCAGCACCGTCAGCTGGTTCCAGGCCGAGCCTTTGGCTTAGGTGCCTCCTCCTGGGTATCCGAGTTCCACCAACATCAGGCGGTCCTTGGTAGTGCTTTTAAGCGCGGGCAACTACAGCTTAGTAACCGGGTTCCAGCACCGTCAGCTGGTCCTCGGTCGTGCCATTGGCTCTTGCACACTGGGGCCACGCATCCTGGTTCCAGCACCGTCAGCTGTTTCCGGGTAGTGTCAAGCTCACTGAGACGCCTATGCTTGCCCCGTCGTGTTGTGGTCGGTTTAGCCAACTCCAGGGTGCCTCCAGTTTAGGAGCTTCCTATGTGGGCTGCGTGAATTGGTAGTCAAGGCTGGTTCTGTAGTGCCAGTAGGCCAAGCTCCCCCTGTAGGACTGTTGGGGTTCGGTAACTGCGGCTGCCTCGCGGCCTAGCTGTTCTCTCCTCTCCTGTGGACCTTCTGGTCCACATCCTGGTTCCAGCACCGTCAGCTGGTTCCAGGCCGAGCCTTTGGCTTAGGTGCCTCCTCCTGGGTATCCGAGTTCCGCCAACGTCAGGCGGTCCTTGGTAGTGCTTTTAAGCGCGGGCACCTACTGCTTAGTAACCGGGTTCCAGCACCGTCAGCTGGTCCTCGGTCGTGCCATTGGCTCTTGCACACTGGGGCGACGCATCCTGGTTCCAGCACCGCCAGCTGGTTCTCGGCAGTGTTTTTGTCACGGGTACTCCCTCGTGCCCAGCCTGGTTCCAGCACCATCAGCTGTTTCCGGGTACTGTCAAACTCACTGAGACACCTATGCGTTGCCCCGTCGTGTTGCGGTCGAGTTAGCCAACTCCAGGGTTCCTCCAGTTTAGGAGCTTCCTATGTGGGCTGCGTGAATTGGTAGTCAAGGCTGGTTCTGTGGTGCCAGTAGGCCAAGCTCCCCCTGTAGGACTGTTGGGGTTCGGTAACTGCGGCTGCCTCGCGGCCTAGCTGTTCTCTCCTATCCTGTGGACCTTCTGGTCCACATCCTGGTTCCAGCACCGTCAGCTGGTTCCAGGCCGAGCCTTTGGCTTAGGTGCCTCCTCCTGGGTATCCGAGTTCCGCCAACGTCAGGCGGTCCTTGGTAGTGTTTTTAAGCGCGGGCACCTACAGCTTAGTAACCGGGTTCCAGCACCGTCAGCTGGTCCTCGGTCGTGCCATTGGCTCTTGCACACTGGGGCGACGCATCCGGGTTCCAGCACCGCCAGCTGGTTTTCGGCAGTGTTTTTGTCACGGGTACTCCCTCGTGCCCAGCCTGGTTCCAGCACCGTCAGCTGTTTCCGGGTACTGTCAAACTCACTGAGACACCTATGCGTTGCCCCGTTGTGTTGCGGTCGAGTTAGCCAACTCCAGGGTGCCTCCAGTTTAGGAGCTTCCTATATGGGCTGCGTGAATTGGTAGTCAAGGCTGGTTCTGTAGTGCCAGTAGGCCAAGCTCCCCCTGTAGGACAGTTGGGGTTCGGTAACTGCAGCTGCCTCGCGGCCTAGCTGTTCTCTCCTCTCCTGTGGACCTTCTGGTCCACATCCTGGTTCCAGCACCGTCAGCTGGTTCCAGGCCAAGCCTTTGGCTTAGGTGCCTCCTCCTGGGTATCCGAGTTCCGCCAACGTCAGGCGGTCCTTGGTAGTGTTTTTAAGCGCGGGCACCTACAGCTTAGTAACAGGGTTCCAGCACCGTCAGCTGGTCCTCGGTCGTGCCATTGGCTCTTGCACACTGGGGCGACGCATCCTGGTTCCAGCACTGCCAGCTGGTTCTCGGCAGTGTTTTTGTCACGGGTACTCCCTCGTGCCCAGCCTGGTTCCAGCACCGTCAGCTGTTTCCGGATACTGTCAAGCTCACTGAGACGCCTATGCTTGCCCCGTCGTGTTGTGGTCGGGTTAGCCAACTCCAGTGTGCCTCCAGTTTAGGAGCTTCCTATGTGGGCTGCGTGAATTGTTCGTCATTGCTGGTTCTGTAGTGCCAGTAGGCCAAGCTCCCCCTGTAGGACTGTTGGGGTTCGGTAACTGCGGCTGCCTCGCGGCCTAGCTGTTCTCTCCTCTCCTGTGGACCTTCTGGTCCACATCCTGGTTCCAGCACCGTCAGCTGGTTCCAGGCCGAGCCTTTGGCTTAGGTGCCTCCTCCTGGGTATCCGAGTTCCGCCAACGTCAGGGGGTCCTTGGTAGTGTTTTTAAGCGCGGGCACCTACAGCTTAGTAACCGGGTTCCAGCACCGTCAGCTGGTCCTCGGTCGTGCCATTGGCTCTTGCACACTCTTGCACACTGGGGCGACGCATCCTGGTTCCAGCACCGCCAGCTGGTTCTCGGCAGTGTTTTTGTCACGGGTACTCCCTCGTGCCCAGCCTGGTTCCAGCACCGTCAGCTGTTTGCTTTGGCTTAGGTGCCTCCTTCTGGGTATCCAAGTTCCACCAACGTCAGGTGGTCCTTGGTAGTGCTTTCAGGCACGGGTACCTCCTGCTTAGTAACCGGGTTCCAGTAACGTCAGCTGGTCCTCGGTAGTTCCATTGGCTCTTGGACCTTCGGCTACCCATCCGGGTTCCAGTACCGTCAGCTGGTTCTCGGCAGTGTCTTTTGCTCTTGTACCTTCTGCTCCCCATCCTGGTTCCAGTAACGTCAGCTGGTTCCGGGCAGAGCCTTTGGCTTAGGTGCCTCCTTCTGGGTATCCGAGTTCCGCCAACGTCAGGCGGTCCTTGGTAGTGCTTTTTAGCACGGGTACCTCCTGCTTAGTAACCGGGTTCCAGTAACGTCAGCTGGTCCTCGGTAGTTCCATAGGCTCTTGAACCTTCGGGTAGCCATCCGAGTTCCAGTTCCATCAGCTGGTTCTTGGCATTTTCTCAGCCTTCTTGTACCTTCTGCTACATTTCCAAGTTGAAGACCCTAAAGTCGACGACCCGAAAAACCACCCCGATGACGACGACGACGGTGGAGACGACGACGGCGTAGACGACGACCCTGGAGATGACGACCCTGGAGACGACGACATGGAAGACCGAGAAGCAGAAGAACAAGAGGCTGCAGAACAAAGAGCAGAAGAACATTAAGCATAACACTTAATATCAGAGCAAAAGATATTATCTAAATTATATGTAGAAGAAGACTAAGCAGTGTATGGGGGTGAGTCCGTTCCTCCTCGTGGTGCCCCTGGATAAAGCCTGATGCTGCAGGCCAAACTGAACGCGGACAAATGTAACTTTTGTGACTGGCAGAACGGAAGGTGTAATCTTCCAACTTTTATAGATAACAACTACGGGAATGCCTGTCACAAATGAGAATATGATGAAGAAGTAGAATAGGAAGAATAATAATAGTTGAATAAAATGAATATGAAGAATGTAATAAAAAAAAAAATAGGTAGAAGATGAAGAAGAAGATGAATAAGGTGAAGAAGTTGATGTCAAAGATGCTGATGGTGAAGAAGATGAAAGTGTGGGAAAAGTAAAAAAAAAAGAAGGGGAAGGGCGTGGAATAGTGAAACATCAATATCTGACAAAATTAAAAAAAAAATTACATAGTCAATATCTTTGTCACTCCGAACGTCTTTAAAAAAAAAAAAAATAAGGCTATTCTATTTGATTGGGCTAAACCTCTATGACTTTAATGTCTCCACCACCTCCCCAAATACATCCTGCATTATTCTTTGTTGTTTTCCTTCATGTAGAATGAACCTACAAGGAAAGAAAGGGTTTATTTTAATTCCGATATTTTGGTCCCATTGACTTGCAATGGGATCGGGTATCGGTATCGGCGATATCCGATATTTTTTCAATATCGGCCGATCCAATCCGATACCGATACTTTCCGATAGCGGAAGGTATCGCTCAACACTACGAAGACATAAATCCAAAAAATTTATAGTGAATTTATCAAACATGTAAGTGAATTTTAGATTGAATGGATTATTTATATAAAAGATAAATTGCTCCAAGCAGTTCTGATTGCCCTTCCAAACCATTAATAAATCATCAATATATCTTAAATACCATTCAATGTCCTGAGAAAAAGGGTTATTATCACTGAAAGTGTACATTTCCTCCCACCAAGCCATTACTAGATTTGCTACTGAGGGTGAGAATTTAGCCCCCATGGAAACTCCCTTACTTTGAATGAAAAATGTATTATCGAATAGGAAATAGTTGTGAGATAATAAAAAGGATAAAACTGTTCCAATAAATGTTTGTAAGTCGTGGGTTAATTTACTGTATTTGTTTAGATGAAATTGTACAGCCACTAAAGCAATTCTGTGCGGGATGGATGTATAAAGTGCAACTACGTCGCAGGTGAGCCACGTCCATTGTGAATTCCAGATGACATTATCTAGCATACTTAGAACATCTCTGGAGTCTTTCAGATATCCTGGGACTCTTTGTGCTAGTGGTTGGAGAATGGTATCCAGCCACTCCCCTAAACGCTCACTATAAGAGCCTATACCCGAAATTATGGGGCGCATGGGAGGTGGATAAACATCTTTATGCGTTTTTGGTAAAGCATGCATGAATGGTATTTTGGGATTAATGACATACAAATATTCAGCCTATCCTTTGGAAAAAAAACCCTGTTGTAAACCATCCTCTATGATACTTTTACATTGTGACGAAAACTCAGCAGTGGGATCAGAATCCAATTGAATATAAGTATCATTTTCAGAAAGCATTTTATGAATAGATTCAAAATAGTCAGATCTATTGATAACAACAACAGATCCCCCTTTGTCCGACATTTTTATGACTAGATCATTTTTATTTTTCATCTCTTCCAAAGTGTCTCGTTCTTTTCTAGTTAGGTTGAGTTTAGGGGAACTGGTGGAAGAGTTCAGGAGGAGATTGCGAATATCCCTTTCCACATTTTCTTGGAAACGATCCATAGATTCTGTTCTGGTGTGAACTGGATAGAAAGAAGGATTTTTGGTTTTTAAGGAAGAAATCATATTAACGTCCTGTGATAATGTATTTTCTGTATCTAAGTCCATAAGACATAAAAGTCCATTTTGTTCAGAAACATTTTTATTCATGAATTCATTCATATGAACTGATACTGGCAGAGGTGGCGCGTCTTTTTCCATGAAAAAATGTTTTTTTACTGTCAAGTTTCTGACAAATTTGTTTATGTCTTTCAAGGTAGAGAAAACATCCAAGCTGGTATTGGTGGGCACAAAGTTTAATCCTCGAGATAATAATTTTCTTTCATTGTCCGTGAGAGTATGGGAGGATAAATTTATAACATCTAACGAAACATCCTGTTGTAACTCCTCAATCGATTCCGAAATACCGAGGGAGCGTTTGTGATGTTTTCTGCCGCTCCTTCTGGTACGTTTTTTGAAACGTTTTTTGATTGTCCTGAAACATTTCTTTTAGATTTACGGTAATAACTAGTCTGATTGGTAGTTACTTGTCGTGTAGTGTTGTCTTGACTGCACGATTCCACAGAAACATCAGACGACTCTGGATCAGACGATGAAAAAGTCACCTGGTTGCGATTGAACGGAGTGCGGTTTCGTTTTTTCAGGATGGATCTGGGTGTAGCTGGAAATCTCTCCCATCTCCCCCACTCATAGACCTGATTATTAGTAAAATCAAATACATCCCTATTGAATTTACGTTTTTTTAAGGTGATGATGGAATCTTCCAGGGCATGTAATTTAGATTTCAGGTCTTTTTGGAAGTCCTCAAAATCAGTGTTATTCACTGCAGACTTAAGTAAAGTAAGATTTTTATCCAAGTCGGTCTTAATAGCAGATAATTCTTCACTTTCATATTTTACAATGAGCTGCATAAGGTGTTTAGAGCAGGTAGAAAGTATAGAGTTCCATTCTTTTACAAATACGTCATTATAGACTGTCAGGGTGGAGTTAATTATTCTCATGGCTATTCACCTGTTAAATCTGTTTTTATATGTCTTGTTGGGCTATTCAAGCTTATGCTGTGGACAAAGAGCACCATACGTGCTCGAAACGCGTTCAGCTAATTTATGGCTTCTTTTCTGGAATAGTTGTGCAGCTACTTGCAAGCAGCTTTTTCCTAATTTTAAATTTGTGGAAATAAAATTTGATGACTTTTACAATGTTATACACTGCATGGGCTGCGTTATATACTACTTGGCTGCTATATACTACGTGGGCAGTGTTATATACTGTGTGGGCTGCGTGATATACTACATGGCTGCTATATGCTACGTGGGCAGTGTTATATGCTATGTGGGCAGTGTTATATACTATGTGGGCAGTGTTATATACTATGTGGGCAGTGTTATATACTATGTGGGCAGTGTTATATACTGCATGGCTGCTATATACTACATGGCCAGTGTTATATACTATGTGGGCAATGTTATATACAGCGTGGGCTGTGTTATATACTGTTTGGCCTGTGTTACATACTGCGTGGCCACTGTTATATACTGCGTGGCCACTGTTATATACTGCGTGGCCACTGTTATATACTGTGTGGCCTGTATTAACGCATCGGGTATTCAAGAATATGTCGTGGCCTGTGCTATATATTATGTGTCTGCTATATATATGCATATTCTAGAATACCCGATGCGTTAGAATTGGGCCACCATCTAGTTGCCTATAACTGTGTTACCGGCACCAAATAAGATTCCTACACTGTCCCACTTATGACACATTGTCTCAACTATATCTTCTATCAAAACAATATTTCTTTGACACCATGCTCTTTATGAACAATAAAAACTATCACTCATTATGAACTATACCCTTCACACTATTTGCCCTTATGAACTATAACTTTCATACTGTCCATCCTTATTATCTATAACCTCCACGCTGTCTGCTCTTATTAACTATAACTATCACACTGGACTCTATTATGAACTATAACCTTCATGCCGTCCACACTTATAGTTTATAATGGAGTACATAGTGATGGTTATAGTTAACAAGCATGGAAAATGTGGAGGTTATAGTTAATAAGGACATACTTAATTTATGGAGGAGGCTATAGGCTATAATGGCAACACTGTTCTCTCTTATGAACTGTAACCTCCACACTGTCCACCTTTATAGTTCATAAGGGAGGACAATGTGGCTGTTATGGTTTATAGCCTTCTACACATTCTCTTTTATGAGTTAGAACCTTCACGCTGTCCGCCCTTATGCACTATTACTGTCAAACTGTCTGCCCTTATGAACTATAACCTCAACACTGTCCACGAAAAGTTACAACTACAGTATATACGTGTAAATTGATACATGCCTATGTTCCCTTCATATTTTGATGAAAACAAGAACAGATCCAACCATTTTTTAAGAACATTAAATATAAAGTAAACCCCCAAGCCAAACACGTTTGTGTGATTAGTGTTATGATATTAACAGTTTATCGCTTTTGATGATAGCTCTGGAAACCAGAAAAAAACATAATATATGACTGACGTTAGCTGTAACAAACACGACTAAGGTGGAAACAAAAGGATGTGATTCCATGTATTATATATGGGAGTTGGTAAGGAATAAATGCATACAGGGATTCCTGGTTTCATTACCTTTGTAACAATATTTCCTCCATTTACTACAAATGCTAAGTGCATGACCTTTCCAGCTAATGAATAGTAAAGATGCTTTTATTCTTGAGAATGGATAGATCCTCCCACAATTTCCTTTTTCTCTCGCTGTCCCCTGCAGATTCCAATGCATACTTCATTATTCTGTAAGTTATTTATGATTTGTACAGTACATGAAAGGCTCACGGTGAGAGACTCCCCTGAAATCATTTGCTTCTTTTTCTTTTCCCATGGCAAAATACAAGAGTTTTATGAATTCTTAATTATTACTGGGCTGAACAGCATCCTACACAGCTGTTGTTTAGCAGACTAAACTGGAAATCGTATTGGAAATCAAATCATAGTAATGGACTAAGTGATACTACTATGAAACCTTTATTACTCCAATATGTCTTTTATAGAGGCAGCTGAGCCCAATTTACATGGACATTAGCATGTCTCTCTGGTCTGGACTGTACTATATGGTTGTAAAGTTATGTCTACTCTATTCCAAATATGGATTAGTCATGGTGAGCAAATGGCAGCTGTTGTCTAACTACACCCCCAATGGATCAACATTCTCATCTTCTACACTGAAAAAGAATATGCTTAATGTATGAAATTCATAAAGATAACGACAAGTTTGGATCATTTCGTACTATATAGAACAGCACTTCCATATGGCTACAATTATGTTGTGCTTATAAAGAGTCTTGAACATTATGGGAAGACCATTTATTGATCCTTTTATATTTAAAAAAAAAAAAAATTATATATATATATATATATATATATATATATATATATATCAAGTTTTTCTGTATGGGCAGGCTTGTGGCTAACAAGACAAAAGAAAGAACCTGAAGGCAGTGTATGTGCGCCTTCATCAAATTTGACACCGTTTTTTTTAATGTTTCTTTTATACTTTTATTAGTTCTCCATAATGTTTTAAGGTTGTTGCATTAAAAATGCAGTATATGCGTTACAAGATTACATTTTAGAACGTCAAACCCCTGTCTTGCTGATGGGAACTGCTTTTTGTCTATTAGACTGCAGTGATGATGTGCCACACTTAATATATGACATTACTTCTATGGCCACTTATTGGCTGCTATATGCTTACATGTTGAGTACAATTTATCAATGCTATAGTTTAAAGGTTCATTTCACTGAGCCGTGAGTGTTGAAGAAAAGAACCCGGCACCAGGTCCGAGATGCCAGTCTCAATGTACCTTGCTTAATAACTCCTCAGGAGTCCGGTTGAATGAGGGTAATCTGGGTGCTTGTCGGAAATATAGTGCAACATACTGTAAATGTCTAATATAAAGGGAAGGCAGCCCTCACCTTGGACCCGTGGAAGCTTATGCAGCGCGAAACGACCGTAGCCCTGTCATTGTCTCCACCTATCCTCCCCATGTTTTTATCCGTTTTGAATAAAGAATCACGATTGGTGCGTGAGTGCTGCCTTTCCTTTCATATTGGACATAAAAGTTAATTTCATCTTACAATTAATTTTTCAGAATGAGCTGCAATGTATGTGACTAACACTATTTCTGCCCACTGTACATATATCGAATGGAAAAATAGGCACCTTTAGCGCCTCCCATAGGAAGAATAAAATGAAGTGACAATTGAATGGCACCGGTTTTCATTGCCTTTACTATGCCACCTATGGGAACACACTGGTCTCTCTGATTTTTTCACAGTACTATCATCTCTGGCCATTCTATGACTTATATTCTACATTTTTATCAAATTTTCTCTCTGCTAGCTCTATATTTATTTGAAATGTACTCGGGTTTTATGAGAGGAGACTAGCTACTATGCACAGCACACAAGTGATTACTGCTCTTCATTCCTTAGCACATAGACAATAGCAGCAGAATTACTGAGCAGTGTAGTTGTGAATCCAGCTTTAAAGGTGAAGTAAGCAAAACTTGTTAGAAAAATCAGCAAAATCTTTTGTTTCTCCCTCTAGCTGTCATTTCACTTTGCTACACTCTCTTCGTTCCCCTCCCTGCTCCATAGAGTTTAAAAGAGGTAAAGTCTGACATTTCACTGAGTTCTTAGTGGGAGGTTAAGAAGTGGCTCATATGTAGAGATAAAAATAGAATTATCTGATTAGATATATTACAAAGTTTCTTATAACTAGAGATGGGAGAACCTAAACAGCAAATCTGGGGCTCCGTACAGGACACCAAGCATTCGTGCACAGACCTCGAACATGGACCTCTCCCTGAATTCCATTTTACTGCTTGGATTTCGCAGCCCAAACAAAGCTTGCTGAAAGGCTGCAGCCAATCAACAAGCTTTACTGCATGGGCACTTCCGGCTCAATCACAGCCATGTCAAGTATTGACTTGGCTGTGATTGGCCGACACACAGTGTAAAAGAAAAAAACAAAAACGGCGTGGGGTCCCCACATTGTTTGATAACCAGCCAAAATAAAGCTCACAGCTGGGGGCTGGAATTCTCAGACTGGGAAGGGGCAATGGATATTGGCCCTCCCCAGCCTAAAATTAGCAGCCCACAACCGCCCCAGAAAAGCGCATTCATTAGGCTACATTCACATTAGTGTTGCGTCGGGCGCAGCCGCGGCGACGCATGCATCATGCGCCCCTATATTTAACATGGGGGTGCATGGACATGCGTTGTCTTGTGTTTTGTGACACATGCGTCATTTTTGGCGCAAGCGTCAGGGCGCAGAGGACGCTGCACATCGCATTTTTTTTGCATCCAAAATCAAGCCAAAAATGGACGCTTGAGTCACAAAACAATGCGTTTTTGCATGCGTTTTGCATGCGTTGTGCGTTGCGTCGCCGACGCAACACACAACGCAAATGTGAACGTAGCCTTAAATGCACCAATTCTGGTGCTTTGCCCGGCTCTTCCACCTGACCTGGTGTGATAGCAAATAGGGTAATAGTTGTGGGGTTGATGTCAGCTGTTTTATGTTTGCTGACATCAAGCTCAGGGGGTTAGTAATGGAGAGGCATCTATCAGACACCCCCATTAGTAACCATGTAATAAAATTTAATAAAGACACAGAGTGAAGTCCTTTAATTGAAATAAACACACAAAGTCCTTTCTTTGAAAAAAGACTTACCAACCCAGTTTTACCCATTTATTCACAAAAAAATAAAAATAAAAGAGCAAAGTTATTCTCATCTTTCGGCCAATAATCCATTAAGCCCATGTTCTATGATGATTTGGATGGTTTAGTGAGCATTAAAAACAGTAATGCGACCTCTCATCTCACCATGCCAGCCAGCTCACACTGAGCTGAGTGTGAGAATGCAGCTGCAGTGAGACTGACGGTGACGCCATTAAGATAAGATCCGGTGTTTGATGCGCTGTCATACAGATGTGGGAAATACCAGATGTTCAGACCCCCAATTCATTTGAATGGGGTCCAGGTTGTGGTTCAGGCACCGTTCAAACTTTTTTAATGTTTGGCTGAATCCGAAGTACCCAAACATCCACGGGTCTACACATCACTTCTTATAACCGCCTATAGCATTTAAGCAAGGTTTGTTGAAAGTACAGTTCACACACAAATGGATAGACTATAAATAAATGATGATTAATGAAGTGCAGCGGTGTTCACACAGTGCCCACCTGGTCAGAGTGACACCAGCAGCGTGATCATGTCATGTGATCATGCTTTTAACATCAGCCAGTGCTGCGGAGGTGCACACTAGCAAATGCTCCACACTGGAGGTGAAGACACTGAAGATATGGAGAGGTGTATTTGCTGCTTGGCGGGGTACTTCATTCCTGGGGGTGTATTTACTGTGTGGAGAGGTATTTACTGTGTGTGGGTGGTGTTTACTGGGGAGATGCATTTACTGTGTGTGTACTTACTGTGTGGGGGGGTATTTTGTATGTTTGGGGTATTTACTGGGTGTGCGTGGTGTTTACTGAAGGGTGGAGCATTTACTGTGTGTTTGTCATTGAATTTAGTGTGGGGGTATTTACTGTGTGTGGGGTATTTACTGTGTGTGGGGTATTTACTGTGTGTGGGGGTACTTACTGTGTGTGAGGGGATATTTACTGTGTGAGGGGGTATTTACTGTGTGTGGGAGGTGTATTTACTGTACTGTATGTGTTTTAGAGGCAATTACTGTTTGGGGTATTTACTGGGTGTGGGTGGTATTTACTGAAGGGTGGTGCATTTACTGTGTGTTTGTCTTTGAATTTAGTGTGGGGGGTATTTACTGTGGGGGGTATTTACTGTGTGTGGGGTATTTACTGTGTGTGGGGTATTTACTGTGTGTGAGGAGATATTTACTGTGTGAGGGGGTATTTACTGTGTGTGAGAGGTGTATTTACTGTACTGTATGTGTTTTAGCGGCAATTACTGCATGGGGAAATTTACTTTAGCGGGGCTGAAGGAGATTTATTGTGATGGGGTATTTAGTGTAACTGGGCTGGGTGAGATTTTTTGTAACAGATGATTTGAGGACACATTTGGCGAGAAAGGAAGGGACAAATGAAGACACAATATAGGGAGCGGGAGAAATGTGAAAACACAATATAAGGAGAAAGGTATGAGATGAGGGGCAAGTATGGGGGGATGGGTGCAGACACAGTATGAGGAGTGAGGGAAAAATGTATGAGAACTCAGTATGGGGAGCGAGGGTGATGAGATGGGAAGACAAAGTGATGTATGAGGAGGCAGTATGGAAAGTGAGAGGGTACATGAGGAGGGAAGGGTAAACAGGTGACAAAACTATTGAGAGGAATAGTGCGAGGAAAAAGTATGGGGTAAAAAAGTGGGAATGGGCATAGAATAGAGACTGAATAGTGTGGGGGGTCTAGCATGGGGGAACAATGTAAGGGCACAGCCAGGAGGCAACAGTATACCAAAGAGGGGGGTGTGATGAGAGGGCACAGTTTAGAGAATGGGCTCTATAGGGGAGACTCAGTGTGAATGAACAGTGTGAATAGGTGAACCCAGTATTGAAAGGAGGGGGGCAGTGTTCGAGAGCATGTATCATAAGAGGGACAGTGTAGGGGGTCATATTTTTTGCAGTGAATATAGTGACGGGCAATTATTTATTCAGAGGCTCAGTGTAGGGCAAATATTTTTATTTTTAAAAAAGAATGGGAAGATTTTTCTACCAACTGCTCGAGGGGATTCATGGGTTTACTTATTAAATCCAATGAGTCTACTTTGGGTGAACTAGATATAGAAATCAACACCATAGAGACTGATTTGAGGAACAATATGCCTAATGAAGCTATTGTTAAACTTAATAAGGAGTTGGAAGGTGATTTTGCCAGATGGGAAAAGGAGATCTTGTCTTCAAAAACAAAAAAATACCAACGTGATGTATCAGATTTTTCGAACAACCGAGTTTATAGATGGAGGAAAAAACAAGTGATACCCTCTACTATTGTTAGACCTCATCGCAATTCCTTCTCCTCGGCCTCATCAATGGACGAAGAGGCATCTGTGGGTAGCCATCCTACAGCCCAACAGAGCTTGCGTTTGGGGATCGGTAAACATTCCTTCAAGAAGGGGCCGATGTACAATAAAAGGAAATTGACACCCCCACAATCATTGGAAAAAAAGTCCAAAACAACTACAAGGTTAGAGGTAATTAATCTCTCAAAATATGCTCTATCTAGGTCCCAGGAGGAAGTTTTGGGATTGGGTCTGACATTTGTTCCTAATAATAATTTTAATTACTTTGTAGCTATGAAGGACCTACAATTATTCTTTACTCTGCAAACTTCATGCAAGGCCTTCCGGTGTGGATAGTCTGGATACTACTACAGATCGTGAAATTCTGGCCGTTTTGGAAGAACTGGAGAATGAAAGCTGGACCCCCACCCAAGGTACCTTTCCTACTTCCGTTGTGCCGAGGTCCTCCACATTCCCCCCCTTTTCTCTATGTCCACAAATTGAGATTTTCAACAAATTAGTTTTGGCTGATTTTAAGTTGATATCACAGAACAGGGGTCGCGATAATTTAACTAGATCTCAACGGCAAGCCTTGAAGGAGTTAAAATCTATGCAGGATGTTGTTATTAAGCCGGCCGATAAGGGGGGGAATGTGGTCATCTGGCCAGCGGAAATGTACGAGAGGGAAGCCTTTCGCCAACTTAGGGATAAGGAGGGCTATACCCTGCTATCTAAAAACCCAGTGGCGGCATTCTCCAGATCATTATTTGAAATATTAGATAGGGCATTTCAACAGGGTATCATTCCCAAGAAAATCTTTGAGGGGCTATGTGTGAAGACCCCGGTTATACCAACTTTATACCTTTTACCTAAGGTTCATAAGGACCCCACCACTCCCCCAGGGCGTCCGATTGTCTCTGGCATAGGGGGGCTTTGTGATCCAGCCTGCAAGTTTATTGAATACTATTTGCACCCTTTAGTTGAGACACTGCCCTCCTATGTCAGGGACACGACGGACGTCCTGGGTAGACTGGATGGTGTGGTGATGGAATCGGATATGCTGCTCGCCACAATTGATGTGGAATCATTGTACACAAGCATCAGACACGCTGATGGCATTAGAGCTGCTAGATTCTATTTAGAATCGAGCAACCTTGACTCTGATCTGTGCTCCCTCGTCCTGGAACTGCTGGACTTTATTTTGAAACATAATTTCTTCACCTTTAAGGACCGGTTCTTTTTGCAACAACGCGGCACTGCGATGGGCGCGGCGTGTGCGCCATCCTATGCAAACCTCTTTCTCGGTTTTTGGGAGAGGGAGGTTTTCGGGGATGGCGCGCGCGCTGCCTCCCAGGCGCAGTGCTGGTATAGGTACATCGATGATGTCCTCACAATTTGGCAGGGTGACGAGTCGGGGCTTCGGCATTTCATCCATGAGCTTAACCAGAATCAATATAACATCAAATTAACGTATAAAATTGCTTCCAGGATGATCGACTTTTTGGATATTAAAATAATGGTCGATGATCTTGGAATGTTGCAGACTGATGTCTTTCGAAAGGAGACATCGGTCAATGCATTACTGCATGCCTCAAGTGCACATATTTCTTCAACTATACGGGCTGTCCCAATTGGACAGTTCTTACGTATGAAGAGGATTTGTTCATTGGATGGAATGTTCGAGGCCCAGGCTCGTGATCTATCCAGCAGATTCCGGGAGAGGGGGTACAGTAGTAGAAATATCAAACAAGGCTACCAGCGTGCCAAGCGTGTACCAAGGGAACAACTGCTTCGTACTACCAAAAAGGATGCTAAGAGAGAGCGGCCTCTCCGTTTCATCACCACATTTAATGACCAATGGGGATCGATTCGTAATATTCTGTCCAAACATTGACCTATCCTTAAGACTGAATCTACCTTGGGACGTCTTATTCCAGACAACCCCCTTTTGACAGCAAGGCGGGGTAAGAATTTAAAAGATATTTTAACAAGAAGCCACTATGTGGCAAAAATTCCCACCCCCTTTGGGACAGGCAAACAGAAATGGGGTTTCTTTCCCTGTGGTTCTTGCGCAGCGTGTCGAAATTTTGAGAGAGCAACATCCTTTACATCTGCGGATGGTGATAAGGAGTACCGTATCACTCATTATATCACCTGTAATACCACTTATGTGGTTTATTATGCACGGTGCTCCTGTAATTTGGGGTATGTGGGCCTTACGTCCCGTGAGCTTAGGATCAGGACACGTGAGCACGTGCGGGACATCGTTGCTGCTAAACAGGTTGTGGAGATTGATGAGCTGAAGACGATCCCCCGACACTTCAGACTGCGCCACGATTCTGACCCCTCATCTTTTAAAGTACGTGGTATTGATAGGGTCCGTTGCGGCATTAGGGGGGGTGATCAGAAGCGTGTTTTGGCGCAGATGGAGTGTCGGTGGATTGTGACCTTGGGCACGATGTCTCCGCATGGGCTCAACGAGAAATTGTCTTTTGCTCCATTCCTCTAGCCCTCCTCTTTTTGAGTTAATGGCTCCATCTTATTCTGTGTCTGTATCTGACCCTGGTTGTAAACAGAGTGACTTCTCACTCACATCCCATTATGTGTCTCTCTCGCATTTGTGTTGTATGTGCTTTTATTCATTGTTTTTGTCTTTTTTCTCTTTTTCTTTTATTATTTGTATGGTCACATATAGGTTGGAAGAGTTTTGTTTTCCCATGCGATTTTCATCACGTTTTGCGTGAATCATCATGGAGGGGCATTTAATCATTTCATCATGGAAACGATATATCCTATGGAGCATATGGAAGGAATCATATTTGGGGATCACTACACGTTTGGAACAGACAATATGAACAGACAATATGAAGAAGATACCCCTTATTTTATGATTACCTTCAAATTGTTGCTCCTCTGTATTAATGCCCTGTTTTTTATCTCTTCCTTCACCCTTCTGTACCTATACATATATTGTGTAATATTATGTGTTTATATTCAGTTTTGGTCACATACCACATGCTTTTGTGAAACCGTTATGCTCCGTTGCTGTCCACAGTCCATCCAGTACTTAAGATGGCCGCTGCGCCGCGCGCTTGCGCAGTGTGACTCCATGCGTGCCCGCGTCGCTGAAGGCGTCCACAAAGGCCGGGCGCGGGTCTCTGACATCATAGGAAATGTTTTCCTTGACCCGCGCCCGGCCTGGACTGCCGGATGTGGCGTTGGACGCTGGGGGATGCACACGGCGCATGCGCCACACCGGGCGCACTTTTTTCAGCACTAATTATTTCTATATATATACGGGGCATTGTAGGGTTTGCCATACGGCCCCCCGAGGAAGCCAACTACGCGAAACGCGAGTCGGGGTCTCTTGGTGTCTTCAGCCATCCACGGTCTCTCTCCCACATGGGTAAGCATTTGCCATGCTCCTAACTAGCCGGTGGTCTTACATACTCTTTGTGTCTATTAGAACCAGCAGTGTCCTGGTATGGGCTCCCTAGTACCAGATGGTATGTACAATTATTGGGATGCTCTTCTATCTATTGGATTACATTTTGCTCCAGGCTGTTTCTAGCATGGAGACATGTTGAGTGGCTGATCACACATGGTTTTTATTGTGTTTCTGTCCCTTTCATTCTTGTCATGTTGCTATATTTGGCTATTGGCCATTATTAACTGTTATTGAGCTTTTTGTACTTATTAAACTTTTTTGATATGATATTACTGGCACTTGAGCTCGATGTATTTATTGGATCCATATTATTGAGAGTATAGACTCCTGTTTCTCTTGTAGGCTTATCTCATATTTTGGAGTAGCGTTTAGCGCTCTCATCCTAGATCCTGGTGTACAGGATCATTATCCTCTTAAGTGTTTTCCAATATGTCAGTGGTTGTTAATCTAAATATTTTTATTTGGTAGCATTATAACACTGCTATATTTAAGGGCGTCGTGTGGGGATGTGCTGCAGAAGACCGGAGAAGATGGAAGAATGCAGAGACAGCTGTGGATGAGAAGAGTCATCAAGGGGTCTGGACAGGATGAAGATGAAAAGAAAGAGAACGACTTCAGAGACAACATCATCTATCAGGTACCTGGATGTATATTTTTTTAATGATACTGACTAATTTTCATATTTTTATTTGTTAGGAATATTAAATGGATTGTCCAAGCTTGTAATGAGTATGCAGTAATTCTATGTGACTGGTGACTTCTGAATTCTCACAGTGCACACTATTAGGATTCTCTGGTGATGGTGATTTGAAAGCATGTGGTCACATGTTGACTAGACATGCGTGGCCTCACTCAATGAAAATGAATTGAGCAAGGCTGGGCACGTCCAGTCGGAATGTGGCTGCAAGTATGTAAATCACATACTTCTACAAGGAAGAATCCTAAAAGTGTGCAGTACATGCACTGTGAGAATTCAGAAGCCTGCAGTCACCTACAGTGACTGCACACTTTCATCTCAAACCTGGATGCACCTTTTAATTATAAAATGAAGCCCTGTAGCCAATCCTAATATTATTTCAACAGGTTTAGTAGTACATGTGCACTGCCAACTGATAGTGGATGGGAACTGGTTGCAAATTCTGCAACATTGATATAGGAGGATGAGCAGTCTAAATTTAGAGTATCCGAAAATGATGTGAGGAGGCAGTTTAAGTCACTTAACATTGGTAAAGCTGCAGGACCTGATGGATTCAGCTCACGTGTCCTTAAAGTTTTTGCAGACCACCTGTGTACTATCTTTACACGCCTATTTAATGGAAGTATACAAACACAGAGGGTACCAGTGTTATGGAAAACTTCCTGTCTGGTGCCGGTACCCAAGACTTCTTCTCCTGCAACCCTAAATGACTATCGTCCTGTAGCCTTAACATCTCACGCTATGAAGGCCTTGGAAAGATTAGTGCTTGCTCACTTAAGACCAAGGGTCAATGCTTTTATCGATCCCCTTCAGTTTGCTTACCGACATAGATTGGGGGTGGATGATGCTATTCTTTCTCTATTACATAGGGTACATTCATTTCTGGAGACTGACGGAACCATGGTGCGAGCGATGTTCTTCGATTTCTCGAGTGCATTTAACTCCCTGCAGCCACTTTTACTACTCAAAAAGATGATTGATATGAAAGTAGAGGGGGGGTTGAGAAATTGGAAACTGACTACCTATCAGATCGGCCATAGTTTGTACAGATGGGAGCAGTTGTGTCAAGCAGATTACTGAGCAGTGTAGGTGCCCCCCAGGGAACGGTGCTTGCGCCCTTTCTATTCACACTGTATACTTCAGACTTTCAGTATAAATCTGAACTTTGCCACCTTCAAAAATTGTTGGATGACTCCGTGGTTGTGGGATGCATTAGGGGAGATCAGGGGGATGAGGAATATAGAAGGGTGGTGTCGAATTTCGTGGATTGGTGCAATGGTAACTATCTGCAACTAAATGTTAAGAAAACCAAGGAGTTGGTGGCCAACTATAGCAGGATTAAGTTGGAATGCTTACCGATCACTATTGCTGGTCAGGAGCTAGAGCAGGTGGAGAGTTACAAATATTTGGGGGTCCATTTGGATAGCAAACTGGACTGGAGATGCCACTCAGAGTTTGTCTACAAGAAGGGGATGAGCAGACTGTATTTCCTAAGGAATACATTTCAAAAACCTGACCGGCACATCCAAACATAGACTCAGTGTGAACAGGTGCTGAACCTAGAGTCGCCAACTCGTATATAGTTAAGTAAATAAGGCAGCACACTGCAGCGCTAAAACATACAAACTTGAAAAACGAAATTTGAACTGCATTACTGCACTAGAAATATGAAAAATGAGAGCTTTTAGCGCATAAAAATGGCCAATTTTATGTGTACCTGGTAGCCCCGTTACGGCATCTCTCTTATACCAGGTCCTAAACTTGCTTTACCTCGCTGAGAATAAACGTCTCCATCTGAATGGGTACATGTGAAAACCTCTTACTAGACTAAAATTCTCTCTCTCTGTGGAGGGGTATTGGACCTGCTGTAATTAAAACACCTGAAGCTAGGAGGCAGAGTGCACGATCAGAAGGCTAAAGAATACATTTCAAAAACCTGACCGGCACATCCAAACATAGACTCAGTGTGAACAGGTGCTGAACCTAGAGTCGCCAACTCGTATATAGATAAGTAAATAAGGCAGCACACTGCAGCGCTAAAACATACAAACTTGAAAAACGAAATTTGAACTGCATTACTGCACTAGAAATATGAAAAATGAGAGCTTTTAGCGCATAAAAATGGCCAATTTTATGTGTACCTGGTAGCCCCGTTACGGCATTGGTAGAACATTGTTAGAAATGTTCTACCAATCTGTAGTGGCAAGTGCCATCTTTTTTGCAATCATATGCTGGGGTAGTAGTGTGCGGGCCTCTGATGCTAATAAGCTGAATAAGATTATTAAGAAGGCAAGTTCTGCTGTGGGCTGCAAGCTGGACTCTTTTAGGGAGGTAGTGGAGAAAAGAACTCTGAGAAAGTGTATGGCAATTATGAACAATAATGCTCATCCACTAAATGAGCTATTCATGAGACAGAAGAGCACCTTCAGCAACCGGCTAATACTTCTGAGGTGTAAGAAGGAAAAATATAGGAAATCGTTTGTGCCAACTGCCATGGGAATGTACAACAATAACATTAGGGTTCAACCACCAAGGTGAATGTCTACTTATTTCTCTACATTTCAGTTCACTCGTTGTGTATGTCCTATTCTAATGTATAATGTATAATGTTCTTCTGTCAACTCCACTGTCATGTCAACTATGTAATTCTTTTATGATTTTTATGATTTTATTTAAGTTGTGCTGCTGTGATACCATAATTTCCCACGGGATCAATAAAGTGTATCGTATCGTATCGTATCGTAATAGCTAGAAATATACTCACTGTCAGGATTCAGCACTGCTTGCAGGTTCCAGCAGTCATCACATGGCGGCTTAACTCATATGCGATTTTCATACTTACACTGTTACATAACAACAAGCTTCTCTTCTGCTCCTCTCAGTTTTTCACTAAACATTGAATTAGGGTGAGCAGGTTGTAGGCACAGGACTAAGTGTGCAAATCGCATATGTGCTTGGGTGGGGGTTAAAGGGGTGCTAAACTGAATTCTTGCCCTGGGTGCCAGAAAACCTAAATCCTAGATACAACTCTGGGCTAGGATGAGGAACATATATACCAGGATGTGACACAGGATAAGAAAATGAAGTATTTTTCCCAGAAAAGTATTGCAATTAGACATGGTTTGTTATACACGTTTATTTCCATTGTGTGTATTGAAATAACACAAAAAATGCAAAAAAAAAAGAAAATTGGTCATAATTTCACACAAAACTGGGCCAGGAAAAATTGTTGGCTCCCTCATCTTAATATTTGGTTGCAAACCCTTTGGAATAAATAGCTGCAATTTATCACTTCCTATTAACATCAACAAGCTTCTTACACCTCTCAACAGGAATTTTGGACCATTCTTGCTTTCCTAACTGTCTCTGGTCTTTTAAGATCTCTTCCCAGATTTTTAATGGGATTAAGAACCGGGCTCATTGCTGGCCACTTCAGAATTCTCTCACTCTTTTTTTTCCATCCATTTTTGGGTGCTTCGTAAGTATATTTGGGGTCATTTCCTGCTGGAAGATACATGACCTAGAACATAAACCCAGCTTTCTGACACTGGGCACTGCATTGTGACCAAAAATCTTTTGTAATCTTCAGATTCCATTATGCCTTGCACACAGTCAAGACACCAAGTGCAAGAGAAAGCAAAACAACCCCAACACATTTTGAACCTCCAACATATTTAACTTTAGGCACTTTATTATTATTTTTTGTAGGCCTAATTCCTTTTTCGGTAAACAATAGAATGATGTGCTTCACCAAAAAGCTTTATCTTGGTCTCATCTGTTCACAAGACGCTTTAGCAGAAAAATTTTTGATTAATTACGTACATTTTGGCAAGTTGCAGTCTAGCTTTTGAATGCCTCTATGTCAGCAATGGAGTTCTCCTGTGTCTCCAGATAGTTCACATTGACACTGATGCCCCCTTAGCCTGCAGGACAGCTTGAATATCTTTGAAAACTGATTGCAGCTGCCTAGCCATTATGCGGACTATCCTTCATTGCAACCTTTCATCAAATTTTGTTTGCATTTGACATCCAGGGCGATTAGCTACAGTGCCATGGGTTGTAACCTTCTCGACTACATTGCACACAGTGGACAAAGAAGCATAAAGATCTCTAAAGATGGATTTGCAACCTTGAAATTGTTGATATTTTTCACTAATTTTGTTTCTCAAGTCCTCAGAGAGTTCTCTTCTTTTCTTTCTGTTCTCCATGCTTAGTGTGGTACACACATACACACAATGCAAAGATTGAGTTAAGTTCTCCCCTTTTTATCTGGTTTTCTGTGTGATTTTCATTTATCCATTTGAACAAGCATCACATGCTTGAAACAATCGTTTACCGACAATTTTGGAAAGGAGGCAACAATTGTGTCCAATTTTTTGAGGTTGGTTTGGTCCAATTTGCCTTTTTTTTCTTTGTTTCTTTATGTTGTTACAATACACACAAAGGAAATAAACATGTGTATAACAAGTATTATATAGGTCTCAGAAAGGTGCCACATGGTAAACCTTTTTACAAACTTCAAAATATTTAGAATTCTCTAAAATAAAAAAACAATGCAGAATTTAAGGTTTTTTAACCATTTCACTACACTTGGAATTTGTGTCCTGTTTTTCATTGCACTATATACTGTAGTAAAATTAAAGTAATTTTTCAAAGCTTAAATGTGCCCTGCAAAAAAAAACATGCCCTTACATGGCATACATGTTGACAGAAAAATAAACATATTTTGACTCTGTAAACAGAGAGAAAGAAAATTCATGAAAAATGGCCTAATTGTGAAGAGGTTAATGGACAAAGGCCTCAGAGGTCAATGGAAACGTCACCATCACACCGTATTTGAAAGCATCTGACAATTTGTTAACTTCAGCAATATGCCTATTATCATGAGGTTTTAGAAAAAGTTGGAGATAACTGATAATACAGCACTCACAATTTACATAATACAGTTAGGTCCATATATATCTGGACAGAGACAACATTTTTCAAATTTTGGTTATAGACATTACTACAATAAATTTTAAACAAAACAATTCAGATGCAGTTGAAGTTCAGACTTTCAGCTTTCATTTGAGGGTATCCACATTAAAATTGGATGAAGGGTTTAGGAGTTTCAGCTCCTTAACATGTGCCACCCTGTTTTTAAAGGGACCAAAAGTCATTGGACAATTGACTCCAAGGCTATTTCATGGACAGGTGTGGGCAATCCCTTCGTTATGTCATTCTCAATTAAGCAGATAAAAGGCCTGGAGTTGATTTGAGGTGTGGTGCTTGTATTTGGAAGGTTTTGCTGTGAAGTAAACATGCGGTCAAAGGAGCTCTCCATGCAGGTGAAACAAGCCATCCTTAAGCTGCGAAAACAGAAAAACCCATCTGAGAAATTGCTACAATATTAGGAGTGGCAAAATCTATCAGGAGGGCGTTAAACTAGAAGAAGAGGGGACGGGAAGAAAAACATTAGACTCGAACAAAGACGACCCAGGAAAACATACTCTGAAGGGAGGTAAGAACATTTCTAAAACAATCCACAGTGAGGAGATTGGAACAAAACAAAATCCTCTAAACTGCATGCTCGCAAACGCCAGAAGCCTGACAAACAAGATGGAAGAACTAGAAGCAGAAATATCTACAGGTAACTTTGACATAGTGGGAATAACCGAGACATGGTTAGATGAAAGCTATGACTGGGCAGTCAACTTACAGGGTTACAGTCTGTTTAGAAAGGATCGTAAAAATCGGAGAGGAGGAGGGGTTTGTCTCTATGTAAAGTCTTGTCTAAAGTCCACTTTAAGGGAGGATATTAGCGAAGGGAATGAGGATGTCGAGTCCATATGGGTTGAAATTCATGGAGGGAAAAATGGTAACAAAATTCTCATTGGGGTCTGTTACAAACCCCCAAATATAACAGAAAGCATGGAAAGTCTACTTCTAAAGCAGATAGATGAAGCTGCAACCCATAATGAGGTCCTGGTTATGGGGGACTTTAACTACCCGGATATTAACTGGGAAACAGAAACCTGTGAAACCCATAAAGGCAACAGGTTTCTGCTAATAACCAAGAAAAAATATCTTTCACAATTGGTGCAGAATCCAACCAGAGGAGCAGCACTTTTAGACCTAATACTATCTAATAGACCTGACAGAATAACAAATCTGCAGGTGGTCGGGCATTTAGGAAATAGCGACCACAATATTGTGCAGTTTCACCTGTCTTTCACTAGGGGGACTTGTCAGGGAGTCACAAAAACATTGAACTTTAGGAAGGCAAAGTTTGAACAGCTTAGAGATGCCCTTAATCTGGTAGACTGGGACAATATCCTCAGAAATAAGAATACAGATAATAAATGGGAAATGTTTAAGAACATCCTAAATAGGCAGTGTAAGCGGTTTATACCTTGTGGGAATAAAAGGACTAGAAATAGGAAAAACCCAATGTGGCTAAACAAAGAAGTAAGACAGGCAATTAACAGTAAAAAGAAAGCATTTGCACTACTAAAGCAGGATGGCACCATTGAAGCTCTAAAAAACTATAGGGAGAAAAATACTTTATCTAAAAAACTAATTAAAGCTGCCAAAAAGGAAACAGAGAAGCACATTGCTAAGGAGAGTAAAACTAATCCCAAACTGTTCTTCAACTATATCAATAGTAAAAGAATAAAAACTGAAAATGTAGGCCCCTTAAAAAATAGTGAGGAAAGAATGGTTGTAGATGACGAGGAAAAAGCTAACATATTAAACACCTTCTTCTCCACGGTATTCACGGTGGAAAATGAAATGCTAGGTGAAATCCCAAGAAACAATGAAAACCCTATATTAAGGGTCACCAATCTAACCCAAGAAGAGGTGCGAAACCGGCTAAATAAGATTAAAATAGATAAATCTCCGGGTCCGGATGGCATACACCCACGAGTACTAAGAGAACTAAGTAATGTAATAGATAAACCATTATTTCTTATTTTTAGTGACTCTATAGCGACAGGGTCTGTTCCGCAGGACTGGCGCATAGCAAATGTGGTGCCAATATTCAAAAAGGGCTCTAAAAGTGAACCTGGAAATTATAGGCCAGTAAGTCTAACCTCTATTGTTGGTAAAATATTTGAAGGGTTTCTGAGGGATGTTATTCTGGATTATCTCAATGAGAATAACTGTTTAACTCCATATCAGCATGGGTTTATGAGAAATCGCTCCTGTCAAACCAATCTAATCAGTTTTTATGAAGAGGTAAGCTATAGGCTGGACCACGGTGAGTCATTGGACGTGGTATATCTCGATTTTTCCAAAGCGTTTGATACCGTGCCGCACAAGAGGTTGGTACACAAAATGAGAATGCTTGGTCTGGGGGAACATGTGTGTAAATGGGTTAGTAACTGGCTTAGTGATAGAAAGCAGAGGGTGGTTATAAATGGTATAGTCTCTAACTGGGTCGCTGTGACCAGTGGGGTACCGCAGGGGTCAGTATTGGGACCTGTTCTCTTCAACATATTCATTAATGATCTGGTAAAAGGTTTACACAGTAAAATATCGATATTTGCAGATGATACAAAACTATGTAAAGCAGTTAATACAAGAGAAGATAGTATTCTGCTACAGATGGATCTGGATAAGTTGGAAACTTGGGCTGAAAGGTGGCAGATGAGGTTTAACAATGATAAATGTAAGGTTATACACATGGGAAGAGGGAATCAATATCACCATTACACACTGAACGGGAAACCACTGGGTAAATCTGACAGGGAGAAGGACTTGGGGATCCTAGTTAATGATAAACTTACCTGGAGCAGCCAGTGCCAGGCAGCAGCTGCCAAGGCAAACAGGATCATGGGGTGCATTAAAAGAGGTCTGGATACACATGATGAGAGCATTATACTGCCTCTGTACAAATCCCTAGTTAGACCGCACATGGAGTACTGTGTCCAGTTTTGGGCACCGGTGCTCAGGAAGGATATAATGGAACTAGAGAGAGTACAATGGAGGGCAACAAAATTAATAAAGGGGATGGGAGAACTACAATACCCAGATAGATTAGCGAAATTAGGATTATTTAGTCTAGAAAAAAGACGACTGAGGGGCGATCTAATAACCATGTATAAGTATATAAGGGGACAATACAAATATCTCGCTGAGGATCTGTTTATACCAAGGAAGGTGACGGGCACAAGGGGGCATTCTTTGCGTCTGGAGGAGAGAAGGTTTTTCCACCAACATAGAAGAGGATTCTTTACTGTTAGGGCAGTGAGAATCTGGAATTGCTTGCCTGAGGAGGTGGTGATGGCGAACTCAGTCGAGGGGTTCAAGAGAGGCCTGGATGTCTTCCTGGAGCAGAACAATATTGTATCATACAATTATTAGGTTCTGTAGAAGGACGTAGATCTGGGTATTTATTATGATGGAATATAGGCTGAACTGGATGGACAAATGTCTTTTTTCGGCCTTACTAACTATGTTACTATGTTACTATGTTATGTACAAGAGGAAACAGAAGTAGGGTCCCGTTATGAAGATAGTTCATCACCCAATAAGAAATCACACACATTATTCATATATAACCCTGATTTTAAAAACTTGGATCAGTATTACTCAGTGGTTAGTATTGGAATTATATAAAACTTTTCAGGCTTAATTATCTAAGTAAGCCCCTGATGTGCTTAAACAGTGAAAAATAACTACAAGTGACCCCATTTTGGAAACAAGACCCCTCAAGGATTATATCAAGAGGAGCAGTGAGCATATTGAAACCATAGATACGACACAGAATTTGATAACATAAGGGTCTCATATTGAATACGTCATCATTAGTGGGGAGCGCTGCTGATCACAACTCCAATTTGCATCGAGTGCTCGGGTATGCACCGAGTATCTCCGGTGCTATAATGATAACTACCGAGACTGGAGTCCACGCCCCGCATGTTTTGCAGCTGTTAGACATAAAAAATTACATGCGGAAAATTGTGATACTCCGTGCATACCCAAGCACCCCATTGCAAACTCGAATAGTGAGCACTTGCGCTCAACACTAACTATATATATCATATCGCCATTTTTTTTTTTACTTTTGAAAAAACCTCAAAAGGAAAAATTTCCCATTGTTGCCAGGTACTGGTCTGTAGAGCTCACCATTTTTTTTCCAAAAAGATGACGCGGAGGGCCAGGGGATGGAGCAGAAGGGTCTTTGGTACAGGGGAGGCTCAGGGGACCTCTATTCTCTCTCCTCAGGCATGTATATTATGTCAGAAGAGAGAAAAATGATTTTAACAGTGGCCACAGTTTTTTTGGGGTGAATTAGGACTGGAAAATCCGGCCATAATGATGTTCTCCAGGGTGTCAGCTACCCCCCGTTAGCCAAGACCCCGGAGCTTTTCCGATTCTGGAAAGTGCTATACCCTTATTCCTGATCAGAGTTTTAAAATGGCAATGAGGGAATAATGCCCCTTAGCAGCCGTCATGTTAATCCATAT
Organism: Ranitomeya imitator; assembly: GCF_032444005.1. Classification (NCBI taxonomy): domain Eukaryota; kingdom Metazoa; phylum Chordata; class Amphibia; order Anura; family Dendrobatidae; genus Ranitomeya; species Ranitomeya imitator. The sequence continues at coordinate 502,326,545 of NC_091285.1, forward strand.
TGACAGTCGAAAGGGGGTTAATCTATTAAAAGAGCAACACTCCAAACAATTTTCAAAAAATAGCATAGAAGTATGATTAGACAAGGCTGTCTAGGGTTCAATCAAAGACACCAATATATAGTCAGGATAAATATATAAATTGGGTGAGGGTACTATAAATATCCTAAAATGTCCCTGCCCATCACCCTACCTGACAGGGGATTCACAGGTTCCTCGCTATGGAAAACTCCTGGAAATCATCTCTGGCGAGTGTTAGGAAAAGAAGCAGCGCAGGGTTAGTTTTGTCTCTGTCTATGGGCCCTGTCTGAATCTTCTAGCTATATTTTCTTTGAAAATCCAGAGTTTTTCACATAAAAATGTACTTGGTTGCAATCATGCAGTAAGGTTCTGGTTCATGTTGCCCTTGGTTTTGGCAGCATGAGTCAGCTGACAGGTTCCCTTTAAGTATGGATACATCTGTATCACATGAGCCTACTGAGGTCAGTGATTGATTAGAGCAATCACATGCATGGATGGCATGTCATCGTTACAGAATGATTAAATAGAAAAAAACAGAATGGCATTGTAGCTGTGGAACGTAAATGGCAGAGAAATTGAAAGGTGACTTATTACTATTTTTTTTAAATTGCAAACAAAAATCTATACACATTGGGTAAATCTCAATCTGTGGAACCAACTGAAAATGGTAGGATTGACCAAGAATCTAATGTGTGCGGGATCTGCAATATTGTCTTCCAATACCAATAGCGGGGAGAGGTAGAAAGTTGGATATCAACGTTGAGTTGTGCCATATGTGCAAGCCAATGGGGTAGTAAACGCATGATAACAGCTGACTAAAGAATCACCAACCAAATTTAAACATCAGAGAAAGATAACACACGTAAACAAGTAAACACAAAATGCAGTTTTTTTAAAATCAAGAAATCACTTAAATAGGACCTCCCTGACAAAGTGAAGCAGAAACAAAAGATCCTCAAAAGTTAGACATCATGCCGCAATACAATGAAATTCTGGAAACCAATGAAAAACAAAGTATTTGAGATCTATCAGTCTGAAAAAGGTTATAAAGCAATTTCTGAAGCTTATGGACTACAACAAACCACAGTGAGAGCCATTATCCACAAATGGCTAAAACATGGAACAGTGGTGAACTTTCCTAGGAGTGGCCATCCGACCAAAATGACCCCAAGAGCGCAGCTACAACTCTTCCAAGAGGTCACGAATGACTCCACAACAACATCCAAAGAATAACAGGCCTCACTTGCCTCATTTAAAGTCAGTGTTCATGACTCCACCATAAGAAATAGACTAGGCAAAAATGGCCTGCATGACAGATTCCCAAGACAAAAATCACTGCTGAGCAATAAGAACATAAAGGCTTGATTCAGTTTTGCCAGAAAACATCTTGATGATCCCTAAGACTTTTAGGAGAATATTCTGTGGACTGAAGAGACAAAGTTGAACCTTTTGGAAGGTGTATGTCCCATTACATCTGGTGTAGAAGTAACACACCATTTCAGAAAAGGAACCTCATACCAGCAGTAAAATATGGTGGTGGTAGTGTGTTGGTCATGGGCCGTTTTGCTGCTTCAGGACCTGGAATACTTGGTCTGGTAAAAGGAACCATGATTTTTGTTGTCTACCAAAAAATCCTGAAGGTGAATGAACGGCCATCTGTTCGTGACCAAAAGCTGAAGTGCATTTGGGCTATGCAGCAGAACAATGATCCAAAACACACCAGTCCACCTCTGAATGGCTTACAAAAATAAAATTAAGGCTTTTGAGTGTCCTAGTCAAAGTCCTGACATTAATCCGATTGAAATGCTGTGTCATGACTTTAAAAAGGTTGCTCATGCTCAGAAACCCTCCAATGTAGCTGAACTACAACAATTCTGCAAGGATGAGTGGACCAAAATCCCTCCAGAGCATAGTAAAAGACTTATTGCCAGTTATTGCAAATGCTTGATAGCAGTTGTTGCTGCTAATGCTGGCACAGCCAGTTCTTAGGTTTAGGGGGCAATCACTTTTTCACACAGGGCCCTGTAGGCGTTGATTTCTTTTTCCCTTGATAATAAAGACCTTCATTTAAAAACTGCATTTTGTGTTTACTTGTGTTATCCAATATTTAAATTTGTTTGGTGATCTGAAATATTTAAGTGTGACAAACATGTAAAAGAATAGGAAAACAGGAAAGGGGCAAACACTTTTTCAAAACAATGAATTGCAACAGCATTTAAACACTCTCCTCTTTACCCAGCAAATTAGCACAAACTCTTGCTCCTGGTATATATGCCATAAGTCTCTACTTAGAGGAAGCAAATCGATTTGATAAGAATCAATTTTTATCAATATTCAGGATGCCAATACAGTGGAAAACAATGATGAAAGAAGGAGCGATCCGCTGCCTCCTCCATCATTCTCTCACATTTATAAGTTCTGACAATTCATTGCAGCGGGCGCAATGAAGGCACTTCAACGTGCCCGCACTGCCAAGCAGTGAAGACAATGCATCAGAACACTTACTGCAGAGACCGTAGCAACAGGGGAATGAGGAATAGAGGTGAATATTTATTTACTAGATGGTGGCCCAATTCTAACGCATCGGGTATTCTAGAATATGCATGTCCACGTAGTATACTGCACAGCCCACGTAGTATATTGCCCAGCCACATAGTATATTACCCAGTTACGTAGTATATTGCACAGCCCGCGTAGTATATTGCACAGCCCATGCAGTACCACGCACGCAGAATATAACACAGGCCACATAGTGTATAACACAGGCCACGTAGTGTATAACACAGGCCACGCAGTTTATAGCACAGCCCATGCAGTATATTGCACAGCCCGTGCAGTACATTGCACAGCCCGCACAGTACATTGCACAGCCCATGCAGTACATTGCACAGCCCGTGCAGTACATTGCACAGCCCACGCAGTACATTGCACAGCCCGCGTAGTACATTGCCCAGCCCGCGCAGTACATTGCCCAGTCACGTAGTATATTGCCCAGTCATGTAGTATATTGCCCAGTCACATAGTATATTGCCCAGTCATGTAGTATATTGCCCAGTCATGTAGTATATTGCCCAGTCACATAGTATATTGCCCAGTCATGTATATTGCCCAGTCATGTAGTATATTGCCCAGTCATATAGTATATTGCCCAGTCACGTAGTATATTGCCCAGTCATGTAGTATATTGCCCAGTCACATAGTATATTGCCCAGTCATGTAGTATATTGCCCAGCCACATAGTAGTATATAATACAGCCCAGGTAATATATTGCACAGCCCACACAGTATATAGCAATGCGGGCACCATATCCCTGTTAAGAAAAAGAATTAAAATGAAAAAATAGTTATATACTCACCCACCATTGGACCCCGGATTGAAGCGGTTACCGACGCTCCTTGCGCGCTCCAGTCTGAAGAGTGCATTGCGGTCTCGCGAGATGATGACGTAGCGGTCTCGCAAGACCACACGTCATTATCTCGCGAGACCGCAATGCATGGAGCGGTCACCGGGGAGTCGCGAGGAGCAGGAAAGGCCTGTTCCTGATTCAACGGACGGTGAGTATATAACAATTTTTTAATTTTTTTTATTATTTTTAACATTGGAGCTTTTTACTATTGATGTGGCATGAATAGTAAAAAGTTGGTCACACAGGGTTAATAGCAGCGTTAACCAAGTGCGTTACACGTCAACGCTGCCATTAACCCTGTGTGACTGGAGGAAAGTACGGAACGGGCACTGACTGCGGGGAGGAAGGAGTGACCATTTTTCCGCCGGACTGTGCCCGTCGCTGATTGGTCGTGGCTAGTGTTGAGCGATACCTTCCGATATCGGAAAGTATCGGTATCGGATTGGATCGGCCGATATTCAAAAAATATTGGATATCGCCGGTACTGATACCCGATCCCAATGCAAGTCAATGGGACCAAAATATCGGAATTAAAATAAACCCTTTCTTTCCTTGTAGGTTCATTCTACATGAAGGAAAACAACAAAGAATAATGCAGGATGTATTTCGGGAGGTGGCGGAGACATTAAAGTCATAGAGGTTTAGCGCAATCAAATAGAATAGCCTTTTTTTTTTTTTTTTTTTTTTTAAAGACGTTCGTAGTGACAAAGATATTGACTATGTAATTTTTTTTTTATTTTGTCAGATATTGATGTTTCACTATTCCACGCCCTTCCCCTTTTTTTTTTTTTACTTTTCCCACACTTTCATCTTCATCATCATCAGCATCTTTGACATAAACTTTCTTCACCTTATTCATCTTCTTCTTCATCTTCTACCTATATTTTTTTTTTATTACATTCTTCATATTAATTTTATTCAACTATTATTCTTCTTCCTATTCTACATATTCATTTTCTTCAACTATTATTATTCTTCCAATTCTACTTCTTCATCATATTCTCATTTGTGACAGGCATTCCCGTAGTTGTTATCTATAAAAGTTTGAAGATTACACCTTCCGTTCTGCCAGTCACAAAAGTTACATTTGTCCGCGTTCAGTTTGGCCTGCAGCATCAGGCTTTATCCAGGAGCACCACGAGGAGGAACAGACTCACCCCCATACACTGCTTAGTCTTCTTCTGCATATAATTTAGATAATATCTTTTGCTCTGATATTAAGTGTTATGCTTAATGTTCTTCTGCTGTTTGTTCTGCAGCCTCTTGTTCTTCTGCTTCTCGGTCTTCCATGTCGTCGTCTCCAGGGTTGTCATCTCCAGGGTCGTCGTCTCCGCCGTCGTCGTCTCCGCCGTCATCGTCGTCATCGGGGTGGTCTTCCGGGTCGTCGACTTTAGGGTCTTCAACTTGGAAATGTAGCAGAAGGTACAAGAAGGCTGAGAAAATGCCAAGAACCAGCTGATGGAACTGGAACTCGGATGGCTACCCGAAGGTTCAAGAGCCTATGGAACTACCGAGGACCAGTTGACGTTACTGGAACCCGGTTACTAAGCAGGAGGCACCCGTGCTAAAAAGCACTACCAAGGACCGCCTGACGTTGGCGGAACTCGGATACCCAGAAGGAGGCACCTAAGCCAAAGGCTCTGCCCGGAACCAGCTGACGTTACTGGAACCAGGATGGGGAGCAGAAGGTACAAGAGCAAAAGACACTGCCGAGAACCAGCTGACGGTACTGGAACCCGGATGGGTAGCCGAAGGTCCAAGAGACAATGGAACTACCGAGGACTAGCTGACGTTACTGGAACCCGGTTACTAAGCAGGAGGTACCCGTGCCTGAAAGCACTACCAAGGACCACCTGACGTTGGTGGAACTTGGATACCCAGAAGGAGGCACCTAAGCCAAAGGCTCTGCCCGGAACCAGCTGACGGTACTGGAACCAGGATGGGGAGCAGAAGGTACAAGAGCAAAAGACACTGCCGAGAACCAGCTGACGGTGCTGGAACCAGGATGTGGACCAGAAGGTCCACAGGAGAGGAGAGAACAGCTAGGCCGCGAGGCAGCCGCAGTTACCGAACCCCAACAGTCCTACAGGGGGAGCTTGGCCTACTGGCACTACAGAACCAGCCTTGACTACCAATTCACGCAGCCCACATAGGAAGCTCCTAAACTGGAGGCACCCTGGAGTTGGCTAACTCGACCGCAACACGACGGGGCAAGCATAGGCATCTCAGTGAGTTTGACAGTCCCCGGAAACAGCTGACGGTGCTGGAACCAGGCTGGGCACGAGGGAGTACCGGTGACAAAAACACTGCCGAGAACCAGCTGGCGGTGCTGGAACCCGGATGCGTTGCCCCAGTGTGCAAGAGCCAATGGCACTGAGGACCAGCTGACGGTGCTGGAACCCGGTTACTAAGCTGTAGGTGCACGCGCTTAAAAGCACTACCAACGACCGCCTGACGTTGGCGGAACTCGGATACCCAGGAGGAGGCACCTAAGCCAAAGGCTCTGCCCGGAACCAGCTGACGGTGCTGGAACCAGGATGTGGACCAGAAGGTCCACAGGAGAGGAGAGAACAGCTAGGCCGCGAGGCAGCCGCAGTTACCGAACCCCAACAGTCCTACAGGGGGAGCTTGGCCTACTGGCACTATAGAACCAGCCTTGACTACCAATTCACGCAGGCCACATAGGAAGCTCCTAAACTGGAGGCACCCTGGAGTTGGCTAACTCGACCGCAACACGACGGGGCAAGCATAGGCGTCTCAGTGAGTTTGACAGTCCCCGGAAACAGCTGACGGTGCTGGAACCAGGCTGGGCACGAGGGAGTACCCGTGACAAAAACACTGGCGAGAACCAGCTGACGGTGCTGGAACCCGGATGCGTTGCCCCAGTGTGCAAGAGCCAATGGCACCGAGGACCAGCTGACGGTGCTGGAACCCGGTTACTAAGCTGTAGGTGCCTGCGCTTAAAAGCACTACCAAGGACCGCCTGACGTTGGGGGAAATCGGATACCCAGGAGGAGGCACCTAAGCCAAAGGCTCTGCCCGGAACCAGCTGACGGTGCTGGAACCAGGTGGTGGACCACAAGGTCAAGAGGAGAGGAGAGAACAGCTAGGCCGCGAAGCAGCCGCAGTTACCGAACCCCAACAGTCCTACAGGGGGAGCTTGGCCTACTGGCACTACAGAACCAGCCTTGACTACCAATTCATGCAGCCCACATAGGAAGCTCCTAAACTGGAGGCACCCTGGAGTTGGCTAACCCGACCGCAACACGACGGGGCAAGCATAGGCGTCTCAGTGAGTTTGAAAGTCCCCGGAAACAGCTGACGGTGCTGCAACCAGGCTGGGCACGAGGGAGTACCCGTGACAAAAACACTGGCGAGAACCAGCTGGTGGTGCTGTAACCCGGATGCGTTGCCTATTAAAGATTGTCTTCCTAGAGCCCCAACTAGCGGTGTTGGAGCAAAGGGTAAGCAGGGGAGAGCAGAGTGTAGGCCGAAGCCTGCACTGGAGGCAGCTTTGTGTCTGCGTTGCATTTGCAGGACACTTTGCCGGCTACACAGTGGGGGAACAGCTGGCATTGTTGAACCCCACTGACACAATGGCGGGTGTTTTTCTCTGTGCAGCTAGCACTTCCGGGCAAAAACTTGCGGTGTTAGAGCCCAGGGGCAGCAGGAGGAGGAGAGGAGCAGAGTGTAGGCCGAAGCCTAGTTGAACCAATTTCAAAGGAAACCATTAACCCCCCCTCAGGTGTTACAAAGTACAAGAGCCACACCTTGTGCAGCATTAATGCTGCACAAGTCAAAGGTTGCTCTATTAATTTGTCTACTTGCACACGCTGAATGAAAGACGTACACAATTTAGCCCATTCTACAGTCAAACTGTAGTGGAGGCGTGACTTGTCTTTTTAAGGAGACGCAGCACAGGTGTCCCAAATAACGCCTTGTTGCTTGGCGCAGCTTCCTGAGCGTTGTTATTTGCTGTACAGGAGTCTGCGCTCTTGTGTTATCCCTTGGCAATGCCCTGTTAGCGCTGCCCGTCTTATGACCTCATTTCATGTTGGCCGGTGCGGTTAACGATGGCAATAAATCCCAGACCCACAGTGCCTTTTCATAAAGTCACACTGTGGTGCTGGGATTCGTGGCCTTGAATAGTAAATATTTTCGCCGCTCACGTCCTTACACCTGCTTCAGACTGGGCGGCCTCTGCTGATCCCTTCTCGCATGCCGCGGCCATGAGGCTGCACACTCTGAAGAAGGCGGAAGGAGATGAGGGACGACAGGCGAACATATGCACTGCTCGTGCCCATAAACCACACCCTCGCTGACAAAATAAATTAGAAACCGAGGGGCGTTGTTTCGAGCAGGGCGGACGTACAGGCGCAGCCAGCTAACCAATGATGTTAAAAAACGGGAAGCGCTACCAAGGGTGGTGCTGCGTTTCATTAGAAAGGAAAGTCACAACTCAGGGACAGTGGAATGGTCTCAATGAGACACATTTTCTCTGTGTTGAGTTCAACGTGGGCAAATAGAAAAAGTCAGCCACCTTGTACAAATGCAGCAGTACTGCTGTACAAGGTGGCTGTTATACATAGAAACACCTGGGGGTGGGGGGCAGGCTTCCTTCAATTTCAGTTCATGTGCCTGCGTGGCGTTTGCAGGTCACGTTGCCGGCTACACAGCAGGGGAACAGCTGGCGGTGCTGAACCCCACTAACACATTGGCTGGTGTTTTTCTCTGTGCAGCTAGCACTTCCGGGCAAAAACTAGCGGTGTTTGAGCCAAGGGTCAGCAGGAGGACGAGAGGAGCAGAGTGTAGGCCGAAGCCTCCACTGGTGGCAGCTTTTGGTCTGTTGTGCCAGCGTGGCTTGTGCTGGACACGATGCCGGCTACACAGCAGGGGAACAGCTGGCGGTGCTGAACCCCACTAACACATTGGCTGGTGTTTTTCTCTGTGCAGCTCGCATTTCTGGGCAAAAACTAGCGGTGTTAGAGCCCAGGGTCAGCAGGAGGAGGAGAGGAGCAGAGTGTAGGCCGAAGCCTAGTTGAACCAATTTCAAAAGTTACCTTTAACCCCCCCTCAGGTGTTGCATGGTACAAGAGCCACACCTTGTGCAGCATTAATGCTGCACAAGTAAAAGGTTGCTCTATTAATTTTGCTCCTTGCACACGCTGAATAAAACACGTACACTATTTAGCCCATTATACTGTCAAACAGTAGTGGAGACGTGACTTGTCTTTTTAAGGAGACGCAGCACAGGTGTCAAATTTTACACCTAGGTGCTGGGCGCAGATTCCTGAGCGTTGTTATTTGCTGTACAGGAGTCTTCGCTATTGTGATCCCTTGGCCATGCGCTGTGAGCGCTGCCTGTCTTCTGACCTCATTTCATGTTGGCCGATGCGGTTAGCAATGGCCATGAATCCCAGGCCCGCAGTGTGTTTTCAAAAAATCACACTGCGTGGCTGGGATTCGTGGCCTTGTGCAGTAAATATGTTTGCAGCTCACACATGTCCTTACACCTGCTTCAGCCTGGGCGGCCTCAGCTGATCCCTTATCGCCTACCACGGCCGCACAGTCTGAAGAAGGCGGAAGGAGATGCGTTAAGACAGGCGAACATATGCACTGCACATGCCCATTAATCACACCCTCGCAGCCAAAATATATGAGACAACGAGGGGGGTTGTGTCGGGCAGGGCGGACGCACAGGCACAGGCAGCCAACCAATGATGTCAGAAGACGGGCAGCGCTACCAAGGGGGGTTGTTGTGAATTCTGTGGCAGAGTTCCCTCCTGTGGTCACAAGTGGTACTTCGGCTGATTCTCTCTATGAGCTTCCATTGGTGGAGGAAAGTGGTACTGCGGCTTCTGAGTTTCCTTCCTCAGGTGATGTGGTGAAGTCGTTAGGTGCTGCTCTATTTAACTCCACCTAGTGCTTTGATCCTGGCTTCCAGTCAATGTTCTAGTATTGGACTTGCTTCCTCCTGGATCGTTCCTGTGGCCTGCTGCTCTGCATAGCTAAGTTCCGCTTTTGTTATTTTTGTTTGCTGTTTTTTCTGTCCAGCTTGCTTATTTGTTTTTTTCTTGCTTGCTGGAAGCTCTGGGACGCAGAGGGTGTACCTCCGTACCGTTAGTCGGTACGGAGGGTCTTTTTGCCCCCTTTGCGTGGTTGTTTGTAGGGTTTTGTGTTGACCGCAAAGTTACCTTTCCTATCCTCGCTCTGTTCAGAAAGTCGGGCCTCACTTTGCTAAATCTATTTCATCTCTGCGTTTGTCTTTTCATCTTACTCACAGTCATTATATGTGGGGGGCCGCCTTTTCCTTTGGGGTATTTCTCTGAGGCAAGGTAGGCTTATTTTCTATCTTCAGGCTAGCTAGTTTCTCAGGCTGTGCCGAGTTGCATAGGGAGCGTTAGGCGCAATCCACGGCTGCCTTTAGTGTGGTTGGAGAGGATTAGGGATTGCGGTCAGCAGAGTTCCCACGTCTCAGAACTCGTTCTATGTTTTTGGGTTATTGTCAGGTCACTGTACGTGCTCTGACTTCTATGTCCATTGTGGTACTGAATTACCTAATCATAACAGGGGGTGGTGCGTGTCATTAAAAAGGAAAGTCACACCTCAGGGACATTGTAATGGTCTGTAATGAGACCCATATTTTACGTGTTTAATTCAACGTGGGCAAGGAGAAAAAATCTGCCACCTTGTACAAATGCAGCAGTACTGCTGTACAAGGTGGCTGTTATACATAGAAACACCTGGCGGGTGGGGCCAGGTTCCCTTTAATTTCAGTTCAGGTGCCTGCATGGCGTTTGCAGGACACGTTGCCAGCTACACAGCAGGGGAACAGCTGGCGGTGCTGAACCCCACTGACACATCAGCTAGTGTTTTTTCTGTGTAGACAACACTTCCAGGTGGCAACTGACAGTGTTGAAACCCAGGGAATCAAAGAGGAGCAGAGTGTAGGCCGAAGCCTGCAGTGGAGCAAGTTGAAAGGGAACCTTTAACCCCCCCCCCCCAGGCATTTGTTGCTGAAAGAGCCATCTTGTACAGCAGTAATACTGCACATGGAAAATGGTGGCTCCTAAAATTATGCTCCTTGCAAACGCTGAAGTACACACTCATATAATGTGTCCCCTCACACCGTCCAACCGTCCCGGAAGTGGGACTTTCCTTTGTAATGTGACACAGCACAGCCGTGATTCCAACCCCCTTGGTGCCGTGCGCCACCTCCTCAACGTTGTTTGGTTCTGTCAGGGAGCCCGCGCTGTAATGTTATCCCTTGGCCATGCACAGTTAGCGGTGCCCGTCTTCTGACATCATTTAGGTGTCAGGCTGGCAGTGCCTGTGCGTCCAAGCTGCCCGAGATCCAACCTCGCAGTGTCATCTAATGTAATCCCACTGCGGGCCAGGGATCCATGGGCATGCGCAGTGCATATCATCACCTCTCACTCACCTCCTTCCTGCTTCTTCAGACTGTGCGGCGTCACGGCCGTGGCATGCAATTAGGGATCAGCTGACGCCGCCTAATCTGAAGAAGCGTGAAGAAGGGGAGTGAGAGGCTAGTATATGCACTGCGCATGGCCATGGATACCAGGCCCACTGTGGGATCACATTAGACGACACTGCGAGGTGGCATTTCGGGCAGCGTGGACGCACAGGCGCAGCCAGGACGACAACAAATGATGTCAGAGGACGGGCAGCGCAAACTGTGCATGGCCAAGGGATAACATAACAGCGCAGGGTCCATGACGGAATCAAACAACGCTAGGGAGGCAGCGCACGGTGCCAAGGGGGTAGCAATGACGGCTGTGCTGCGTCACATTACAAAGGAAAGTCCCACCTCCGGGACGGTTGGACGGTGTGAGGGGACACATTACATGAGTGTGTAGTTCAGCGTTTGCAAGGAGCATAATTTCAAGAGCGACCTTTTCCTTGTGCAGTATTAGTGCTGCACAAGGTGGCTCTTTCAGTAACAAACGCATAGGGGGGGGGGACAGGTCCCCTTACATTTTAGTTGTGCCAGCGTGGCGGTCGCATGACACGTTGCCGGATACACAGCTGGGGATCAGCTGACGTTACTGAACCCCAATAACAGAGGAGCGACTGTTGACTGTGCAGACAGCACTTCCAGGCACCAACTGGCGGTGTTAGAACCCAGGGACAGCAGGAGGAGCAGATTGGAGGTATTGCCGCACACACAGCTGGGGATCAGCTGACGTTACTGAACCCCAATAACAGAGGAGCGACTGTTGACTGTGCAGACAGCACTTCCAGGCACCAACTGGCGGTGTTAGAGCCCAGGGACAGCAGGAGGAGCAGAGGAACAGAGTGTAGGCCGAAGCCTGATTGGAGCAAGTTGAAAGGGAACCTTTAACCCCCCCCAAGACGTTTGTAGTTGAAAGAGCCATCTTGTGCAGCACTAAGGATGCAAAAGGAAAAGGTTGCTCTTTTAATTATGCTCCTTGCAAACACAGAAGTAAACACTAAAAATGTGTCCCCTTATACCGTAAAACCGTCCCGGAGGTGGGAATTTCCTTCGTATTGGGACGCAGCACAACTGTCATTCCTATCCCCTTGGTGCCGTGCGCTGCCTCCTCAGCGTTGTTTTAAGCTGTCACGGAGCCTGCGCTGTTCTGTTATCCCTTGGCCATGCCCAATTTGCGCTGCCTGTCTTCTGACATAATTTGGTGTCAGGCTGTCAGTGCCTGTGCGTCCACGCTGCTCCAGATCTCACCTCGCAGTGTCGTCTATTGTAATCCCACTGCGGGCCTTGGATCCATGGACATGCACAGTGCATATCCTCGACTCTCACTCCCCTCCTTCCCTCTTCTTCAGACTGTGCGGCGTCATGGCCGTGGCATGCTATTAGGGATCAGCTGACGGCGCACAGTCTAAAGAAGGCGGAGGGAGATGGGCGAGAGCCCGAGGTGAAGATATGCACTGCGCATGCCCATGGATCCCAGGCTCGCAGTGTGATTCAATCAGAAGACACTGCGAGGTGGGTTCTCGGGCAGCGCGGGCGCACAGGCGCAGCCATCCTGACACCAAATTATGTCAGAAGACAGGCAGCGCAAACTGGCCATGGCCAAGGGATAACAGAACAGCGCAGGCTCCGTGACAGCTTAAAACAACGCTGAGGAGGCAGCACATGGCACCAAGGGGGTAGGAACGATGGCTGTGCTTTATCACATTATGAAGGAAAGTCCCAGCTCCGGGACGGTATAACGGTATCAGTGAACACATTTTATAAGTGTTAAGTTCTGCGTGTGCAAGGAGCTAAAATAAAAGAGCTACCTTTTCCTTGTGCAACATTACTGCTGCACAAGATGGCTCTTTCAGTAACAAACGCTGAGGGGGGGGGGACAGGTTCCCTTACATTTAGGTTGTTGTGCCAGCGTGGCGGTCGCAGGACACATTGCCGGCTACACAGCTGGGGATCAGCTGACGTTACCGAAACCCAATAACACTGGGTCGTATGTTTAGACTGTGCAGCCTGCACTTCTGAGCCGCAACTGGCGGTGTTGGAGCCCAGGAATAGCAGTTCAGGTGGTAGAAAGATGAACACATCAGGAGACCTGGATGACACCCAATTACTTAATCAGGCAGAGGAGTGGCAAATTCCTGCGAGATCCAGGCCTGGTTCATTTTCAGGAAAGTAAGCCGCTCAACGTTATTGGAGGATAGTCGCATGCGACGGTCTGTTAGTACACCACCTGCGGCACTAAAGACACTAGCCGCAGGGCAAGCCAGCCCCTCCAATGCATACTGGCTTAGCTCTGGCCATGTATCCAGCTTAGAGACCCAAAACTTGAATGGGGAAGAGCCATCTGGGAGTACACTAAGAGGGCAAGCCATGTAGTCTGTCACCATCTGACGGAACCGTTGCCTCCTGCTGACTGGAGCCGCCGGTGATGGTGTAGACATTTGGGGCGGGCACACAAAAGTTTTCCACAGTTGTGCCATACTTGGCTTGCCTTGGGCAGAGGCACTGCTTCTGCTCCCTCTTTGTGCAGAGCCTCCTCCTCCACTGCCTCGACGCACTGAGCTGCTTTGTAAAGCACTAGCAGCACTCCTCTCAGTTGGACTGGAGAAGATGATGGAATTCACCAGTGTGTCGTGGTACTCCCGCATTTTACGCTCCCGTGTCAACGCCGGGATGAGGTTTTGGACATTGTCACGGTAGCGAGGATCGAGGAGGGCGTACACCCAATAATCAGGCACGTTGAGAATGTGGTCGATGCGGCGGTCGTCTCTCATGCACTGCAACATGAACTCAACCATGTGCTGCAGACTGCCAACTGGCCCAGAAACGCTGTCCCCTGCTTGAGACATGATCTCTGCCCGCTCTTCATCACCCCACCCTCGCTGTACACACTGACCACTGGACAATGGTGTAACTCCCTCCTCTGGACGTAGCTCTTCCTCGTCCATTGACTCCTCCTCATCCTCCTCACAAAGGGTCCCCTGCCGACCCCTTTGTGAGGAACCACGTGGCGCTGACTGTCCAGAACCTGATGGAAAAGGTGACTCCTCATCCTCCACCTCTTCCACATCATCCCTTATCCCTTGCAGGGTTTCTTGAAGCAAGCAGATAAGGGGGACAGTCATGCTGACTAGTGCATCATCTGCACTTGCCATCCGCGTGGAATAATCAAAAAGACGCAAAACCTGGCAGACGTCCTTCATAGTGGCCCACTCTGTGGTTGTGAAGTCTGAGCGGCGCTGACTGCGACTTTTTTGCGCCTGATGCAGCTGGTACTCCATTACTGCTTGCTGCTGCTCACACAACCGCTCCAACATATGTAACGTGGAATTCCACCTGGTAGGTAGGTCACATATGATGCGATGTTCAGGAAGGCGAAACCGACGCTGCAGAGCAGCAATGCGGGATCTTGCCAAGCTGGAACGCCGCAAGTGAGCACACTCTAGGCGGGCCTTGTGCAGAAGTGCATCAAGATCCGGATAGTCCCTCAGAAAACTCTGCACAACCAAATTGAGCACATGTGCCAGACATGGGATGTGAGTGAGGTTGCCAAGGCCTAAAGCTGCCACCAGATTTCGGCCATTGTCACACACTACCATGCCTGGCTGGAGATTCGCTGGCACAAACCACACATCGCTCTCCTGCTTTAGGGCATTCCAGAGCTCCTGCACTGTGTGGCTTCGATTCCCCAAAGAAACTAGTTTCAAGACGGCCTGCTGACGTTTGGCCACGGCTGTGCTCATGTCGGTCATAGGTAAACGTTCACGGGTCCATGTGGAGGTGGACTGTGACGGATCCTGCAGCGATGAATCTGAGGAACTGGTTTAAGAGGAGGAGTCAATGCGTACAGACTGGATTCCTGCTATCCTTGGAGTGGGCAGGACACGTCCTGCGCCACTTGCACGGTCTGTACCCGGCTCAACAACATTAACCCAATGGGCAGTGACGGAAAGGTATCGCCCCTGTCCATGTTGACTGGTCCACGCATCGGTGGTGAGGTGGACCTTGCTACTGACGGCGTTCAGTAGCACATGTTTTATTTGTCCCTCCACATGCTTGTGCAGGGCAGGGACAGCTTGCCTGCTGAAGTAAAAGCGGCTGGGCACCTTGTACTGTGGGACTGCCAATGCCATCAAGTCACGGAAGCTGTCAGTCTCCACCAGCCTGAATGAGAGCATTTCCAGCAACAGAAGTTTGGCAATGCCTGCATTCAGAGCCTGTGCTCGGGGGTGGTTTGCCGAGAATGCCCGCCTTTTCTCCCATGCCTGTACTACCGATGGCTGTAGACTAGGCTGGGAGTGTGAGGATGACAGGGAATGTGGTGCTGTGGGTGGAATTACACTAGGTCTCTGGACAACAGTGCCAGAGGTTCTTCCATGGCGATCCAAGGAGGAAGCCGAACCAGCTGTGCGTGAGCTGGAGGAAGAAGCAACACGAGCTCTTCAGTGTGTTTTTGGAACTCCACCGCGTGCCTAGTCCGCACATGTTTCCATATATTTGTGGTATTGAGGTTGCTGACACTTTTACCTCTTTTTACTTTCTGATGACACAGCTTGCATTTGACAAAACAAATGTAATCTGCAACTGTGTCAAAAAAGGACCAGGCACTGCAAGTCTTGGGAGCGCCCTTTTTGGCTTTTGAAAGAGACAGGCTCCTAACTGATGCCAAAGTGGAGGCTACAGGCTCCGCAGTCTTCCCCCTCCCTCTCCCTCTTTGGCCCATTAGGGGAATCTCTTCCTCTGAGCTGCTCCCACCACCTTCCTGTTCCTCACGCCACGATGTGTCAAGGACCTCATCATCTCCACTACCCTCTGCCACCAACTGCTCCTCCTGGGTAGTCTCGGCAGCACAGTACGCACCAGAAAGCGGCACCTGAGTTTCATCATCAGATGCGTACTGCGCTGTGGTCACCGCAGGCACTGACCCACCCGCCTCTTCAGAGTCAGAGAGACAAAGCTGTTGGGCATCACTGCACACTGCCTCTTCTTCCATTTCTCCAATACTGCTTGGCTGGCCCCCTGTTTCCAAGCCAAGAGATTCAGAGAACAGAAGTAGAGACTGCTCCTGTCCTGGGCTCTCTGACTGCCTGGCCAATTTGGAAGGTGGTGAAGAGACAGATGGCTGCTCTCCAGTGGTCTGTGCCTGAGAGGATGTGGCACTCATTGAAGTCGATGCGTTAGCTGCCATCCATCCGACAACGGTTTCAATTTGATCTTCACGCAGCAGCGGTGCACAGTGCTCTCCGACAAAGCTGCGCATGAAGGACTGTTCCCTGCTGAAACTGGGTGGTGGTGAGTCACCGGTGCCAGCAGCAGGCACAGAATCACCACGTCCTCTCCCTGCTCCTCTCCCTGCTCCACGCCCACGCCCACGACCCTTACTCCCTGCCCTCTTCATCTTGGTTGACAGATAAAGATAAGCAGAAAAGTACTAAGGCCTTAGTATGCTTATTCCTGAAATGCTCCTCCTAACAGGTGTAAGAAACACTAATGTTGTAAAGTGTGGACTAGACTTTATTATTGATAAAATGTGGCCTACACAAGTGTTAAGTGGTGTTTGGTGAACTTTACTTTTTTTTTTTGTGCAGATCGGGCTACAGAGCGAGTTTAAATCACACGGAGACCGTGCAGACAGCCGTAAACGGCGCTGCAAGGCCCAAAAACCCTCCTCTAGGTTATCCTATCTAGTGTTTTTCCACTATTTTGCTGGAGACGGGTGGAAAGACACTAATAGGAAATTGTTTACAAAATTTTCAACAGGCTGCACTAGTTGAAAAAAAATGAAAAGTTATTTAACGGTATGAGGCAGTGACAAACCCTGAGCTGAATACAACGGGCTGTCGCTGCACACAGACTACAGGGCGAGCTGCGCTCACACGGAGATCGTGCAGACAGCCGTAAACGGCGCTGCAAGGCCCAAAAACCCTCCTCTAGGTTATCCTATCTAGTGTTTTTCCACTATTTAGCTGGAGACGGGTGGAAAGACACTAATAGGAATTTTTTAAATAATTTCTAAACAGGCTGCACTAGTTGAAAAAAATTAAAAGTTATTTAACGGTATGAGGCAGTGACAAACCCTGAGCTGAATACAACGGGCTGTCGCTGCACACAGACTACAGGGCGAGCTGCGCTCACACGGAGATCGTGCAGACAGCCGTAAATGGCGCTGCAAGGCCCAAAAACCCTCCTCTAGGTTATCCTATCTAGTGTTTTTCCACTATTTTGCTGGAGACGGGTGGAAAGACACTAATAGGAAATTTTAAAAAAAAATTTCAACAGGCTGCACTATTTGAAAAAAGGACAAGTTATTTTACAGTATGAGGCAGTGACAAAACCCTGAGCTGAATACAACCGGCTGTGGCTGCACACAGACTACAGGGCGAGCTGCGCTCACACTGAGACCGTGCAGACAGCCGTAAACGGCGCTGCAAGGCCCAAAAACCCCCCTCTAGGTTATCCTATCTAGTGTTTTTCCACTATTTGGCTGGAGACGGGTGGAAAGACACTAATAGGAAATTTTAGAAAAAATGTGCAGCAGGCTGCACTATGAGCAAAAAAGGACAATGGATAGAACTGTGTGAGGCAGTGTGAACCCCCCCTGAGCTGAATACAACCTGGTATATGGCTGCACACAGACTACAGAGTGAGCTGCACACACACACACTGAGACCTTGCAGAACGCTGTTAAAACAGCGCTGCAGGCAAAAGCAAGGTGAACTGAACAGTGAACACAGCGTTTGCTAAATTAGCCTTGGAAAAGCAAAATAAAGCAATTAGCTATCTCAACTGGCCCTCAGTTAGAACACAGCGTCCTGTCCCTAACTGAAATCACAGCAGAGTGAGCGCAAAATGGCGGCAGCGTTTTTTATAGTGCAGAGTGACATCATTTCAGCAGCCAATCACAGCCTTACCAGTACTTACATGCCCACCATGCTAAACAGGATGTGCCCACACTTCCATTCATTCCTCATTGGCTGCTGCGTTCAGTTTGAATTCTGGGAACTTATGATTCCGGTATCCGATACGCGGGAAGTATCGGAATTCGGTATCGGAATTCCGATACCGCAAGTATCGGCCGATACCCGATACTTGCGGTATCGGAATGCTCAACACTAGTCATGGCTGTTTTGCCACGACCAATCAGCGACTTAGATTTCCATGACAGATAGAGGCCGCGACCAATGAATATCCGTGATAGACAGAAAGACAGACAGATAGACGGAAGTGACCCTTAGACAATTATATAGTAGATTTTTTTTAAATCAGTAAGTACATTATAGTGGTCAGAATACAGCATGGAAGACTATGAGTGATGTATTGTGCTATATGGAGGACTATGGGGCCTATTTTACTATATAGAGAACTATGGGGTACATTATACTATATGGAGGGATAGGTGAGGCTCATTATACTGTGTGGATGACTATGGGGGGTACATTATACTGTACAGAGAACTATGAAAGTGCATTATACTATATGGAGGATTATGGGGGCACATTATGCTAAGTGGAGGACTATGGGAGGTGGATTATACTATATGAAAGGCAATGCGGGGCCCATTATACTATATGGAGGGCTATTTGGGGCCAATTATACTATATGAAAGGCTATTATACTATTTGGAGAGCCATGTGGGGGATATTATATTATTTAAAGGCTATGTGGAAGGCTTTTTACTTAATGGATGGCTATTTGGGGGCTATTATACTATTTGAAAGCAATTATATAGTGTAAAGGTTTCTGTGGAGCCCATCATACTGTGTGAAGGGCTGTGTGGGGCCATTATTCTGTTTGGAGGGCTAGTGGGGGCTACTGTACAATGTGAAGAGGTATGGCGGCCATTATGCTATATGTAGCTCCATTATATTGCATGAAGGGCTGTGTGTAGTCATTGTTGGTGGATCATACTGCGTTGGGGTCACTATACTTTGCTGGGGGAGTTGAGGTGTGTACAGTAGGTTCATTATACTGTGCGTATTGAGGGTATTGTAGAATAATTCACTGTGGGGTAGAATACTGCATTTTAGGGGGCACTTTTGTTGGCATAATACTTTATGGGGCAACGAAGGGGTAAGCTAGAGACTTCAATAGGAGGAAAATTATTTTGTAAGGGCTGCAAAGCTGTGAGATAAGCTCTTCTCTGACCCCACTGAATATGTGGAGGTAGGAGTAGCCCAATTAGAACTTCTTCTATGGGGCTCCATGATTTCTATGTATACCCCTGTTATTTGGTATAGTGCAAGGTATAGGAGAGACTCTCATAGCCTGTATAAAAGTCGAACCATTTAATATTGCAGCCATTGTAGAGAGACAGTAAGAGAACGTCAGAGCTCACAACACAGCAACAGAGATAGGGCAGCACGGTGGTGCAGCGGTTAGCACGGCAGCCTTGCAGCGCTGGAGTCCTGGGTTCAAACCTCACCAAGGACAACATCTGCAAAGAGTTTGTATGTTCTCTCTGTGTTTGCGTAGGTTTCCTCCGGGTACTCCGGTTTCCTCCCACATTCCATTTTTTTTTTTTTTTTTTTTTTATCGTTGAAGTGCTGAGGCACGAAACGATCGTTGTCCGCATTTTTTCTACACTCTCCCTGAAATTTACTGTAATGTTGTCCGAATAAAGTTGTGACTTTTTACATACACGGGTAAGTGCACTTTTTTTTCTTCGTTTCATGGACTGACTGGTGTAAATGGCATCTATTCTACTACATTTTAATTACACATTTTGTCTTCATTTTTAATTCCAAGCCGCACAATTATTTATGCAGAGAAAAAAATCTCAAATCAATGTCAGTCAGAGATGTTGCTATTCGCAAGTGACTGTATTGAGTTTTTGCATTTCTTATGCAATAGTTTTAGTAAAGGGGGGTATTTGTTTTTGAAAAATACAAAAGAAAATTTCCTCAAATCCAGACGTTTAACTGTGCCTGTTTGCCTCACAAATAAAGTAAATATGTTTTTAGCAGATTTATTTTACTTGTTATTTCAAATTCATTTTTGGAATTAGGTTGAATTTTGTAAAATCTAAAAAAAAATAAAAGTAAATTAAATGTAGACATTTAACTGTACATGTCGGTTTCTGCATACCTGTTTTACTAGTTTAATTTCATTACTGTACATGACACACTGTATACTTTGGTCTGCTTCCATATTTTGCATTCTGTAGGTATACCTACATCGCATTTCTTGTTACATCCTTTTTGAATAACTGGAGCTGAAAAGATTGTCAAAAGTTAATTATAGTGTTGTACAAAATATGTGACAAAAGAAAAAGAGGCTATGGATGGGGTAGTGTAAACGAAAGAAAAAAAATACCATGGCTAGGAATGAGCCAGCAGCAGTAGCAGTACCTCTGTCACCATTTGCACCAGCTGTCTCAGCAGTAGTACTTCCAAATGCAAGTCACTAGGGTTGAGCGAAACGGGTCGGCCAGATTCAGAAGTCGCCGACTTTTGGCCCGAACCGACCCCTGTGTGGGGTCGGCCATGAGGTCGGCGATCTTCTGAATCTGGTATCGGAATTCCGATACCGATTCCCGATATGTTTAAGATATCGGGAATCGGTATCGGAATTCAGATTTAAGTGTAAAATAAAGAATAAAAATAAAAAATATTGCTATACTCACCCTCGGACGCGCCCTGGTTGTAACCGGGAGCCTTCCTTCCTAAGAATGAGCGCCTAAAGGACCTTTCGATGACGTCGCGGCTTCTGATTGGTCGCGTGAGCGGTCACATGGGCGTCACGCGTCCAATCACAAGCTGCGACGTCAACGAAAGGTCCTTCAAGCACTGATTCTTAGGAAGGAAGGCTGCGGGTTAGAACCAGGGCACGTCCGAGGGTGAGTATATTCCTTCAGACCCTGGGAACCATTAGAAACCCAATGCACTGCATTGGGTTTCGTGTTTCGGCTGACCCCAACACCGACTTTTCTATAGGATCGGCCGATTTCACTCGACCCGACTTTTGAAAAAGTCGGGTTTCGTGAAATCTGACCCAATCCTATAAAAACAAAAGTCGCTCAACCCTACAAGTCACTATTATCTCCTGGCAAGCGTATAAGTGGGGAAGAAGCAAATAGTGTTATGGACTAAATAGCACTTATTATTATTATTTATTTATATAGCACCATTGATTCCATGGTGCTGTACATGAGAAGGGGTTACATACAAGTTACAAATATCACATACAGTAAACAAACTAACAATGACGGACTGATACAGAGGGGCGAGGACCCTGCCCTTGCGGGCTTACATTCTACAGGATTATGGGGAAGGAGACAGTAGGTTGAGGGGTTGCAGGAGCTCCGGTGTTGGTGAGGCGGTAGCTCCGGTGTTGGTGAGGCGGTAGCTCCGGTGTTGGTGAGGCGGTAGCTCCGGTGTTGGTGAGGCGGTAGCTTCGTTGGTGATGAGGCAGCAGCGGTGTCAGTGCAGGCTGTAGGCTTTCCTGAAGAGATGAGTTTTCAGGTTCCGTCTGAAGGATCCGACTGTGGTTGATAGTCGGACGTGTTGGGGCAGAGAGTTCCAGAGGATGGGGGATATTCGGGAGAAGTCTTGGAGGCGATTGGATGAGGAGCGAATAAGTGTGGAGGAGAGAAGGAGGTCTTGGGAGGACCGGAGGTCACGTGAGGGAAGATATCGAGAGATTAGTTCAGAGATATATGGAGGAGACAGGTTGTGGATGGCTTTGTAGGTCAGTATTAGCAATTTGAACTGGATACGCTGAGGGAATGGGAGCCAGTGAAGAGATTTGCAGAGGGGGGAAGTGGAGGAGTAGCGAGGAGAGAGATGGATTAGTCGGGCAGCAGAGTTAAGGATGGACTGGAGAGGTGCAAGGGCGTTAGCAGGGAGGCCACAGAAAAGGATGTTGCAGTAGTCAAGGCGGGAAATGATGAGGGCGTGCACAAGCATTTTAGTAGATTGGGGGTTGAGGAAAGGACGGATCCTGGAGATATTTTTGAGCTGGAGGCGACAGGAGGTGGAAAGAGCTTGGACGTGTGGTTTGAAGGACAGGGCAGAGTCGAAGGTTACTCCGAGGCAGCGGACTTCGGGTACAGGGGAAAGCATGATGTCATTGACTGCGATAGATAGGTCAAGTAAGGAAGATTTGTGGGATGGAGGAAAGATGATGAGTTCAGATTTGTCCACATTGAGTTTGAGGAAGCGAGAGGAGAAGAAGGAGGATATGGCTGATAGGCACTCTGGGATTCTGGACAGCAGAGCGGTGACGTCTGGGCCAGAGAAGAGGTAGATCTGAGTGTCGTCAGCATAGAGGTGGTACTGGAATCCATGGGACTTTATGAGTTGTCCCAAGCCAAGTGTATAGATTGAGAAGAGTAGGGGTCCTAGAACAGAGCCTTGGGGGACTCCAACAGAGAGAGGGTGGGATGAGGAGGTAGTATGGGAGTGGGAAACGCTGAATGTGCGGTTGGAAAGGTACGAGGCGATCCAGGATAGGGCGAGGTCTTTGATGCCAAAGGAGGAGAGGATCTGTAGTAGGAGGCAGTGGTCAACTGTGTCGAAAGCAGAGGACAGGTTTAGAAGGAGGAGTACAGAGTATTGTCCAGTAGCTTTGGCGGTAAGTAGGTCGTTAGTGATTTTGGTCAGGGCAGTCTCAGTTGAGTGATGGGGGCGGAAACCAGATTGTAGATTGTCGTACAACAAGTTAGATGAGAGGTGGGAGGAGAGTTCAGCATGGACGTGCTGCTCCAGGAGTTTGGAAGCAAATGGGAGCAGCGATATTGGGCAATAGCTGGACATAGCAGTTGGATCGAGGGTTGGCTTTTTAAGGATAGGCGTGATTGTGGCATGTTTGAACGCAGAGGGGAAGGTGCCAGAAGTTAGTGATAGGTTGAAGAGGTGGGTTAGGGATGGGATAAGTGTGGTGGTGAGGTTGGGGAGGAGGTGGGATGGGATGGGGTCGAGCGCACAGGTGGTGAGGTGGGATTTGGAGAGGAGACAATTAAGTCCCCCTTCAGTGATGTTGGATAGGGAGGTTATGGGGTTTGGGCATTGGTCTGGTATACAAAGGGGTTGTGGTGGTTGAACAATAAAGTCTTGCCTTGTCTGGTCGATCTTATTTTTAAAGTGTGTGGCAAAGTCCTCAGCAGAGATGAGGGAGGTTGGAGGGGGCAGTGGGGGGCGGAGGAGGGAGTTAAATGTTTTGAATAACTGTTTCGGGTTGTGGGATAGGGAAGATACGAGGGTTGTGAAGTAGGCCTGTTTAGCAGAGGTGAGTGCAGATTTAAAAGCGAGTGTTGCTTGTTTGAATACAGTGAAGTCGTCTTGCGAGTGTGTTCTCTTCCAACGCCGCTCCGCAACCCTGGACACTTGCCTTAGCTTTTTGGTGGTGTTATTATGCCAAGGTTGTCTATTGAAACGTCGCGCTCTGCCATGGACGAGAGGGGCAACCGTGTCAATAGCTGATGCGAGAGTGGCATTGTAGAAAGCAGCTTCACTTCACTTCTCTCTGTCAGCGACACCATCAGTTTTAGTCAATGTTCTGCACAGAATGGTCTAGTTGATCATAAATGACTAACATAGTAACATAGTTAGTAAGGCCGAAAAAAGACATTTGTCCGTCCAGTTCAGCCTATATTCCATCATAATAAATCCCCAGATCTACGTCCTTCTACAGAACCTAATAATTAATC
Organism: Ranitomeya imitator; assembly: GCF_032444005.1. NCBI lineage: Eukaryota > Metazoa > Chordata > Amphibia > Anura > Dendrobatidae > Ranitomeya > Ranitomeya imitator. Next base: position 502,350,087 of record NC_091285.1, read on the forward strand.
CTACAAAGAAAATACGGAGTATCAAAGAACCCAGAAGTAACAAACTAGATAAAATATAACAAATTTTATTAAATAACCTTGTAAAGAACAATAATGACAGACATAACATACAAGGGACACGTCTAGCACATGTACGGCAGACAGCAGCCACTGCAAATAACACCATAAGTATCGAAAGGGCAGGAACTATAGACAGTGTAAAGGAGGCATGCTAATCCATGATAAATATCAAAATAAAGTGCATAGTGCTCTTAGAGGACTCATATATACCTCCTCTCACCGCAAGACCTTAATACAAATCACACCTAAGATCGGTAAATGTAACGATCATCACTATTTTGCCCATCTTACCCGGAAGAGTGTGGTGCCAGTGTGTGTCCGGCGGCCCCGACGCGCGTTTCGCGTGGGCTTCTTCGGGGGGTCGTCATTTCGTATGTCCAGTATAGGGTGTTTCCCTAAAAATAGGCTGTATTGACATGCATCAGTGGCATGTATATTTAGAACCTAATAATTGTATGATACAATATTGTTCTGCTCCAGGAAGACATCCAGGCCTCTCTTGAACCCCTCGACTGAGTTCGCCATCACCACCTCCTCAGGCAAGCAATTCCAGATTCTCACTGCCCTAACAGTAAAGAATCCTCTTCTATGTTGGTGGAAAAATCTTCTCTCCTCCAGACGCAAAGAATGCCCCCTTGTGCCCGTCACCTTCCTTGGTATAAACAGATCCTCAGCGAGATATTTGAATTGTCCCCTTATATACTTATACATGGTTATTAGATCGCCCCTCAGTCGTCTTTTTTCTAGACTAAATAATCCTAATTTCGCTAATCTATCTGGGTATTGTAGTTCTCCCATCCCCTTTATTAATTTTGTTGCCCTCCTTTGTACTCTCTCTAGTTCCATTATATCCTTCCTGAGCACCGGTGCCCAAAACTGGACACAGTACTCCATGTGCGGTCTAACTAGGGATTTGTACAGAGGCAGTATAATGCTCTCATCATGTGTATCCAGACCTCTTTTAATGCACCCCATGATCCTGTTTGCCTTGGCAGCTGCTGCCTGGCACTGGCTGCTCCAGGTAAGTTTATCATTAACTAGGATCCCCAAGTCCTTCTCCCTGTCAGATTTAACCAGTGGTTTCCCATTCAGTGTGTAATGGTGATATTGATTCCTTCTTCCCATGTGTATAACCTTACATTTATCATTGTTAAACCTCATCTGCCACCTTTCAGCCCAAGTTTCCAACTTATCCAGATCCATCTGTAGCAGAATACTATCTTCTCTTGTATTAACTGCTTTACATAGTTTTGTATCATCTGCAAATATCGATATTTTACTGTGCAAACCTTCTACCAGATCATTAATGAATATGTTGAAGAGAACAGGTCCCAATACTGACCCCTGCGGTACCCCACTGGTCACAGCGACCCAGTTAGAGACTATACCATTTATAACCACCCTCTGCTTTCTATCACTAAGCCAGTTACTAACCCATTTACACACATTTTCCCCCAGACCAAGCATTCTCATTTTGTGTACCAACCTCTTGTGCGGCACAGTATCAGAATAATAATTAAGAATAATAATTTTTGAACTAGCTTTTAATTTTAAAAAGTGCACTGTGTTATTAAATGGGCTATTACTACCGAATTATCATCCATTTCTATGGTGAAGTCACTTTCACATTATTCAGGCTGTGTTTCTGTTAAAAGAGGTTCGATACAATCTTAGGAGACCTCAGGATGTTATACAGTCTTTTCAAAGAAATAGGAGGCTTTCCAGTTCTGCACTTCAAATCAATTTACTGCAAATCAAAATTTTGGGAAAAGTTGTAAAATCTGGTGAAATTGAATTTCCAAGTATTTCATCATCTCTAGTGTTCATGGACCTTTATAAAGTGATGAATGCCTAAAAGGTATTCTTTCTGCATCCACTAGGGCAGTGTATAGTGGTATAACTTTCATTTCACTGTATAGGAAAGTGCAGCCTATGGTGTACTGTATGCAACTGTATGGCATATTACTGCGTAAGCTAGAAGCTACCGCAGAGGTAAACATGAAATATTTCTAGACATACATGTAAATCAAATACAGTACCTCCAAAGTGATGTTGTACAAAGCCTTAGACTTTTCTTCATTGCTTATCGCCTTTCACTGAAGGTTAAGATTTACCTGGGATGGGAGAACTACAATACCCAGATAGATTAGCGAAATTAGGATTATTTAGTCTAGAAAAAAGACGACTGAGGGGCGATCTAATAACCATGTATAAGTATATAAGGGGACAATACAAATATCTCGCTGAGGATCTGTTTATACCAAGGAAGGTGACGGGCACAAGGGGGCATTCTTTGCGTCTGAAGGAGAGAAGGTTTTTCCACCAACATAGAAGAGGATTCTTTACTGTTAGGGCAGTGAGAATCTGGAATTGCTTGCCTGAGGAGGTGGTGATGGCGAACTCAGTCGAGGGGTTCAAGAGAGGCCTGGATGTCTTCCTGGAGCAGAACAATATTGTATCATACAATTATTAGGTTCTGTAGAAGGACGTAGATCTGGGGATTTATTATGATGGAATATAGGCTGAACTGGATGGACAAATGTCTTTTTTCGGCCTTACTAACTATGTTACTATGTTACTATGTTACCTGTCCTGGAACATCTATGACATGCCAATGAGATTCAAGGATCTTGCCTACTAATTACTGCATAAACATGATTATCAGATAAAGTGTTATGTTTGCCAGGAGAAATGAAGCCAGCTGTCACTGAAATATGAAGCAAAGTCCAGGTAATGAGGTTAATGTAACAACATCATTATCTGAAGAATAAACTGTGGTATGTTCCTTCTAGAGTTCAGGTCTCTATAAATCCACTGACTCAAACTTCACGCTTAGAATTAGCATTGTGATGACTTCTAATTTTGCTAATCTATTGCTGTCATTTTATTTGTATTTATTTATTATGCTTTGCTTATATAGCGCTATTATATTACGCAGCGCTTTGCATACATTATTATTATTGTCCCTAATGGGGCTCACAATCTAAACTCTCTATCAGTATGTTTTTAGAATGTGGGAAGAAATCAGAGTATCGGGAGGAAACACATGCAAACATAAGTAGAACATCCTTGGAGAGGTTGTCCTTGGTGGGATTTGAATCCAGGACCCCAGCACTGCAAGGCTACAGTGCTAACTGAGCCACTGTGCTGGTCATCTTTTACTTAACTTAGCAAATCTTTCCACATTTCAAATTAAATTCTATCTTCAAAAGGAATAAAACAAATTCTACGTCACTAATATCCTGGATACAGGTGAACAGCCTTAACCTTTCAGAGCTATTCTGCTGTCCTGATTTAAACAGTATACGTGTGCTCAGAACACAGATGCAGTTAAATATAATGGTGGAGCAGGGAGTAGATGGTGTAGTCGCTCTGGATGTCCCGCTCCTGGTGCCTGATGGTAGCGCCTGACTTCCGCCCGGCTGTGGCTGAAGGGAGGTTCGAAAGAGAGATTCGGTTAGGGAGTGACGCCAGCGCCGAATGCGCCGCCACATCCCGGCTTCCTTGCACTTTCCTATGGGCACAAATGCAGTTTAATCGTATTGTTGGCACTCATCTTTACTCGATTCTGATTGACCATTAGATATTTAAAAGGATTTCAGCCTCCTCATCAAACACGCCCCTGGAAGAAGGATAGGCAAAACGCACGCCGGGGTGAGATGCAGCAGTGTTGATAAACCATTCAGGTATAATTAAGGCTACGTTCACATTTGCATTGTGCGGTGCAGCATCAGTGACGCAACGCACAACGCAAATGTAAACACATGCACAACGTAGCGTTTTGTGACGCATGCGTCCACTTTTGCATGGTTTTTGGCGCAGAAAAATCTGCATCATGCAGCGTCCTCTGCGCCCTGATGCATGCGCCACAGTGACGCATGCGTCACAAAACGCAAATGCAACGCATGTCCATGCCCCCCCATGTTAAATATAGGGGCGCATGACGCATACGTCACCGCGGCTGCCCCCGACGCAACGCTAATGTGAACATAGCCTAAGATGTTTCATGCACTTTACTTGTGGTTAACCATCTTGATGTATGGTTATTTGATTGATTTAGGTTACAAGGTTACTTGCATGTAGACACTTTACTTGATAGTGCCCCTATAATGGGAATTAGTGAGATAGTATTTTAATGAATTTAACCATACTTCTTTCATAAATGGCACTATGCTGTATGTCAGTGATTGTTGGTATACCCTTGATTTATGGTTAATTATTTTAGTAACCTTATACCTTTAACATTGATTATGGTTTTACCATTAAGCTTTAAATGTGACTTGGTGTACTTAATTGCTGTTTGTCTTCTAGTCTGATTTGAGGCATCCATCATATACTTTGACATGATTTTATGTATTTGTAATGTGAATAAACTGTATTGATTTTTTTCTATACACTTCTTGTGCCGTAATTGGTTCTGAGTAAAGTAGGCTGATGGGAGTAGTACTCTCATCAGCCGACACCTCTGTGACCGGCGGTTAACTTCTAAACAACGATCACAGCTGCTGGATTCTGTTGTCAGCTGACAGCATGGAAACCGCAGCTCTCTGACCGGCTATAATGATCTGATCGCCAATCAGAGCTAGTGTCTGCAGCGCTGTCAGCATGGCAAGCAAATGGTTGTTCAGGCCCCACATTCATCTGAATGGGACTCGGGTACCATTTTGGTACTCGAACCAAACTTCTTTAAAAATGTTTGGCTGAACCCGCAGAACCTGAATTCTCAGGAGTTCGCCCATCACTAGTCACCATAGCCCCCTATATGATATAATGTCCCCCAAAGCCCCTCATATAAGATGTCCCCAAACTGCAGGTATACTATCCCCATATACTATGATGTCCCCACAGTTTCCCATTCAGTGGCCCAATAATGTAAGAATGTAATGTAATTGTTCTCTCTCCACCATCTAATTTGTTACCTCCGATTATCTGTTTGCATAATTGCAGGTTTCTCAGTTTTCAATATACAGTAATTGATATAAATTCATGCCTTTATTTATCTGTGGTGTTTTGGCTCCCTCTAGCGGTCAGAGTCATGTTGACAGTTCTATTTTCTGTTTTTGTATTTTCCATGTCTGATTCTCCTCCCTCTTTGCAATTCATTATGGTAGCTCAGCCTCCATCTCCCTCCATTTTCCTTTCACTTCCTTCAGTCTGCTTTCAAGGAAAGACGCTTGCACTTCATTCCCCTTGCGATTGCATTGACGGTATGTCTTTAAGCTTTCCATAGATAATTTCTGCTCTATATTAGCCTAGCCTAGCCCATTGTACTTCTAGTTCAGTTACTAGCCTTCTAAATGTCATGCATAATGTACATCATGTGTAGTATGTACTTGTTCTATACCATGTACTGATTCTATGTATATCATTGTTTACAGTTTAACCGCATCAATATACCACTGCGTTTAGTAAAGCACAGACTCAACCACAGTCTCCTTATTGGACTCCGGTATAGCGGTTTAGCTGACTGTATAGCTACGTGGGCCTGTCTCATTTAGTGAGGACAGAACAGTAATAATGTAAGTAAAATATTAAAAAAAGCTTTTATTCACCTAATCCAGGCCCCCCCATCCACTGCTATGCCATCTCCTCTTCTATCTGGTAAAGCTTTTGGCTCTGTACGGCGCTAAGCAACGATGCAATTGCGTAGTCCATTGTCTGATGTCGCCACCGTGGTGGTGTCTCCAAAAACTGAACACCACAGTGATAACTCTCTGAGCACCGAGACAGGATTTATTAGATGTCATCTGTAGCCCTATATAACACCATGGATGACACAATGATAACTCTCTGAGTACAGATAATGTAGTAGATGTCTGCTGCAGTCCTATGTAAAACTACAGCTAACACAGTGATACCTCTCTTAGACCTGAAAATGGCTTCTACTCCATTATCTGTATTAAGAGAGCTATCGCTTTGACATTTATGGTGTTACATAGGACTGCAGATGACATATAGAACATTATCTGTACTATGTAACACCACATATAGCATATTGATAACTGGATGTGGGGATAGGATCAGGGGTCAGTCCCAGTCTGGATTCATCACAGAGGTAATGACAGGATGCAGCCCTGTCTGAGATTAGAATCAGTGATATGGTGACTGTGCTCGGTGCTTTGATCCTACACCCACCAGAGAGATCAGTGCTCCTACATCAGAGTCACCAAATCACTGACTCTGATCTTTTACTGTGCTGCCATATCTTCTGTGAAGAAGCTGACAGGCAACAGTTTGCATACTGGGCAATCCTCACCTCTTGCCGAAGTGGGTCTATGTGCGCAGAGTCCAACGACTCTCTGCATAGGCTGGAAGAGGAGAGAAGAAGGCTGTTATTGACTGGCTGAGGAGAGAACGAGCCAGGAGCAGGAGAAACCTGCGTTGCTTGGACTGGAGGCTGACATGTCAGAGCTGCTGAAAGCCCTGAATCAAAGTGCCTAGAGTCTCCCCTGGAAGGCACTCACTTCGATTGCATTATGCAGGGACTGAGCAACAGCCAGAGCGATGGCAGAGAGAGCGGTGAGCGGTGTCCGTGACTGTCACTGCTCCCCCGTCACTGTGCTGAATATCTGCGGCAGGAGGATGGTGGCCACAGGCATTCAGCAATGTTAGTGTTTTAAAGTGCGCCCCCTCGGGGAGGCAGGAAGTAGCGCCTTAGGCTGGCGCATACCCTGAATACCCCTCATACTGGCCCTGCCTGCAGATAAGAGAAAGTTTACAAAAAATATGTTCTGTGTGCTTTGCACTGGCCACCAGAAAACGGCACTTATGTGCCATCAAATTGACTTTTTTTTTTTAAAAAAAGAAAAAGACCCACTCTCGACTTTAGTAAAAGAATAAAAAGAGGAAGCCTAAAGAAGGAAAACCTACAGCTAAGGTTTTCACATCTTGCAACAAGTCTGTAGTTATTTATAGATGCCACAATTAAGCATTCATAATAACATGCATTTTTTTGGTACCATTTTTTTTAACATCATAGCCTCATATTTCAGCAGTCATCATGTAAAACACTGAATATAATGACAATCAAATTTTTAAATTTCTGGGGATACATCAACTTACAAAACTCAATCCATCTTGCCAAAGGACTGCTAAACCTATATGTCAATAGATCGGTATATTGAAGACAAGTGTAAATGGACTTCTAAAGCTTAAAATCCATTCAGTATTGAAAATTGCCTTGGTTTTGCAGCCATATAGAGCCAGGTATTAAATCATAGCAGCCACCACAGTTTATGAAGCTATCTGTCAAATCCCCTTTAGACGTGTCACTTCTGTTGAACAGTGAAAATTGAGCATTCCTTACTTTCCAACAGGCTTGCTTTTATGTATTTGATGGAAAACTGTAATGTCACAATCCATGCGCAGAGAACTTTCTGGAGAGAAAAAAGCCATTTATTATGTCATATTTAATGCTAAGGTACCATGTGATATGAGTTGTATAAGGAGCATTACAGTCTTAAGTGAAACATCAAAAAGTTTTTCCAATGTACTGTATACTATAGAGACACTATACTATAGGACTTTTACTTGAGAAATGGCCTGAGACCTAAAGCATGGCAACGAGCTGTGAATCATCCTGCTCTTCTTGTAGAGTCTTGATGCTGGATGGAGAGTGATGCTCACTTTGTCTCTTACAATTCTCTACAGGTCTTCAATTGAGTTCAGATCTGGAAACCTACTTGGCCACTGAATCACTTTCATTCTGCTCTTCAGAAATGCAACAGATGTGCATTTTGGATCATTGCCACGTTGGAAAAGTGGATGTCTACCAAGGGCATGGAGTCATGGTAGCATCTTCTTTTTAAATATAGAGCAGTACATCTGTGAAAGCTCCTCAACACCATCAGCACTCATGCAGCCCCACATAAGGACCATGCATGCTACCAGCATGTTTCACTGTAGGCATTGTAAGTCTGTTATAAGTCCGATATAACCCTGACTGTGGCTGCGTTGCCCCCCCCCCCCCCCTGCTTATGGCAGATTCATTTCTTTAGTTGTGCTGCTGATTTTGTTATTATCATTTATTATATATGAGATTATCTAATAATTTGATGTTAAAATTCTCCATTTCCGGTAAATGTTTTAAAAAAATTTCATATGTGGCTAATACATTTGCAGCGAGTCACAGATGCTTTGATAAACCTGGAAATATTTTTACTACACTCTCCTAAGGTCTCCTTCCAATCTTTAATGAAAACACAGACTTGCTAATGTCAAAGTTACCTTGGTAGAAACCAACAGCCATTTAATAATGCTGTACACTGACAGACATTTCTTATTTTTTAAGTAAAAAAAACGCTATCGAAAAATTATCCCTCTTAGTTATTCTGTACAGAAAACTGACTGACATCTTTTGCCATTGCAACTTTTTCTTTAACTAAACATTTTGTACAACATTATAACCTTTTGACAATCTTTTCAACCTCAGTTATTCAACCTTTGCCAAAAAGGACGTAATAAGAACTGCTGGATTCTGTTATACACATGTCTTGGCTCGGCAGGGCTCTGTCTCCTTCCTCTACGGTCGTTACATTCTGTTGTGCTCCACGTCAATTTTTACAAGTGGCCGCTGTGCCTCCATGGCATCATTTCTCCAGGGCCTTGTTTGTACATACCCATGTGTCTGAGTGTTAAACCAGAATCAAGTTTTACCTACGTGTGTTTGAACCCTGACTTTATCCAAGTCCTCAGTTGCTGTTGTCTCCTCAGACTTCTGTGAACTCTTCATCAATACAGCAGATATAGATTATCTCATCTCTTGCCGTATGCTTCTTGAACTAATATTAAAGTCTGTTTGCAAAAACTGCACTTTCTGCCATTTCACCCACTACTAGAGATGAGTGAACCTTTCAAGATTAGGTTGAGTTCAGATGGCGAACGTCCCAATGTTCGCCGAACATATCTGAACCCCATTGAATTCAGTGGGTGGCAAAACCAAACGGATAGGCAACACCTTCAGGGGGGGGCAAAAATCTGTCAAAACAGCTCAAATTGAGGACAGACACCAGGAAAAGTAGCATCAATTGACCCAGAGTACAAATAGTATAATTGCACAGTATGAATGCATGGGACAGGGTCTGGGACAGGGTCTGGGACAGGGTCTGGGACAGGGCTTGGACCAGAATTTCTTGCTTAAACACTGATCAGTAAAGGTACCATTACACTTAACGATTTACCAACAATCACGACCAGCGATACGACCTGGCTGTGATCGTTGGTAAGTCGTTGTGTGGTCGCTGGAGAGCTGTCAGACAGCTCTCCAGCGACCAACGATGCCGAAGTCCCCGGGTAACCAGGGTAAACATCGGGTTACTAAGCGCAGGGCCGCGCTTAGTAACCCGATGTTTACCCTGGTTACCATTGTAAAAGTTAAAAAAAATCACTACATACTTACATTCCTGTCGCGTCCCCCAGCGTCAGTTTCCCTGCACTGTGTAAGCGGTAGCCGGAAAGCAGAGCGGTGACATCACCGCTGTGCTTTGCTTTACGGCCGGCCGGCGCTGACACTGGGGGATGCAGGGAAGCTGACGCTGAAGGACGGGACAGAAATGTAAGTATGTAGTGTTTTTTTTTTTACTTTTACAATGGTAACCAGGGTAAACATCGGGCTACTAAGCGCGGTCCTGCGCTTAGGCAACGTTCACACTAGCGTTGTGCTAGTGTGCGTCGGGTTAGCGTCGGGCGACACTGCGGCGACGCACACGCCATGCGCCCCTATGTTTAACATGGGGGACGCATGCGTTTTTGCTTGTTGCGTTTTGCGACGCGTGCGTCTTTTTTGCCGCAAGCGTCGGACCAAGAAAACGCAACAAGTTGCATTTTTCTTGCGTCTGATTTTCGGCAAAAAACGACGCATGCGTCGCAAAACCCAGCGTTTTTGCGTGCGTTTTGCCGCATTTTTGCGTGCGTTGTGCGTTGCGTCGCCGACGCAGCGGCGCACAACGCTAGTCTGAACGTAGCCTTAGTAACCCTATGTTTACCCTGGTTACCAGTGAAGACATCGCTGAATCAGCGTCACACACGCCGATTCAGCGATGTCAGCGGGTGATCCAGCGATGAAATAAAGTGCTGGACTTTCCCCAGGGACCCACGATCGCCCAGCAGGGGCCTGATCATTGGTCGCTGTCACGCATAACGATTTTGTTAACGATATCATTGCTACGTCACAAAAAGCAACGATATCATTAACGATATCGTTATGTGTGACGGTACCTTAACAGATGAATGAGTGACATGTGTAGCCTGGTGATCTGAGAGCCCTGCTAAATTCAAGCAACAGAGCTGAAGGAGACACAACTTACAGTTCAAACATTTCCAAAAATTAGGGGCAGACACCAGGAAAAGAGGCATCAATTGACCCACAGTAAAAATTTGATAATGGCACAGCAGCATTTATCAGCCTGGTTCTGGGCCAACATTTACAGCTTTGAATTTACAGTGGGTACAGAAAGTATTAAGATCCCTTTAAAATTTTCACTCTTTGTTTCATTGCAGCCATTTTGTAAATTAAAAAAAGTTCATTTTTTCTCATTAATGTACACTCTGCACCCCATCTTAGATATAAATACCACTGATGCATATCACCACTAAACATCAAACAGGGATTAACCCTAAATGGACATCTATAACAGGGAGAACTCCACTAATGGATATGTCCTACAACGAAAAAGGAGTACATACAACCCATTTCTAATATGGTATAAAAAGTAACAAATTTTATTATAAATATATTACACAACATATATACACACACAATAAAGACAAGGTACACGCAGAGCCAATGTACAATGGACCCAGGACACTGAAAAGTAACACCGTAGGCAGGTAGACCTATAGGGGCCAAACACCTCTAAATAGGAGCCCTAAGACAATTATTATTATTATTATTATTATACATTTTTATAGCGCCATTTATTCCATGGCGCTTTACATGTGAATACGGGGCAAATATAGACAAATACATTAAACATGAGAAGATAACAAGGCACACGAGTACATAAGGAGGGAGGACCCTGCCCGCGAGGGCTCACAGTCTGCAGGGGGTGGGTGAGGATACACTAGGAGAGGGAAGAGCTGGCTGTGCGGCTGTTCAATTAATATGTCATGAAAAAAATGCTTAGTGCTAAGTTCAATACTCCTCTAGGTTACGTGATATTATTAAGCTTGCCCAAATGGGCATACAAGATTGCAAGACCCCCCGCCCCACCTTACCCATTAATAGGTGCCAGTGTCCGTCCAAGTAGCCCCGACGCGCGTTTCGCGTTTGCTTCCTCGGGGGGCATGTTTTTGTGTGTTATCCGGCTTTCTTATAAAGGGAAGTAGCAGCTGTGAACGTTCACCGGCAGTATAATTGGCGCATGCGTACCGCCAGTATGGGGACATCCGGCACATCTCCGCCGGCTCTCCTAGTGTACAGAGCGGGACGAGGAAAAATCCTCTGGACGTCACTTCCCGCTAAGTCACTTCCGGATGCCGGAAGGAGTGGCCGGCCAGTCACCGCTGTTGCGCGCATGCGTGCGTGCCGGGAACGTCATCTTACTCCAGGGCACAACTACGGGCAGTACGTATATAGTACAAAAACTAAGGACCAAAAAACAAATCCGTGCCCAGCCTAAACTCAATGAAAAAAAGTACTGATACTAGTTAGGATATGATCACTAATACAGTGATCACATCAAAAAGTGAATAGGATGTGAATATTAAGTGCCGTATATCATAAGGGGCAATGTATCCCATAATTAAACTAATGAACACTCCCAATTACTCCCGTGCTCCATACAGATAGCTATACAACCAAATCGCCTATTATAGAGATACTATACAATCCTATATGGAAACCAACAAAAAAACACAATACATGTAAAAATACACCTTATACAAGAAGTACATAAGTTAAATACAACAATACAACAACAAAAAAATAATAAACAAAAAATAAAAATAAAAAATAAAGAACCATATACTGCTGCCCACTATATCAGAAAATCTTTAACATATGTCCCATGGAAGGATGGAAAGACTTCTTATATTATAACTGTCCATGGTGGGTCGATGTTCTGCTTTCTTTCGATCTTTTTCTTCATCCAGGACAAAAGCCGCCACATACACCAGATGTCTCAGAAAGTCCCAGACACATACAGATGGTAACACGTGTAAGATAAATTCTAAAATCACATAAACACACACAAAAAGAATTAAAATCCAGAACTCAACAAATCACAAAACGGACCTGAGGTAAAACTCACAAAAAACAAATCAAAGGAAAGACGCAAAGCTAAGTTGTTCATTAAGTCCATGTGGGATCATTGTTCCCAATGTTGCTATCCACCGACATTCAATCTGCGCAAGTTTTTTTCTTAGGTCACCACCTCTTATACCACTCCTAACGTGGTCAATACCGCAAATTTTAAGATCTTTTGGATTACATGCATGGTATTGTTTAAAATGACGGGGCAGCGTTCTCAGGGTTGTACAGTCATTTACGTCTTTCGCCGCCATGATGTCTCTGACATGTTCCCGGGTCCTGATCCTCAATTCCCGTGAGGTCAGACCAACATAGGACAGACCACAGCTACAGCTAGCCTTATATATCACGTGTGTTGTACTACACGATATGTAGTCCGTGATCTTGAATTCCCTTGTCCCATCAGCAGAGACAAAGGATACCGCCCTCACATGGTTCTGACAGGCCAAACAATCCCCGCATGGAAAGAATCCCCATCTCCTCTTACCTGCCCCAAAAATGGATGGAGTCTTAGCCACATAGTGACTCTTGACCAAAATATCTCTCAGATTTTTAGATCTCTTTGCTGTCATTAGCGGTTCATCAGAGAGATATTTGGCCAAAGTAGAGTCAGTTTTCAAGATCGGCCAGTGTCTCCTCAAGATATCCCTCATGGAGCTCCACTGATGATTGAATGTAGAAATGTACCTAATTTTATCTCCTTCTCTTTTCTTTGGTTTTGGTAGATGTGATAGTAGGTCATTTCTCTTCTGTTTTTTTGCCTGGGCATAGCCGCGTTTGATACTTCTATTGCTATACCAGCGTGACCGGAATCTCTCCCCAAGGTCCACAGACTGACTTTCAAAAGCTTCCTCCGTAGAGCAAATCCTCCTCATTCTTAAAAATTGCCCAATAGGGATAGCTCTGATAGTCGAGCTATTATGAGATGAGGAGGCATGGAGGAGTGCATTGACTGAGGTCTCTTTTCTAAACACATCAGTATTAATAGAGCCATCTTCCTGGACCTGCAGCATGATATCCAGGAAAGAAACTCTCTCATAGCTGTAATTATATGTAAGCCTGATGTTGAGGCCGTTGCGGTTCAAATCCTGCATGAAAAGATGTAATTGTTCCACCGAACCTTGCCATATAAATAGAATATCATCTATGTACCGATACCACCCCAGAACTTGGTGGGCGGAGTGTGCGCCCTCCTGAAAAATAGTCCTCTCCCAGTATCCAAGAAATAAATTAGCATACGAAGGCGCACACGCCGCCCCCATCGCAGTCCCACGACTCTGGAGGTAGTATCGGTCCCTAAAAGTAAAGCAATTATGTGTGAGGATGAACCGCAAAAGCCTCAACACCAGGCCCACTACATCTGGATCAATACTGCTAGATCCCAGGAAGAACGATGCCGCCTCCATACCATCCTCATGGTTAATGGAGGTATATAGTGTTTCAATATCTGCTGTAACAAGCAGCATATCCGGCTCTAAAATCAGACCATCAAGTCGCCTCAGGACGTCCGTCGTGTCCCTGACATAGGAGGGTAAGGTCTCCACCTGTGACCGTAAATAATAATCAATGTACTTACATACAGGGTCACAGAGCCCTCCTATGCCAGAGACAATCGGACGTCCTGGGGGGTTCACCGAGTCTTTGTGGACCTTGGGGAGAAGATAAAACGTAGGAACTACCGGACATTCCACCATCAAGCCATCAAATGTCTTTTTGTTGATAATTCCCTGATACAGGGACTCCTCCAAAATCTCAGTTAATTCAACGCCAAATTTTGGCAGGGGATTGTGAGGGAGTAGAGTATATGTTTCCTTATTGCGTAGTTGTTTAAATGCCTCCCTCTCGTACTTCTCTATAGGCCATACAACCACGTTCCCCCCCTTATCCGAAGGTTTAATAACCACATCATCCATTGCACGAATTTCCTGCAATGCTTTCCTCTGACCCCATGTAAGATTATCTCTCTTTTTTCCATTGCTGATCTTTTTAAGATCCGCTGCAACTAGATTGGTAAACATTTCCACTGGGGGGCATAATGACAAAGGGGGGAACGTGGTTGATCTGGCAAAAATAGATGGGGGAGGCATACCTGTAGGGGGGTTCGCCGCTTCATTCTCCAATTCCTCCAGAATGGAGATAGTCTCCTGTTCAGTGATAGTTGTTCCCTCCGATGATGAGCGAGAATGAAGTTTCTTCAAAACTAGTTTCCGTGAGAACAGGTTCAAATCTTTTAATGCTGTAAAGTAATCGAAGTTATTACATGGGAATAGAATTTATCTTACACGTGTTACCATCTGTATGTGTCTGGGACTTTCTGAGACATCTGGTGTATGTGGCGGCTTTTGTCCTGGATGAAGAAAAAGATCGAAAGAAAGCAGAACATCGACCCACCATGGACAGTTATAATATAAGAAGTCTTTCCATCCTTCCATGGGACATATGTTAAAGATTTTCTGATATAGTGGGCAGCAGTATATGGTTCTTTATTTTTTATTTTTATTTTTTGTTTATTATTTTTTTGTTGTTGTATTGTTGTATTTAACTTATGTACTTCTTGTATAAGGTGTATTTTTACATGTATTTTTACATGTATTGTGTTTTTTTGTTGGTTTCCATATAGGATTGTATAGTATCTCTATAATAGGCGATTTGGTTGTATAGCTATCTGTATGGAGCACGGGAGTAATTGGGAGTGTTCATTAGTTTAATTATGGGATACATTGCCCCTTATGATATACGGCACTTAATATTCACATCCTATTCACTTTTTGATGTGATCACTGTATTAGTGATCATATCCTAACTAGTATCAGTACTTTTTTTCATTGAGTTTAGGCTGGGCACGGATTTGTTTTTTGGTCCTTAGTTTTTGTACTATATACGTACTGCCCGTAGTTGTGCCCTAGAGTAAGATGACGTTCCCGGCACGCACGCATGCGCGCCACAGCGGTGACTGGCCGGCCACTCCTTCCGGCATCCGGAAGTGACTTAGCGGGAAGTGACGTCCAGAGGATTTTTCCTCGTCCCGCTCTGTACACTAGGAGAGCCGGCGGAGATGTGCCGGATGTCCCCATACTGGCGGTACGCATGCGCCAATTATACTGCCGGTGAACGTTCACAGCTGCTACTTCCCTTTATAAGAAAGCCGGATAACACACAAAAACATGCCCCCGAGGAAGCAAACGCGAAACGCGCGTCGGGGCTACTTGGACGGACACTGGCACCTATTAATGGGTAAGGTGGGGCGGGGGGTCTTGCAATCTTGTATGCCCATTTGGGCAAGCTTAATAATATCACGTAACCTAGAGGAGTATTGAACTTAGCACTAAGCATTTTTTTCATGACATATTAATTGTCTTAGGGCTCCTATTTAGAGGTGTTTGGCCCCTATAGGTCTACCTGCCTACGGTGTTACTTTTCAGTGTCCTGGGTCCATTGTACATTGGCTCTGCGTGTACCTTGTCTTTATTGTGTGTGTATATATGTTGTGTAATATATTTATAATAAAATTTGTTACTTTTTATACCATATTAGAAATGGGTTGTATGTACTCCTTTTTCGTTGTAGGACATATCTGCACCCCATCTTGACTGATAAAAACAGAAATGTAGAAATGTTTGCAAATTTATTAAAAAATAAAAACTGAAATATCACATGGTCAAAAGTTTTTAGACCCTTTGCTCAGTATTGAGTAGATGCACCCTTTGAGCTAGTACAGCCATGAGTGTTCATGGGAATGATGCAACAAGTTTTTCACACCTGGATTTGGTGATTCTCTGCCATTCTTCCTTGCAGATCCTCTCCAGTTCCATGAGGTTGGATGGTGAACAGTCATTTTCAGGCCTCTCCAGAGATGCTCAATTGGGTTTAGGCTAGGCCTCTGGCTGGGCCAGTCAAGAATAGTCACATAGTTGTATTGAAGCCACTCCTTTGTTATTTTAGCTGTGTGCTTAGGGTCATTGTCTTGTTGGAAGGTGAACCTTCAGCCAAGTCTAAGGTCCAGAGCACTCTGGAAGAGGTTTTCAGCCAGGATATCTCTGTACTTGGCAACTTTCATGTTTCCTTCAATGGCAACCAGTCGTCCTGTCCCTGCAGCTGAAAAACACCCCCATAGCAAGATGCTGCCACCATGATGTTTCACTGTTGGGATTGTATAGGGCAGGTGATGAGCAGTGCCTGGTTTTCTCCACACATACCGCCTAGAATTATCACCAAAAAGGTCTATTTTCATCTCATCAGACCAGAGCATCTTATTTCCCATAGTCTGGGAGTCCTTCATGTGTTTTTTTTAGCAAACTCTATGCAGGCTTTCATATGTCTTGCACTGAGTTGAGGCTTCCATCAGGCCACTCTGCCATAAAGGCATGACTGGTGGAGGGCTGCAGTAATTGACTATGTGGAACTTCCTCCCATCTCCCTACTGCATCTCTGAAGCTCAGCCACAGTGATCTAGGGGTTCTTCTTTACCTCTCTCACCAAGGCTCTTCTCCCATGATTGCTCAGTTTGGCTGGACAGCCAGGTCTAGGAACAATTCTGGTGGTCTTCCAGTTAAAGATTAGAGCTCCTTGGTCAGTTCCTTTGACCTCATGATTCTCATTTGGTCTGACAAGCACTGTGAGCTGTGAGGTCTTATATAGACAGGTGTGTGCCTTTCCAAATCAAGTCATATCAGTTTAATTAAACACAGCTGGATTCCAATGAAGGAGTAGAACCATCTCAAGGAGGATCACAAGGAAATGAACAGCATGTGACAAATATGAGTGTCTGAGCAAAGGGTCTGAATACTTATGACCATGTGATATTTCAGTTTTAATTTTTTAATATACAAAAATTTCTACATTTCTGTTTTTTCATTCAAGATGGGGTGTAGAGTGTACAATAATGAGAAAAAAACAGGACTATTTTGAATTTACCAAATAGCTGCAATGAAACAAAGAGTGAAAAATTTAAAGGGGTTTGAATACTTTCCGTACCCAGTGTAAGTTCAAATTAAGAGGTGGCTGATGGAACGCTGTAGGACTGCGGTGCTGTGATCCCTAATACCTCATGCAACAGCTCAAACTGCTTTTCTGCTCATCCACACTAAGGTGGCACAAAAATAATTTTCGCAGACTACTATTGGTAGAAAAATGTAAAGATAGTAACACAGGTAGTTGAATGAAAGTAAGTGCAGGCCTGCCGGTCTTGGAGCCCTACTGCTACAGGCAACACACATGAATGAGACCCAACTTGGATTTCAAACATTTTCAAAAATTAGGGACAGACACCACTAAAGTGGCAACATTTTCCCCAGTACAATGGGGATCTGGAACCCCTTCCACTACAGACAACCCACAAGATGGAGACACAACTTGAAGTCTCCACATTTCAAAAAATTATTGCCAAACACCAATAAAGTGGCATCCATTTCCCCCAAGTAGAAATACCATAATTGCATTTGGACAACTTCTGTTACTGAATAGGCTACTTGACTCACTTTCTATGGCAGCCGCACTTCGTTATTACTATTATTTATTCTTACAGTATATCACCATTTATTCAATGGCGCTTTACATGTGCCTGAGGGCTCAAAGTCTACAAGGGATGGATGAGGATACAGTAGGTGAGGATAGAGCTAATCATGCATCGTATTGTGAAATGATGGTTACTGTAGGTTGTAGGCTTTTCGTAAGAGGTGGTTCTTCAGCGTCCTTTTGAAGGTTTCCTGTAGCATACATTTCAGCATCTAAATCCTTTGTGCTAATTGTGTTGTCCATCCAGGAGTCCACACTTCATCATTTAAATCCTTTGTGCTAATTGTGTGGCCCAGACATCAATCAACATTTCAGCATTGAAATCTTTTGTGCTAATTCTGTGGTCCAGCCACACTATCTCAGCAAATAATTACAGATTGTTAATTTATTGACAGTTGACTGAAAGGTGTGGGCCTAGGGTTGTGAAACAGCTGGTTAAAAGAGGACAAAAGGTACAGTACAGACCAAAAGTTTGGACACACCTTATTTAAAGATTTTTCTGTATTTTCAGGACTATGAAAATTGTACATTCACACTGAAGGCATCAAAACTATGAATTAACACATGTGGAATTATATACTTAACAAAAAAGTGTGAAACAACTGAAATTTTGTCTTATATTCTAGGTTCTTCAAAGTAGCCACCTTTTGCTTTGATGACTGCTTTGCACACTCTTGGCATTCTCTTGATGAGCTTCAAGAGGTAGTCCTTAAATGAGAAGGTGTGTCCAAACTTTTGGTCTGTACTGTATATCCAACATGAGTGGCAAAAATCAAGGTCATGGTGGAAGGGGGCATAGGCTTGGTGTTTGAGGTGTAGGTGGTAATGTTACTGAAAGCTCTACTGAAAAAACACTGGCATGTCCTATCCAAAGAAAACTGACAACTACTGTTACTGGACAGCCTACTCGACTCCCTTTCTTTGGCTGCCGCACAGTGGTACACTTTGTAGATAAGGGCCAGAAAGAGCATGTGCTCCAGTGGATGGCAAGCGCTGCATCAAGTGCCCTCTCCTCCACTTCCTCCACCTTTAAAACACACACTGTACTGTTCTCAGAGGTGGCACCCCCATGTCATGAAATACCCCCATGTTTCCCCCCAATGCCACAACTCTCCAACTGCCCTACTGACCCAGTGTACAAATAGTATAATAGACATGCATGGATGCATGGGACACGGCCTGGGGCAGGGTTTGGGCCAGCATTTCCAGCATCAACACTGATCACTAACAGGTGGATGAGTGACAATTGTAAGCCTGGTGCTCTGACAGCCCAGCCAAATTTAAGAAACACACATGAAGAAGACCCAACTTGGAGTCCAAACATTTCCAAAAATTAAGGGCAGACATCAGGAAAAGTGGCATCATTTTACCGACAGTAGCAATTTTATCATGGCACAACAGCAGTAAGGCATGGGTCATTTATGAAGCCAGGATCTGGTCCAGCATTCACAGCTTTGAATTTAAGTTCAAATTAAGAGGTGGGATAGGGACTGGTGTAGGCCTGCTGTGCTGGGAGCACTGATATCTCTTGCAACAGATCAAACTGCTTTTCTGCTCAGCCACACTCAGGTAGCACAAATATCCACTTTGTAGACTACTATTGTTTAAAAAAAATTGTTTAAAAGGTAGTTGACTGAAAATAAGTGCAGGCCTGCCGGTCTTGGAGCCCTACTGCTTCAGGCAACACACATAAAGGAGACCAACTTGGAGTCTCCATATTTAAAAAAATTATTGCCAAACACCACTAAAATGGCATCAATTTCCACAGGTAGAAATAGCATAATTGCGTTTTGACAACTTCTGTTACTAGATGGGCTACTTCACTCCCTTTCTTTGGCAGTCGAACAGCGGAATTATTATTTATTCTTATATCGCCATATATTCCATGGTGCTTTATGTGCGAAAAGGGGTTTACATAATAAAATCAAGTACAATAATCTTAAACAATACAAATTATTGACTGGAACAGGAGGAGAGAGGACCCTGGCTATGAGGGCTCACAGTCTACAAGGGATGGGTGAGGATACAGTAGATGAGGGTAGAGCTAATCGTGCAGCGGTATGGCAGAACGATGGTTACTGTAGGTTGTAGGCTTGTCAGAAGAGTTGGTTCTTTAGCTGCCTTTTTAAGGTTTCCATGGTAGACGAGAGCCTGATATGTTGGGGTAGTGAGTTCCAGAGTGGTAGTTCAAGAGTAGAGGTGATGCATAGGACAAATCTTGTATGCGACTGTGGGAAGAGGAGATAAGAGTGGAGTAAAGAGATATTGTGAGGATTGGAGGTTGCATGCAGGTAACTACCGGGAGACTAAGTCACAGATATATGTAGGAGACAGGTTGTGGATGGCTTTACAGAGAGAAGAAGCTGGGAATAGCAAGGGGATAGGTGGATTAGTAGCAGAGTTTAGGATAGATTGGAGGGCTGGGAGGTTGATAGAAGGGAGGCCACCAAGCAGGAGGTTGCAGTAGTTGAGGCAGGAGATGATGAGTGCATGGAATAAGGTTTTTGCAGATTCTTGATTAAAGAATGTAAGGATCCAGGAAATATTTTTGAATTGTAGTCAGCAGGAAGTGAAAAGGTCATGGACAGGGTTATATAAAGGAGAGATCAAAGTCCAGAGTTACCCTGAGGCAGAGAGCTTGTGGGACACCCTCATCTACACCTTGTAGATAAGGGCCAGAAAGAGAATGTGCTCCTGGGAAAGGCAAGCTCTGCGTCAAGTGGAGTTTCCTGCTCTTCCTCCACTTTAACATCACACACAATACAGTCCTCAGAGGTGGCACCCCAATTACACTTGTTTCCCCTAGCAACACAACTCTCCAACTGCCCAACTGACTATGGGGAACCACAGATGGGCGAGTTTTCATGCTGTTTGCACATTCTAATCCATGGACATCAGAGGTCTGCTCCAAAGATTCATAGACTTAAGAGGGGGTAAAGCATCTGCACCATGCCTAAAACTGTTTTCAGTTGGATCTTGGGCCGATGAAGAAGGGTCCAAGCAAAATCCAGACTTTCATCACTAGACATCAACCCCTGGGGGTGGAGGTGATCCTGATGATATTCAGATACCTGAGGTGTATGGGGACTGTACTGTGCTGTCAGGGCAGGAAGAGGGTGACACTCAAGTCATGGAGTAGGAGAACAGAGAGGATGACAATGAGGTTGTAGATCTTACTTTGTGTGAACGCAAAGGTACGTAGCTGAGTAACTCAGCAGAGGAAATGGAGGAGGAGGAAGACGAGGAGGTTACCTTTCGGTTGCCCGCAGAGACCGTGAGTAATACAACCGCAAGCACTGCATCGTCACAACTATGCTTGTGGCCAGTAGCAGTCGCAGGTTTGCAGTTCACATTGATGGCAAAAGGTGACTTGCCTGGGCATTTTTTGACACCGAAAATGTCGCAAATCAGGTTACCTGTCAACTTTGGAAAAAAAGTGATTGGACTACTTCATGCATAAACCAGCACATGCGCTATCAAAATGTGTTAGTCGGGGAATTTCACTATGCTAAAATACAGCCTAGCGAGCCTCGCAAACCACCGGCCACTCAACTGCATCTGTTTGTTCTTCCTCCATCATCGTGGCAAGTGTTCTCTCACAGGTCTCCGGCCGCAGAGCCTCCTCTTATTTACTCACTACAGTCGGTGTCAGTGTGAGGCCGACAGCTGTTACAAAAGTGGGCATGCCAGCTATTTTTGACCGATCTCAGACACCAAGCACATCACTTATTTTTCAATCCACCATAGCATTTCTGCCTGCACCTCATTCACAGTCCAACAGTTTATCATGTTCACCCTACTTCACCCTCTCTCAACACAGCAGCCAGCTCTCAGTCCAGTAGTTGTGGTCACGTAAAATATTGTTTTCTTCTACACATGCCAAAGCTAAGAGTTGCAACTTCACCATCTCCAATCTGTTGACCGTAGAAATGCTACCTTTCCCCCTGGTGGATACAGATGGTTTCCAAAAGCTGATGGCCCGCTGCAGTCCCCCCAGTACCAGTTACCCAGTCGCCAATACTTTTCTAAGCAAGATGTGCCTGTGCTACACCAGCATGTCACAGAAAACATCACCCATTCCTTGAAAAAACCTATGTCTGACAGGGTGCATTTCACCACTGACACCTGGATGAGAAAGCATGGCCAGGGGTGTTACATCTCGATGACTGGGCACTGGGTGACTGGTGGTTGTGGAGGCAGGTGGGGAAGGGACTGCTCCACAAGTCTTGGAATCCCCAAGGTTTGTAGGGCGCTTGGGGATGGAGAACTAAACCACTGCACACCATATGATAAAGAACTAAACTACTAGACAACAGGAGTAGGGTTGGAAAACTAAACAACTACACACCAAGGTATGGTGAACTAAACCACTAGACACCAAGTTTTGGAATCCACAAAACTTTTGGGACAAACCTTTGTATCTAACACTGCCTCCACTGTTTCTGCCTCCTCCACCACCTCTAAGGTTTCCACCTACCCCCTCAATCTCTCCCTTAATGAGTCACACATTTTAAAAGTGCAGAGAGAATCTCCCCCACCTCTGTACTGCACAGCCATGGCCCACTGCAAACAGGCAATATTTAAATTACTATAACTTGGAGATCCCATTCAGACAGGTCAAGAGTTGCTGACAGCTATCCAAGCTGAGTTTGAGCAATGGCTGTCTCCTCTGAACCTGGAGGAAGAGAAGACTGTGTGCAATAACGGCACAGACCTGGTGGCAGCACTACCCCAGGGCAACCTCAGACATGTGCCTTGCATGGCTCACGTCATTAACCTGGTGGTACAGCAATTTCCCTGCTATTATCCTGGCCTGGATGCGCTGCTGTCGCTTTGTGCTCACTTCCGGCGTTCACATCCCACGGGTCATTGACTTGCATTGCCTAAGAGGTCTTTCAGGCTAACGGTTAACCGGTTGATATGCGGTGTGCCAACACCTTGGTACAGTATGTCATTTTGCATAGCTTGGGCCAATGCAATACGGACATGGTGCAAATCACTCTTGCAGAGGAGGCACAGATAAAGAACCTCTGCACCGTTCTGCACAGAATTGAAATGGCTACTAAGATGGTTTGCGCTGACAATACCAGCATCATAATTCCGGTCATCTACATGCTGGAGCACACTTTGAATAGTCTGCAGGAGGAGGTGGTGACACCTAAGGGAGAAGAGGAAGCAGAGGAGGGTCTGGAAGGAATAACAATATCTCTAAATTCCGGACTGTCATTGCACAGGTGGGTGCCATGGTAGGAGGGATTACAGTGATTGAAGGGTGCTAATGGTACCAGACAAACACTGTTTGTGTCAGAAGTATGTGATCAGAGCGCAACAGTCAAGAAATGAAGAGGATAATGATCCTCTCTGTCATCTGTGGTTGGTGGAAGGGGACGGAGGAAGCCAACTGAAGTGTTACCCCGCCACAAACACACCATAGACTTTGACCGAATGGAACAGCCCAAAACATGAGTGCCTTCTTGTTGCACTATCTGCAACATGATGCCCGTATTGTTCGGACTAGAAATAGTGCTTACTACTGGGTTGCTACTCTGTTAGATCCATGGTACAAGGGTAAATTTTGCCACATGCTTCACTACCTGGAAAGGGATGTGTGCATGCTGGAGTTTGAAAAGAATGTTAAAAGGGGTTTTCCTCAAGACAGCAGTGAGCCACACAGTTTGCATCCCAGTTATAGACTTCTAACCCTTGGAACGTCAAGTCCTCAGTGCAAAAACATTAGCAGCAGCAGCATTATGATGGGCACATGCAATTTCTGTGAAGCTTTTCACACATTTTTTAGACCAGCTCCTGCACCAGCAGAACAGAGTATAAGTGTGATACATAGTGAACGACTGGAGAGGATGGTACAGTAGTATCTCAAGCTCAATATCAATGCCATGGAAGGGGGGTTGGACCCTTTTACATTTTGGTCTTCAAAAATGGAAGAGTGGCTTGAGCTTGCCTGTCAAGTCCTGGAGGTTTTGTCAAGCCCGGCAGCCAGAGTTCTCTCAGAACGTGTCTTCATCGCAGCTGGTGCTGTCTCCTGAAAGTCTTCCTTCAAGATGAACAAGTCATGGATCTCCAATGACTTTTGAACCCCAGTCGCAGACAGGGCAGACTACATGATGGCGTCATTTTTAATGTTCTGTATTGATCTCGCATTATTGCAGTCTGTGACACCTTTGTCGTGGCTTCTGTGCCTACTGTTGCTACTGCTGCTGACGTTGCTTACAATTTTTTGAAAAGTGGAGACTCCAAATTGTGTCTCCATCTGGTGGATTGCTTGTAGTGGAAGCGGTGTCAGAGCCCCATTATACTGTTTCTACTGTGGGGAAATTGATGCCACTTTAGTGGTGTCTGCCCCAAATTTTTGGAAATATTTTGACTCAAAGTTGAGTCTTATTTATGTGTTGCCTGTAGCAATAGGGCTCCCAGACTGGCAGGCCTGCACTTACTTTCAGTCAGTTAACAAATTTTTTAACCCCTTAACCCCATATGAAGTACTATCCCATCAAGTTGACCTGGGACTTAATTCCCAGTGATGGGATAGTACGTTATTTTCGATCAGCCGCACTCACGGGGGAGTGCGGCCGATCGCGGCCGGGTGTCAGCTGACTATCGCAGCTGACATCCGGCACTATGTGCCAGGAGCGGTCACGGACTGCTCCCGGCACATTAACCCCCGGCACACCACGATCAAACATGATTGCGGTGTTCCGGGGGCATAGGGAAGCATCGCGCAGGAAGGGGGCTCCCTGCGGGCTTCCCTGAGATGATCGGTACAAGGCGATGTGCTCACCTTGTACCGAGGGTCTCCTCCCTGCAGGCCCCGGATCCAAAATGGCCGTGGGGCTACTTCCGGGTCCTGCAAGGAGTACTTCTAGGTCCAGAGCAGACTCTGTTACCAAGCAGCGATGTGTAAAAAAAAAAAATTCCTAAATAAAGAAAAAAAAAATAAAATATTGTTCCCATAAATACATTTCTTTATCTAAATAAAAAAACAATAAAAGTACACATATTTAGAATCGCCGCGTCCGTAACGACCCAACCTATAAAAGTGTCCCACTAGTTAACCCCTTCAGTGAACACCGTTAAAAAAAAAAAAAAAACGAGGCAAAAAAACAACGCTTTATTTTCATACCGCCGAACAAAAAGTGGAATAACACGCGATCAAAAAGACAGATATAAGTAACCATGGTACCGCTGAAAATGTCATCTTGTCCTGCAAAAAACGAACCTCGATACAGCATCATCAGCGAAAAAATAAAAAAGTTACAGTCCTCAGAATAATGCGATGCAAAAATAATTATTTTTTCTATAAAATAGTTTTTATCGTATAAAAAGCGCCAAAAGATAAAAAAAAGATGTAATGAGGTATCGCTGTAATCGTATTGACCCGAAGAATAAAACTGCTTTATCCATTTTACCAAATGCGGAACAGTATAAACGCCCCCCCCCCCCCCCCAAAAAAAAAGAAATACGTGAATAGTTGATTTTTGGTCATTCTGCCTCACAAAAATCGGATAAAAAGTGATCAAAAAATGTCACGTGCCCAAACGTATTACCAATAAAAACGTCCACTCGTCCTGCAAAAAAGACGACCTCACATGACTCTGTGGACCAAAATATGGAAAATTTATAGGTCTCAAAATGTGGTTACGCAAAATATATTTTTTGCAATAAAAAGCGACTTTTAGTGTGTGACGGCTGCCAATCATAAAAATCCGCTAGGAAACCCGCTAGAAAAGTAAATCAAACCCCCCTTCATCACCCGCTTAGTTAGGGAATCATAAAAAAATTTAAAAAATGTATTTATTTCCATTTTCCTATTGGGGTTAGGGCTAGGGTTAGGGCTAGGGTTAGGGCTAGGGTTAGGGTTATGGTCAGGGCTAGGGTTAGGGCTAGGGCTAGGGTTAGGGCTAGGGTTAGGGCTAGGGTTAGGGTTAGTGCTAGGGTTAGGGCTAGGGTTGGGGCTAGGGTTAGGGTTGGGGTTATGGTTGGGGTTAGGGTTGGGGCTAGGGCTACATTTAGGGTTGGGACTAAAGTTAGGGTTAGGGCTGGGCTAAAGTTAGGGTTGGGGCTAAACTTAGGGTTGAGGCTAAAGTCAGGGTTAGGGTTGGGGCTAAAATTAGGGTTGAGGCTAAAGTTAGGGTTAAGGTTTCGATTACATTTACGGTTGGGATTAGGCTTAGGGGTGTGTCAGGGTTAGTGGTGTGGTTAGGGCTATGGTTGGGATTAGGGTTAGGGGTGTGTTTGGGATAGGGTTTCAATTAGAATTCGGGGTTTCCACTGTTTAGGCACATCAGGGCTCTCCAAACGCGACATGGCGTCCGATCTCAATTCCAGCCAATTCTGCATTGAAAAAGTAAAACAGTGGTCCTTCCATTCTGAGCTCTCCCGTGTGCCCAAACAGGGGTTTACCCCAACATATGGGGTATCAGCATACTCAGGACAAATTAGACAACTATTGGGGTGCAATTTCTCTTGTTACCCTTGGGAAAATAAAAATTTGGGGGGGGCTAAAAAAACATTTTTGTAGGAAAAAAATTAATTTTTATTTTCACAACTCTGGGTTATAAACTGTAGTGAAACACTTTGGGGTTCAAAGCTGTCAAAACACATCTAGATAAGTTCCTTAAGGGGTCTAGTTTCCAAAATGGTGTGACTTGTGGGGGGTTTCTACTGTTTAGGTGCATCAGGGGCTCTGCAAATGCAACGTGATGCCTGCAGACCATTCCATCTAAGTCTGCATTCCAAATGGCACTACTTCCCTTCCGAGCTCTGCTGTGCGCCCAAAGGGTGGTTCCCCCCACATATGGGGTATCAGCGTACTCAGGAAAAATTGGACAACAACTTTTGGGGTCCAATTTCTCTTGTTACCCTTGGGAAAATAAAAATTTTGGGGGCAAAAAAACATTTTTGTGGGAAAAAAATAATTTTTATTTTCACGACTGCGTTATAAACTGTAGTGAAACACTTGGGGGTTCAAAGCTGTCAAAACACAAATGGATAAGTTCCTTAGGGGGTCTAGTTTCCAAAATGGTGTGAGTTGTGGGGGGTTTCTACTGTTTAGGTGCATCAGGGGCTCGCAAATGCAACGTGACGCCTGCAGACCAATCAATCTAAGTCTGCATTCCAAATGACGCTTCTTCCCTTCCGAGCTCTGCCATACGCCCAAACGGTGGTTCCCCCCCCCCCCACATATATAGTATCAGCTAGATAAGTGCCTTAGAGGGTCTACTTTCCAAAATGGTGTCACTTGTGGGGGGTTTCAATGTTTAGGCACATCAGGGGCTCTCTCTGCCGTGCACCCAAACAGTGGCTTTCCCCCACATGTGGGGTATCGGCATACTGAGAACAAATGTCACAACAACTTTTGGGGTCCGATTTCTTCCCTTAACCTTGGGAAAATAAAAAATTGGGGGCGAAAATATCATATTTGTGAAAAAATATGATTTTTTATTTTTACGGCTCTGCATTATAAACTTCTGTGAAGCACTTGGTGGGTTAAAGTGCTCACCACACATCTAAATAAGTTCTTTAGGGGGTCTACTTTCCAAAATGGGGTCACTTGTGGGGGGTTTCAATGTTTAGGCACATCAGGGGCTCTCCAAACGCAACATGGCATCCCATCTCAATTCCAGTCAATTTTGCATTGAAAAGTCAAACGGCGCTCCTTCCCTTCTGAGCTCTGCCATGCGCCCAAACAGTGGTTTACCCCCACATGTGGGGTATCGGCATACTCAGAATAAATGGCACAACAACTTTTGGGGTCCAATTTCTTCTCTTACCCTTGGGAAAATAAAACAAATTGGAGCTGAATTAAATTTTTTGTGAAAAAAAAGTTAAATGTTAATTTTTTTTTAAACATTGCAAAAATTCCTGTAAAACACCTGAAGGGTTAATAAACTTCTTAAATGTGGTTTTGAGCACATTGAGGGGTGCAGTTTTTAGAATGGTGTCACACTTGGTTATTTTCTATTATATAGACCCCTCAAAATGACTTCAAATGTGATGTGGTCCCCAACAAATATTGGTGTTGTAAAAATGAGAAATTGCTGGTCAACTTTTAACCCTTATAACTCCCTAATAAATATTTTTTTGCAAGGCTGCTGTGCTATCCACTGTGCCACCGTGCTTAACAAGCTGTTTCACAACCCTAGGCCCACACCTGTCAATCAACTGCCAGCAAATTAACAATATATTTATTTGCTGAGATTGTGTGGCTGGACCACAGAATTAGTCCAAAATATTTTAATGCTGAAATCTGGATTGACACACAATTAGCACAAATGATTTAGATGCTAAAATGTGGACTCCTGGATGGGCAACACAATTAGCACAAAAGATTTAGGGTATATGCACACAATGCAGATTTAGTGCAGAATTAGTGCAGATCTGCAGCGTTTTTTTCTGCAGCAGAAATGCTGCAGAACTGCACTGTGATTTACAGTACAATGTAAATTAAAAAAAATGCTGTGCACATGGTGCAGAAAAATCTGCACAGAAACGCTGCAAATTTCAAAGAAGTGCATTTCGCTTCTTTTGTGCCGTTCTGCAGCGTTTCTGCACCCCTCCATGATAAAAATCTGCAGTGGTAAAATCTGCACAAAAACTGCACAAAATCTGCAACAAAAACACACAAAAACTGCACAAAATCTGCACCTGCGGATTCTGCCAGGAGATGCAGATTTAGTGCAGAAAATTCTGCACCACATTTCCTACGTGTGCACATAACCTTAGATTCTGAAATGTATACTGCGGGCTGGATTGCCAATTTGCACAAAGGATTTAGATTCTGAAATGTGGATTCCTGGCTGGACCACAATATTAACAGAAAGGATTTAGATTCAGAAAAGTGGCTTGGTATCTGGCCCACACTATAAGGGCTTGTTTTCACTTGCGAGGAACACGTCCGTGTCTCGCATGTGGAAACGAAGCTCTGGTGCTGGCACTCCGGAGTGGAGTGTGCGGCTCCATGTGTTGCTATGCGGCCGCACGCTCCGCTCCACAGTGCCGGCACCAGAGCTTCGTTTCCAAATGCGAGACACGGACGTGTTTCTCGCAAATGGAAACAAGCCCTTAGCAGAAAGGATTTAGATTCTGAAATGTGGACTCCTGGCTGCACCACACTATTAGCACAAACATTTTAATTTCTAACTATCTGACTACTTGAAGCAGCTGCAAGAGCAGCCTCTCTGTGCTGTTACACTGACAAAATGAGGCAAAACAATATGTCTGCTTTTTATATGGAGAGGGACATGTAACTTCAGCAGTCAATGATATAAGCCCTCGTGTCTGAAAGTTGTGGATGGTTTCTACTTTGTCATCTCCCCATACCTCTCCTCATCAAACACGTTCCCCCACTCATCATATAGCACCACTATCCTAGCAGAAGTCCTAATAAAAGCATTAGTGGCTGCTTCAGACCTGCCATCTTCTGATTTCTGGCCTTCTGCTTCTGTGGTTAACAGCTTGTCCTGCATTCCAAGTTTGTCTGCTGTTCTCTTTGCCAGTTTTCCAAATCCTCATCGCACCACATGTTTGACAGCCTACTGTGCTGACGCCCAAGGTCCTGGTGTCCACCCTGACCTACGCCTTCATGGATCCACCTCACCAGCAGAGCCTAACAGATATATATTCAGAATACAAAATGCAGCAGTAGGCTGCAGTATAGGTGAAGTATATGAGGTTGCCAAATTACTACAATTAATAAAACAAATGTGAAAAAACAGACGTGTCTAGATTGCAGGGAATTGAAATTTCGTATTTTAAAAAAACTTTTATTCCCTTTTTCACTAAAACAATTATACAAGAACTGTAAAATCTCAGTACAGTTGCTTGTGATAAGCAAGCACACCATCTGACACTGATTTCAGATATTTTTGTTGTGTAAACTATTATACTGTTATTTTTCTGCTTTTTAGTGCATAGAAATGTGGAAAAAAAAATCTGTAATTGCAATTTAAATGTAGCAGGATAAATGCCAGCCAGGGGCAGACATATCATTGGAGCAACCTGTTCGGCCTCACAGGGGCCAAAGAGGTAAGGACGACCATTTCTACCTTCAACGCAGGTGAAATTTTGCATTTTTAGGAGCTCTTGGGCTGCATAGGGCCCATATATCATTCTTACACAGGGGCCCTTTTATGTCTGTGTCCACCAGTGATGCCAGCTACACCATATCACAATCACAGTGAATGTGACAAGGCAGACATCTACTATCTCTTTCCCCCTAACAATTGAATTTCTGTATTATTCACTAGGGTTGAGCGAAACGGGTCGTTCATTTTCAAAAGTCGCCGACTTTTGGCAAAGTCGGGTTTCATGAAACCCGATCCGACCCCTGTGCGGGGTCGGCCATGCGGTACGCGACTTTCGCGCCAAAGTTGCGTTTCAATGACGCGAAAAGCGCCATTTCTCAGCCAATGAA
Source organism: Ranitomeya imitator (assembly GCF_032444005.1). Classification (NCBI taxonomy): domain Eukaryota; kingdom Metazoa; phylum Chordata; class Amphibia; order Anura; family Dendrobatidae; genus Ranitomeya; species Ranitomeya imitator. The sequence goes on from NC_091285.1 coordinate 502,380,338, forward strand.
GGTAAACGCAGAGTGTGGGCAGCGTGATGACATAGGTCCTGGTCCCCACCATCTTAGAGAAGGGCATTGCAGTGATTGGCTTGCTGTCTGCGGCGTCACAGGGGCTATAAAGGGGCGTTCCCGCCGACCGCCATGTTACTGCTGCTGATCTGAGCTTAGGGAGAGGTTGCTGCCGCTTCGTCAGAAGCAGGGATAGCGTTAGGCAGGGTCCATTAACCACCAAACCGCTTGTGCTGTAGCGATTTCCACTGCCCAACACCACCTTCGGTGTGCAGGGACAGTGGAAGCTACATTTTTTTTTTTTCCCCTCAGCGCTGTAGCTCATTGGGCTGCCCTAGAAGGCTCCCTGATAGCTGCATTGCTGTGTGTACGCCGCTGTGCAAACCAACTGCTTTTTTCAAAGCACAAATCCTCTTGTTCCTTCCTTTCTGCACAGCTATCTTTTTGGTTTGTACACACTTTTTATTTAATTTGGGCATCAGTCCACTCCTTATTGCTGCCTGCCATACCTGGCAGAGATTACTGCAGGGAGATAGTAATTGAAGGACACTCCCTGTTTTTTTTTTTTTTTTTGTGGGAGATTAAGATTGACATTTCTGCTAGAGTGCCATCCCTGTCTGTGTCATCTCTCACTCAGTGGGCCATAGAAAGCCTATTTATTTTTTTGCTTAATTTGGGTTATAAAATCTACCTGAAAAAATCACTACATCAATCAGTGGGAGAAAAATATTGGCCTCAGGGCTTGTGTGCCACTCTTGACTCCTGTGTGCATCATCACTCACTCACTGGGCCATAGAAAGCCTATTTATATTTTTGCTTGATTTTGGTTCTAAAATCTACCTGAAAAAATCACTACATCAATCAGTGGGAGAAAAATATTGGCCTCAGGGCTTGTGTGCCACTCCTGACTCCTGTGTGCATCATCACTCACTCAGTGGGCCATAGAAAGCCCTTTTTTTTTTTTTTTGCTTTATTTGGGTTCTAAATTCTACCTGAAAAAATCAATAAATCAATCAGTGGGAGATTAATATTGGCCTTTGGGCTTGTGTGCCAGTCCTAAGCGTGCCATCTCTCTCTCTCTCAGATAGTGGGCCATAGAAAGCCTATTTATTTATTTTTTTTTTATTGGGTTTATAAATTTTCCCTGGAAAAAAAAAAAAAAGTGGGAGATTAATATTGGCCTCTGGGCTTGTGTGCCAGTCCTGAGCGTGCCATCTCTCTCTCACAAATAGTGGGCCATAGAAAGCCTATTTATTTTTTTTTTTTTGGTTTTATAAATTCTCCCTTAAAAAAAAAAAAGGGAGATTAATATTGGCCTTTGGGCTTGTGTGCCAGTCCTAAGCGTGCCATCTCTCTCTGTCTCTCAGATAGTGGGCCATAGAAAGCCTATTTATTATTTTTTTTTATTGGGTTTATAAATTTTCCCTGGAACAAAAAAAAAAAAAATGGGAGATAAATATTGGCCTCTGGGCTTGTGTGCCACTCCTGACTCCTGTGTGCGTCATCTCTCACTCAGTGGGCCAAAGAAATCCTTTTTTTGTTTTATTTGTTTTCTAAATTCTCACTGAAAAAATCATTTTATTTTCTTTGGTTTCTAAATTCTTCCTGAAAAAATCATTTTATTCTATTTTTTTTTCCTAAAGTCTCCCTGAAAAAAAACAAAAAAAAAACAAATCAGTGGGAGATTAATATTGCCCTTTCTGCTTGTGTGCCAGTCTTGACTCCTGGGTGTGCCATCTCTCTCTCTCTCTCCAATTGTGGGCCATAGAAAGCCTATTATTTTTTTAGCTTGATTTGGGTTCCAAAATCTACCTGAAAAAATCACTACATCAATCAGTGGGAGATAAATATTGGCCTCTGGGCTTGTGTGCCACTCCTGACTCCTGTGTGCGTCATCTCTCACTCAGTGGGCCATAGAAAGCCTTTTTTTGTTTTATTTGTTTTCTAAATTCTCCCTGAAAAAATCATTTTATTTTATTTGGTTTCTAAATTCTTCCTGAAAAAATCATTTTATTCTATTTTTTTTTTCCTAAAGTCTCCCTGAAAAAAAAAAAAAAAAAACAAATCAGTGGGAGATTAATATTGCCCTTTCTGCTTGTGTGCCAGTCTTGACTCCTGGGTGTGCCATCTCTCTCTCTCTCTCCAATTGTGGGCCATAGAAAGCCTATTATTTTTTTAGCTTGATTTGAGTTCCAAAATCTACCTGAAAAAATCACTACATCAATCAGTGGGAGATAAATATTGGCCTCTGGGCTTGTGTGCCACTCCTGACTCCTGTGTGCGTCATCTCTCACTCAGTGGGCCATAGAAAGCCTTTTTTTGTTTTATTTGTTTTCTAAATTCTCCCTGAAAAAATCATTTTATTTTATTTGGTTTCTAAATTCTTCCTGAAAAAATCATTTTATTCTATTTTTTTTTTTCCTAAAGTCTCCCTGAAAAAAAAAAAAAAAAAAACAAATCAGTGGGAGATTAATATTGCCCTTTCTGCTTGTGTGCCAGTCTTGACTCCTGGGTGTGCCATCTCTCTCTCTCTCTCCAATTGTGGGCCATAGAAAGCCTATTATTTTTTTAGCTTGATTTGGGTTTCAAAATCTACCTGAAAAAATCACTACATCAATCAGTGGGAGATAAATATTGGCCTCTGGGCTTGTGTGCCACTCCTGACTCCTGTGTGCGTCATCTCTCACTCAGTGGGCCATAGAAAGCCTTTTTTTGTTTTATTTGTTTTCTAAATTCTCCCTGAAAAAATCATTTTATTTTATTTGGTTTCTAAATTCTTCCTGAAAAAATCATTTTATTCTATTTTTTTTCTCCTAAAGTCTCCCTGAAAAAAAAAAAAAAAAAAAACAAATCAGTGGGAGATTAATATTGCCCTTTCTGCTTGTGTGCCAGTCTTGACTCCTGGGTGTGCCATCTCTCTCTCTCTCTCCAATTGTGGGCCATAGAAAGCCTATTATTTTTTTTAGCTTGATTTGGGTTCCAAAATCTACCTGAAAAAATCACTACATCAATCAGTGGGAGATAAATATTGGCCTCTGGGCTTGTGTGCCACTCCTGACTCCTGTGTGCGTCATCTCTCACTCAGTGGGCCATAGAAAGCCTTTTTTTGTTTTATTTGTTTTCTAAATTCTCCCTGAAAAAATCATTTTATTTTCTTTGGTTTCTAAATTCTTCCTGAAAAAATCATTTTATTCTATTATTTTTTTTCCTAAAGTCTCCCTTAAAAAAAAAAAAAATCAAATCAGTGGGAGATTAATACTTACATTTGTGCTTCAGTGACAGTCCTGCGTGTGTGGCATCTCTCTCATTTGTTGCCACCAACAACAGAGTGTGTAACATTGTGCCTGATTTTCGTTGTGGTCTCACTCACCTGTAAAGGGGTAGCTAAATCATACTGAAGTTATAGCTCACCGTGTAATTTGTGTGACAGCAACAAATACCGTTAGTTTGTTTACGTTTTTAAAACAATGAGGAAGTATGGTGGAAGAGGTCGTGGCCGGGGGCGTTCATTGTCAGCTGGTAATGAGGGTAGTGGTAGTGGTGGAGCATCAGCTGGTCGTGGGAAAAAAAATATTGCACCTAAGTCTGGAGCTGTGGAGCCAGGTTCGTCGTCTGGCTACACAAGGCCTCGAACGCTCCCTTATCTGGGAGTAGGAAAACCGCTTTTAAAGCCGGAGCAGCAAGAGCAAGTTTTGGCTTATCTTGCTGACTCAGCCTCTAGCTCTTTTGCCTCCTCTCGTGAAACTGGTAAATGTCAAAGCAGCGCGTCGTTAGTGGATGTTCACGGTCAGGGACAAGTCGCTTCCTTGTCCTCTTCAGCAAAAACAACAACAGAGAAGAATGCAGCAGGCGACACAACGGGTTACTCCATGGAGCTCTTTACACATACCGTCCCTGGCTTAGAAAGTGAAGCAGTTAACAGTCCATGCCCATTACAAGTTGAATCTGACATGGAGTGCACTGATGCACAGCCACAGCCAGACTACTATGCTGGTCCTTTGACTCAGACCACAACATTGCCCTCGCAGGGTGCTGATCAAGAATCAGACCCTGATGAGACTATGTTGCCCCATCACGAACGCTATACCACAGACCGACACGGTGACACAGACGAAGTTGCACACGAGCTACAAGAAGAGGTAATAGATGACCCAGTTCTTGACCCCGATTGGCAGCCATTGGGGGAACAGGGTGCAGGCGGCAGCAGTTCTGAAGCGGAGGAGGAGGGGCCGCAGCAGGCATCAACATCGCAACAGGTTCCATCTGCCGGGCCCGTATCTTGCCCAAAACGCGTGGCAAAGCCAAAACCTGTTGGAGGACAGCGTGGCCATCCGGTTAAAGCTCAGTCTGCAATGCCTGAAAAGGTATCCGATGCTAGAAAGAGTGCAGTCTGGCATTTTTTTAAACAACATCCAATTGATCAGCGCAAAGTCATCTGACAAAAATGTTCAACTACCTTAAGCAGAGGACAGAATCTGAAAAGTCTCAATACAAGTTGCATGCATAGACATTTAACCACCATGCATTTGCAAGCCTGGACTAACTACCATACGTCCCTTAAGGTTGTAGCACCCTCGGCCAATGAAGCTAGTCAGCAACGCAACATCCCTTCCGGCAGTGTAGGGCCACCATTTTCCGCACCACCTGCAGTATCTGTGCAGGTTTCTTTGCCAGGCCAAAGCAGTCAGGGTCAGGGAATCACCAGTTTCGTAGTAGGAAACACTGCATCTAGGGCACCGGTGGCAACAATACCATCTCCCACCGTCTCTCAGTCTGCCATATCCACCGGCACCCCCGCTAGTTCCACGATCTCCAGCTCTCCAGTCCAGCTCACCCTACATGAGACTATGGTTAGAAAAAGGAAGTACTTAGCCTCGCATCCGCGTACACAGGGTTTGAACGCACACATAGCTAGACTAATCTCGTTAGAGATGATGCCCTACCGGTTAGTTGAAAGCGAAGCTTTCAAAGCCCTGATGGACTAAGCTGTACCACGCTACGAGCTACCCAGTCGACACTTTTTTTCCAGAAAAGCCATCCCAGCCCTCCACCAGCATGTTAAAGAGCGCATCGTTCATGCACTCAGGCAATCTGTGAGCACAAAGGTGCACCTGACAACAGATGCATGGACCAGTAGGCATGGCCAGGAACGTTACGTGTCCATCACGGCACACTGGGTAAATGTGGTGGATGCAGGGTCCACAGGGGACAGCAAGTTTGGGACAGTTCTGCCTAGCCCACGGTCTAGGAAACAATTGGCTGTAGCCGTTCGCACCCCCTCCTCCTCCTCTTCGTCCTCCTGCAGAAGCGAGAGCTCGTCCACAGACCGCAGTCGCACAACCACTCCATCCGCAGCTGCCACTGTTGCACACCAGGTCTCCCATTATGGGGCAGCTACTGGCAAACGTCAGCAGGCTGTATTGGCTATGAAGTGTTTGGGCGACAACAGACACACCGCGGAAGTTCTGTCCGAGTTCTTGCAGAAAGAAACGCAGTCGTGGCTGGGCACTGTAGATCTTGAGGCAGGCAAGGTAGTGAGTGATAACGGAAGGAATTTCATGGCTGCCATCTCCCTTTCCCAACTGAAACACATTCCTTGCCTGGCTCACACCTTAAACCTGGTGGTGCAGTGCTTCCTGAAAAGTTATCCGGGGTTATCCGACCTGCTCCTCAAAGTGCGTGGACTTTGCTCACATATCCGCCGTTCGCCCGTACACTCCAGCCGTATGCAGACCTATCAGCATTCTTTGAACCTTCCCCAGCATCGCCTAATCATAGACGTTGCAACAAGGTGGAACTCAACACTGCACATGCTTCAGAGACTGTGTGAACAGAGGCGGGCTGTTATGTTTTTGTGGGAGGATACACATACACAGGCAGGCAGTAGGATGGCAGACATGGAGTTGTCAGGTGTGCAGTGGTCGAAGATTCAAGACATGTGTCAAGTCCTTCAGTGTTTTGAGGAATGCACACGGCTGGTTAGTGCAGACAACGCCATAATAAGCATGAGCATCCCCCTAATGCGTCTGCTGATGCAAAGTTTGACGCACATAAAGGATCAGGCGTCTGCAGCTGAGGAAGAGGAAAGCCTTGATGACAGTCAGCCATTGTCTGGCCAGGGCAGTGTACAGGACGAGGTAGCGGGCGAAGAGGAGGAGGAGGACGAGGAGGATGATGGGGATGATTATATTTTTAATGAGGAAGCTTTTCCGGGGCCACTGGAAATTGGTGGCACGGCAAGGCCGGGTTCTGGTTTTTTGAGGGACACAAGTGACGTGGATTTGCCTGAAACTGCCCCTCAACCAAGCACAACCGCAGATTTGAGAACTGGAACTTTGGCCCACATGGCGGATTATGCCTTACGTATCCTCAAAAGGGACACACGCATAACTAAAATGATGAATGATGACGATTACTGGTTGGCCTGCCTCCTTGATCCTCGCTATAAAGGCAAATTGCAAAATATAATGCCACATGAGAACTTGGAACTAATATTAGCAACCAAACAATCAACTCTTGTTGACCGTTTGCTTCTGGCATTCCCTGCACACAGCGCCCGTGATCGTTCTCACACGAGCTGCAGGGGCCAGCAGACCAGAGGAGTTAGAGGGGCAGAAATCAGAAGTGGCGTTGGCCAGAGGGGTTTTCTGACCAGGTTGTGGAGTGATTTTGCTATGACCGCAGACAGGACAGGTACTGCAGCATCAATTCAAAGTGACAGGAGACAACATTTGTCCAGTATGGTTACAAACTATTTTTCATCCCTTATCGATGTTCTCCCTCAACCGTCATTCCCATTTGATTACTGGGCATCAAAATTAGACACCTGGCCAGAATTGGCAGAATATGCATTGCAGGAGCTTGCTTGCCCGGCAGCTAGTGTCCTATCAGAAAGAGTATTCAGTGCTGCAGGTTCAATACTAACAGAAAAAAGGACTCGTCTGGCTACCCAAAATGTAGATGATCTAACCTTCATTAAAATGAACCACAACTGGATTTCGAAATCTTTTGCCCCACCTTGCCCGGCTGACACCTAGCTTTCCTATGAAAAGGTCTTGCCTGTGGACTATTCTGAATGCCTTTTCCAATCTCGTAATTTTCTGCACCTGATTGTCCAGCATACGACATGTTTACACCTCACTAAATGGCCAAACTCCCCACACGGGGCCGTGGTATCGACACTTGGCGACAGCACCCGTGAGAGTGCAGTTTGTCTGAAGAGGTGGGTGAGCCCGCTTTTGGTCGACGGCACTGCCACTGGGTCCCTCCTAGTACAATAAAGTGTCTCTGGCGGTGGTGGTGCGCACCCAACGTCAGACACACCATTGTAATATGAGGGGCCCTGGGCCTGTACCGCCGGCCACAAGACAGTTTCCCCCCACCCCAGCTCAAACAGTGCTCTACCACTTGCAAAATTATCTCACAGCTCCACCAATGTGTAGTCTATGCGCTGACATCCTTCAATGCCTGCCACTGACAATACTATTGTATTGACATTTTTGTTATGTTAGGCCTTCGATGCCTGTCTGTGGTCACTCCTTCCACTAGGCCTCCACTGACCACACCACTGCTGCCCGTGTACCCCTGTAACCAATTTAAAATTGCCTACAGCCATGTGTTATTATTTTAGGCCTTCGATGCCTGTCTGCGGTGACTCCTTCCACTAGGCCTCCACTGACCACACGACTGCTGCCCGTGTACCCCTGTAACCAATTTAACCCCTTCAAGACCCAGCCTATTTTGACCTTAAAGACCTTGCCGTTTTTTGCAATTCTGACCAGTGTCCCTTTATGAGGTAATAACTCAGGAACGCTTCAACGGATCCTAGCGGTTCTGAGATTGTTTTTTCGTGACATATTGGGCTTCATGTTAGTGGTAAATTTAGGTCAATAAATTCTGCATTTATTTGTGATAAACACGGAAATTTGGCGAAAATTTTGAAAATTTCGCAATTTTCACATTTTGAATTTTTATTCTGTTAAACCAGAGAGATATGTGACACAAAATAGTTAATAAATAACATATCCCACATGTTTACTTTACATCAGCACAATTTTGGAAACAAAATTTTTTTTTGTTAGGAAGTTATAAGGGTTAAAATTCGACCAGCGATTTGTCATTTTTACAACGAAATTTACAAAACCATTTTTTTTAGGGACCACCTCACATTTGAAGTCAGTTTGAGGGGTCTATATGGCTGAAAATACCCAAAAGTGACACCATTCTAAAAACTGCACCCCTCAAGGTACTCAAAACCACATTCAAGAAGTTTATTAACCCTTCAGGTGCTTCACAGCAGCAGAAGCAACATGGAAGGAAAAAATGAACATTTAACTTTTTAGTCACAAAAATTATCTTTTAGCAACAATTTTTTTATTTTCCCAATGGTAAAAGGAGAAACTGAACCACGAAAGTTGTTGTCCAATTTGTCCTGAGTACGCTGATACCTCATATGTGGGGGTAAACCACTGTTTTGGCGCACGGCAGGGCTTGGAAGGGAAGGAGCGCCATTTGACTTTTTGAATCAAAAATTGGCTCCACTCTTTAGCGGACACCATGTCACGTTTGGAGAGCCCCCGTGTGCCTAAAAATTGGAGCTCCCCCACAAGTGACCCCATTTTGGAAACTAGACGCCCCAAGGAACTTATCTAGATGCATAGTGAGCACTTTAAACCCCCAGGTGCTTCACAAATTGATCCGTAAAAATGAAAAAGTACTTTTTTTTCACAAAAAAATTCTTTTAGCCTCAATTTTTTCATTTTCACATGGGCAACAGGATAAAATGGATCCTAAAATGTGTTGGGCAATTTCTCCTGAGTACACCAATACCTCACATGTGGAGGTAAACCACTGTTTGGGCACATGGTAAGGCTCGGAAGGGAAGGAGCGCCATTTGACTTTTTGAATGAAAAATTATTTCCATCGTTAGCGGACACCATGTCGCGTTTGGATAGCTCCTGTGTGCCTAAACATTGGCGCTCCCCCACAAGTGACCCCATTTTGGAAACTAGACCCCCCAAGGAACTAATTTAGATGCCTAGTGAGCACTTTAAACCCTCAGGTGCTTCACAAATTGATCTGTAAAAATGAAAAAGTAATTTTTTTTCACAAAAAAATTATTTTCGCCTCAATTTTTTCATTTTCACATGGGCAGTAGGATAAAATGGATCATAAAATTTGTTGGGCAATTTCTCCCGAGTACGCCGATACCTCATATGTGGGGGTAAACCACTGTTTGGGCACTCGGCAGGGCTCGGAAGAGAAGGCGCGCCATTTGACTTTTTGAATGGAAAATTAGCTCCAATTGTTAGCGGACACCATGTCGCGTTTGGAGAGCCCCTGTGTGCCTAAACATTGGAGCTCCCCCACAAGTGACCCCATTTTGGAAACTAGACCCCCCAAGGAACTTATCTAGATGCATATTGAGCACTTTAAACCCCCAGGTGCTTCACAGAAGTTTATAACGCAGAGCCATGAAAATAAAAAATAATTTTTCTTTCCTCAAAAATGATTTTTTAGCCTGGAATTTCCTATTTTGCCAAGGATAATAGGAGAAATTGGACCCCAAATATTGTTGTCCAGTTTGTCCTGAGTACGCTGATACCCCATATGTGGGGGTAAACCACTGTTTGGGCGCACGGCAGGGCTCGGAAGGGATGGCACGCCATTTGGCTTTTTAAATGGAAAATTAGCTCCAATCATTAGCGGACACCATGTCACGTTTGGAGAGCCCCTGTGTGCCTAAACATTGGAGATCCCCCAGAAATGACACCATTTTGGAAACTAGACCCCCAAAGGAACTAATCTAGATGTGTGGTGAGGACTTTGAACCCCCAAGTGCTTCACAGAAGTTTATAACGCAGAGCCATGAAAATAAAAAAAAAAATTATTTTCTCAAAAATGATCTTTTAGCCTGCAATTTTTTATTTTCCCAAGGGTAACAGGAGAAATTTGACCCCAAAAGTTGTTGTCCAGTTTCTCCTGAGTACGCTGATACCCCATATGTGGGGGTAAATCACTGTTTGGGCACATGCCGGGGCTCGGAAGTGAAGTAGTGACGTTTTGAAATGCAGACTTTGATGGAATGCTCTGTGGGCGTCACGTTGCGTTTGCAGAGCCCCTGATGTGGCTTAACAGTAGAAACCCCCCACAAGTGACCCCATTTTGGAAACTAGACCCCCAAAGGAACTTATCTAGATGTGTGGTGAGCACTTTGAACCCCCAAGTGCTTCATAGAAGTTTATAATGCAGAGCCGTGAAAATAATAAATACGTTTTCTTTCCTCAAAAATAATTATTTAGCCCAGAATTTTTTAATTTTCCCAAGGGTAACAGGAGAAATTTGACCCCAATATTTGTTGTCCAGTTTCTCCTGAGTACGGTGATACCCCATATGTGGGGTAAACTACTGTTTGGGCACATGCCGGGGCTTGGAATTGAAGTAGTGACGTTTTGAAATGCAGACTTTGATGGAATGCTCTGCGGGCGTCATGTTGCGTTTGCAGAGCCCCTGATGTGCCTAAACAGTAGAAACCCCCCACAAGTGACCCCATTTTGGAAACTAGACCCTGAAAGGAACTTATCTAGATGTGTGGTGAGCACTTTGAACCCCCAAGTGCTTCATAGAAGTTTATAATGCAGAGCCGTGAAAATAATAAATACGTTTTCTTTCCTCAAAAATAATTATTTAGCCCAGAATTTTTTATTTTCCCAAGGGTTACAGGAGAAATTGGACCCCAAAAGTTGTTGTCCAGTTTCTCCTGAGTACGCTGATACCCCATATGTGGGGGTAAACCACTGTTTGGGCACACGTCGGGGCTCAGAAGGGAAGTAGTGACTTTTGAAATGCAGACTTTGATGGAATGGTCTGCGGGTGTCACGTTGCGTTTGCAGAGCCCCTGGTGTGCCTAAACAGTAGAAACCCCCCACAAGTGACCCCATTTTAGAAACTAGACCCCCCAAGGAACTTATCTAGATATGTGGTGAGCACTTTGAACCCCCAAGTGCTTCACAGACGTTTACAACGCAGAGCCGTGAAAATAAAAAATCATTTTTCTTTCCTCAAAAATTATGTTTTAGCAAGCATTTGTTTAGATTCACAAGGGTAACAGGAGAAATTGGACCCCAGTAATTGTTGCGCAGTTTGTCCTGAGTATGCTGGTACCCCATATGTGGGGGTAAACCACTGTTTGGGCACACGTCAGGGCTCGGAAGTGAGGGAGCACCATTTGACTTTTTGAATACGAGATTGGCTGGAATCAATGGTGGCGCCATGTTGCGTTTGGAGACCCCTGATGTGCCTAAACAGTGGTAACCCCTCAATTCTAACTCCAACACTAACCCCAACACACCCCTAACCCTAATCCCAACTGTAGCCATAATCCTAATCACAACCCTAACCCCAACACACCCCTAACCACAACACTAACCCCAACACACCCCTAACCCTAACCACAACCCTAATTCCAACCCTAACCCTAAGGCTATGTGCCCACGTTGCGGATTCGTGTGAGATATTTCCGCACCATTTTTGAAAAATCTGCGGGTAAAAGGCACTGTGTTTTACCTGCGGATTTTCCGCGGATTTCCAGTGTTTTTTGTGCGGATTTCACCTGCGGATTCCTATTGAGGAACAGGTGTAAAACGCTGCGGAATCCGCACAAAGAATTAACATGCTGCGGAAAATACAACGCAGCGTTCCCGCGCGGTATTTTCCGCACCATGGGCACAGCGGATTTGGTTTTTCATATGTTTACATGGTACTGTAAACCTGATGGAACACTGCTGCGAATCCGCAGCCAAATCCGCACCGTGTGCACATAGCCTAATTCTAAAGGTATGTGCACACGCTGCGGAAAACGCTGCGGATCCGCAGCAGTTTCCCATGAGTGTACAGTTCAATGTAAACCTATGGGAAACAAAAATCGCTGTACACATGCTGCGGAAAAACTGCACGGAAACGCAGCGGTTTACATTCCGCAGCATGTCACTTCTTTGTGCGGATTCCGCAGCGGTTTTACAACTGCTCCAATAGAAAATCGCAATTGTAAAACCGCAGTGAAATGCGCAGAAAAAAACGCGGTAAATCCGCCATAAATCCGCAGCGGTTTAGCACTGCGGCTTTATCAAATCCGCAGCGGAAAAATCCGCAGAGGACCAGAATACGTGTGCACATTCCTAACCCTAACCCTAGCCCTAACCCTACCCCTAACCCTAACCCTACCCCTATCCCTACCCCTAACCCTACCCCTAGCCCTACCCCTACCCCTAACCCTACCCCTAACCCTACCCCTAACCCTAACCCTATTCTAACATTAGTGGAAAAAAAAAATTTCTTTATTTTTTTATTGTCCCTACCTATGGGGGTGACAAAGGGGGGGGGGGGTCATTTATTATTTTTTTTATTTTGATCACTGAGATAGATTATATCTCAGTGATCAAAATGCACTTTGGAACGAATCTGCCGGCCGGCAGATTCGGCGGGCGCACTGCGCATGCGCCCGCCATTTTGGAAGATGGCGGCGCCCGGGAGAAGACGGACGGGACCACGGCTGGATCGGTAAGTATGATAGGGTGGGGGGGGACCACGGGGGGGGGATCGGAGCACGGGGGGGGGAATCAGAGCGCGGGAGGGGTGGAACGGAGCGCGGGGGGCGTGGAACGGAGCACGGGGGGGCTGGAATGGAGCACGGGGGGGTGGAACGGAGCACGGGGGGGGTGGATCGGAGTGCAGGGGGGGTGATTGGAGCACGGGGGGTGATTGGAGCACGGGGGGAGCGGACACGAGCACGGGGGGGAGCGGAGCACAGGGCGGAGGGGAGCCGGAGCAGTGTACCGGCCAGATCGGGGGGGTGGGGGGGCGATCAGAGGGGTGGGGTGGGGGCACACTAGTATTTCCAGCCATGGCCGATGATATTTCAGCATCGGCCATGGCTGGATTGTAATATTTCACCCGTTATAATGGGTGAAATATTACAAATCGCTCTGATTGGCAGTTTCACTTTCAACAGCCAATCAGAGCGATCGTAGCCACGAGGGGGTGAAGCCACCCCCCCTGGGCTAAACTACCACTCCCCCTGTTCCTGCAGATCGGGTGAAATGGGAGTTAACCCTTTCACCCGATCTGCAGGGACGCGATCTTTCCATGACGCCGCATAGGCGTCATGGGTCGGAATGGCACCGACTTTCATGACGCCTACGTGGCGTCATGGGTCGGGAAGGGGTTAAAATTGCCTACAGCCATGTGTTATTATTTTAGGCCTTCGATGCCTGTCTGCGGTCACTCCTTCCACTAGGCCTCCACTGACCACACCACTGCTGCCCGTGTACCCCTGTAACCAATTTAAAATTGCCTACAGCCATGTGTTATTATTTTAGGCCTTCGATGCCTGTCTGCGGTGACTCCTTCCACTAGGCCTCCACTGACCACACCACTGCTGCCCGTGTACCCCTGGAACCAATTTAAAATTGCCTACAGCCATGTGTTATTATTTTAGGCCTTCGATGCCTGTCTGCGGTGACTCCTTCCACTAGGCCTCCACTGACCACACCACTGCTGCCCGTGTACCCCTGGAACCAATTTAAAATTGCCTACAGCCATGTGTTATTATTTTAGGCCTTCGATGCCTGTCTGCGGTCACTCCTTCCACTAGGCCTCCACTGACCACACCACTGCTGCCCATGTACCCCTGGAACCAACATCAGAAAATATAAAAATAAGTATTTTGCTTATAAAAAAGAAAATACTGGAGAGATATCAAATGCAGACATTTTAACATTAAAAACAAACACATACAACAAAAATCTGGTACAGTACTAAAAATGGCCACCAGCTACAATAACTTTCTGCTGCAAGTAGTTAACTGAAAGGTTTTTTCAATTTTAAACACAGATATGGAATCCACCGAGTGTTGTCCTGTCGCGTCTTCTTTATATTATTGCCAAGAAGATGCAAAACAATGAAAATAATAAAATCATTATTTACCAAAAAAATAGAGTAATTCAAAACCACATTGCAAATAAACATTCATTACAAATAAGGAAGCAGGGCGCGTCCGAGGGTGAGTATATACCTAATAAGAATATAATCACCCTCGGACGCGCCCTGCTTCTTTCCGACAGCCTTCCTTCCTAAGAATCAGCCCTTCCGTGGTGTAGAGAGAGGGTTTGTTACACTCCAAGGTGTTCCCCAGGTTGCCTTTCCTGAGCTTCGATCTTCCGGCTCTCGTTTAGTAGTTGTTGGAAACTACGCTGCATTGGGCCTACAAATTGGGTATGGGGTGTAGAGAGATTGTGTGTTCCACTCCAAGGTCTTCCCCAGGTTGCCTTTCCTGAGCTTCGATCTTCCGGCTCTCGTTTAGTAGTTGTTGGAAACTACGCTGCATTAGGCCTACAAATTGGGTATGGGGTGTAGAGAGATGGTGTGTTCCACTCCAAGGTGTTCCCCAGGTTTCCTCGCCAGTGCTTCGATCATCATGCTCTCGTTTAGTAGTTGTTGGAAACTACGCTGCATTAGGCCTACAAATTGGGTATGGGGTGTAGAGAGATGGTGTGTTCCACTCCAAGGTGTTCCCCAGGTTTAATCTCCATTGCTTCGATCTTCATGCTCTCGTTTAGTAGTTGTTGGAAACTACGCTGCATTAGGCCTACAAATTGGGTATGGGGTGTAGAGAGATGGTGTCTTACACTCCAAGGTGTTCCCCAGGTTTCCTCTCCATTGCTTCGATCTTCCGGCTCTCGTTTAGTAGTTGTTGGAAACTACGCTGCATTAGGCCTACAAATTGGGTATGGGGTGTAGAGAGATGGTGTGTTACACTCCAAGGTGTTCCCCAGGTTTCCTCTCCATTGCTTCGATCTTCCGGCTCTCGTTTAGTAGTTGTTGGAAACTACGCTGCATTAGGCCTACAAATTGGGTATGGGGTGTAGAGAGATGGTGTGTTACACTCCAAGGTGTTCCCCAGGTTTCCTCTCCATTGCTTCGATCTTCCGGCTCTCGTTTAGTAGTTGTTGGAAACTACGCTGCATTAGGCCTACAAATTGGGTATGGGGTGTAGAGAGATGGTGTGTTCCACTGTAGAGAGATGGTGTGTTCCACTCCAAGGTGTTCCCCAGGTTTCCTCGCCAATGCTTCGATCATCATGCTCTCGTTTAGTAGTTGTTGGAAACTACGCTGCATTAGGCCTACAAATTGGGTATGGGGTGTAGAGAGATGGTGTGTTCCACTCCAAGGTGTTCCCCAGGTTTCCTCGCCAATGCTTCGATCTTCATGCTCTCGTTTAGTAGTTGTTGGAAACTACGCTGCATTAGGCCTACAAATTGGGTATGGGGTGTAGAGAGATGGTGTGTTACACTCCAAGGTGTTCCCCAGGTTTCCTCTCCATTGCTTCGATCTTCCGGCTCTCGTTTAGTAGTTGTTGGAAACTACGCTGCATTAGGCCTACAAATTGGGTATGGGGTGTAGAGAGATGGTGTGTTCCACTCCAAGGTGTTCCCCAGGTTGCCTTTCCTGAGCTTCGATCTTCCGGCTCTCGTTTAGTAGTTGTTGGAAACTACGCTGCATTAGGCCTACAAATTGGGTATGGGGTGTAGAGAGATGGTGTGTTCCACTGTAGAGAGATGGTGTGTTCCACTCCAAGGTGTTCCCCAGGTTTCCTCGCCAATGCTTCGATCATCATGGTCTCGTTTAGTAGTTGTTGGAAACTACGCTGCATTAGGCCTACAAATTGGGTATGGGGTGTAGAGAGATGGTGTGTTCCACTCCAAGGTGTTCCCCAGGTTTCCTCTCCATTGCTTCGATCTTCATGCTCTCGTTTAGTAGTTATTGGAAACTACGATGCATTAGGCCTACAAATTGGGTATGGGGTGTAGAGAGATGGTGTGTTACACTCCAAGGTGTTCCCCAGGTTTCCTCTCCATTGCTTCGATCTTCCGGCTCTCGTTTAGTAATTGTTGGAAACTACGCTGCATTAGGCCTACAAATTGGGTATGGGGTGAAGAGAGATTGTGTGTTACACTCCAAGGTGTTCCCCAGGTTTCCTCTCCATTGCTTCGATCTTCCGGCTCTCGTTTAGTAGTTGTTGGAAACTACGCTGCATTAGGCCTACAAATTGGGTATGTGGTGTAGAGAGATGGTGTGTTCCACTCCAAGGTGTTCCCCAGGTTGCCTTTCCTGAGCTTCGATCTTCCGGCTCTCGTTTAGTAGTTGTTGGAAACTACGCTGCATTAGGCCTACAAATTGGGTATGGGGTGTAGAGAGATGGTGTGTTCCACTGTAGAGAGATGGTGTGTTCCACTCCAAGGTGTTCCCCAAGTTTCCTCGCCAATGCTTCGATCATCATGCTCTCGTTTAGTAGTTGTTGGAAACTACGCTGCATTAGGCCTACAAATTGGGTATGGGGTGTAGAGAGATGGTGTGTTACACTCCAAGGTGTTCCCCAGGTTTCCTCTCCATTGCTTCGATCTTCATGCTCTCGTTTAGTAGTTGTTGGAAACTATGCTGCATTAGGCCTACAAATTGGGTATGGGGTGTAGAGAGATGGTGTGTTACACTCCAAGGTGTTCCCCAGGTTTCCTCTCCATTGCTTCGATCTTCCGGCTCTCGTTTAGTAGTTGTTGGAAACTACGCTGCATTAGGCCTACAAATTGGGTATGGGGTGTAGAGAGATGGTGTGTTACACTCCAAGGTGTTCCCCAGGTTTCCTCTCCATTGCTTCGATCTTCCGGCTCTCGTTTAGTAGTTGTTGGAAACTACGCTGCATTAGGCCTACAAATTGGGTATGGGGTGTAGAGAGATGGTGTGTTACACTCCAAGGTGTTCCCCAGGTTTCCTCTCCATTGCTTCGATCTTCCGGCTCTCGTTTAGTAGTTGTTGGAAACTACGCTGCATTAGGCCTACAAATTGGGTATGGGGTGTAGAGAGATGGTGTGTTCCACTGTAGAGAGATGGTGTGTTCCACTCCAAGGTGTTCCCCAGGTTTCCTCGCCAATGCTTCGATCATCATGCTCTCGTTTAGTAGTTGTTGGAAACTACGCTGCATTAGGCCTACAAATTGGGTATGGGGTGTAGAGAGATGGTGTGTTCCACTCCAAGGTGTTCCCCAGGTTTCCTCGCCAATGCTTCGATCTTCATGCTCTCGTTTAGTAGTTGTTGGAAACTACGCTGCATTAGGCCTACAAATTGGGTATGGGGTGTAGAGAGATGGTGTGTTACACTCCAAGGTGTTCCCCAGGTTTCCTCTCCATTGCTTCGATCTTCCGGCTCTCGTTTAGTAGTTGTTGGAAACTACGCTGCATTAGGCCTACAAATTGGGTATGGGGTGTAGAGAGATGGTGTGTTCCACTCCAAGGTGTTCCCCAGGTTGCCTTTCCTGAGCTTCGATCTTCCGGCTCTCGTTTAGTAGTTGTTGGAAACTACGCTGCATTAGGCCTACAAATTGGGTATGGGGTGTAGAGAGATGGTGTGTTCCACTGTAGAGAGATGGTGTGTTCCACTCCAAGGTGTTCCCCAGGTTTCCTCGCCAATGCTTCGATCATCATGCTCTCGTTTAGTAGTTGTTGGAAACTACGCTGCATTAGGCCTACAAATTGGGTATGGGGTGTAGAGAGATGGTGTGTTACACTCCAAGGTGTTCCCCAGGTTTCCTCTCCATTGCTTCGATCTTCCGGCTCTCGTTTAGTAGTTGTTGGAAACTACGCTGCATTAGGCCTACAAATTGGGTATGGGGTGTAGAGAGATGGTGTGTTACACTCCAAGGTGTTCCCCAGGTTTCCTCTCCATTGCTTCGATCTTCCGGCTCTCGTTTAGTAGTTGTTGGAAACTACGCTGCATTAGGCCTACAAATTGTGTATGGGGTGTAGAGAGATGGTGTGTTCCACTCCAAGGTGTTCCCCAGGTTGCCTTTCCTGAGCTTCGATCTTCCGGCTCTCGTTTAGTAGTTGTTGGAAACTACGCTGCATTAGGCCTACAAATTGGGTATGGGGTGTAGAGAGATGGTGTGTTACACTGTAGAGAGATGGTGTGTTCCACTCCAAGGTGTTCCCCAGGTTTCCTCGCCAATGCTTCGATCATCATGCTCTCATTTAGTAGTTGTTGGAAACTACGCTGCATTAGACCTACAAATTGGGTATGGGGTGTAGAGAGATGGTGTGTTACACTCCAAGGTGTTCCCCAGGTTTCCTCTCCATTGCTTCGATCTTCCGGCTCTCGTTTAGTAGTTGTTGGAAACTACGCTGCATTAGGCCTACAAATTGGGTATGGGGTGTAGAGAGATGGTGTGTTACACTCCAAGGTGTTCCCCAGGTTTCCTCTCCATTGCTTCGATCTTCCGGCTCTTGTTTAGTAGTTGTTGGAAAGTACGCTGCATTAGGCCTACAAATTGGGTATGGGGTGTAGAGAGATGGTGTGTTACACTCCAAGGTGTTCCCCAGGTTTCCTCTCCATTGCTTCTATCTTCCAGCTCTCGTTTAGTAGTTGTTGGAAACTACGCTGCATTAGGCCTACAAATTGGGTATGGGGTGTAGAGAGATGGTGTGTTCCACTGTAGAGAGATGGTGTGTTCCACTCCAAGGTGTTCCCCAGGTTTCCTCGCCAATGCTTCGATCATCATGCTCTCGTTTAGTAGTTGTTGGAAACTACGCTGCATTAGGCCTACAAATTGGGTATGGGGTGTAGAGAGATGGTGTGTTCCACTCCAAGGTGTTCCCCAGGTTTCCTCGCCAATGCTTCGATCATCATGCTCTCGTTTAGTAGTTGTTGGAAACTACGCTGCATTAGACCTACAAATTGGGTATGGGGTGTAGAGAGATGGTGTGTTCCACTCCAAGGTGTTCTCCAGGTTGCCTTTCCTGAACTTCTATCTTCAGGCTCTCATTAAATTGTGGTTAAACGGAACTACTGCATTTGGCGTACTAGTTGGTTTGGGGCCTACTATCGGTGTCTGCCGCTCCTTGCTGTTCTCCTGGTTTCCTGTCCTGAAATTCCGTTTTCAGGCGCTGGTTAAGTAGTTGTTAATGTTAGACTGCATTTGGCCTACTAGTTGGGTTGGGGCCTACTATCGGTGTCTGCCACTCCTTGCTGTTCTCCTCCACTGAACAAAGCTGTGCCGCCTGTTTACTACTGTTGCCAATTTTGAACTGCATTTCGACTACTTACTGATTTGGGCCTACTCTCTGTGTCAGCCTCTCATTCCAGTTGTCCTCCACTGCAATGCCCCCTGATCAGTCCTGTGTTACCAATTTTGAACTGCATTTAGCCAACTTTATTCTTTGGGCCTATATCTGTGTTTCCTCCTCATCCTGCCCATTGCCCAGCCAGTGATAGATGAGTCTGCTGGTACATTGACCCATAACGCAACATTTCCCGTGCACGCTACACTGCAAGATTGTGACCCTGCTGAAAGTCAGGTCCCCCTTCCCGCATACCATACCACCTTACACGGGGACAAACAGGAAGGTGCAGATGAAAGTGCAGGTTCCTTCATCAGGTGGGGGGAGGAATACTAGTTGGCGACGTCACTGGCACAGGGCCTCTCATGGTACGCAAAAGTGTTGCTGCCGGTGGGAGGCGCCCCCGCCGTGCAAACACACCGCTGTACTTTGAGGGGCCCTGTGCCAGTGCCAATGCCAACGAGTGGGCCCCCCCTGCTTGCTCAGGTTCACAGCACTTGCAAAGTTGAAATACTTACCTCTCCCTGCTCCACTGCCGTGACGTGGTCCAGATTTCCTGGGCCCACTAATTACTTGAACCAGCCCTACCCACCACAACTTTAGCCAAATGACCCCCAATTTCAAATGCCTTCCAATTATTATAAGGTAAATTACGCTTGACAAGCTCCATTAAGAAGAATGGATGGTTTTGACATTAAAATGGGCACTCTAGGTGTTTTCCTGGCCCCCACTCACTGCCGACTATGCTGCCCCATTGACTTGCATTGGGTTTCGTGTTTCGGTCGATCCCGACTTTACGTCATAATCGGCCGATTTCACTCGACCCGACTTTTCAGATAGTCGGGTTTCGCGAAACCCGGCTCGACTCTAAAAAGGTCAAGGTCGCTCAACTCTATTATTCACAGACCACTATGCCCATCTTTTTCACCATTGCAGTTATTTAACATATTACTGTCTGTAGTAATTTGTCCAATGACTTACGGCTTTCTCTACCTTTATTGCTGAGCTGTGAGCTCTGATGTACTCTCATTATTCCAAATCACCCAAAATGGCTCCAACATTCTCTCTCTAGGCTTTTATACAGTCTATAACAGTCCCTCTTGATTAGCTGCGCTATACCATGTGATAAATGCGTAGTCGAGCGTGAGGTTATGTTGACCATCTCTGATTAATGCAATCTTCTGCAATTCTGTAAAATTGTGGTTGAAATTTTTTTTCTGTGGGAGTGATTTGGGCAAACTCATGTTCTTTGTATTTGCCAGGACATGTGAATTTCATAAAATTCAACTTAAATTCGATTTGCATCAAATATGACTATAATATAGATAACGTTTTCTGAAGGTTTGTTAAATAAATGTTTGCCAGTGAACATTGAACAGTGGGTCTGGTATTTTTCCTGCCATCATTATAATAACAAGACTTACTGCCCTTAATATTCTATACAACAATAATTTACTACGTGGCATCACAAGGAAGGTAAAAGTATTGATTATCAATCCAGGAAGGCAGCATCCGAAATTATCAAATCAATGCAAAGAGCATAAAAGGATATTCATTTTTTTTTCCTTTAAAACCAGAGAAGATTAGAACAGCACAGTTAGAATAGCTGCAAAATGTAGTTAACTCAACTAAGCCTTTCTAATCTGCTCAGCTGTCCTGACGGTGATCCGTCACCGTCTGTCCCGAGGCTTTATATTTTTCCTACACTATGTACCAGATTTAATGCTAATTAAAGAAACTGCAGGTCATATATGTGGGTAATATGTCCAGACATATGGCAGAATATTGGATCCAGACACGGATTAATGACTGAATCAAGCTGAGTATCAAATGCACACTAAGTGGATTATTACAGTCAATCTAAAATCAGAATTATACAGTGAAGGAAGCCTGAGCTGTGAGGGGGTGTCGTGATCCCATACACTGCTGTAATAGAATGCTCCAAGCCAAGGGTCCCCAACTCCAGTCCTCAAGGCCCACCAACAGGTCATGTTTTCAGGATTTCCTTTGCATTGCACAGGTGATGCAATTATTACCTGGGCAAGACTAAGGAAATCCTGAAAACATGACATGTTGGTGGGCCTTGAGGACTGGAGTTGGGGACCCCTGCTCCAAGCTATTGGATGAAGGAGCACACATATCTCTATACCTGCAGGTCTCTCGTAACGTCCACATAAAGTAACAGTAAAGGTACCGTCACACTTAGCAACGCTGCAGCGATACCGACAACGATGTTGATCGCTGTTTGGTCGCTGGAGAGCTGTCACACAGACAGCTCTCCAGCGACCAACGATCCCGAAGTCCCCGGGTAGCCAGGGTAAACATCGGGTTACTAAGAGCAGGGCCGCGCTTAGTAACCCGATGTTTACCCTGGTTACCGTTGTAAATGTAAAAAAACAAACACTACATACTTACATTCCCGGTGTCTGGTCAGGTCCCTCGCCTTTAGCTTCCCGCACTGACTGAGCGCCGGCCGTAAAGTACAGCGGTGACGTCACCGCTGTGCTGTGCTTGACAGCTGGCCGGCGCTCACCAGGCAGTGCGGGAAGCTGACGGAGAGGGACATGACCAGACACCGGGAATGTAAGTATGTAGTGTTTGTTTTTTTACATTTACAACGGTAACCAGGGTAAACATCAGGTTACTAAGCGTGGCCCTGCGCTTAGTAACCCGATATTTACCCTAGTTACCAGTGAAGACATCGCTGAATCGGCGTCACACATGCCGATTCAGCAATGTCAGCTGGAGATCAGCGACAAAATAAAGTGCTTTCCCCAGCGACCTCCCAGCAGGGGCCTGATCGTTGGTCGCTGTCACACATAACGATTTTGTTAACGATATCGTTGCTACATCACAAAAAGCAACGATATCGTTAACGATATCGTTATGTGTGACGGTACCTTAAGGCTATGTGCACACGTTGCGGATTAGCCTTAGGAATTTCTGGTGCGGATTCTGCATGTCTGGGCAGAAAACGCTGCTGTCGCATTTTTTTGTGCAGATCCACAGCGTTTTTTGTGTGGTTTTGCTGCAGATTTTCAGCGTTTTTTTACCCCTGCGGATTTCTATAATGGAATGGGTACAAAAACGCTGCAGATCCGCAAAGAAGTGACATACTACTTCTTTTAATCCGCAGCTTTGCCACATGGAATTTTCCGCTCCATCTGCACAGCGTTTTTTTTTTCTCTTTGATTTACATTGTACTGTAAATCAATTTGCGGATCTGCAGCATTTCTGCACCGCAAAAAACGCTGCGGATCCGCAGAGAATCCGCAACGTGTGCACATACCCTAAGGCCCCTTTCACACATCAGTTTTTTTGCCATCAGTCACAATCATCGAATTTTGAAAAAAAAACGGATCTGGCGACTGATGCCTCCAGATCCGTTTTGTCTCATAGACTTGTATTAGCGACAGATTGCGATGGATGCCCTCACGCTTCATCCATCGTTCGCCGGATCAAAAATTGTTTGTCTGGCGGCCGGAGACCACGGACAAAGTAACGTTTTTTGTGTACATCGAAAAAACAGACAGCACCGGATCTGTCACCGTCTGTTATTTGATAGAATGGAAGCCTATGGTGCCGGATCCGTTAAACGACGGAAGATGGATTCCTTTTTTTTAACTGAGCATGCTCCGATCCAATTAGCCAAATCCGATAGTTGGATCCATCCAAAAAACGGATCAGTCGCATCAGTTTTTCACAATCTGCGACAGATCCGTCGAGCCAACGGATTGTGAGTGACGGCAAAAAAAATATATAAAACATATAGGGATGGCTTCTATTTGTATGTTTATCTGTATTTGTATATGGAAAAGTGCTGCATCTTACTGGTAAAAATTCCGTTGTTACAAAGACCAGATTAATTAATGTGGGGCAAAAGTGGCAATTGTCCCCAGCTGCCAATTTGTGGTTACACAGGGAGAGACACATTTCAGTCTAGGAGAGCAGGGCAGGAAGAAGCTATTGAGGACCTGCCTCAGACTAGTCATTCAAGACATAGAGTCCCCGACAGACTTGTCAAAGTAAATTTTCTCTAAAAAATTGCTTTTTATAATACATGCTCAGGAAGATTTCCTATAAACAATTTTTTTGCAATTATTTGCATAATTGTAATATACATTTTACATTTTAATCCATCAGTATAATCATGTTTGCTAATATATTATCCGTGTTGGTACGACACAGGCTATGTTTAGAGTGACACTAATGGAGTATTTGACTTTTAAATGTTAAAAATAAAGTTTTCAAGGATATTATTCGTTGGTCAGATTCATCAGTGACACTTCATCCGGATATGTTTGCTTTCTAAGTCCTATGGACTCGTGTCCTGCAGCAGCTGATACATGCGATTTTTATATGTTGCTTAGGTGCAACACCACCAAGTGAGCAGATCCATTTCTGTTTTCTGTGCCTGTTTTACAGTTGAAACCCTATTTGGCGCTTCTTTATTTCCCAGTTTTCTACAATTAATGGAGCATTTAGGCATACCCTACGGCCATCAATGCCTAAACAATGATCAGTGATGCAGACAGAGCAATCACTGATACAACTGCCCCATACAGCAGCATGTTCACTGTTTCAATAATCCGATCACCTGATCACCCAATGAGATCACCCCATGTTTACGCAGGCAGATAATTTTGTCTTCTAAACACATATTTCATGTGTAGTTGTACCAGGCTGTGTATACAGACAGAGAGATCAAAGGTCTGTGTATACAGACAGAGATCTGATGGAGTAGAGCAGTCTAATTGATTATGACATAGGTCCTCTTCATTGTAAAAATCAAATGATTAAACAGTCAAGGTCTAAAGGTACCGTCACACATAACGATATCGTTGACGATATCGTTGCAACGTCACGCTTTTGGTGACGTAGCAACGATCCCGCTAACGATCTCGTTATGTGTGACAGCGACCAACGATCAGGCCCCTGCTGGGAGATGGTTGGTCGTTGGGGAATGATCAGGACCATTTTTTGGTCGCTGATCACCCGCTGTCATCGCTGGATCGGCGTGTGTGACACCGATCCAGCGATGTGTTCAAGTGTAACCAGGGTAAATATCGGGTTACTAAGCGCAGGGCTGCGCTTAGTAACCCGATATTTACCCTGGTTACCATTGTAAAAGTTAAAAAAAAAACACTACATACTCACATTCTGATGTCTGTCACGTCCCCCGGCGTCCACTGTGTCAGCGCCGGCCATAAAGCAGAGCACAGCGGTGACGTTACCGCTGTGCTCTGCTTTACGGCTGCGCTGACAGAGTCAGTGCAGGGAAACTCTCGGCAGCAGCACGTGCATTAGCAGCGCTCTTGCCAAAAGCAGTTTTAACCCTGTGGACACTGGCGGGGGACATGACAGACATCAGAATGTGAGTATGTAGTGTTTTTTTTTTTACTTTTACAATGGTAACCAGGGTAAATATCGGGTTACCAAGCGCAACCCTGCACTTAGTAACCCGATGTTTACCCTGGTTACCCGGGTGCTGCAGGGGGACTTCGGCATTGTTGAAGACAGTTTCAACAATGCCGAAGTCATTCCCCTGATCGTTGGTCGCTGGAGAGAGCTGTCTGTGTGACAGCTCCCCAGTGACCACACAATGACTTACCAACGATCACGGCCAGGTCGTATCGCTGGTCGTGATCGTTGGTAAGTCATTTATTGTAAAGGTACCTTAAGTTTACTCCTCTTCTTGCCACTAGATCATGAGTTCTGAACAGCTAATCATCCACTCCGGGCAAGAACCCAAACACACAGTGCTATAGAATCAGACACATTAATGGACACTGTAAAAAATTATTGTTTGCAGTAAGTATAGATAAGGTATGGCCTTTGAAGCACGTGGTATACAAAGGAATACAATAGGGCAGATCTGGGCAATGCGTTGCCTGCAGGCCACATCTGGCTCTTTGGCTGTCCCAGACAGGCCCACAGACTGAGACAGAACGGCTGTAAAACGCTGGACCACAGACTGCACCATCTACTTGACTTTTCCGCCTGGTGTCCTGATTTCACCGCTACCTGCATCCTCAGAATGCAAAGAGTAGTGAATACAATGGTGGATGAAGGAGCCATTGCATGCTTCTTCCACAATTCACCATGCACAATTGAGACTCAGGGCTCACACTGTATATAGGGAGGCTATGTGGGGCTCATACTGTATATATGGGAACTGTGTGGGGGCTCATGCTGTATATAGGGAGGCTATGAGAAAGCTCATACTGTATATATGAACTCATACTGTAGATAGAGAAACTGTGTGTGGGATCAAACTATATATTGTGGTACTGCGTGGGGTCTCATACTGAATATAGGGGGTTGTGTGTTGTGAATTCTGTTATCGAACTCCCTCCTGTGGTCATGAATGGTACTTCGGCGAGTTCTGTCCATGGACTCCCTCTGGTGGCTGTGAGTGGAGCTGCTGGTTCTGAGGTTCCTTCCACAGGTGACCTAGTTTATTCTTTGGCTGGCTGCTCTATTTAACTCCACTCAGATCGTTACTCCATGCCAGCTGTCAATGTTCTAGTACTGGTTCAGTTCGCTCTTGGATCTTTCTGGTGACCTGTCTACTCCAGCAGAAGCTAAGTCCCTGCTAGTTTATTTGTTGTTCTTTGTTTTCTTGTCCAGCTTGCTATCATGATTTTGCCTTGCTAGCTGGAAGCTCTGGCATGCAGAGTGGCACCTCCGCACCGTGAGTCAGTGCGGGGGTCTTTTTGCACACTCTGCGTGGTCTTTTTGTAGTTTTTTGTGCTGACCGCAAAGTTACCTTTTCTATCCTCAGTCTGTTTAGTAAGTCTGGCCTCCCTTTGCTGAAACTTGTTTCATTCCTGTGTTTGTGACTTTCATCTTAACTCACAGTCAATATTTGTGGGGGCTGCCTTTTCTTTGGGGAATTTCACTGAGGCAAGGTAGGCTTTATTTCCTATCTCTAGGGGTAGTTAGCTCTTAGGCTGTGAAGAGGCGTCTAGACAGAGTTAGGTACGCTCCACGGCTATTTCTAGTGTGTGTGATAGGATTAGGGGTTGCGGTCAGCAGAGCTCCCACTTCCCAGAGCTTGTCCTGTGTTAGTTTAACCATCAGGTCATTCCTAACCACCAGGTCCATAACAGTACAGCTGGCCAAAAGTGTTAATGCATCTCAATAGAGGGATAAGTGAAGTTCTGAGACCATTTTTTTTTCTCTGCAGTGTGTTTTGTCTTTCTTTTCCCCTTAACCTCTGGGTGGTTCAGGACACAGGTGTAGATATGGACATTCAAGGTCTGTCCTCTTCTGTGGATCATCTCACTGCAAGGGTACAAAGCATTCAAGATTTTGTAGTTCAGAATCCAATGTTAGAGTCTAGAATTCCAATTCCTGATTTGTTTTCTGGGGATAGATCTAAATTCCTGAATTTCAAAAATAATTGTAAACTGTTTCTTGCTTTGAAACCCCGCTCCTCTGGTGACCCCGTTCGGCAAGTAAAAATCATTATTTCTTTGTTGCGTGGCGACCCTCAAGACTGGGCATTTTCCCTTGCGCCAGGAGATCCTGCATTGCGTGATGTAGATGCGTTTTTTCTGGCGCTAGGATTGCTTTATGATGAACCAAATTCAGTGAATCAGGCAGAGAAAATCTTGCTGGCTTTGTGTCAGGGTCAGGATGAAGCGAAGGTATATTGTCAGAAGTTTAGAAAGTGGTCTGTGCTTACTCAGTGGAATGAGTGTGCCCTGGCGGCAATTTTCAGAAAGGGTCTTTCTGAAGCCCTTAAGGATGTTATGGTGGGATTTCTCACGCCTGCTGGTCTGAAAGAGTCTATGTCCTTGGCCATTCAGATCGATCGGCGCTTGCGTGAGCGCAAAGCTGTGCACCATTTGGCAGTATTCTCTGAGCAGAGGCCTGAGCCTATGCAATGTGATAGGACTTTGACCAGAGCTAAACGGCAAGAACACAGACGTCAGAATGGGCTGTGTTTTTGCTGTGGTGACTCCAATCATGCTATCTCCGATTGTCCTAAGCGCACTAAGCGGTTCGCCAGGTCTGCCACCATTGGTACGGTACAGTCTAAATTTCTTTTGTCCGTTACTCTGATTTGCTCTTTGTCGTCCTATTCTGTTATGGCATTTGTGGATTCAGGCGCTGCCCTGAATTTGATGGACTTAGAGTTTGCCAGGCGCTGTGGTTTTTTCTTGGAACCCTTGCAGTATCCTATTCCATTGAGAGGAATTGATGCTACGCCTTTGGCCAAGAATAAGCCTCAGTACTGGACTCAATTGACCATGTGCATGGCTCCTGCACATCAGGAGGATATTCGCTTTTTGGTGTTGCATAATCTGCATGATGTGGTCGTTTTGGGGTTGCCTTGGCTACAGGTCCATAATCCAGTGTTGGATTGGAAATCAATGTCTGTGTCCAGCTGGGGTTGTCAAGGGGTACATGGTGATGTTCCATTGCTGTCAATTTCGTCTTCCACTCCTTCTGAAGTCCCTGAGTTTTTGTCGGATTACCGGGATGTATTTGATGAGCCCAAATCCAGTGCCCTACCTCCTCATAGGGATTGCGATTGTGCTATTAATTTGATTCCTGGTAGTAAGTTTCCTAAGGGCCGACTGTTCAATGTATCTGTGCCAGAACACGCCTGTAGGACATTATTGCAAGAGAGCTTGGCTGAGTAGATTACACAAGAAGGAAAACACACAGCAAGTCAGCAGGATCTAGGAGCAACATGGCAGATGTGACAACCTACATGGTGAGCTGCAGCATGTGCTACATGTTCACAGATCGACCAGAAGAAGAATCAAATTTCACCTGTCAGAAGTGTAGACTAGTGGCCCTTTTAGAAGAAAAGGTGCGGGGTCTGGAAGAAAGAATAGCAACTTTGAAACTCATCAAAGAGAATGAAGACTTTCTAGACAGAACAGAAGCATCTCTACTGGTCACAGAAGGTGAAAAAAGTGTCAGAGAACCTCCAAAAGCAGATGAGTGGAAGCATGTGACCAAAAGAAGCAAGAAGACCATGGAGAAATCACCAACCACACAACTGAAGAACCGATATCAAATCTTTGTAGAGGATGAAGATGGCACACCTAAGGATGAAGCAATACCAGCAAGTAAAAAAGAAAAGGGCACACAGCAACAAGTGACAGCAAAAAGTACAGCCAAGAAGCAACGAAGAGTGGTGGTGGTGGGAGACTCACTACTGAGAGGCACAGAAGCAGCCATCTGCAGACCGGACATAACTGCAAGAGAAGTATGCTGCCTTCCAGGTACGATGATCAAGGATGTGACCGATAGGATACCAAAGCTCTTCAGCTCCAAGGACGTCCACCCATTTCTTCTGATACATGTTGGCACCAATGACACGGCAAGGAAGGACCTACCAACAATCTGCAAAGACTTTGAAGAGTTGGGGAAGAAAGTAAAGGAACTGGATGCACAGGTAGTTTTTTCTTCTATCCTTCCAGTAGACGGGCATGGCACCAGGAGATCGAACAGGATCCTTGATGCAAACAACTGGCTAAGACGATGGTGCAGACAACAAGGATTCGGATTCCTGGACCACGGTGTGAATTACTTGTACGATGGACTCCTCGCCAGAGACGGACTACACCTCAACAAACCTGGGAAACACACATTCGCCAGAAGACTCACTACACTCATCAGGAGGGCGTTAAACTAGAAGAAGAGGGGACAGGAAGAAAAACATTAGACTTGAACAAAGAAGACCCAGGAAAACATACTCAGAAGGGAGGTAAGAACATTTCTAAAACAATCCACAGCGAGGAGATTGGAACAAAACAAAATCCTCTAAACTGCATGCTCGCAAACGCCAGAAGCCTGACAAACAAGATGGAAGAACTAGAAGCAGAAATATCTACAGGTAACTTTGACATAGTGGGAATAACCGAGACATGGTTAGATGAAAGCTATGACTGGGCAGTTAACTTACAGGGTTACAGTCTGTTTAGAAAGGATCGTAAAAATCGGAGAGGAGGAGGGGTTTGTCTCTATGTAAAGTCTTGTCTAAAGTCCACTTTAAGGGAGGATATTAGCGAAGGAAATGAGGATGTCGAGTCCATATGGGTCGAAATTCATGGAGGGAAAAATGGTAACAAAATTCTCATTGGGGTCTGTTACAAACCCCCAAATATAACAGAAACCATGGAAAGTCTACTTCTAAAGCAGATAGATGAAGCTGCAACCCATAATGAGGTCCTGGTTATGGGGGACTTTAACTATCCGGATATTAACTGGGAAACAGAAACCTGTGAAACCCATAAAGGCAACAGGTTTCTGCTAATAACCAAGAAAAATTATCTTTCACAATTGGTGCAGAATCCAACCAGAGGAGCAGCACTTTTAGACCTAATACTATCTAATAGACCTGACAGAATAACAAATCTGCAGGTGGTCGGGCATCTAGGAAATAGCAGCCACAATATTGTACAGTTTCACCTGTCTTTCACTAGGGGGACTTGTCAGGGAGTCACAAAAACACTGAACTTTAGGAAGGCAAAGTTTGACCAGCTTAGAGATGCCCTTAATCTGGTAGACTGGGACAATATCCTCAGAAATAAGAATACAGATAATAAATGGGAAATGTGTAAGAACATCCTAAATAGGCAGTGTAAGCGGTTTATACCTTGTGGGAATAAAAGGACTAGAAATAGGAAAAACCCAATGTGGCTAAACAAAGAAGTAAGACAGGCAATTAACAGTAAAAAGAAAGCATTTGCACTACTAAAGCAGGATGGCACCTTTGAAGCTCTAAAAAACTATAGGGAGAAAAATACTTTATCTAAAAAACTAATTAAAGCTGCCAAAAAGGAAACAGAGAAGCACATTGCTAAGGAGAGTAAAACTAATCCCAAACTGTTCTTCAACTATATCAATAGTGAAAGAATAAAAACTGAAAATGTAGGCCCCTTAAAAAATAGTGAGGAAAGAATGGTTGTAGATGACGAGGAAAAAGCTAACATATTAAACACCGTCTTCTCCACGGTATTCACGGTGGAAAATGAAATGCTAGGTGAAATCCCAAGAAACAATGAAAACCCTATATTAAGGGTCACCAATCTAACCCAAAAAGAGGTGCGAAACCGGCTAAATAAGATTAAAATAGATAAATCTCCGGGTCCGGATGGCATACACCCACGAGTACTAAGAGAACTAAGTAATGTAATAGATAAACCATTATTTCCCTTAGAGAGGGACTCTATAGCGACAGGGTCTGTTCCGCAGGACTGGCGCATAGCAAATGTGGTGCCAATATTCAAAAAGGGCTCTACAAGTGAACCTGGAAATTATAGGCCAGTAAGTCTAACCTCTATTGTTGGTAAAATATTTGAAGGGTTTCTGAGGGATGTTATTCTGGATTATCTCAATGAGAATAACTGTTTAACTCCATATCAGCATGGGTTTATGAGAAATCTCTCCTGTCAAACCAATCTAATCAGTTTTTATGAAGAGGTAAGCTATAGGCTGGACCACGGTGAGTCATTGGACGTGGTCTATCTTGATTTTTCCAAAGCGTTTGATACCGTGCCGCACAAGAGGTTGGTACACAAAATGAGAATGCTTGGTCTGGGGGAAAATGTGTGTAAATGGGTTAGTAACTGGCTTAGTGATAGAAAGCAGAGGGTGGTTATAAATGGTATAGTCTCTAACTGGGTCGCTGTGACCAGTGGGGTACCGCAGGGGTCAGTATTGGGACCTGTTCTCTTCAACATATTCATTAATGATCTGGTAGAAGGTTTACACAGTAAAACATCGATATTTGCAGATGATACAAAACTATGTAAATCAGTTAATACAAGAGAAGATAGTATTCTGCTGCAGATGGATCTGGATAAGTTGGAAACTTGGGCTGAAAGGTGGCAGATGAGGTTTAACAATGATAAATGTAAGGTTATACACATGGGAAGAAGGAATCAATATCACTATTACACACTGAATGGGAAACCACTGGGTAAATCTGACAGGGAGAAGGACTTGGGGATCCTAGTTAATGATAAACTTACCTGGAGCAGCCAGTGCCAGGCAGCAGCTGCCAAGGCAAACAGGATCATGGGGTGCATTAAAAGAGGTCTGGATACACATGATGAGAGCATTATACTGCCTCTGTACAAATCCCTAGTTAGACCGCACATGGAGTACTGTGTCCAGTTTTGGGCACCGGTGCTCAGGAAGGATATAATGGAAGTAGAGAGAGTACAAAGGAGGGCAACAAAATTAATAAAGGGGATGGGAGAACTACAATACCCAGATAGATTAGCAAAATTAGGATTATTTAGTCTAGAAAAAAGACGACTGAGGGGCGATCTAATAACCATGTATAAGTATATACGGGGACAATACAAATATCTCGCTGAGGATCTGTTTATACCAAGGAAGGTGACGGACATAAGGGGGCATTCTTTGCGTCTGGAGGAGAGAAGGTTTTTCCACCAACATAGAAGAGGATTCTTTACTGTTAGGGCAGTGAGAATCTGGAATTGCTTGCCTGAGGAGGTGGTGATGGCGAATTCAGTCGAGGGGTTCAAGAGAGGCCTGGATGTCTTCCTGGAGCAGAACAATATTGTATCATACAATTATTAGGTTCTGTAGAAGGACGTAGATCTGGGGATTTATTATGATGGAATATAGGCTGAACTGGATGGACAAATGTCTTTTTTCGGCCTTACTAACTATGTTACTATGTTACTATGCGGAGTTATAAATAAAGGAGTCCTTGGAGAAAGGGCATATTCGCCCGTCGTCATCACCGTTGGGCGCAGGGTTCTTTTTTGTGGCCAAGAAGGATGGTTCTTTGAGACCTTGTATTGATTACCGCCTTCTTAATAAGATCACGGTAAAATTTCAGTACCCTTTGCCGATACTGTCTGATTTGTTTGCTCGGATTAAGGGGGCTAGTTGGTTCACCAAGATAGATCTTCGAGGGGCGTATAATCTTGTGCTTATTAAACAGGGCGATGAATGGAAAACAGCATTTAATACGCCCGAGGGCCATTTTGAGTACCTGGTGATGCCATTCGGGCTTTCTAATGCTCCATCTGTGTTTCAGTCCTTTATGCATGACATCTTCCGAAAGTACCTGGATAGATTTATGATTGTATATTTGGATGATATTTTGGTCTTTTCGGATGATTGGGAGTCTCATGTGAGGCAGGTCAGAATGGTGTCCAGGTCCTTCGTGCGAATTCCTTGTTTGTGAAGGGGTCTAAATGTCTCTTTGGAGTTCAGAAGGTTTCATTTTTGGGTTTCATTTTATCCCCTTCTACTATCGAGATGGACCCTGTTAAGGTTCAGGCCATTTATGATTGGACTCAGCCAACATCTGTGAAGAGCCTGCAGAAGTTCCTGGGTTTTGCTAATTTTTACCATCGCTTCATCGCTAATTTTTCTAGTGTTGTTAAACCGTTGACTGATTTGACCAAGAAAGGTGCTGATGTGGTCAATTGGTCCTCTGCGGCCGTTGAGGCTTTTCAGGAGTTGAAGCGTAGTTTTTCTTCTGCCCCTGTGTTGTGCCAGCCAGATGTTTCGCTCCCGTTTCAGGTCGAGGTTGATGCTTCTGAGATTGGAGCAGGGGCTGTTTTGTCTCAAAGAAGTTCTGATGGCTCGGTGATGAAACCATGTGCTTTCTTTTCTAGAAAGTTCTCGCCTGCTGAGCGCAATTATAATGTTGGCAATCGAGAGTTGTTGGCTATGAAGTGGGCATTCGAGGAGTGGCGACATTGGCTTGAAGGAGCCAAGCATCGCGTGGTGGTCTTGATGGATCACAAGAATTTGATTTATCTCGAGTTTGCCAAACGGTTGAATCCTAGACAGGCTCGATGGTCGCTGTTTTTCTCCCGTTTCGATTTTGTGGTTTCATACCTTCCGGGCTCTAAGAATGTGAAGGCTGATGCCCTTTCAAGTAGTTTTGTGCCTGACTCTCCGGGTGTTCCTGAGCCGGCTGGTATTCTCAAAGAGGGGGTAATTTTGTCTGCCATCTCCCCTGATTTGCGGCGGGTGCTGCAGAAATTTCAGGCTGATAGACCTAACCATTGTCCAGCGGAGAAACTGTTTGTCCCTGATAGATGGACTAGTAGAGTTATCTCTGAGTTTCATTGTTCGGTGTTAGCTGGTCATCCTGGAATCTTTGGTACCAGAGATTTGGTGGCTAGATCCTTTTGGTGGCCTTCCTTGTCACGGGATGTGCGTTCTTTCTTGCAGTCCTGTGGGACTTGTGCTCGGGCTAAGCCCTGCTGTTCTCGTGCCAGTGGGTTGCTTTTGCCCTTGCCGGTCCCGAAGAGGCCCTGGACGCATATTTCCATGGATTTTATTTCAGATCTCCCTGTCTCTCAAAGGATGTCGGTCATCTGGGTGGTTTGTGATCGCTTCTCTAAGATGGTCCATTTGGTACCCTTGTCTAAATTGCCTTCCTCCTCTGATTTGGTGCCATTGTTTTTCCAGCATGTGGTTCGTTTGCATGGCATTCCGGAGAACATCGTCTCGGACAGAGGTTCCCAGTGTGTTTCGAGGTTTTGGCGGTCCTTTTGTGCTAAGATGGGCATCGATTTGTCTTTTTCTTCAGCTTTCCATCCTCAGACAAATGGCCAAACCGAACGAACCAATCAGACTTTGGAGACATATCTGAGATGCTTTGTTTCTGCTGATCAGGATGATTGGGTGTCCTTCTTGCCTTTGGCTGAGTTCGCCCTTAATAATCGGGCCAGCTCGGCTACTTTGGTTTCGCTTTTTTCTGTAATTCTGGTTTCCATCCTCATTTTTCTTCAGGGCAGGTTGAGCCTTCGGACTGTCCTGGTGTGGATTCTGTGGTGGACAGATTGCAGCAAATTTGGACTCACGTAGTGGACAATTTGACATTGTCCCAGGAGAAGGCTCAATGTTTCGCTAACCGCCGTCGCTGTGTTGGTCCCCGACTTCGTGTTGGGGATTTGGTTTGGTTGTCGTCTCGTTATGTTCCTATGAAGGTTTCCTCTCCTAAGTTTAAGCCTCGTTTCATTGGTCCTTATAAGATTTCTGAAGTTCTCAATCCTGTGTCATTTCTTTTGGCCCTTCCAGCTTCTTTTGCCATCCATAATGTGTTCCATAGGTCGCTATTGCGGAGATACGTGGCGCCTATGGTTCCCTCCGTTGACCCTCCTGCCCCGGTGTTGGTCGAGGGGGAGTTGGAGTATGTGGTGGAGAAGATTTTAGATTCTCGTATTTCGAGATGGAAACTCCAGTACCTGGTCAAGTGGAAGGGTTATGGTCAGGAAGATAATTCCTGGGTTGTTGCCTCTGATGTTCATGCTGCCGATCTGGTTCGTGCCTTTCATTTGGCTCGTCCTGATCGGCCTGGGGGCTCTGGTGAGGGTTCGGTGACCCCTCCTCAAGGGGGGGGTACTGTTGTGAATTCTGTTATCGAACTCCCTCCTGTGGTCATGAATGGTACTTCGGCGAGTTCTGTCCATGGACTACCTCTGGTGGCTGTGAGTGGAGCTGCTGGTTCTGAGGTTCCTTCCACAGGTGACCTAGTTTATTCTTTGGCTGGCTGCTCTATTTAACTCCACTCAGATCGTTACTCCATGCCAGCTGTCAATGTTCTAGTACTGGTTCAGTTCGCTCTTGGATCTTTCTGGTGACCTGTCTACTCCAGCAGAAGCTAAGTCCCTGCTAGTTTATTTGTTGTTCTTTGTTTTCTTGTCCAGCTTGCTATCATGATTGTGCCTTGCTAGCTGGAAGCTCTGGGATGCAGAGTGGCACCTCCGCACCGTGAGTCAGTGCGGGTTCTTTTTGCACACTCTGCGTGGTCTTTTTGTAGTTTTTTGTGCTGACCGCAAAGTTACCTTTTCTATCCTCAGTCTGTTTAGTAAGTCTGGCCTCCCTTTGCTGAAACTTGTTTCATTCCTGTGTTTGTGACTTTCATCTTAACTCACAGTCAATATTTGTGGGGGGCTGCCTTTTTCTTTGGGGAATTTCTCTGAGGCAAGGTAGGCTTTATTTCCTATCTCTAGGGGTAGTTAGCTCTTAGGCTGTGAAGAGGCGTCTAGGCAGAGTTAGGTACGCTCCACGGCTATTTCTAGTGTGTGTGATAGGATTAGGGGTTGCGGTCAGCAGAGCTCCCACTTCCCAGAGCTTGTCCTGTGTTAGATAAACCATCAGGTCATTCCAGGTGCTCCTAACCACCAGGTCCATAACAGTTGTGCTGGGCACATTTTATATAGTGCCTAAATGGGAGATCATACTATATATAGGGAGGCTATGTTTGGGCTCATACTGTATATTGGAGAACTGGGTGGAGTCTCATACTGTATATGGAGTTGCTGTATGGGGGCACATATTGTATATAGGGGTTATTTGTGGGATCATGTTGCATATAGGGTGTTTCAGTGTACTTAATTTTGTTCATTAATTAAGTGATACATATAAAATAATAATTATAATTAACATGTTAATACTTGAGCAAAATTAATTTCAGCCTATTGATTCAGCCTTCCACAACAGTCCAGGTCTCTCTTGAGGCCACTCGAAAAAATTAAATGCCCACCCCTTCAATAGGGGATCTGTGACAGCCTTGGATAAACATTCAAACACAAGTCCTTCGGGCTTTGTTTAAAAATTCTATGTTGGCTGTGACAGGATCACTAGTGCCATACGTGAGGGAAGATATGTGTAGCAAAAGTTGCTTTCCTGCATGATGCTAAAGCCATATGTGTTTTTCTCCGGCATGATTTGCACTGAGAGCTATCCAGTTGCAATATGGGCCTCGCTTTCATGGTGGGTAGGTCAAAGATGGGCGGGATGTCTACCCACCATATCTCCACCTCCAGGGTGTGGCTGGAGGGAGTTAAATGTCCAGTCAGTTTTTTTTTCTCTGTCTGTGTGATTGGAAGAAAGGAAGCCTCCTGACTGAAGCTCCTGTGAGAGCTGCCATATGTAGTGTCCCCGAAGTACTGGACAGGACTTTGTATGAACTGTTTAATTTCTTTTTTCAGCCAGAAAGGATGTTTTTCTGTTACTAGTTTGGGTTTTGAACCATAAACAGTAAGATTTTGTCAAAATTGGACTTAGATCCCAAATTATCATAGAAAAAAGAAAAATTAGGGAACTTAAAACTTAACATTTAATGTGACCATTAAAAACCACGGCACAATATTTAAAATCAGACACCCAACAAATACAGCATATGCAATCAAATAAAGAGGCTGATTGTGGGTAAAGAGACCGCCAATGACACTAGCAATATTAATACCTTTTCGACATGCACAATTAAAAAGATAAATCAGAACCACTGATGATCCTGTAACATATGTCTAAATCATAAGGGGGTCCATAGAAAAAAACAGAACAATCTCATCAATCTGGTCAAAGATGCAGACTTGAACAATGAACCCTCCTAAATGTCAATGGATAGGAATCGTTAAAGACATTTCATGGTATTCAATAAACCATTTCCAGACAGGACCGCCTCCCTATTTAGACTGATTTAGAGTGTCACTGGTGGTCTCTTTATCCACAATCAGCCCCTTTATTTGATTGCATGTGCTGTATTTGTTGGGTGTATGATTTTAAATATTGTGTCGTGGTTTTTAATGGTCACATGAAATGTTAAGTTTAAAGTTCCCTAATTTTTTCTTTTTTCTAGTTTAGGTTTTTGGCTAATGATACAATAAACTACCCGGAGACTTTAAAAAACAGCAGAAAAAAGGCAGAGATGTTAACCTGTCCAGGCCTCCACACAAATGCATCAGGATGCAGTGGAACCATGTTGTTCAGGGTGCAGCTGGGCCTATTTGGTCTTGTAAACTGTGGGGTCTGTTCACACGGGATGCATTTGGCTAGCACTCGGCAGCCCGCCTGATCTAATAGTATGGGCATCACTAATAGGCTGTAAGCCAGATGCTGTGCATTGCCTGTATGTGAACAATGCCGTATACAAACCTCTATTGTGCATTAATATATCAAGCAACCACCTCCTCCATGGATTGGCAGGCTAAGGCTATGTGCACACGTTGCAGATTATTTGCGGATATTTAGCGTTTTTGCACTATAAAAACGCTATAAAACCGCAAATAATCTGCAAACATTAAGCATCCCATCATTTATAATGGAATTGCATTGCGGAAAAATAATGAACCTGTTCTGTTTTTTTCGCGGATTTCCCACTGTCTAATGCATTGGGAAATGTCCGGGAAAAAACGCGCAAAAAGCACGTCAAAACCGCGTCAAAACCGTGCAAAAAACGCGCAAAAAACAGCATGCTGGTTTCATGCGGAAATCTGGCAGAAATGGCAGCGCTAATGGACCGCGTTATGCCGTGGTGTAACGCACTCCATTAATGCTGCTATTAACCCTGTGTGACCAACTTTTTTACTATTGAGGCTACCTATGCAGCCTCAATAGTAAAAAGATCTAATGTTAAAAAAAAAAAAAATCATCATATACTCACATTCCGGCGCCTTTCCCGCTCCTCGCAACACTCCGGTGACTGCTCCATGCAAGCGGCAGTTTATGGAGACAAGGATGGTATGCGACAAGAACCTGCCATGAAGTCACGGTCATGTGTCCGCGACATCATCACAGGTCCTGCAAGAAAGACCTGCCATGACATTACGGTCATGTGACCGCGACATCATCACAGGTCCTGCGCCCATACAAACCCTGGGACCGGAAGTTGCCGTGTGCAACGCACACAGGGCCAGGACTTCAATGTAGGGTGAGTATATCTTTATTTTTTATTTTGAGTCTGTATACTACATGGCTCTGTGCTGTATACTCTGTCGCTGCGCAATATACTACGTGGCTGGGCAATATATTATGTGGCTGGGCAACATACTACGTGGCTGGGCAATATACTATGTGGTTGGGAAATATACTGCGTGACTGGGCAATATACTACATGGCTGGGCAATATACGTGACTGGGCAATATACTACGTGGGCTGTGCAATATACTACGTGGTTGGGCAATATACTACGTGGCTGGGCAATATACTACGTTGTTGGGCAATATACTACGTGACTAGGCAATATACTACATGGCTGGGCAATATACTACGTGGCTGGGCAATATACTACGTGGCTGGGCAATATACTACGTGGCTGGGCAATATACTACGTGACTAGGCAATATACTACATGGCTGGGCAATATACTACGTGGCTGGGCAATATACTACGTGGCTGGGCAATATACTACGTGGACATGCATATTCTAGAATACCTGATGCGTTAGAATCGGGCCACCATCTAGTATTGTAATAATAACCATAATGACGAAAATGAAGTCAAGACAAATACATCCAGCACATAGTAGTAACGATATTATTAATGGATTTGTTTTAGACCGTGCACAGGGCTTGGGAAGAAATTGATTTTCAATTGTACATGAAACAGTTGATCATATAGGAAATTCTCATCAGTCTACATAGCTAAAAATAACACCAGCAAATGCAAAACCTTCCTGCGAATTCCCGTGGGATCGCTACACTTCTGATTCCATCTCACACACCGAAGCGCTAATTAGCTTAATAACAACATCAGCCTAAACAGAAAATGTATTGTATGAATTCATATGCATGTAATATTAGGAAATATCATTAATTGTCACTATTTATACTGGTGGCGGTTGCTAATCACCAGCAGATTGTTCATCTTTGTGAATGTTAATGATATAATTGGATAAGAGGAAGTTTCTTTTCAGCAGAAAGGTGTTTTTTTTTCAAGCTGAATAACACAATGCACGTTTACTGACGTATAAATATTTGTGTTGTTTTAGAAAACATAATTCACAATATTTTTTGTAAATGTCACAGAAAGTGATTGATGTGTATACAACATAACTCATAATCCATTCACAATACCATTAGTCTTTGTTCTGTCGGATATCCATTGATTTTATTACAGCAAAAATCTGATCTTTTGCAGAGTTAATCTTGTTATCAAAAATAAAAGATAATACAATAAGAAAAACAAAATTATATTAATTGGTTA
This sequence comes from Ranitomeya imitator, assembly GCF_032444005.1. NCBI lineage: Eukaryota > Metazoa > Chordata > Amphibia > Anura > Dendrobatidae > Ranitomeya > Ranitomeya imitator. The sequence goes on from NC_091285.1 coordinate 502,419,458, forward strand.
AAAAAAGGAGTTCCCATTTCCTCAATGCCCAGACTGAATGTGTGTCTCCTGACCTGATTTACAACCTCATATATACATGGTCAACTGGAGCCTTGCGATCCACATAGGGAACATAACATTTGGCCATCCGGACTTGGCCTACAGTTCTAAATTCCTTCATACATTTCCTGGTGGAATAAAAGATGAATATCACAGTGCTAATTGCTAATACTGGATGATCAGCATTGTAATTTCTTATAAAAAATCTTTGATTGAGTCTGGTCCAATCGATTACTCCATCGCTTCCTATACACTTCGGAAAGTCTTCTTCTACACCAAAATACTGTTTCTCATTTTGCTTGACTCAAGATCCACAAGTAAGAGGTGCAAGTGAGAGCAGCTCTCTCAAACGAAAAAGAAATATTGTTCAGTTTTAACTAAAATATAAGGAAAAAGTTCATCAGTTCACCCATGAATTGTCCACAGCAGGTGCAGTTATCCACAAAGGTGCATGGAATAGCATTCAAGCCCGCATGCAACGTTAATCCATAATCATCCAGCACATCTTCTTGATAATAAAAAACTTTTACTTTATTCAAATGCTCTTAAAAACATTGTTGGAGTTCAAGACAGAATGGGATAGCTAGTCCCACATGAGAACAAAACTTTACGCATTTCGACCCATGTGTGGGTCTTAATCATAATGACTAAGACTGTCTTGATCTTTAACAATGTTTTTAAGAGGATTTGAATAAAGTAAAAGTTTTTTATTATCAAGAAGATGTGGATCATTATGGATTAACTGTTCAGTTTTTACACCTACAAGAAGCTGAATGAATCGAGTTGCCTGAGGAGCTCTACTTGGCTGTGTAGATAACCATTTCCTATTCTACCAAGCACCACTTGAGTCTACTTTGTGGGCAGAAATGTAATAAACTTTAGATTCGAGTTGAAAGGTCCGGTTATTGAATTCCCATAAAATTTGACCAAGTGTCAACAAAAAAAGAGACACCCAGTTTTGATCTTTGTCGCGGATCCAACCCATCCATTCAAATCAATGGGTCCTTGAAACACTTGGACAGCACACTGACCGCCTTAGTGCCGCCTATTGACGCCTCCGTGCCCGCAGACAAGTGTATGAGATATCGCCCAAGTTTTGGACAATTTGTTTGTAATGTGTATCAGATTTTCAGTTTTTTACCTCCGTCTGTTAGTTTTTTACATCTGTGTGCTATCATTTGTCATACAACTACATTAAAACATGTACATGATCACATTCCATTTCCTAGATTTATAGTAGAAATCTATCAGTAAAAATCAGATGCCACTCGAATGGTCCGTGTAGGATCACATTTTTTTCTCACACCTTAGACTTCAATGTAGGAGTTTCATTTTAGATTCGGAAGAATGTAATGCATGCTGCAATTTTTTTTTTCAAGTACAGTCGTACCGAGAAAAAAAAAAGAGGTTCATCAGAACAACACAATTGAATAACAAGGGTCAGTATGTTGTCTGATTAAAAATCATATAGTACATGTCTGATTTAGACGCTCATCTGCATTGGCCCTTATACTGACAGTTTGCTAGGAGAAGCGGGAGAAACCTCCATTGTTTGTTTGTCTTTTTTTGCAGGTGCAAAAAACTGATAAAACACTGAAAAATTCTGATTAAAACCTGACACATCAACCAAACATTTTTTTCATATGCAAGAAAAAGATGGCTATTTGAATGAATCCTAAATAACAGTGGAATTGCATAGCGAGAATGATATAAGTGAAGTGGGGATAATCCAGTATTTCCCATTTAGTTATTTGGAACAGGTCGGATCTACATAAATCATGGACAAGAAATAATCATTTTCAAATAGGATTTTCTGGTTGCATTGATTTTTATTCATTTATATTATTTTATTCCTGTGAGGATCCACGCATTATTCTTAATACTGCATATACAATTGTAGAGACCACAAATAACCTAGAAAGAAAAGCAAATGAAGGACAGATAGAAAAACTCTTCATCCAAAGGGCTAACACTTTGTATCATGTAATTGAATCGGCTTTTATGAAGCGACACATGGGTGCTTTCACAATTCTGAATAAATCCACTTAATACCAGAGGATAGAAAGCTTGCCAAGGTAATTTCAAATAAATATGACATCTATGTTCTTACAGGAATTCAATATAGTTGGAACACTGACACTTCCAGAGAAAGGTCATTCACGTCGATGTCCTGGGGACCTTCCGTCACTGCTGCCTTTTTGTGCCGTTGTGTCCCTCAAAATGACCCTTTGATGCCTGTAATGAATGGACAACATGTTTTCCCTCATTGAGCCTTACAGATGATATTTAAACAGGGGTATTGAGAATCGCGCTTTGCACAGTTCAGCCTGGACCTGAATGAATATTAGCTGTGGAGCTTTCTACCATCTGCATCCGAGCTGTTCTTCTTGAAACACAGGCTTTGTTCCTGCAGCTCATAAACGCACCTCCTCCTCGTGTGATTCTTGGCCGCTCTGTATGACCGCAGGTGTTCATCCCACAGCTGGACTCAAAATCTTAAAGAAGGGGAGAAGAGGAAGTTGGGGGGGTCTTATTTATCAGACTTTGCTCTTGTAAGTGATGGAGTTTGACCTTTATCCACCGGCTGGCAATGTTCGGTTAATTGTGGCCGGCTTTATATTCATCATCATCCAGAGAGTAACACATAATTAGATGCCAGGGTTGTCAAATCAGCAGCTCTGGGTAAGAGTGTCTGGCAAATGTCGCAAAAAACCAGGCGAGGTCCTGTGAACTGGACCAAATCAAACACTGGTAAGAAGACATTAGGCACGGTCATTAAAGCTCATTTCATCAACACTTTTATGTCAGTCAAATTACACACTTTTTATTAAAAAAAATACAATGGGAAACGAGAAAGAAAAAACAATTACATTGTAAATGTATTCTGAATTACCTTTATTTAGGTAATTATTTAATCATATTCATTTTGACTAGTAACTAGTAAGGCAACAACTGACAGAAACCTATTTTTAAGATGTAAATAGGGCAGATGCCTGTGAGCATGTGCAGTAGGAAGCTCTGCTGCTGTGGCCTGAACATAACTATGCCACATACTGTGAAGCTATGTGCAGGTCACAGCAGCAGAGCCTCCTACTGCACATGCTCAGAAGCTCCTGTTCTATCGCTCGCAGACAGGTTTCTGTCAGTGTAAGAATGGCAGCCATTTTATTGTACTATAGTGATTACTACCCCAGATATTACAAGTGTGACTTGCTAATTAAAGGCATCTAGAAATTTATTTTTAATCAAATTTCTTTTCTTTTTCTATTCCCCGAGCCCACTTTAAAAAAAATGTCATATTCACAAACATGGTGTAATGCAACTGCAAAGAAGTTGCAGGCAACCTCCACCAGGGGGTGCAGGTAAGGGAAAAAAGTTAGCATTCACTGTGTAGCACCACAGAGCAAAGTGACGAGCGCCACTAGGAGATGGCAGAGTAGTCAGACAGGCCGGTCAGCAACAAACAGGAAGACAAAGTACCAGAGGTCACAGCAACACACGTCGTCAGAGACATGCCAGAAATCGGAACCAGATGGAAGCACGGGATCCAAAATGTGAGACAGAAGATGTAGTCGGGGTACGAGCCAAAGAGTCAAAGCAAGACGTGAAACGTAGTAACAGAGATGGAAAGTAGGAGGCAGGATTCAAGCTGAGTCATAACTGTAGGAAACCACCAAACACACACTAAGTCATGGATAGGAAACCGGTCAGGCACAAATACGAGTAGTCAGAGGCAGAAGGATCAGTAGGGTATACAGGTCAGCTGCTCAAGCCAGGGACTGGAACTATCACTGACAAATGCTACCAGGAGTGGCACCAATAAATAGCCACCCACGAACCAAAGAGAGGCAGGAAAGGTTAACCCCACCATAACCGGGCTGAGGAAGAAAGAGCAAGAAACAAACCCCGATCTGGATCATGTCACATGACTCACAGAAATGCAGGAATTTATTATACAGTATATGTGCTGAAAATATGGTAAAGAACATAATAATAATAATAATCTTTATTTTTATATAGCGCTAACATAGTCCGCAGCACTTTACAGTTTGCACACATTATCATCGCTGTCCCCGATGGGGCTCACAATCTAGATTCCCTATCAGTATGTTTTTGGAATGTGGGAGGAAACCGGAGAACCCGGAGGAAACCCACGCAAACACGGGGAGAACATACAAACTCCTTGCAGATGGTGTCCTATAAAAAAAGGGGCAATACTGACCTGCACAGTTAGGCTATGTTCACACTTTGCGGATTTTGCTGCGGATCCGCAGCGGATTTGACCGCTGCGGATCCGCAGCAGTTTCCCATGAGTTTACAGTACAATGTAAACTTATGGGAAACAAAAAACGCTGTGCACATGCTGCGGAAAAAAACGCGCAGAAACGTTGCGGATTACATTCCGCAGCATATATAGAGAAGGAAGAGCAGCATCCATACCAGGTGATGTTAGTCCAAAAGTAGTCTTTATTCTGCCATAATAAAAATACAACGTTTCGGCCTGGTTGGCCTTTGTCAAGTATACACAGTATCAAAAGTGGCCATCTTAAATAGTGTGGTGAACACATGAGCTCCAATCACCATCAAGGGGCGGCCTTTATCAAATATACATTTAGTGTGCTTAAATATCGAATATCATACACATATATAATTAATAACAACTAGACATCATCATCATTATCCATATCCTATGAAAATATATACAAAGAGGGGCATAAAACTCAAAATCACATACGTAAAAAAACATCACATAGGTGCACAGTCCAATGGTTGTATTTGTTATCTGGTTACTATAACGACATCTCCACCAATCGCGTGATATCCACGAGCCAGTCCCCTTTATCCTCCAATCACCGTGGGCTAGGAGAAAAAGCGCACAAAATGAATCCACCCAATCACAGCAAGGTATGCAGGGATGTGTGCGAACGCCATAGAACGCCGGCGCATGCGCACGGCACACTGCAGAGACGATCACCTGACCGCCCCGCAGCGTTACCAAGCGCGCACGCGCCAGACGTCATAGAGCGTCAGCGCGCACGCGCAAGGCACACCAAAGGGACGACCAGCCGACCGCCCCCCCCCAGTGCCGCCAACCGCGCACGCGCCAGGCGCCCCAGAGTAAGCGTCGACATCAGAGCACCAGACCCGGCAGCGAATCACACGGCCGGACCAGAAACCACAGCGAATATACGCGATGGCAACCAGCCTTGGATCCTTGGACTTTGGAGCGTGCATCCCCTGTCTGAGTGCTGATGGTTGACTTCTTTGCACAGTTACATTCCGCAGCATGTCACTTCTTTTCTGCGGATTTTCACCTGCTTCAATAGGAAACTGCAGATGAAAATTCGCATAAGAAACCGCAGTAAAAAACGCGATAAATCCGCAGTAAAAACCGCGATGGGTTTTCACTGCGGATTTTGGAATTCCGCTGCGGAAAAATCCGCAGTGGAATCCGCAAAGTGTGCACATGGCCTTATAGAGCAACCACGTCCTATAAAGTGCTTTTCTCACAACAGACTTTGATAGCACAAATGTAAAAATGTTTCATTACGGGGCATAGGCCTTAGGGTTCACTCACACTGGCTTATAACATGGCCAGGTGCTATCTGATGTGTTATTGCATAGCACTTGGCCAAATGTTATATCATGGGGTGGTGCTAATCTGCAATTTTTTTCTCCACCCGATTCGGCATGAGAAAGCAATCTCAGCATTCTGTGGGTGCATCTGATGGTCGAATCGTGTACACCCATACAAATCTATGGGTGCGTGTGAAACATTGGACTGCACTTGGATGCCATCCGAGTGCAGTCTGATTACCGCAGATATGGCAATTGAGGAGATGGAGAAATTATTTTCTCCATCTCCTCCGCGCTTGTGCGGCGAGAGGATAGCCGCACAAATCACTGATACTCGGATCTCACTCTGACCAAGCTTGAGTTGAGTGTCATGTGCATAATTGTCCCTATTCTTTCAAATTTAAGGCTGTGTGACCGCGGCCTTATTGTGATCATGAGGGGAGATGCTTTCTACACCATTATCAGGACCTGGGCATGGCTTGAATAAGGATTGGCATGTGTCCCTGTGGCCTCAATGTTCACATACACTGCATGAATATTGTGTTCAAGCTTTCCTAGGAGCACTAGTTTTATGCCGATCACCCGACGAACAAGCAAAACGTTCATTCATCGGCTGAAATGATCTCCTGTGCAGCACAAAAGAACATCGTTCTCAGCAGTGCATCGTCTTGTGTGAAAAGGATTTGCACTGCCGGGATCCGTGGCTGCCAACAGTCAGTGTGCAGCTGAAGTGCGGTCTGTCTGTGTGAACAGTAGCTGATCGGCTATACATACAAAAAAGATGTAATAACTTTATCACAAATCTCATTTACACTAAATAATGCTTGCAGTTAAATAAAGTAAAATAAAAAGTAAAATTAAACCTAGTGTACTCATTTGCTTTTTAATAACTAGACCATCACAATAAAACATCTGCATTAATTAGCTGACAGCTTACGAATAAGAAACTCATTTTATGGCTATGTGCACACATCAGGATTTCTTGCAGATATTTCCTGACCAAAACCGGACATTTTTTTCACGTTTTTTGCGCGTTTTTCTCGTGTTTTTGTGCGTTTTTTTTGCAGATTTTTGGCGGATTTTTCTGGAGGTTCCAAATGCAATAATATAGTGGGAAATCTGCAAAATCAATGAACATGCTGCGTTTCTTACCGCGATGCGTTTTTTTTCTGCTAAATGCACATATGCAAAAAAGTTGCAGAATGCATTCTAAATGATGGGATGCATATGTATGCTTTTTTATGCGTTTTTATAGCGTTTTTATAGCGAAAAAACGTGAAAAATCCGCAACGTGTGCACATAGCCTACAAGTGTGGGAAATGATGAAAATGTAAAGGAGATTTCCAGAGACATAATATTGGGGCTATACCATCAATATCAGATAAGTGGCTGAATCGGTGGTGGCGGGAGCCCTGTGGTCCCTTCATTGTTTACCAGGCACAGCTCCACACATTGGATAGTGGCTGTGCCTGGTATTACAACTCATTTTAATTCAGTCTCATTCAAGAATGGGACTGTGCTGCAATACCAGGCACAACTACTACAAAATATAATCCTACAAAAGCAATGGAGTGATCTGCCCCTAAGCTATATAGTGAGATGAGAAGCAGTACCAAAGATGATGCATAAAATAGTATTTATTGAAAAACTCACTTACATACAATTAACCGGGCAGCGCGGTGGCGCGGGCAGCGCGGTGGCGCAGTGGTTAGCACAGCAGCCTTGCAGCGCTGGAGTCCTGGGTTCTAATCCCACCCTGGACAACATCTGCAAAGAGTTTGTATGTTCTCTCCGTGTTTGCGTGGGTTTCCTCCGGGTACTCCGGTTTCCTCCCACATTCCAAAGACATACTGATAGGGAATTTAGATTGTGAGCCCCATCGGGGACAGCGATGATAATGTGTGCAAACTGTAAAGCGCTGCGGAATATGTTAGCGCTATATAAAAATAAAGATTATTATTATTTATTATAATTAAAGGGTATGTACCCTGAAGACAAAACAAGATGGGTATAAAAGGGGGAAAAACCTGGCAACACATGCCATCACACAGATCTCATGGCAAAAAAATAATAAATAAATAGCAGCACAGAGCAAAATGCAGAATATCACATATATCTCACAATAACAACTATAACAACTAGAGACATAGAGAATACATGTGAAAAGGTACTGTATATGCTAAAGAGAGAATGTGAGTCTCCATAGTCCTAAGCATAAAGTGCCGCTCATAGTGCAGTGAGATATCAGTGCTTACCCATGTGGTAGAGACCTCGGTGATAAGCTGTGTTTACCGTAGCCCCGACGCGCGTTTCGCATAATGGGCTTCCTCGGGGTGCAAATTGTATCATGCATGCGTTATTTATTTTAAGGTAAACTATATTACAATCTTAGTACTCTTGTGCTTCCTTTGATTATGTGCATTGTTTTCTAAAAGAGTTACATTTTTAAATATACTATATTTATATTATTATTATTTTGACTCCACTATATGAAACTGCACTATATTAACTTGTGAGGAATCACGTTAGGTCTGTATGTGCTGTTTGCTAACTGTGTTTGTCTATCAGTCGAGCATGATTTTATTTTTCAGATATTAATCAATAACGATGTTTATCCTAAGTAGCCGGCTTTGCGCAATCAATAATGAAACAAGATGTCAGATACATAATCAGCTCCTTAATACAATCTCTCATCCTGCTTTTTTTTCACCACCTGAATAAGAGCACTTATAAGGGACTATATTAATGGGAAATAAACATCAAAGTCAAATCACAGGACACATGGTGAACGTTTGGTAATATTGTGCCATTTTTTTCAGCCAATGAAGGGGCGTGGGCAGAGTGATGACATAGGTCTTAGGGGCGTGGACGCCTATCGCCATGTTGTCGCTTGTGCGCTGTAGCGATTTGCACTGTGTAACACCAGCTTTTCAGGAGAGAGAGAGAGAGAGAGAGAGAGAAAGAAGAAGAAGAAGAAGAAATGAATTGGAGCTTGCATCTTGTAATTATTGACAGCATATACTGTAGATACGTTATGACCATTCAATGTGGCAATATCCCTTAAAAACGGGCATAATAAAAATTAGAGCATTGCATTCGAACCTTTTGTATCTGCCATGATGAGTGGCCCCAACGGAGCTACTTATAACTCCCTCTCCATAACTATAGCATGTCTACTAGGACATAAGGTAGATTTTAGCTGGACAACTTACGTGTGTTTTTTATAACTGTTTAGTATAAAATAAATTATTCTTTTATTAAGTTTGACTTTGTTTGTTTTCAATTGTAGGTAAAGGATTTATTAATTATTTTCACCAATTGTGAAAATTATTTTTGCAACTAAGATTTTCCCTCTTGTTATAAAATACCGTATATACTCAAGTATAAGCCGACCCGAGTATAAGCCGACCCCCCTAATTTTGCCACAAAAAACTGGGAAAACTTATTGACTCGAGTATAAGCCTAGGGTGGAAATGCAGCATTTACCGGTGAATTTCAAAAATAAAAATAGATCATTATTTCCCCATAGCTGTGCCATACAGTGCTCTGCACCGTTCATATTTCCCCATAGCTGTGCCCCATATAGTGCTCTACACCGTTCATTTTGTCCCATAGCTGTGCCCCGTATAGTGCTCTGCACTGTTCATTTTGTCCCATAGCTGTGCCCCATACTGTGCTCGGCACCGTTCATTATTGCCCCATATCTGTGCCCCATATACAATGCTCTGCACCGTTCATTTTGTCCCATAGCTGTGCCCCATACTGTGCTCGGCACCGTTCATTTTGTCCCATATCTGTGCCCCATATTGTGCTCGGCACTGTTCATTATTGCCCCATATCTGTGCCCCATATACAATGCTCTGCACCGTTCATTTTGTCCCATAGCTGTGCCCCATACAGTGCCCTGCACCGTTCATTGTGCCCCAAAGCTGTGCCCCATATACAGTGCTCTGCACCGTTCATTACTGCCCTATAGCTGTGCCCCATATACAGTGCTCTGCACCATTCATTGTGCCCCATAGCTGTGCCCCATATACAGTGCTCTGCACCGTTCATTGTGCCCCATAGCTGTGCCCCATATACAGTGCTCTGCACCGTTCATTGTGCCCCATAGCTGTGCCCCATATACAGTGCTCTGCACCGTTCATTGTGCCCCATAGCTGTGCCCCATATACAGTGCTCTGCACCGTTCATTGTGCCCCATAGCTGTGCCCCATATACAGTGCTCTGCACCATTCATTGTGCCCCATAGCTGTGCCCCATATACAGTGCTCTGCACCGTTCATTGTGCCCCATAGCTGTGCCCCATATACAGTGCTCTGCACCGTTCATTGTGCCCCATAGCTGTGCCCCATATAGTGCTCTGCACCGTTCATATTTCCCCATAGATGCTTTGCCATTGTCGCTGCTGCAATAAAAAAAAAAAAACACATACTCACCTCTCTTGCTTGCAGCTCCCAGCGTCCGGTCCCGGAGCCTCCATCTTCCCGGCGTCTCTGCTCTGACTGATCAGGCAGAGGGCGCCGCGCACACTATATGCGTCATCGCACCCTCTGACCTGCACAGTCAGAGCGCAGACGCCGGGAAGATGGAGGCGCCGGGAAGATGGAGCGACGCCCGGCGTGTGGAACGCGGACAGGTGAATATAAAATACTTACCTAGTCCCAGCGATCCTGACGCTCCCTCTGCCTGGTCTTCGGTGCCGCAGCCTCTTTCTCTATCAGCGGTCACCGGCACCGCTGATTAGAGAAATGAATACGCGGCTCCACCCCTATGGGAGGTGGAGCCGCCTATTCATTTTTTTAATGAGCGGTCCCACGTGACCGCTGAAGAGGGGAAGACGCTGCAGCACAGAAGACCGTGGGACTGCAGGGGGAGCGCCAGGATCGCCAGGACTAGGTAAGTATGCCTCAGCGCCCTCACCCCCTCACCCGCCGACCCTGCCACCCACCTTGACTCGAGTATAAGCCGAGAGGGGCACTTTCAGCCCAAAAATTTGGGCTGAAAATCTCGGCTTATACTCGAGTATATACGGTAGTTCTAATCCTCTAAGTTCTAAAATGATGCCATTATCAACATCTCATGGCAATATCTATACCTACATGACACTTGGAAAAAAAGGGTGGCACTCACTTTAGTTGAATATAATGTGGATTTATGCTCATATTCAACTAAAGTGAGTCCCGGTTTTTTTTTTTTTTTTGGATTACACAATGCTCACCATCCTGAGATAAAAGGACCACTCCACTATTGGACTAGATGTCTTTATACAGGGGAAAGAAGAAATCGTGAAGCGCAGGATAACTGAGATTGGCCATACACTTTAGGGAAAAATCAACTTGGTTCAACCAACTATGATACACCAACATTGCACCAACATATCTTGTTGGTCTATCATCTTTGTGCAGTAGGAAGAATTAACTCCTGGCTTTGAGCCACAACTTTTGGGTTTCTCTGGTTTAACCAACTATCAAATGTTTGTATAAGTGTCCAAACTCTCCCCATCTGCCGATGGAACAAAGAAGTTTGGCAGTGCCTTTGAAGACACCAACAGAGGGTATTTATATGACTCCTATACAAGGTGAATTGAGCTTCTTTAGGCTTATTCATATTTTTATATGGTTTATTGCTATTTCAAATACTTTTTGATTCTATAACCTCTCCTTTGAGACCATGTACAGTTCAATGTTCTTTCTCTTACCCTCTTGCCTTTACCTAATTTTGGAGAATGATGCCATAAGAAACATTATTATGAATCTTAATACCCCCATTGGGAACATGGTTCTGCTGCCTATAGTAATCCTGCATCCAACTGAAGGTCCCATGTTAATCTACCAGAGGTCAGAGATTAATGGGTAACATATGTAAACATGATACCCACTAATCAGTCCACAATTACATATGTGGGTGGAAGTTTAGCAAACAAGACATAATTCTTACTACTTTACCCTAGAATGATATTTTTCTATACTTATGTTACCTTAGAAAACTGAAATAAAGGGGTCCTTAAGAAAGACGTTTGAAGAACAAAATTTATTTGCATTTTTGTTTCTACAAGTACATTTTCTGATACATGAAACTAATGGAAATGTTTTTATAGAAAATGCCAAATATGGTCTCTGAATAACATATGGCTGTATTACTTTTCGGATTACTTTACCAACTTCCCGTTACATATGATCGCTCAGCTTGGTGAAGCACTCATGTGTTTTAAAAGGGGAAAAGAGGAGAAAATTGCAGCCAGACACTTCTGGCATCAGCGTACCTCTACGGAATAGAAATAGATTGGACGTTGTAACTCCTGATGCTGCCTGATCCTTCTCACTCCCGACATGATCTGCTAGGATAGAGTTGGAAGACATTTTTTATCTAATGGGTATAGGGGACATAAGAGTATATTCACACATGGGAAGGCATGATGCATACTGTGGCCGACAATGAGTTTCATACCTCAGAATGAAGGTGTATATTGTACACTGATTTTAGCCAATCTAAGACAGATGCTTAAAATGGTCAAAACATTTCTGCACCGAATGTGAACATACCCTAAGGATAGGTATTGAGTGATCCCACTACCCACGGTGTCCAATATCACACATAAATGGATATTCTGGCAAGTTTAAAAATCTATGCGCAAGGGATGATTGTAGGATTAACAGATGTGTCACCAACACTCAACTTCAGTGTGACATCTGGCTATCTAAATGTGTCCTAAGGGAACCTACAAACCAGTAACATGTTGCTCTGTGAAGCTGCGGGATCTGTGAGCAAACACATTAGGTTTCATGAACAACAAGTGAAAGTTTCATTGCCACCAAACTAATCGCTTTCTTTTTTATTAACATTAACAAGATACCAATTATGCCCCTAAAAATGGAAAGTATCGAAATATATTATCATTTTTTACAGTATAAAAGTGGTATAAAGCTCTGGTAAATTTCCACCTAAGACTTATAATTTAAATTATTAGCATTATTTTGGGTGCCCAAAATCTTAAATATTCTATACTCTCGCTGCATCAAACAGAATGTGTGCTCCATTAATTCTTGTTTTATACAAACTAGAGCAGGCTTTTTTGTAACATGCTAATGAGACCCCAAAGACTGAAGCACATAATCATGCATGAAGGTCTGCGTCTAATGAATTCTCTTCAGTTCAATACATACAGCCTTGCCAAATTCGGTGGAAGATGTGCCAATATCTACACTGCTTCAGAAACATGTGACGTTAATATCTTTGTGGTGGCACAAGTGGAGCACCTGTACGTTTTAGAATTTCCCCCAAACCAAACTTTACTCTTTTCCCACTGAGCAATGAAATGAAAAGCTAGATGTTATCCTTATCCAAAAATACAGATGAGTAATAAAGCGTTAGGAGGCACACATTGCTTTATCGAGCTGTTATGGAGAAGACACATCTCGGCATAATCTTAAATAAACAGAACCATTTAGGAGTCATAGATTAATTTAAGAATGTGACGGTTTGCGACCGAGGAGGAGAACAAAACATTTAACGCATTTACATTCACAGCAGGAAGCAAACATGTTCATTCCAAATTCTGCGTTAATTTGTGATCATTTCCTTTACAAAATATCAGTTAGTGAAATGTGACAATTCTAAGGCGTTGCTGAGCTGACAGCCGACATGTTACATCTTCCTCAACAGAAACATAGAGGTTATGTGAAAGGTTGTCACCAGGCACTTGTGAAGTTTAGCATTGGAAGATGAAATTTACATTCACACAATCTCAGACATTTGCTTGCCACATTTGTTTTTAAACTGAATAAATGTTACATTGTTCCATACAGTCTTTTAAGTATGTACAGTACACTCTATCTATAAAATACATGGTTTAATATATTACAAAATGTTAATGCTTTCCATTATTTTTAATTTCATACAATTGTTTTAAATTTGCAGCCAATAAAAATCGTACCTTGCAGACAATTAAACCGTTCCCAACTGGACAATTTTTCATTTTCGCACTTTTGCTTTCTCTCCACTATGGTGTTCACTGTACTGTAAAAATGGCCTAGTAATCTGATTATGCAGGTCAGTAAAATTATGGCAATAGCAAACTCCTACATTCCTGGGCCTCGTCAGGGCCAGGAATATGAAGAAGTGCCACAGAATGGATGGAGTACTGTGAAGAATAGAGGGGCCGGAGAGGTGAGTGGTAAGGTTACTTTAAGTATTCTTAAAAATTTTTTTTACATCTTACATTAATTGTGCTCTGGGGCTGAGAGTCCCCAAAACATAATAAGTGAAATTCAATTTGCGGAAAAGAACTTAGCTAAAAATCAAATTTCCCAGGACCTCCAAACAATTTGGCAATTTTGACTTTTGTCAGATCCGTTCATCTCTACTGTCCCTTTTTACCATCATCAAAGCAACTCTAACTGTATAGTCACACTAGGCTTCTTACTTCTTACTAGGCTTCTTCTTAGTGGAAATAAGATGCATATCTATCTGTTAATTAAATATTAATAACTATTGATAGCTGTCCAGCTCCTGTCCTCCAATATTGGCATACAGGAGAGTTAAGAGCCATTATAATTTCAGCATAGGCAGTGTAGGAATGTATGCTCATTAATAAAACCATGTAGGGGAACATTCGTACATTAACAGCCTGCTCCACTATTGTCAGCTTAAATTAGTTTTAGTGATGATGATCCCTCTACTTTTCCTAATTCTTTTATCTGTTTAATCATTTTAGTGTTATATTATATCGATAGGGATTTTACATTGTGATTTGTGAACCCCAGTGAGGACAATAATCATAATGTCAGCAAAGTGCTGTAGAATATGATGGCGCTATATAAGTACGTAAAATAACCAATAAAATAAAAAGTATTAAGTACTGATCAAAACAAACACTCTATTATGGCTCTGGGTTGTTGTCCATGTTTATGCCCTTTCCATCAACAAATTCCTGGTTTGATAACAATGCAGTTCCTTTCTGAAAGAGTCTGGTTCATTCTCTAGAAGGAGCTATGTACATTATATGTAGAAAACATCTTCATCTTAGTCCTTTTATGTGTGACAAGTAAGTATCTAACATGCACTGTTCTGACACTGTTCTGACTCCATAACTAGGCTGAGTGTGTGGGGCTCTTGTGAGAGGAAGAGGACTAGAACTCTAGTGCCACCTATTGGAAGTAGCAATCCTAACAGTCAATGTCGACCCTTTAACCCCTTCATGACCCAGCCTATTTTGACCTTAATCACCTGGCCGTTTTTTGCAATTCTGACCAGTCTTCCTTTATGAGGTAATAACTCAGGAACGCTTCAACGGATCCTAGCGGTTCTGAGAATATTTTTTTGCGACATATTGGGCTTCACGTTAGTGGTAAACTTAGGTCGATAATTTTTGGGTTTATTTGTGAAAAAATGGAAATTTGGCTAAAATTTTGAAAATTTCACAGTTTTCAAATTTTGAAGTTTTATTCTGTTAAACGAGAGAGTTATGTGACACAAAATAGTTAATAAATAACATTACACACATGTCTACTTTACATCAGCACAATTTTGGAAACAAAATTTTTTTTGCTAGGAAGTTATAAGGGTTAAAATTTGACCAGCGATTTCTCATTTTTACAACGAAATTTACAAAAATATTTTTTTAGGAACCACCTCACATTTGAAGTCAGTTTGAGGGGTCTATATGGCTAAAAATACCCAAAAGTGACACCTTTCTTAACACTAGAACTACTGATGGAGTCATTTTGACTCCTTTCGTTTTTTATTTCTCTTCTGTGACTACATTTTTCAGAATTCCTGCTTGAAACTCGGTGACTTTTCCTCAAATATGATGTGAAAAAAGATTTTGTGAGAATAAATAATTTTGGTAAAAAATTTGCGCGTTTTTTTCAAAATTTACCAAGAACTACTGAAGGGAGTCATTTTTACTCCCTACTATATTTTGAGGTCCTTTTGTCACTAAATGTTGCTATAAAGTTTTGTGCATAATTTTTTCACTCTGTCTTATTTACCCTGATGTTCATATAGATGTAGTTCAATTTACATGTCAACTTTTCACATTTTCCTTGTGTTTTACCTGCTTGTATTACTTTGTAATGCTGAACAAAATAGCTTGTTTACTCTAGGCTCTTATCTTATGCTAATGAAGGGTGGTGTTTTTCTAAGGTCCTAGCAGGAGACAGTATTCTGGATAGTAACTTTACTTTCAGTTCAGCTGAAGAGACAAAGAGAACAGACGCAGACATACGAGCTCTGAAGACTCATACAGGTATGAATTGTTATGAAATAGTTTAGCTGTCTGTCAACTGATTCAGCCCACCTACTTTTGAAGGTGGCAGAACAGTTATTATTTCTTTTAGTTTTCATTTCATTTCTATTTTTCAGCAGGGAACTATATAGAATTATGGAATTTGTGAGGAATATGGAGAGAAGACGTTTGAAAAAGCCTCAGGATATTCTGGCTACTTTGCAATCCATACCGGAGGATGAATCGGAATCCGAATTGCAGGAACATGTATTTGATTCTGACAGTGATGAAGATTTCATTCCTCAGAACATATCAAGTGAATCTGAAGACTCAGAAGGAACAAATCCAGAAGGTAAGTAGTTATGTGCATTTATTTGTTCTTCCACACACTGAGTTAGGGCCTGTGCACACTAGCAGAATTCTGGCTGAATAGCCATCTGGATATTCTTGCCGCAATACAGGCCGTACCTGCCCGCTCATGCCTGAAGCTCCGCTCCGAACCCCGGGCTGGAGCCGCTGTCAGGGACAGAGCAGCGCTTGCTTAAGCGCGAGCACGGCTCCGTCCCAGACAGCGGCTCCAGCCCGGGGTTCGGAGCGGAGCTTCAGGTATGAAACTCCGCTCTGTACCTGAGCGGGCAGGTACGGGCCGGATTGTGGTGAGAATATCCGGTCGGATATTCTGCCGCTAATCCAGCCAGTGTGCACGGACCCTTACAAAACAAAAATTCTAAATATTCATTAACTTTTTTCCAGATATTCCAAGCACATCAACTGGGGATCGGGCTCATGCAGTTATTTTGCCTCGTGACCATCCTCCTGGTCGTGGACAGAAAAAATCAGCAAAACGTCCCAGAAATGAAAGAACAACAGATAACGATGGCGGCGAAGGTAATGCAACAACAAACACCAGAGAAGGCGAATCTGAAGGAATACTAGTTTCAGCGGATGGTATTCAATGGAAACCTGTTGAAATTGGACAACACTTGCCTGGTAGGCGTGACAGCCAAAATATTCTTCGAGAAGCACCTGGCCCTACAGGATACGCCAGAAGAAATATCATTATCGATAGTCCTTTGAGCGCATGGCGTTATATTTTTTGATTCATATATATTGGCACATATAAAGAACTGTACGCTTGCAGAAGCATGCAGGAACAATAATTTACAGTTTACTCTATCTGATGAGGAGCTAGATGCATTCATTGCGATATTCTATGCTCGTGGAATATCTGGCACGAACCGTCACTCGATTAGCAGTATTTGGTGTAATGACTGGGGAATACCGTTTTGCAAAGCGACAATGTCTAGGGACCGCTTTGTTGAAATTATGAGGTTTCTCAGATTTGATGAGAAATCTACTCGATCGGAGAGACTGCAAACGGACAAGTTTGCTCTATTTTCTACTGTGTGGGACAGGTTTATTGAAAATTGTATTGCGTGTTACAAACCTGGCCCATACATAACGGTGGATGAGCAACTTTTCCCAAGCAAAACTAGGTGTCCATTCACGCAGTACATGCCTTCCAAACCAGATAAATATGGCCACAAATATTGGCTAGCTGTTGATAAGGAGAGCAAATATCTGGCAAATGGCTTCCCTTATCTAGGCAAAGATGACACACGCCGTGCTGAGGACCGTTTAGCTGACCATGTGGTAATGAAGTTATTGGACCCGTTTTTGAAAAAAGGTCGCAATGTTACAACCGATAATTATTTTACTTCATTAAAATTAGCTAAACAGCTAAAAAGCAAAGGAACAACCATCGTGGGAACACTGAATAAGATAAGGCGAGAAGTGCCTAAAGAAATAAAAATGAAAGAGGAATTGTACAACACTAAAGTGTTTAGAAATGAAGACAATTTTACACTTACAGTATATCAAGGAAAGCCCAACAAAAATGTTGTCATTTTGAGTTCCGTCCATCCAGATGTTGTTGTTGCGTCTGATTCCGCTAAAAAAACTCCAGAAACGGTAAAGTTTTACAATGAAACAAAATATGGAGTAGATGTAGTGGATCAGATGGCACGAAAATATACCACACGAACATCCACAAGGAGATGGCCTGTTCATGCATTTGAAAATGCCTTAGACTTTGCAGGTATAAATGCATGTATAATATTCAAGGAGATTACCCACCAAAAAATGTCACGCAAGGCATTTTTGCAAACGCTTGTGAGAGAGTTGAGTGGTCCTTATGTCACAGATAGGGAAAAGGGTTCCACGTCCCAAGTTTCTACATGTTCAGAAGTGATGGTTCAAACAAAATTTTGCCAGATGAAAGAAAAGTGCAAGAAAAATAGATCTGTCGGCAATTGTAAGACTTGTGGTAAGTCTTTGTGTGGGCAATGTACTGCCATAAATCAAAGGCAATGCCTAAAATGCGAAACACCAAATGTTTAGAAGGTGAATTCTGCGCCATATTTTCATTTTTATGCTCCTCCACCTACATTTTCTCTGCTTTTTGTTCTTCAGTTGTTGTTTATATGTGTGCACTTGAATAAAAAAAAATGTTTGAAAAACGTCTATTATAATTATTGTTATTTTCTGTAGAAAAATAAGAAAAGCAGAAAAAAAACAATCAAAAGCATTACTGTTGGATCTCACAATAATAATACATTACAAAAAATATAATTATTAATAAATAACCACAAATGAAACTCTAAAAATAAACGAAAACAAGCAAGGAGTCAAAATGACTCCTTTCAGTAGTTCTAGGCGGGGTCACGAGTCCAGTAGTCCTAGTGTTAAAACTGCACCCCTCAAGGTGCTCAAAACCACATTCAAGAAGTTTATTAACCCGTCAGGTGCTTCACAGCAGCAGAAGCAACATGGAAGGAAAAAAATGAACATTTAACTTTTTAGTCACAAAAATTATCTTTTAGCAACAATTTTTTTATTTTCCCAAGGATAAAAAGAGAAACTGGACTCCAAAAGTTATTGTACAATTTGTCCTGAGTACGCGGATACCCCATATGTGGGGGGGATCCACTGTTTGGGCGCACGACAGGGCTCGGAAGGGAAGGAGCGCCATTTGACTTTTTCAATGAAAAATTGGCTCCAATCTTTAGCGGACACCATGTTGCGTTTGGAGAGCCCCTGTGTGCCTAAACATTGGAGCTCCCCCACAAGTGACCCCATTTTGGAAACTAGACCGCCCAAGGAACTTATCTAGATGCATAATGAGCACTTTGAATCCCCAGGTGTTCACAAATTAATCCGTAAAAATGAAAAAGTACTTTTGTTTCACAAAAAATTTCTTTTAGCCTCAATTTGTTCATTTCCACATTGGCAACAGGATAAAATGGATCCTAAAATGTGTTGGGCAATTTCTCCTGAGTAAACCGATACCTCACATGTGGACACAAATCACTGTTTGTGCACACGGCAAGGCTCGGAAGGGAAGGAGCGCCATTTGACTTTTGAATGAAAAATTAGCTCCAATTGTTAGCAGACACCATGTCGCATTTAGAGAGCCCCTGTGTGCCTAAACATTGGAGCTCCCCCACAAGTGACCCCATTTTGGAAACTAGACCCCCAAGAAACTTATCTAGATGCATAGTGAGCACTGAGCACTTTGAACCCCCAGGTGCTTCACAAATTGATCAGTAAAAATGAAAAAGCACTTTTTTTTCCACAAATTTCTTTTAGCCTCAATTTGTTCATTTCCACATGGGCAACAGGATAAAATGGATCCTAAAATGTGTTGGGCAATTTCTCCTGAGTACACTGATACCTCACATGTGGGGGTAAACCACTGTTTGGGCACACCGCAGGGCTCGGAAAGGAAGGAGCGCCATTTGACTTTTTGAATGAAAAATTAGCTCCAATCGTTAGCAGACACCATGTCGCTTTGGAGAGCCCCTGTGTGCCTAAACATTGGAGCTCCCCCACATGTGACCCCATTTTGGAAACTAGACATCCCAAAGAACTAATCTATATGTGCAGTGACCATTTTAAACCCCCAAGTGCTTCACAGAAGTATATAACGCAGAGCCGTGAAATAAAAAATCATTTTTCTTTCCTCTTTGAAATGCAGACTTTGATGGAATGGTCTGCGGGCGTCATGTTGCATTTGCAGAGCCCCTGATGTGCCTAAACAGTTGAAACCCCCCACAAGTGAACCCATTTTGGAAACTAAACCCCCCAAGGAACTTATCTAGATATGTGGTAAGCACTATGAACCCCCAAGTGCTTCACAGAAGTTTACAACGCAGAGCCGTGAAAATAAAAAATAATTTTCCTTTCCTCAAAAATGATGCTTTAGCTAGCAATTTTTTATTTTCACAAGGGTAACAGGAGAAATTGGACCCCAATAGTTGTTGCCCAGTTTGTCCCGAGTATGCTGGTACCCCATATCTGGGTGTAAACCACTGTTTGGGCGCACATCGGGGCTCGGAAGGGAGGGAGCACCATTTGACTTTTTGAACGCAAGATTGGCTGGAATCAATGGTGGCGCCATGTTGCGTTTGGAGACCCCTGATGTGCCTAAACAGTGGAAACCCCTCAATTCTAACTCCAACACTAACTCCAACAAACCCCTAACCCTAATCCCAACTATAACCATAACCCTAATCACAACCCTAACCCCAACACACCCCTAACCACAACCCTAACCCCAACACACCCCTAACCCTAACAATAACCCTAACCACAAGCCTAATCTTAACCCTATTTCCAACCCTAGCCCTAATTCCAACCCGAACTATAATTCCAACCCTAACCCTAAGGCTATGTGACCACGATGCGGATTCGTGTGAGATTTTTCCGCACCATTTTTGAAAAAAGGCACTGCGTTTTACCTGCGGATTTACCACGGATTTCCAGTGTTTTTTGTGCGGATTTCACCTGCGGAATCCTATTGAGGAACAGGTGTAAAACGCTGCGGAATCCGCACAAAGAATTGACATGCTGCGGAAAATACAACGCAGCGTTTCCACGTGGTATTTTCCGCACCATGGGCACAGCGGATTTGGTTTTCCATTGGTTACATTGTCAGAAATTTCGGAAATGGTCGGTGTTTACTCAGTGGAATGAGTGCGCTCTGGCTGCAAAATTCAGAGATGGCCTTTCTGAGGCCATTAAAGATGTTATGGTGGGGTTCCCGGCGCCTACAGGTCTGAATGACTCCATGACTATGGCTATTCAGATTGATCGGCGTTTACGGGAGCGCAAACCTGTGCACCATTTGGCGGTGTCTTCTGAACAGGCACCTGAGATAATGCAATGTGATAGAATTCAGTCCAGAAGTGAACGGCAAAATTATAGGCGGAAAAATGGATTGTGTTTTTATTGTGGTGATTCAGCTCATGTTATATCAGCATGCTCTAAACGCACAAAAAAGCTTGATAAGTCTGTTGCCATTGGTACTTTACAGTCTAAGTTCATTCTGTCTGTGACTCTGATTTGTTCATTATCATCCATTTCCGTCGATGCCTATGTGTATTCAGGCGCTGCCCTGAGTCTTATGGATTGGTCATTTGCCAATCGCTGTGGGTTTAGTCTGGAACCTCTGGAAGTTCCTATTCCTTTGAAAGGAATTGATTCTACACCTTTGGCTATGAATAAACCTCAGTACTGGACACAAGTGACCATGCGTATGACTCCCGTTCATCAGGAGGTGATTCGCTTCCTGGTACTGTATAAGTTACATGATGTCTTAGTGCTTGGTCTGCCATGGTTACAAACTCATAACCCAGTCCTGGACTGGAAAACAATGTCTGTGTTAAGCTGGGGATGTCAGGGGGTTCATGATGATGCATCTCCGATTTCTATCGCTTCATCTACTCCTTCTGAAGTTCCGGTATTTTTGTCTGATTATCGGGAGGTTTTTGAGGAGCCTAAGCTCAGTTCGCTTCCTCCTCACAGGGATTGCGATTGTGCTATAGATTTGATTCCTGGCAGTAAATTCCCTAAAGGTCGTTTGTTCAATCTGTCAGTGCCAGAGCATACTGCTATGCGGAATTATGTTAAGGAGTCCTTGGAAAAGGGACATATCCGTCCATCTTCGTCCCCTTTGGGAGCAGGTTTTTTTTTCGTGGCCAAAAAAGATGGTTCCTTGAGGCCTTGCATAGATTATCGTCTTTTGAATAAGATTACAGTCAAATATCAGTATCCTTTGCCATTGTTGACTGATTTGTTCACTCGCATTAAGGGGGCTAAATGGTTCACTAAGATTGATCTTCGGGGTGCGTATAATCTTGTGCGGATAAAGCAGGGTGATGAGTGGAAAACCGCATTTAATTAATACGCCTGAGGGCCATTTCGAGTATTTGGTGATGCCTTTTGGACTTTCTAATGCTCCTTCTGTCTTCCAGTCTTTTATCCACGATATTTTCCGTGAATATCTGGATAAATTTATTATCGTGTATTTGGATGATGTTTTGTTTTTTTCTGATGACTGGGAGTCTCATGTTCAGCAGGTCAGGAAGGTGTTTCAGGTCCTGCGGGCCAATTCTTTGTTTGTAAAGGGTTCTAAATGTCTCTTTGGAGTCCAGAAGATTTCTTTTTTGTGGTATATTTTTTCCCCTTCTACTATTGAGATGGATCCCGTCAAGGTTCAGGCTATTTGTGACTGGACGCAGCCTACATCTCTTAAGAGTCTACAGAAGTTCTTGGGCTTTGCTAATTTTTATCGTCGCTTCATAACTAATTTTTCTAGTGTTGTTAAGCCTTTGACGGATTTGACTAAGAAGGGTGCTGATGTTACTGATTGGTCTCCTGCGGCTGTGGAGGCCTTTCAGGAACTTAAGCGCCGGTTTTCTTCTGCTCCTGCGTTGCGTCAGCCAGATACGTCGCTTCCTTTTCAGGTTGAGGTTGATGCTTCCGAGATCGGAGCGGGGGCGGTTTTGTCACAGAGAAGCTCCGATTGCTCAGTGATGAAGCCATGTGCGTTCTTTTCTAGAAAATTTTCGCCCGCTGAACGGAATTATGATGTTGGTAATCGGGAGCTTTTGGCCATGAAGTGGGCATTTGAGGAGTGGCGTCATTGGCTTGAGGGTGCTAGACATCGTGTGGTGGTCTTGACTGATCACAAAAATCTGATGTACCTTGAGTCTGCCAAGCGTCTGAATCCTAGACAGGATCGTTGGTCACTGTTTTTCTCCCGTTTCAATTTTGTGGTTTCATACCTGCCAGGTTCAAAGAATGTGAAGGCGGATGCTCTTTCTAGGAGTTTTGTGCCTGACTCCCCTGGAAATTCTGAGCCCACTGGTATCCTTAGGGATGGGGTGATTTTGTCGGCTGTCTCCCCAGACTTGCGACGTGCTTTGCAGGAGTTTCAGGCGGAGAAACCTGATCGTTGTCCGCCGGAAAGACTGTTTGTTCCGGATAATTGGACCAGTAGAGTCATCTCCGAGGTCCATTCTTCTGTGTTGGCAGGTCATCCTGGAATATTTGGTACTAGAGACTTGGTGGCCAGGTCTTTTTGGTGGCCTTCCTTGTCGAGGGATGTGCGTTCTTTCGTGCAGTCTTGTGGAGTTTGCGCTCGGGCTAAGCCTTGCTGTTCTCGGGCCAGTGGATTGTTGTCACCTTTGCCTATTCCGAAGAGGCCTTGGACGCACATTTCCATGGACTTTATTTCGGATCTCCCTGTCTCTCAAAAAATGTCCGTCATATGGGTTGTGTGTGACCGCTTTTCTAAGATGGTTCATCTGGTACCCTTGCCTAAGTTACCTTCCTCCTCTGAGTTGGTCCCTCTGTTTTTTCAAAACGTGGTCCGTTTGCATGGCATTCCGGAGAACATCGTTTCTGACAGGGGATCCCAGTTTGTGTCTAGATTTTGGCGGACGTTCTGTGCTAAGATGGGCAATGATTTGTCCTTTTTGTCTGCATTCCATCCCCAGACGAATGGCCAGACGGAACGAACTAATCAGACTTTAGAAACTTATTTAAGGTGTTTTGTTTCTGCTGATCAAGATGACTGGGTTTCCTTTTTGCCGCTTGCCGAGTTTGCCCTTAATAATCAGGCTAGTTCTGCTACCTTGGTTTCTCCTTTCTTTTGTAATTCGGGGTTTCATCCTCGTTTTTCCTCTGGTCAGGTGGAGCCTTCTGATTGTCCTGGAGTGGACATGGTGGTGGATAGGTTGCATCAGATTTGGAGTCATGTGGTGGACAATTTGAAGTTGTCCCAGGAGAGGGCTCAGCAGTTTGCTAATCGCCGTCGCCGCGTGGGTCCTCGACTTCTTGTTGGGGACTTGGTGTGGTTGTCTTCTCGTTTTGTTCCTATGAAGGTCTCTTCTCCTAAGTTCAAGCCTCGGTTCATCGGTCCCTATAGGATCTTGGAAATTCTTAACCCTGTGTCGTTTCGTTTGGATCTCCCGGCATCGTTTGCTATTCATAATGTGTTCCATCGGTCGTTGTTGCGGAAGTATGAGGTACCTGTTGTTCCTTCGCTTGAGCCTCCTGCTCCGGTGCTGGTGCAGGGTGAATTGGAGTATGTTGTGGAGAAGATCTTGGATTCTCGTGTTTCCAGACGGAAACTCCAGCATTTGGTCAAGTGGAAGGGTTATGGTCAGGAGGATAATTCTTGGGTGATTGCCTCTGATGTTCATGCTGCCGATTTGGTCCGTGCTTTTCATAGGGCTCATCCTGGTCGCCCTGGTGGTTCTCGTGAGGGTTCGGTGACCCCTCCTCAAGGGGGGGGTACTGTTGTGAGTTCTGTTTTGGGGCTCCCTCTGGTGGTTACTGATGGTACTGGGTGACTTGTGTTCTCTGCGGTCTCTGGTGTCCACCTGTTCCATCAGGTTATGGGAGTTTCCTATTTAACCTGGCTTTTTTGTCATTTCCTCGCCGGCTATCAATGTAATCAGCGTGTCTTTTTACCTCTGCTCCCTGCGTCTGTTATCTTCAGGACAAGCTAAGTTTTGTTTTTCCTGTTCCACGTTTTGCTTTATTTTTGTCTTAGTCCAGCTTGCAGATATGTGATTCCTTGCTGCTGGTTGCTCTAGTGGGCTGAAATTACTCCTCATGTTCCATGAGTTGGCACATGAGTTCAAGTAATTTCAGGATGGTTTTTTGAAGGGTTTTTCGCTGACCGCGCAGTTCACTTTTGTATCCTCTGCTATCTAGCTTTAGCGGGCCTCATTTTTGCTGATTCTATTTTCATAACTACGTATGTGCTTTCCTCTCATTTCACCGTTATTACATGTGGGGGGCTGCTATTTCTGTGGGGTGTTTCTCTGGAGGCAAGTGAGGTCTGTGTTTCTTCTAATAGGGGAAGTTAATCCTTCGGCTGGCGCGAGACGTCTAGGAATCATCGTAGGCACGTTCCCCGGCTACTGCTAGTTGTGTGTTTAGGTTCAGGATCGCGGTCAGCTCAGGTTCCATCACCCTAGAGCTTGTTCTGTTTTTTGTGTGCTTGTCCTTTTGTGATCCCCTGCCATTGGGATCATGACACTTACCCAAACCCTAAACCTAGCCCTAACCTTAGTTTTAACCCTAACCCTAGTGGAAAAATAAAAGTGAATATATTTTCTTTATTTTATTATTGTCCCTACCTATGGGGGTGATAAAGGGGGGGGTCATTTACTATTTTTTTTATTTTGATCACTGTGATAGGTTTTATCACAGTGATCAAAATGTGCATGGAACGAATCTGCCGGCCGGCAGATTCGGCGGGTGCACTATGCATGCGCACGCCATTTTGGAAGATAGCGGTGCCCATGTAGAAGACGGATGGACACCGGGAGGCTCGGTATGTATGAGTGGGTGGGGGGAAGCACAGGGGGGTGGATCGGAGCACGGGGGGTGGATCGGAGCACGGGGAGCGGACAGGAGGATGGGGGGGAGTGGACAGGAGGATGGAGGGGAGCGGACCACAGAACGGAGGACTGGGGAGGAGATCGTTGGCGGTGGCGGGGGGCAGATCAGGGTTTCAAGCAATGACCGATGATATTGCAGCATCGGCCATGGCTGGATTGTAATATTTCACCACTTTTCATAGGTGAAATATTACAAATTGCTCTGATTGGCTGTTGCACTTTCAACAGCCAATCAGAGCGATCGTAGCCACGTGGGGGCAAAGCCACCCCCCAGGCTAAAGTACCACTCCCCCTGTCCCTGCAGATCGGGTGAAATTGGAGTTAACCCTTTCACCTGATTTGCAGGAACGCAATCCCTCCATGACGCCACATAGGCGTCACAGGTCGGATTGGCACCAACTTTCATGACGCCTATGTGGCGTCACAGGTCGGGAAGGGGTTAATGAGCCTGGTCACATGACAAGTGACCAGGCTCGTTAAAGGGTCGACATTGACTGTTAGGATTGCTACTTCCAATAGGTGGCACTAGAGTTCTAGTCCTCTTCCTCTCTGAAGAGACAAGTTGCATATTTCCAAGAGTATCATTACGGCTTTAAGTCTCCTCACCTCGACATGCTTAACATGTCACTCTCCGCAAGGAGAAATGATACTTCTTGGATCCTGGGGCACTTCAGGCACCTATTTTATCGGATAGCTTAACTCAACTGCAGGAGGCATATATGAAGCTTCCAGAAGGTATAATTTCAAGCTGAATTCTTGTACTTATGCTCAACTACAGAAAGTGAAAAGACTATTCAAAACTAGAGCTCTATAGATATGAAAATGTAACATAACTGACAAAGATTATCTGAGGAAGAAGGGAGGAGTTACTTACATCAGAGCTACAAGGAGAGAGGGAGGACAACCTTCTAAAAGGCAAACTGATTACATAGCAGTGAAACAGAGATAATACAATGACAATACAATTCTGTATGATTCCAAAGTCATAGTCATGTCCAGTCTTTTGTATCACACATATAACCCCTTCCAGTCTAAACAACTTTAATTTCTGCACTTCCTTCCCCTTCCTTATTGCAAGTGCTATATTTTTGTACTCATCCACTGGTATAGCCATATGAGGATTTTTTTGTAGAACTAATTGTTGTGTGAATCATATGATTTAATTTATCACACAAAAAACTGAAGAAATGGATTTAAATCTAAATTGTGGTGAAATGGTGAAACAAAGCATACAATCCCAATATTGCTTTCTGGGCTTTATTTTTACAGCATTTAATGTGCCGTAAAAATGACCTGACAGCAATTTTTTTTTTCAGTCAGTACAGTTGTTCATTTCACAGGTTTTAAAAAATTCTGAGCTTTATTTAAAAAAATGTGGTTTGCGGTGCCATTTCCTAGGAATCACACTTATTTTATTTCTCCTTCAACAGAGCTTTTCTTTAGAGGGAGAAGTTGTGGTGAGTAGGGATGAGCAGACCTGTGGAATGTTGGATTCTGTTACATGATCTGAACTTTATTCCAAAGTTCGGTTCAGGTAAAAGAATTATACTCAAACTTGAACCAGAACCCTAACCCCATTGAAAACAATGAGGACTTGAACTTTTGAGCTGGAAAATCTCTCTCTTCTTCTCTGCTATGGACTTCGAACATTGCAACGAACTTCCGGTTGAAGTTAGCGTTCGGGTGTTTGGCACCGAAATGTGTACTGTGTATATATCGTATGTATAAATATATATACAGAATATATCAGTATTAGGGAATTCACTTTAATAAGGCTCAGACACACACAGGTATGGCCACTGAACAAATGTTGCATTGTTTCTCT
Organism: Ranitomeya imitator; assembly: GCF_032444005.1. Lineage (NCBI taxonomy): Eukaryota > Metazoa > Chordata > Amphibia > Anura > Dendrobatidae > Ranitomeya > Ranitomeya imitator. The sequence continues at coordinate 502,446,885 of NC_091285.1, forward strand.
ATTTCTCGTTAACCCTTTTTGTTAATATATACCAACATCACAGATCCAAATAAAAACGTTGCTTATTTGATAGATCCTAAAAATAATTTTAACATCTGAGATGCAATCACCATTTGTATTAATATTCTATTGGATCATCTGGGCTCCTCTATCTGACAGTAAAATGACACATGACCTATTTATGGTGTATGATATAACTTGTCCTATAATAGATTCACTGACAGCTGTCCATGATCGAGGCACGCACTTCCCATGCTGACATATGTCCATGCACCCTTCATGCACATAAAATATCCTGCTCCCGATGTTTACATATAAAAAGAATTAATGCAACCGGTATTTATTTCAAATATGATTATTGATTATGAAACAGAAACATAGGGTTAACCTAAATTGATAGAAAACAAGCATGTCCCAATGTAGTTTAATCATAAAACTAAGTGAGTAACAATTGTTTAGAAACTTGATTCTCTGAACATGCCAATAAAGATGACCGGTCACCATGTAAAAAATTACCAGTTTTTGCTCTTATTTTTATTCCGACTGCTGCCTTGAATATTCTGTTTTTAGCTTTTAAAAATCCGGCATGCGGATCTAGAGCTATGAGATATTTTATTTTCTATTGTTTTTGTTGTGCTTCTTAAGCAGGCATTGCTAACAGGGTAATTAGGCAGAGCAGCCTAAAGTCACCCCCTGGAGTATCCATGAGCCGTGACCTCTTGGTAAAGACCATAAAAATTAGCACTAAATAAAGATGCCCATATTTCTAGAACCGTATAGCGGATTTTTTAAAAAACAAAACCCCAAATACTCAAGAGAAGAATAGAAGAAGATCAAAAATGGACCACTTTTGACCAGGTGTATCAGATTTCAAATGAAAAACCCCCACAATAGCGCCACTCTTGGCCTTTGTATTTGTCGAGTATCGCAGCGTTGATTTGAGTGTGACAAAGCTTCTTTCTCAGGTACACACCATGAAATGTGTAGAGCTTTTTTCATTTAATAGATCCTGTTTGCAGCAACATTTCTATGGGTTGCTCCTTCACTGAAAGCAGTCGTCAGAGGTCTGGGACAGCAATATGTGACAGTATTGCAGCTGTAAAAAAACTTCTCCATTTAGGTATATGATGGAAATGAACTCGATAAGTAACTTTGGTTTATCACACCTCTCTGTATTAAAGCAATGCTTAAGCTTCGCTTTTATATGCACAACGGTGCTTATGTAAATGGCTATAAGCGTCATTCGTTGGTAGTGAAGGAGTCTGATCTGGGAAATATTTATCTCTGTCAAGGTGATAGATTTCATTTCCAATCCTTAAACATCTGTTGCTCATTAAAGCTGTTTTTCCCTACAAAATCTAGAAAAATACTGAAAGCTTAGGAATAATGTTCTTCAAAGAAAAAGTCATATTTCAGCATTATACACCAGTACACAAACATGGCTGTCGTAAGTGGGAATCGATCACTTGATAATGTGTTGTTTGCATAGATCCAAGGGCTAACAATGAATGACTTGATAGACAGCTACCAAACTATTTAAAACCCAAATTATCACACTGCTTGCTCTTACTGCCCTGCCACTGTTCAGCAAATAATAAGAATAACATAGGAACATAGGGCATGTTACATTGGTGCATTTGATTTTCATAGAATATTACCTAAACTCGTAGCTCAATAACTTCAAACCTTGGGTATAACAGCAACTGAGAGACTGCAACTCTCAGCATGCTTAGGAGACCACTGTTGTAGAGCAAATTTACAACATACTCATCATGTCATACAGTAAAAAATGTTTCATAAGAATAACATATGAAGAATAGCATGAATTGACAGCTGACTTCTCACTGTCCAGTCTCTAAAAACTTGGATTTTGTCTTCAGATTGGCAAAGAGGTGTCAATAATTTTAATAGAACCTAAAATAGTCAGTTTTGGTTGAAATCTTGGAGTGGTTTGCACACCATTATTGGTTGGTCTGGAACCCTGTCCATACTTTCAAAAATATCCATACACGTTTTAGATTGAAATTGTCACAGTCCAGATCTGATCCTTCCTTTCCTGTTGTAGAAAAATATTAAGATTTGAGAGTCGTCAGTGGCTAACATGTTACAAAGATATATATTTTTCCTATTGTAGGCACTTTCTGCCGTAAACAAGGGTCATCAGAAGCATTCCAGTGGGTGCAGCTAAGCTGACCCTTGTTCAGCAAGCTGTGGTGCTCTGCGTGCTCTGAAATGTCACCATCTTAGTCATCCTCATGATTTTTAGCAATTTGTGCAATTGTAGTTCTTCTGGTTTAGCCTTCACTACCAATGTCTGTCATTGAGCTTGGGTGCCCATGAGCTGGTTGCCAGTTAGCTGGTCGTCTGTCCTTGGACCACTTCTGGTAGGTATTAAGCATTGAATAATTCACAAGACCTGCCATTTTGAAGATGCTCTAATACAATCAAATCTGGCCCTTGTTACTACTGTACAGATCTGATAATTAATAGACAAGTAAATAATCTGTGAACACTTATTCCTAATTTTAGACATTATAAATCCGTATAGAAATGCTGATGATCACCTGATGAAAAAGTAAAACTCTCAATCACTGATGCCGGTATAAAAAAAATCATCATTGGCAACACATCACCCCATGTGAACTGGAGTTATGATGCTGATGACATGATGCTGTATGGGGACAAAATGATTATATTAATGATCACTCTGTTACAAACCATATTCGTTGTTGTGTTAACAGGCCAGTAAACAACAACAAATCAACTTGTATAAAGTACATAATGCCTCATTAACGTCCATAGATGGATCTATACATTTGTCCATTTTTTCTTGTTCCAACACATACATATAGAATATTCCACTTAATGAATGGTACATTTGTCTCATCATAATCCATGTTATTCCCCTAACCAGTAAGTGGTTTTAATATTATGCCGACTGGTGTATTTTACAATAATTTCCAAATTAATACACCAAGGTCTGATTTATAATTACCTTTGGGACTGTTTCGTGTTTTTCGCTATTTTTTTCTTTTCACCCAATTCATTAGTCTATTTGTGACTTTTTAATGTATTTTTTTTATATGTGATCGCTTGGCTTTTTTTCCCACTTTGCAAGCAGAGTTTAGTGATTCCAGATGTTTTTGCCCCATTCGTCAATTGCGACATTTGGCGCAACACCACTTCAGTCACACACTTCCTTCATTCCCTGGTGTATTTTTGAGTACACCATCATTTTGGTACAATTTTTCAAAATGTGTAAGGCTAGGTTCACACTGCGTTAGCAGCAGCCCGTTCAGCACATACGCTAACGGGCTGCTGTTAACGCAAGTGCCGGCGTTTGCATCGCGCTAGCGCAGATAGAGCATCTGCTAGCTCTATCTGCACTAACAGTGACGGACCCGGAAATGCTGCAGCCCGCGTCTCTGGGTCCGTCACTCAATGATGGCACATCCCTAGCACATGCCCATTGTGGGCGTGCGCTAGCGATGCGTCCGACATTGCAGTCAATGACAGCCATAACGGACTACGTTACACCGCGTTTATGCTGCGGTGTAACGTAGTCCGTCTAACGGACACCATTGATGCAGTGTGAACCCAGCCTAATTTATAGTGCCAAAAAGTTGCAAAAACAGTTCAAAGCTGAAAAAAATGACCATTTTTGACTTTGTGCCAAATTCATAAACCGCGTGTGCCATTCTGAAGGATTTGTCAACCGAAAAAGCAAATAATAACACAACGCAAAAAAAGTAAAGTGACTTATAAAATATGCAAATAATGAATTAGGGCCCAAAGGTAAAACCTTAATGTGGTGTGAACTTAGCTTTATTCTAAATTGAGATGGCTCTTTGGGTTAATATCCCTACATGCAACTTCTGGGTGTGAAAAAGAACCAGCAATGAAATGAGAAAAAACTTGACATTTAGCCCAAATTTTATATGCTGTTTCCAACAAGAGTCTGATGTGTCTACACACTGCACATATTGATTGTGATGTCAGTTCAGATGAACAGCAGCAGAAAGTGCTCAGCCTCAAGCATCAATGATTTATCATTTGAACAGCAAAGTGGTTCAGACACAAGGATTAAGAATGCCGAGCCGGCATCATATCATGCTTCACTTGGAACATTGCCTACATCCATTGGCTGGAGCTGTGCAGCATCATTTATTGTCAGTGACCAAGATTCTCCTATCTACCGTTGACAAAATGATGGAGCTCCTTTGCATTACCTGAACATCTGCTGCTCATTAAAGTTTGTTCTTTCTACAGAATGAAAACAAAATGTTGGCCAAATGTCCTACTTTGTATTTTTGGGAGTAAACGGTAAAAACATCAACCCTGACAACTCTGAGCTATCTTCATGCGCTCTGTGAATCTTGGTTAGAAGATGATTATCTTATCACTGCAAACTACAGTCAAAACATTAACCAAAACAGACATTTCTCACTGCGGCTGTATTCTGGATGTGTATAAATCACTCACATTGATTTTTCATTAAACGATGTTTGACGAAATTCATATGTTAATGAAATGTCTAATTAATGATAAAAATACCAACATCTGTTACCGTGTTATTAGGAACTGATTTGAGAAAACCATTTTCAGTGTGTCGCTATTAGCGCAAATTATGTTAAAATCCTTTAAACACAAACTATACTCATTAGTTGCTAATTTAGGTTGGCATGTGCAATACAATCCCAGGAAGGTCATTTTTATTTGCTCCGTCTCAGCCAAATGTAGTCAATTTTTTTAGGTCCCAAAATAACCCAAATGTTCTACCAGCAGATGGATCCAATTTGCTTGCAGAATGACATGGGACTTTGATTGATTAATCCTCAGAGCCTTTGCTAATATTATGAATACAGGAAGCCTCCACTTTGCAGGGAAAAGAAAAAAAAACAAAACAGACAATTCCCACCTTGGAAACAAGATGATGTCTCATCTTTGCATTCTGACCTGTGTGTCATACTTACTGTATATTTAATAGACTCTTCTGGTAGTGATATTTTTGCTGGTAATATATGCATATCTTGTGAGTCATAAATCATTGAGGAGGAGGACAACAGACAGTAGTTCTTTATCAATATTCTGCAGGACTGGAGCAGAGACGGATCACAGAAGCCCAGTTTTAAAGAGAATTATTAAGATTTATATAGGTAGATTTATTTACAAGTGCCCTGTCTGGGGATATTAGTTTATAGGCTAAATAGTTTTTAAGGTTTTAAGATTATTTCTAATCCTGTATTTTTACATTTGGAAGTGATACTTAAAAAAAAGTTAAAGTCTCAGATTTACATAATTTTCATTTTATGGCATTGCTGATCTATTGGTGTTAGGTTTCTAGTACTCAGACATGACTCAATCCATGGTTCTGATAACTTGGTATATGGCCTCATACATACTGCTGATATGGAGTTGTATGGCACTCCATAAAGTACTGTGTGCCAGAGATATTCTACCCTTTGATTTTGTTTTCTTATTTTATGCTTTTTCTGTTGGATTCAGAAAAATTTTATATGCTTCTGTCAGATATCAAAGAAATATGAATGGTGTCCTTGCCTTGGGCACCAAAGTCTATGTGGGCACAGAAGATGCCCCCAAGAAACCCCACAATTCCCATTTTTGAATGAGTAGGCATAGCTTTTTCTTGTAGAGTATAATGGGCTCACTGTTCGTGGCGGCCATTAGCGCAAGCAATTCCATTCACCAGATACCAGGAGTTGCTTTGGCCTTCACTAGTGAAGAGCGAATATACTCGTTACTCGAGTTTTCCCGAGCATGCTCGGGTGTCCTCCGAGTATTTTTTTAGTTTTAATTGTCGCTGCTGAATCATTTACATCTGTTAGCCAGCATAAGTACATGTGGGGGTTGCCTGGTTGCTAGGGAATCCCCACATGTACTTAAGTTGGCTAACAGATGTAAATCATTCTGCTGCGGCAATAAAAACTAAATTTCCAAGAACTAAAAAATACTCGGAGGACCCCCGAGCATGCTTGAGAAATCTCGAGTAACGAGTATATTCGCTTATCACTAGTTTTCACCATTTAAACCTTGCATAGGGATCTAGACTCACACAAGGACCCCTGGGCTGGTGCTACAGAGTAAGCTGCTCATCACGCAGGGTCGATATTAAGAGCTCAAGTTAGGGTCAAAATCAGGAAGCAAGTGGGTAGTTAAAATACAAGGCGAGGCCAGAAAAAGTGACAAACAAAAATGGCACAACAGGAGCAATGGATCAAAGCTAAGACAAGGTCTAGCTGAATTAAAAAAACTATCAGCCAGAGACTGGGTTATATAGAAAGGAACCATCCCTTTGGCTCCTAACAAGAGTTACATTATCAGCTCACTGCAGCAAAACTAAGGTGGACATAAAAGTAACACCTAGTCTCAAGAATCTTAAAGCTAAACAGCCACATGCTGTTGTGATCCACCAGTAACGATGGTATTAGTGCGGGGCCGCTTACTGAGCTGGGCATAGGTAGCAGCAGTATGTTCAGACACAGATGTGACAGAGAGGCATAGTGAATGCTTATGCAATGCACAGCACTGCAGTCAAAATGAGCTTTCATTGGCTGTTGTGCTCTGCAAAGGCAGAAACTGAGATGGCAAAGCTGGAAATGAGCTTAGTCATCTCAGTCACTGGTTACGTGAAGCACTGCAGCCGATGACAAGCTCATATCAGCTTCTATTCATTGTGTAGGCAAATAAATGAAGCTGAGCAGATAATGAATGAAGAAAGTATTGAATCGTACAGTGAGAATGATTTCGTTCTGGGTTTATTCATTACTAAGAGCTGCATTTTGGTTTTTACCTTTTTCTAACACTAACTAAGAATAAGGTTACGCTTAGGTTTAGGAACAGAGCTCATGTAGTAAAATAGTTACATAAAAAAATTATTTGAAAAATTCGAAAGCATAAAAAATTTTTTTCAAATTTTGTCAGATTTGAGCGAAAGGCAAAAAAAATACCCCTGATGGTCAAAAGGCAAACTATAATCTCATCAGTATTTTATTTAAAATGCAATACGCATGATTGAACAATAAGGAATTTAATAGTGAACTGGTGAAAGGAACTCAAGAAGTGCTAATGGCCTTAGCTCCACCTGCTGCTGTTAACATTTTAAATGCCACTATTTATCTCTGACAATGGCATTTACTGTGCTGGAAGGGGAGCGTGTTATTCCATGCTCCCATCGGCTCCCCCGTGACATGTTTGCATGACACTGATGGGTTGCTATGATGGCTGAAGACCCCTGTCATGATAGTAGTCTTGTGAATGCGAGCTTTTTGGCTGGTCTTCATAAGAGATCATGCTTTTACTACATACAGAAATATCCTGTATAGCAAAAAACAAGCCCTCATACAGCTTCATCGACCAAAAATGTAAAAAGTTATGTATCTCGGAAAATGGAGATACAATCTAAATCTTTTTTTTCTTTTACAATTTTTTTTTTTTTTTTGCCACTTAAGTAAAAAAATGTGTATTTGGCATCTATGTAATTGTACTGACCTAGAGAATTATATTACTAGTTAATTTTTTCCATATACAGTTATGCTCAAAAGTTTACATACCCCAGCAGAATTTTTACTTTCATAGCCTTTTTTCAGAGAATATGATGGATAACACCAAAACTGTTTCTCCACTCATGGGTAGTGGTTGGGTGAAGCCATTTATTATCAAACTATTGTGTTTTCTCTTTTTAAATCATAATGACAACCCAAAGCATCCAAATAACCCTGATCAAAAGTTCACATACCTCGTTTCCTAATACCGTGTATTGCCCCCTCTAACAATCAATGACCGACAATAACAATCAATTTCTATCAATGACAGCTTGAAATCTTTTGTGATAGTTGTGGATGAGGTTCTTTATTTTCTCAGATGGTAAAGCTGCTCACTCTTCTTGGCAAAAAGCCTCCAGTTCCAGTAAATTCCTGGGCTGTCTAGCATGAACTGCGCGCTTGAGATCTCCCCAGAGTGGCTCAACGATATTGAGGTCAGGAGACTGAGATGGCCACTCCAGAACCTTCACTTTGTTCTGCTGTAACCAATGACAGGTCATCTTGGTCTTGTGTTTTGGATCGTTGTCATGTTGGAATATCCAAGTACGTCCCATGTGCAGCTTCCAGGCTGATTAGTGCAAATTTGCCTACAGTACAGTTGCTGATAATGTGCTGCATTCATCTTTCCTTCAACTTTGACCAAGTTTCCTGTGCCTTTGTAGCTCACACATACCCAAACAACAGTGATCCACCTCCATGCTGTAGGAATTGTGTTCCTTTCATCATAGGCCTGGTTGACCTCTCTCCAAATGTAATGTTTATGGTTGTGGCAAATAAGTTAAATTTTGGTCTCATCACACCAACTTACCTTGTTCCAGAAGTTTTGAGGCTTGTCTCTGTGCTGTTTTGCGTATTGTAGGCAAGATACTTTGTGGTATTTGCACAGTAAAGACTTTCTTCTGGCGACTCGACCATGCAGCCCGTTTTTTTTCAAGTGCCTCCATATTGTGCATCTTGAAGCAGCCACATTGCTAGTTTTCAGAGAGTCCTGTATTTCAACTGATGTTATTTGTGGGTTTTTCTTCGCATCCCTGGCAGCTGAGGACAACATTTTTGTTGGTCTACCTGGCCGTGGTTTTGTTTTTACAGAACCCCTGATTTTCCATTTGTTAATCACAGTTTGAACACTGCTGACTGGCATTATCAAAGCCTTGGATATCTTTTTGTATCCCTTACCTGTTTTATACAGTTCAACTTCCTTTTCCCGTAGATCCGCTGACAATTCTTTTGCTTTCCCCATGACTCCCAATCCAGAAACATTAGTGGCTAAATGAAAGATGCAAGAGTCTGTCTGGATCCCATAAACTCACTCAGCTTTTATGTATACACACTGATTACAAGCAAACAGGTCACAGGTGAGGATATTACCTTTAGTAGCCATTCAAACCCATTTGTGTCAACTTCTGTGCATGTTATCAGGCCAAAATCACCAGGGTATGTGAACTTTTGATCAGTGTCATTTAGATGTTTTTGGTTGTCATTAGCTCAAAATTTTTTTTTAGGATTGAGAGCCTTCTCCATTTATTCCCGCCCATGAATTTGTCCATTAACACATAATCTGTTATTGATTACTCATATTTCATCTTCAAAAAAGCAAAAGCATTGGTAAAAAAAAGCATAGAAATTCTTGTAATGCTGGATAGATCAATATAGCTCACATATTATGGGTAAGGGGTTAGGGGTTGTCTGGTACCTAAAATGTCCTTTCTCAATATCTATCCTTACACTCTAACCACCGTTATAATTAGCTTTATAATACTGTGCCCTACACATCTCCCTATCCTGCTAATACCTAAATGTGTTCTTTTCATTGCATTTCCTGTGACATTTTGTTTGAGAGGAGTCTCAAACGTGACGTCATAGGAGTCTGAGGCTGCACTCACTTTCACACAGTGTCTATCACCCCTCCAGCAACAGGAGGTTGTCAGGGAGCAGCGCTGCAGTAACTTATTACCGCTTCTGGTATCGCCACCTTCTAAAGATATCCTGGATCAATGGTGATAGGCGCTGTGGGAGAAGTGAGTGCAATACTGGGCTTCTAACTCCGCTGTTGCATCATCTAACTGTGAAATAAGATGCTGTCAGGGGGCAGAAATAGAATCACTGAATTAGATCAGCGCCTCCCCACAGCTTTTAACACCGCCCTCAAGCAAATTGTCATCAGGGGGCAGCACTGGTATCACTCACTGCTTCCATCACTGCCCCCTAATGATATCCTGTTCCAGGGGCGGTGATAGATGCTGCGGGAAAGTGAGTGCAGCCCCAGCCTCCTGTGATGTCACGTTTGAGCCTCCTCTCAAGTGAAATGTCACAGGAAGTGCAGTAAAAGAAGAAATATATTAAGGTGTTAGATAGATAGGAAGAAACATAGGGTTTTTTTTTATATAATAAAGCTAATTACTAAAGTGGTTAGGGTGTATAGATAGATATTTGGAAAGGACATTTTAGGTACCGGACCACTCTTTTAGTACAAATGTTGTCCTACCTTGAATGTAAATAAAAATGTCTTCTATATTGGATGGTGAGTTTAGCAATCAAGAAAACATTGAGGCAGATTTACAAAACTTTCTAAAAGAAAAATGTAGCAGCCAATCATAGCACAGCTTTCATTTTTCAAGGATGGAACACAAAATTAAAGCTTCTCTGAAATTGGTTGCTTTGGTCAAAAAAGAGAGGTTTTTGTTCATGTTCTCAAATAGTTTCATAAATGTCCCCCATTATGTTTTATTGTACACAAACTGATATTGGAAATTTTAGCTTGGGGGAGGGTAAAGTAAATCTGTACAAATGCAAGGTCCCCAAGTTATAGAACATCATTTCTTTATATGGTAATATATATATTATACCCATCTGTTCACAGAAAGGTGTTAGCTTTTTGGAGCATTAATGCTAACATGTTATTGAAAGGTCGACCTAGGTTGTGTTACTTCAGGGACCCGACATGAGCAAGCTTCAGGGCTCACTTGACTGAACCATTGATTTTTATGCTTGGTTTCTTAAGTTGACTTACTTTTGTGTTTAATAGATTGTGACAGAGATATTTTATGTGCTACATGATTAGTGTAGTCTTCCTGTAGTACTTGAGGGAGAAGACTAGATCACCCGGTAAAAGCCACAGATATGTGGGTTTTCTACTTTATGCTTTGGGACATAATGGATGGATACAGCAGCAATAAATATGAAGGAATACTTTACCCGGGAAGCATAAATTGTTTGGGTCATAGAGGTTGTCAAGCTTGTCAATACCTTCTACTGATGCTAATATGCCAGCTGATAAGTGCACCACCTATCAATACAGCAGAGGTAATTACAGCTAACGAGGTCTGCCTCCCTCCTGAGCCTGTGGACTGAAAAGATTTTTTCCTGTTGGTCTCAAAGACCAGTTGTTTCACTGAAGCTTTAAGGGGTATTCCCATCTCCAGGATCCTACCCCATATGAAGTAGGAATAGAAATAATACATATTAGCAATTACCTGCAGTTAGAAATGTATAGTTCTTCCAATTATACACTTCTTTCCTTGACATCACCCCCATCCTAATACAAAATACCAAGGATTGCTTGTCCACTGTCTCTAACATCATCTCCTCCCTCTATCTGAAACTGAATCTCTGTAAAATTTAACTTCTTGTGTTTCCTCCCTCTACTAACCTAACTGTACCTGATATTGAAATTACATCAGAGGGTTCAACCTTAACTTCCAAGCAGTACACCCAGATTATGTCTTGGGATTATATTTGAAGCAGAACTTTTCTTTATTTTCTATATCCAATCGCTCACTCACTCAAGTCACCTGCATCTTAAAAACATCTCCAGAATCCGACCTTTTCAACTGCTAAAATTCTTACTGTCGCTCTTATTCACTCTCGTGCAACTCTTTTATGATCAGTCTCCCTTTTTCTAAACTTTCTCCTCTCCAAACCGTCCTGAATGCAGCATCCATTGTCGTATTTCAGTCCAGTCGCTTCACCGAAGCCTCCACCTTGTGCCAGTCATTACACTGGTTGCCCATTCACTACAGAATACAATTTAAACTTGCATCTCTCACCCACAAAGCCTTCCACAGTTCTGTACCACCCTATATCTCTTACCGCATCTCTGTCTATCACCCAACATGTTCTTGCCATTCTAAAGCTGACCTAAGACTAAGGGTACCGTCACACTATACGATTTACCAACGATCACGACCAGCAATACGACCTGGCCGTGATCGTTGGTAAGTCGTTGTGTGGTCGCTGGAGAGCTGTCACACAGACAGCTCTCCAGCGACCAACGATGCCGGTAACCAGGGTAAACATCGGGTTACTAAGCGCAGGGCCGCGCTTAGTAACCCAATGTTTACCCTGGTTACCATCCTAAAAGTAAAAAAACAAACGCTTCATACTTACCTTTGGCTGTCTGTCCCCGGCGCTGTGCTTCTCTGGTCTGGCTGTGAGCACAGCGGCCGGAAAGCAGAGCGGTGACGTCACCGCTCTGCTTTCCGGCCGCTGTGCTCACAGTGAGTGCAGGAAAGCACAGCGCCGGGGACAGACAGCCGAAGGTAAGTATGAAGCGTTTGGTTTTTTTTACTTTTAGGATAGTAACCAGGATAAACATCGGGTTACTAAGCGCGGCCCTGCGCTTAGTAACCCGATGTTTACCCTGGTTACAAGCGAACGCATCGCTGGATCGGTGTCACGCACACCGATCCAGCGATGACAGCGGGAGATCCAGCAACGAAAGAAAGTTGCAAACGATCTGCTACGACGTACGATTCTCAGCAGGGTCCCTGATCGCTGCTGCATGTCAGACACAGCGATATCGTATGGATATCGCTGGAACGTCACGGATCGTACCGTCGTAGCGACAAAAGTGGAACTGTGTGACGGTACAGTAACATCCTCCATAATTTGAAACTCACAACTCCGTCTCCAAGACGCACCAGTTCTCTGGAATGCACTACCCCAGACGATCCGACTGGTACCTAGTAGCCCCCACGTTTTTAAGTGTGCTTTAAAAATAAATCTCTTTAAACAAGCCTATCACCTCAACTCACTAACCTAAAGGTACCTTCACATTTAGCGACGCTGCAGCGATACCGACAACGATCCGGATCGCTGCAGCGTCGCTGTTTGGTCGCTGGAGAGCTGTCACACAGACCGCTCTCCAGCGACCAACGATGCCGGTAACCAGGGTAAACATCGGGTAACTAAGCGCAGGGCCGCGCTTAGTAACCCGATGTTTACCCTGGTTACCATGCTAAAAGTAAAAAAAAACAAACACTACATACTTACCTACCGCTGTCTGTCCTCCAGCGCTGCGCTCTGCTTCTCTGCTCTCCTCCTGTACTGTCTGGGAGCCGGAAAGCAGAGCGGTGACGTCACCGCTCTGCTTTCCGGCTCACAGCCAGTACAGGAGGAGTGCAGAGCGCAGCGCTGGAGGACAGACAGCGTTAGGTAAGTATGTAGTGTTTGTTTTTTTTTACTTTTAGCATGGTAACCAGGGTAAACATCGGGTTACTAAGCGCGGCCCTGCGCTTAGTTACCCGATGTTTACCCTGGTTACCAGTGAAGACATCGCTGGATCGGTGTCACACACGCCGATCCAGCGATGTCTCCAGGGAGTCCAGCGACGAAATAAAGTTCTGGACTTTATTCAGCGACCAACGATCTCCCAGCAGGGGCCTGATCGTTGGTCGCTGTCACACAGAACGATTTCATTAACGATATCGTTGCTACGTCACAAATAGCAACGATATCGTTAACAATATCGTTATGTGTGAAGGTACCTTAACTCTTCCCTGTTCCCTCCTTCTAAATATTATTCAGAATCTGCTCCCTCCTATTCAACTATCTCCACACCCTCCATGCACACGATAACTGCACCTGATAATTGCACTTAAGCACACTGGCTGATGACCAGATCATGCAGCTTTATATGAAAATCCCTATTTATTACAATTTCTGGACCTGAAATAACAAGCAATTTTCACCTATTGTTTCCCCCTATTTCTTTGTAGATTGTAAGCTTATGTGCAAGGCCCTCACTACTACTGAAACTGTCTAAACTGTCCTCCCTTGTATTGAATTTATTGTATGGGTATGTCCCCTTTTAATTGTAAAGTGCTATGGAATAAGTTGGCGCTATATAAGATAAAATTGTTATTATTATTTCCCCATGTGCAGGCATTGCAGTAGCTTAGGTATCTATGGTTATGACCACTAACAACTAACTGTCATTATGTGAGTGGTCATAGCCATAGATACCTAAGCTACTGCAATGCCCTGCACATGGGGTAAGCGACATAGCGAACCAGAAGAACTAAACTACATTTCTAATTGGAGATATTTGCTAATATATTATTATTACAACCATCACATATTGAGAAAGGATATTGGAGATGGCATTACCCCTTTAACAGCGACGTCCACACCCAGTTTCCAAATAATTAATACCAAATATATGATTATGGAGGAAGGATGAGCCACAGATTTTTCTTCTGTAGCCTGTGGCTTTCATTGAACCTGTGCCTGACTTCCTTGCATGCAGAGAACTAATTTTCCGACTATGGCCATGTGTGTTTATAAATCAATAACATCCCATAACATAATCAGAAAAAGGCATGACCACCAGCCAGATGTCCAGATGAGCAGAAGAACGCTCCATATTCTGCTTTGAGTTTTTTTTTTTGTTAATTTCATTACAAATACTGAGGTCTGGTGCTACACAGCAATTTAGTCTACAGCAAATAAATCCTCAGAAATGGCCGCTGAAGCTTCTCATGCAGCGCTAGTACACCATCTGTAGGGAGCGATTTTACTTGTGGGGTTAAGTCAAAGAATTGCTGAACAGAAACCTATAAAAGTAGCTCCCTGCGCTTTTAACATGCAAATTAAAGCCATTTTGCAGAAGGCTAAAACTCAGTGGGGATTTCCAATGACCATCTGAAGGCTACAAAACCTGATAATAACATGACCCTTCGAGAACATCTGGACTTGCCATCCTGATGGAGCCGGCTGGGCCAGGAAACATTCCGTCACTTTATTTGCCTGAGCCGCACTTTCTATTTTTCTCAAATGTTATTTCGTGCCATTTCCAAGAGTAGCTATGTCAGCATTTTAATGGCTCTCAATTAAGCTTACAAAATATCTTGCAACTTTAATTAAAAGATAAGTGCAACTCGTTTTTACAAAATAATCGAACTTCAGGACTGTGTTTTTCTTCCACTGTCACCTTAGTAAATTGAGTGTTCCTGTGTTCAGCGAAGGATTTCATCCCCAGATTGTGTTACACACTGGTTCATTTATACCGAACATGTCTACGGCCAAGTAAGGGCTTGGAAATCACTACGAAGAAGAATGAGGCAAGGAAGTAAATTGAGCCTCGGCCATTTATAATGCTTGGCTCTGATATGAATTAATGATGTCAAATAAATGGTGCTAATACAGAGGTAGTGACCAAATAGCATTGCATTAGATTGCAAAGATCAAATCTTGACTGGGATTTTTTAATGCAGGTCAGATAGTGATCAGATCTAATGGATACAATATTTATGATCATGCACACCTAGCACTTAGCGCAATGATTTAACATTCTCTAGTGGGTCACAGTAATGAGCAGTATGTGAAAAGCCAAGTTAATGGCAAACACTAAGATCTTATATACATTGCATTAAAATTACGTATGTAAGTGCTCATCATGGGGATGGGGAGTTGGAGGTTTGCTCCAATATAAAAGTAGCTTTTGTATGATTTATGGCCAATGTGAACATGTGTTTATGTGCTGCATGTATAACTTAAACCAATTTTTGTGTTTTTTCAAATATACAAGTGACTGACTGTGATACACACAGTGGCATATATGTATGGCTACAGAACATCTTATATCATAAACTAAGAAGGATCCTGCAGTTAGTGCTGCGAAATATGATGGCACGATATAAGCAAAGCATAATAAATAAATAATAGAGACCTACGGTTCTGCTTAAAACACATATCTGCTTGGAAGTCAAAACAAGTTGCTCCCTTGTAAATTAAAGCAGCTGTGTCTATAGCATGAATATAATAATAATAATAATAATCTTTATTTTTATATAGCGCTAACATATTCCGCAGCGCTTTACAGTTTGCACACATTATCATATATATATCTGCCATCACTGAGGCCAAGTTCACACAAAAATCGACCATGAATCATGGACCAGCCGTGAGTCTCCTGACTTGACAGACTCACATATCCCTATGAGGCTGTCAAGTTCGAGTCAGTAAATGGTGGAATCTTAAGAACATTCCAAAACTTGTCTGGGTTCAGAAAAAGCACAACTGTTCGTGTCTCATGTTAAGGCCACGTTCACAAGTTCAGTATGTGGTCAGTATTTTACCTCAGTATTTGTAAACCAAAACCAGGAGTGGGTGATATATACAGAAGTGGTGCGTATGTTTCTATTATACTTTTCCTCTGATTGTTCCACTCCTGGTTTTGACTTATAAATACTGAGGTAAAATACTGACCAAATACTTAACGTGTGAACATGGCCTAGGACTCAGTTCCTTTACATCTGAATGTGGATCAGCCATATCAGGCAACAAGGCCACTAATAGTAGATGCAAACCGAACAGCCACATCTTGGCCTAGTTGTTTGCTAAAAGGAAATTACCATTTTTATAAACAGCACCCAGCAGATGAAGAACTGTGGTATAAATTTTGCTTTGGGGCCCAGAAGTTTAAAAAGAATCTGTCAGCAGTTTTATTATGTAATCTGACAGCAGCGGAGACCCTTATTCCAGTGATGTATCACTTAGTTCAGTGGGTACAACAGTTAAGCTAGTGGCACAGATTTCTCTGCTGCAGATCTCTCTGTGCTCAGTTGTTGAACTGTGTATATCCGGCATACACCCAGCTTTCTGTGCACTCTGTATAGTGACAAAGCGCTGCTAATCAGTGATGTTGGACTAGACAAGCATGAGGCCAGTTGACCTCTAGTGATAATCTCCTGCTGATAAAACACTAAACACTGATTGTGCTGATAAAACACTAAACACTGATTGTGCTGAAACAGCAAAACCCAGCCTAGTAAGTGACACAACCCTGTAAGCAGGTTCTCTGGCCTACATTATGCTGCTCTCAGATTGCATTGCAAAACCTGCTAACATATTGCCATTAAATGGTTATCTGGTATCTCTCACTTCTGCATCGGAAGTGATGAGCGCCTTTGACTGGTGCCCCCACCTGTCCAGATGCATGCATAATGATCAAGTATTATACACTTGCTCTGTTCATTAGATACCTGTTGATCGTACGTGCACCTTGGCAGGTGTGTGTAGTCATAATGTCACCTCTAACTTCTGATACAGAAGTGAGCAGTAGCGGACAACGCCAGATTATCCTTTTAAAGTTACTGCTCTGACAAATTCCAATAATTCTTTGTAGGTTTAATGAGCCATGATGGTGTTACAAGGACCCCATTAATTTGCTAACCTTTTGATCCCCCATCTCAAATAACCCATTATAAGAATGTTAGTTACTACTCACGGACAAATCATGAGGCAAAGTAGTCAGACATTCCCGGGCCAGTACCGAGAGAGCACATAAAAAAACTAAGAGAAAAGACAAAGGAGTAATTCAGGTCATGGTCTGGTATCAAAATACTAGGAGATAGTGGATCAAAGCAAAAGGACAAGACCTAGTCAGAGCATAGTCCAAGATTCGGGCAGTGGAAGATCGGAACAACAGAATCAGGCAAACACTCACCAAGAAGCACAAACTACATCTGGCAGAGACTAGAGGCAAGCAGCTCAGTTCAATAGCTTGGGCAATCTCCAGATCTAAGAACACCTAGAGAAAGTCCAACACCTCCCAGTCCCAAATTGGACAGCTGAGCTGGCAATCAAATCATCGACAGCTCAGCATGCCCATCACAAGATTGGACAGCCCAGCTGTCAATCAAAACACTGACAACTCAGCATGACCCAGTTTCGATAGGGCAGCAAAAAATCACTCACTGAGTGGAGGAATCATGACAAAGAATATGTCTAATATGTTTCAATTGTCATACTTGTCCAGGTTTTATTTTTCTTACTCTTTTATGTGAGCCTCATATCCTGTCGGGTTTGGTAGGACTTAGCAAAAGCCAGCAATTGAATTACCGGCTTTTATGTTATCTAGCTCTGTATTAAATATAAATATATATATATATATATATATATATATATATGTGTGTGTCAATGACATGTATATTACAGGATACAATTCAAAGTACTTGTTCTCACCCACAAAGCTCTCCACAATGCAGCACCCCCTTACATCTCCTCCCTCATTTCTGTCTATCAGCCTAACAGACCACTGCGCTCTGCAAATGACTTTCGATTAACCTCTGCACTACTCCGTACCTCCCACTCCCGACTCCAAGACTTCTTCCGTGCTGCGCCAATCCTCTGGAATGCTCTACCCCAAGATATTAGGACCATCCGTAATTTGCATAGTTTTAGGCGCTCGCTCAAAACACATTTGTTCAGAGTGGCCTATCAAGTTCACTAATCAAAGTTATGTTATGTTTGTGTGTGTGTAGCCCATTCACTATCCCCATCTATTCCCCAACCCCTGAAGATGGCTGGACCATGATTGTAAATACATCATTGTAAATACACACCTGTACTTTATATCTCCCCCACCTCATTGTAGATTGTAAGCTCTCACGAGCAGGGTCGTCTTATTTTGCTTTTAATTATTGTATTGTTAACGTTGTTACTTATGACTTTTGTGTTTGAAACCGTTAAACTGTAAAGCACTGCGGAATATGTTGGCGCTATATAAATAAAAATTATTATTATTATATATATGTATTTATATATAACTATACTATGTGTAGACATTAATTTTTTCTATTCTATTTTAACCTGGTGCGTATTTCTCACAAGTCACACACATGGTCCTTGTGTAATCCGTATTTTTTTCTCACCCCGATAGACTTTCATTGATGGATTTTTTGCACAATACGCTGACAAACGCAGCATGCTGCGATTTTCTCAGCACGTAAAATACGGCCGAGAAATATACGGCTGATGGAAGCTGCCCCATAGGGAATCATTGGTCCGTGTGCAATGCGTTGTTTTTGCGCCTCTTCCTCGTCCGTATTTCTCTATAGTGTGACCCCAGCCTAACTCATACATACCCTCTGGTCCTGGGTCTGAAACCAGCGAATACCCGAAGCCCACGTTGTGTGTGCTGGAGGATTCATAAGTCACACAGAGTGAATGAAGACTTATGACCGGCCAACCCCTTTAAGGTGTAATGAATAGATGTTAAAAAAAATCAAATCAGTCTTATATTTCAGAAACTCGTCCTTTTTCTTGACAGGTGATTAGATTATCAAACCAAATTATAAAAATTTGTGCAGCTGCTCTCCTTTCCCAATGATTAGTGACATGAGTCAGAGCAAGTTGAATCAGATTGTTGTATATATTAATTTGATTTTGGACATTTCATTCAAGATCTCTTATTGGATGACCATTAGGATATAAAGAATGACAAGAGAAGCAGCATAGTACACGAAGACTGTCAGCAAAGATTAAGGCTATATGAAAATAAGAGTGAGTGTCCAACAATCCAGAACTTCAGCAGTGAAACCTAAGGCTTGACAGCTTTCTTTCTTTTCTTTTCTTTCTTTTTTTCTTTCTTTCTTTTCTATATTTTTTTTCTTTCATTTTCATTCTTTTTCTTTCTAATCTATTTAGCAATGAAATTTACTGGATCGAACATCTATCATTGTTTCTAATCTTAAAGCTTTTGTATTTGAGCTTCTATTCATAAAGATTGCTGAATTAATATTTGCAAGACAATTAGAACACTGTTTGGCATAACAAAAGCCTATTGGTGATGTGCAGTATTTGTATAGGTTTTTTGTGTATGAATGTACCGTTTATAACATGTATTTGACATGGGGCAAAGACCTGATTGAAATAGAGCCTTATACTTTTTGTTTAAACATCTACAGATCAAGGCCTGAGCACACACAAATTGAATTCATACAATTCATTTGAAAGGGGTTGTCTAGGGAATAAATTGTCTTAATGTGTACTTTATTGTCATTTGATGTACTTACTTATATACCTCATGTCTCAAAAGCTCCTTGATCATTAGCTATAAGTTAAACAGGTCTACACATCGACTGTAACAGAGAATGGGACTGGCATTGTAATCTGTAGTTTTAATTAATCAGGCGAAACTAGAGATAATCACATTTTTGAGTGGAATTGAATACTCATAAAGAAATTTTTAAAAATAGTATTCCTTAGAAATCAAATTTTTTTGCTATTCATTCCACATGAATTCAGCAAAATGGTGGTCAGCTGCATTAAACCGTAAAGGGCTAGTAAAAGGTCGAAAAGAAAGTCATACTCACCATTTAGGCCCCTTTCACACATCAGTTTTTGCCATCAGTCACAATCCGTCGAATTAAAAAAAAAACGGATTCAGCGACTGATGCCGCCAGATTAGTTTATTCTCATAGCATTGTATTAGTGACGGATTGCGAAGGATGGCCTCACGTTTCATCCGTCGTTCGCTGGAGCCATCCAAAATTGTTTGTCTGGTGGCCGGAAACAACAGACAAAGTAACGTTTTTTGTGTCCGTCAAAAATGGACAGCGACGGATCATCCGACGTTTACTAGAATGGAAGCCTATGGCGCCTGATCCGTCAAATGACGGAATCTGGTGATGGATTCCGCCTTTTTTAACTGAGCATGCTCCGATCCAATTAGCCAGATCCGCTAGTTGGATCTGTCCAAAAAATGGATTTGTCGCATCAGTTTTTCACAATCTGCGACAGATACGTTGAGCCAACGGATTGTGACTGACGGCAAAAACTAATGTGTGAAAGGGGCCTTACCTGTCATGCCACCCCCCGCAGCCTTATATCCAGTCCTCCTTGCCTCTTATTTTCACCTTGACCTGTCATGCATATCATCTTCGTAAATCTTCCACCTATGCCAGAGCAATTATATTATTAAAACACTTGACTTATAGCACCATGACCTATTGACTTGAATAGGACATCCCTGTGATACCAAGCACAGCAGCTACAAGAGGTATGGCATACTTGTGTACTATCCAGTGTTAGCAAAGGAGAGGCTGCAGCACCTTCAAACAGCTGTTCAACCTGATCTCCCAAAGTTGGACCCCTACCAATCTAATATTAATGGTCTATCCTAAGAATGAGTTATTAATAGTGATGAGCGAGTATACTCGTTGCTCGGGTTTTCCTGAGCTCGCTCAGGTGATTTCCGAGTATTTGTTAGTGCTCGGAGATTTAGTTTTTGCCTCAGCTGCATGATTTGCGGGTGCTGGACACCTGGAATACATGTGGGGATTCCCTAGCAACCAGGCAACCCCCACATGTACTCCAGCTGGCTAGTGTTGTGAATTCTGTGGCAGAGCTCCCTCCTGTGGTCACAAGTGGTACTTCGGCCGGTTCTCTCTGTGAGCTTCCGTTGGTGGAGGAAAGTGGTACTGCGGCTTCTGAGTTTCCTTCCTCAGGTGATGTGGTGAAGTCGTTAGGTGCTTCTCTATTTAACTCCACCTAGTGCTTTGATCCTGGCTTCCAGTCAATGTTCTAGTATTGGACCTGTTTCCTCCTGGATCGTTCCTGTGGCCTTCTGCTCTGCATAGCTAAGTTCCTCTTTGCTATTTGTTTGCTGTTTTTTTCTGTCCAGCTTGTCTATTTGTTTATTACTGCTTGCTGGAAGCTCTGGGACGCAGAGGGTGTACCTCCGTGCCGTTAGTTCGGTACGGAGGGTCTTTTTACCCCCTTTGCGTGGTTTTTGTAGGGTTTTGTGTTGACCGCAAAGTTACCTTTCCTATCCTCGCTCTGTTCAGAAAGTTGGGCCTCACTTTGCTAAATCTATTTCATCTCTACGTTTGTCTTTTCATCTTAACTCACAGTCATTATATGTGGGGGCTGCCTTTTCCTTTGGGGTATTTCTCTGAGGGAAAGTAGGCTTATTTTCTATCTTCAAGCTAGCTAGTTTCTCAGGCCGTGCCGAGGTGCATAGGCAGCATTAGGCGCAATCCACGGCTGCCTTTAGTGTGGTTTGAGAGGATTAGGGATTGCGGTCAACAGAGTTCCCACGTCTCAGAGCTCGTTCTTGTTTTTGGGTTATTGCCAGGTCACTGTATGTGCGCTAACCTCTATGTCCATTGTGGTACTGAATTACCTTTCATATCAGTACTGGAAGCCAAAGGTACTAATGATTCCCAATAGAGGGAAAAAAGAAGTTCTGAGACCATTTTTTTTTCTTTGCACTGTGTTTTGCCTTTTTTTTTCCCCTAGACATTTGGGTGGTTCAGGACACAGGTGTGGACATGGATATTCAGGGTCTGTGCTCTTCATTGGATAATCTCGTTATAAATGTACAAAAGATTCAAGATTTGGTGGTTCAGAAGCCTATGTTAGAACCAAGAATTCCTATTCCTGATTTGTTTTATGGTGATCGAGCGAAGTTTGTGAATTTCAAAAATAATTGCAAACTGTTTCTGGCCTTGAAACCTCGCTCCTCTGGTGACCCAGTTCAACAAGTTAGGATCTTTATTTCTTTTTTGCGTGGCGATCCTCAGGACTGGGCATTTTCCCTTGCGCCAGGGAATCCTGCATTAAGTAATATCGATGCATTTTTCCTGGCGCTCGGATTGCTGTACGATGAGCCTAATTCTGTGGATCAGGCAGAGAAGAATTTGCTGGCTCTGTGTCAGGGTCAGGATGAAATAGAGGTATATTGTCAGAAATTTAGAAAGTGGTCCGTACTCACTCAGTGGAATAAAGGTGCGCTCACAGCTATTTTCAGAAAAGGTCTCTCTGAAGCCCTTAAGGATGTCATGGTGGGATTTCCTATGCCTGCTGGTCTGAATGAGTCTATGTCTTTGGCCATTCAGATCGGTCGACGCTTGCGCGAGCGTAAATCTGTGCACCATTTGGCGGTATTACCTGAGCGTAAACCTGAGCCTATGCAGTGCGATAGGACTTTGACCAGAGTTGAAAGGCAAGAACACAGACGTCTGAATGGGCTGTGTTTCTACTGTGGTGATTCCACTCATGCTATCTCTGATTGTCCTAAGCGCACTAAGCGGTTCGCTAGGTCTGCCACCATTGGTACGGTACAGTCAAAATTTCTTCTGTCCGTTACCTTGATCTACTCTTTGTCATCGTATTCTGTCATGGCATTTGTGGACTCAGGCGCTGCTCTGAATTTGATGGACTTGGAGTATGCTAGGCGTTGTGGGTTTTTCTTGGAGCCCTTGCAGTGTCCTATTCCATTGAGAGGAACTGATGCTACGCCTTTGGCCAAGAATAAGCCTCAGTACTGGACCCAGCTGACCATGTGCATGGCTCCTGCACATCAGGAGGTTATTCGCTTTCTGGTGTTGCATAATCTGCATGATGTGGTCGTGTTGGGGTTGCCATGGCTACAAGTCCATAATCCAGTTTTAGATTGGAAATCCATGTCTGTGTCCAGCTGGGGTTGTCAGGGGGTACATGGTGATGTTCCATTTCTGACTATTTCGTCATCCACCCCTTCAGAGGTTCCTTAGTTCTTGTCTGATTACCGGGATGTATTTGATGAGCCCAAGTCCGATGCCCTACCTCCGCATAGGGATTGTGATTGTGCTATCGATTTGATTCCTGGTAGTAAATTCCCAAAAGGTCGACTGTTTAATTTATCTGTGCCTGAGCACGCCGCTATGCGGAGTTATGTGAAGGAGTCTTTGGAGAAGGGGCATATTCGCCCGTCATCGTCGCCATTGGGAGCAGGGTTTTTTTTTGTAGCCAAGAAGGATGGTTCACTGAGACCTTGTATAGATTACCGCCTTCTAAATAAGATCACGGTTAAATTTCAGTACCCCTTGCTAGGGTTGAGCGACCTTGACCTTTTTAGAGTCGAGCCGTGTTTCGCGAAACCCGACTATCTTAGAAGTCGAGTCGAGTGGAATCGGCCGATTATCGCGAAAAGTCGGGTATCGCCCGAAACACGAAACCCAATGCAAGTCAATGGGGGAGCATAGTCGGCAGTGAGTGGAGGCCAGGAAAACACCTACACTGCCCATTTTAATGGAAAAAACATCCATTCTTGTTAAAGAAGCTTGTCAATCGTAATTTACCTTATAATAATTGGAAGGCATTTGAAATTGGGGGTCATTTGGCTAAAGTTGTGGGGGGTAGGGCTGGTTCAAGTAATTAGTGGGCCCAGTAAATCTGGACCACGTCACGGCAGTGGAGCAGGGAGAGGTAAGTATTTAAACTTTGCAAGTGCTGTGATCCTGAGCAAGCAGGGGGGGCCCACTCGTTGGCATTGGCACTGGCACAGGGCCCCTCAAAGTACAGCGGTGTGTTTGCACGGCGGGGGCGCCTCCCACCGGCAGCAACACTTTTGCGTACTATGAGAGGCCCTGTGCCAGTGACGTCGCCAACTAGTATTCCTCCCCCCACCTGATGAAGGAACCTTCACTTTCACCTGCACCTTCCTCTTTGTCCCCGTGTAAGGTGGTATGGTATGCGGGAAGAGGAACCTGACTTTCAGCAGGGTCACAATCTTGCTGTGTAGCGTGCACGGGGAATTTTGCGTTATGGGTCAATGTACCAGCAGACTCATCTATCACTGGCTGGGCAATGGGCAGGATGAGGAGGAAACACAGATATAGGCCCAAAGAATAAAGTGGGCTAAATGCAGTTCAAAATTGGTAACACAGGACTAACCAGGGGGCATTGCAGTGGAGGACAACTGGAATGAGAGGCTGACACAGAGAGTAGGCCCAAATCAGTAAGTAGTCGACATGCAGTTCAAAATTGGCAACCGTAGTAAACAGGCGGCCCAGCTTTGTTCAGTTGAGGAGAACAGCAAGGAGTGGCAGACACCGATAGTAGGCCCCAACCCAACTAGTAGGCCAAATGCAGTCTAACATTAACAACTACTTAACAAGAGCCTGAAAATGGAATTTCAGAACAGGAAACCACGAGAACAGCAAGGAGTGGCAGACACCGATAGTAGGCCCCAAACCAACTAGTACGCCAAATGCAGTTGTTCCATTTAACTACAATTTAATGAGAGCCTGAAGATAGAAGTTCAGGAAAGGCAACCTGGAGAACACCTTGGAGTGGAACACACCATCTCTCTACACCCCATACCCAATTTGTAGGCCTAATGCAGTGTAGTTTTCAACAACTACTAAACGAGAGTCGGAAGATCGAAGCAATGTGGACGAAACCTGGGGAACACCTTGGAGTGTAACACACCGTCTCTCTACACCCCATACCCAATTTGTAGGCCTAATGCAGTGTAGTTTTCTACAACTACTAAACGAGAGTCGGAAGACCGAAGCAATGTGGACGAAACCTGGGGAACACCTTGGAGTGGAACACACCATCTCTCTACACCCCATACCCAATTTGTAGGCCTAATGCAGTGTAGTTTTCTACAACTACTAAACGAGAGCATGAAGATCGAAGCAATGGAGAGGAAACCTGGGGAACACCTTGGAGTGGAACACACCATCTCTCTACACCCCATACCCAATTTGTAGGCCTAATGCAGCGTAGTTTCCAACAACTACTAAACAAGAGCATGAAGATCGAAGCTCAGGAAAGGCAACCTGGAGAACACCTTGGAGTGGAACACACCATCTCTCTACACCCCATACCCAATTTGTAGGCCTAATGCAGCGTAGTTTCCAACAACTACTAAACGAGAGCATGAAGATCGAAGCAATGGAGAGGAAACCTGGGGAACACCTTGGAGTGGAACACACCATCTCTCTACACCCCATACCCAATTTGTAGGCCTAATGCAGCGTAGTTTCCAACAACTACTAAACGAGAGCATGAAGATCGAACCAATGGCGATGAAACCTGGGGAACACCTTGGAGTGGAATACACCATCTCTCTACACCCCATACCCAATTTGTAGGCCTAATGCAGCGTAGTTTCCAACAACTACTAAACGAGAGCATGAAGATTGAAGCTCAGGAAAGGCAACCTGGAGAACACCTTGGAGTGGAACACACCATCTCTCTACACCCCTACCCAATTTGTAGGCCTAATGCAGCGTAGTTTCCAACAACTACTAAACGAGAGCATGAAGATTGAAGCTCAGGAAAGGCAACCTGGAGAACACCTTGGAGTGGAACACACCATCTCTCTACACCCCATACCCAATTTGTAGGCCTAATGCAGCGTAGTTTCCAACAACTACTAAACGAGAGCATGAAGATTGAAGCTCAGGAAAGGCAACCTGGAGAACACCTTGGAGTGGAACACACCATCTCTCTACACCCCATACCCAATTTGTAGGCCTAATGCAGCGTAGTTTCCAACAACTACTAAACGAGAGCATGAAGATTGAAGCTCAGGAAAGGCAACCTGGAGAACACCTTGGAGTGGAACACACCATCTCTCTACACCCCATACCCAATTTGTAGGCCTAATGCAGCGTAGTTTCCAACAACTACTAAACGAGAGCATGAAGATTGAAGCTCAGGAAAGGCAACCTGGAGAACACCTTGGAGTGGAACACACCATCTCTCTACACCCCATACCCAATTTGTAGGCCTAATGCAGCGTAGCTTCCAACAACTACTAAACGAGAGCATGAAGATCGAAGCTCAGGAAAGGCAACCTGGAGAACACCTTGGAGTGGAACACACCATCTCTCTACACCCCATACCCAATTTGTAGGCCTAATGCAGCGTAGTTTCCAACAACTACTAACCGAGAGCATGAAGATCGAAGCAATGGAGAGGAAACCTGGGGAACACCTTGGAGTGGAACACACCATCTCTCTACACCCCATACCCAATTTGTAGGCCTAATGCAGCGTAGTTTCCAACAACTACTAAACGAGCGCATGAAGATTGAAGCTCAGGAAAGGCAACCTGGAGAACACCTTGGAGTGGAACACACCATCTCTCTACACCCCATACCCAATTTGTAGGCCTAATGCAGCGTAGTTTCCAACAACTACTAAACGAGAGCATGAAGATTGAAGCAATGGAGAGGAAACCTGGGGAACACCTTGGGGAGGCAGACACCGTTAGTAGGCCCTACCAAAGTTGTACACCCAATGCAGTTTTAAAATTCCTAGAGGCTGAAAACAAGACTATTGACGCTCAGCTTTTTTCAAAGGAAC
This sequence comes from Ranitomeya imitator, assembly GCF_032444005.1. Lineage (NCBI taxonomy): Eukaryota > Metazoa > Chordata > Amphibia > Anura > Dendrobatidae > Ranitomeya > Ranitomeya imitator. Next base: position 502,473,595 of record NC_091285.1, read on the forward strand.
ACAGCTGAATTGAGTGGCGCAGACAGACACAGGTAGCAGGACTCAAACCAAAAATGTGGCTCACTGCAGCAGAAAAAAGTTACAGGGGTACACAAGCTGCAGTGCTCTGGGCAGTGGAGGACAATTTCAATAGTGAACCGCAGACAGACTTTGTACGCCTACTATTAAAAAAAGGATGCTCTATGCAATTATAAATAGGTTCTAGGGGTACACGGGCAGCAGTGGTGTGGTCAGTGGAGGCCTAGTGGAAGGAGTGACCGCAGACAGGCATCGAAGGCCTAAAATAATAACACATGGCTGTAGGCAATTTTAAATTGGTTCCAGGGGTACACGGGCAGCAGTGGCCTTGTCAGTGTAGTAGTAGTAGAAAGAACGAACCGCAGACAGGCATCGAAGGCCTAAAATAAAAAAATTGGGCTGGCTGTAGGCAATTTTAAATTGGTTCCAGGGGTACATGGGCAGCAGTGGCCTGGTCAGTGTAGTAGTAGTAGAAAGAACGGACCGCAGACAGGCATCGAAGGCCTAAAATAAAAAAATTGGGCTGGCTGTAGGCAATTTTAAATTGGTTCCAGGGGTACACGGGCAGCAGTGGTGTGGTCAGTGGAGGCATATTGTAAGGAGTGACCGCAGACAGGCATCGAAGGCCTAAAATAATAACACATGGCTGTAGGCAATTTTAAATTGGTTCCAGGGGTACACGGGCAGCAGTGGTGTGGTCAGTGGAGGCCTAGTGGAAGGAGTGACCGCAGACAGGCATCGAAGGCCTAAAATAAAAAAATTGGGCTGGCTGTAGGCAATTTTAAATTGGTTCCAGGGGTACACGGGCAGCAGTGGTGTGGTCAGTGGAGGCATATTGTAAGGAGTGACCGCAGACAGGCATCGAAGGCCTAAAATAATAACACATGGCTGTAGGCAATTTTAAATTGGTTCCAGGGGTACACGGGCAGCAGTGGTGTGGTCAGTGGAGGCCTAGTGGAAGGAGTGACCGCAGACAGGCATCGAAGGCCTAAAATAATAACACATGGCTGTAGGCAATTTTAAATTGGTTCCAGGGGTACACGGGCAGCAGTGGTGTGGTCAGTGGAGGCCTAGTGGAAGGAGTGACCGCAGACAGGCATCGAAGGCCTAAAATAAAAAAATTGGGCTGGCTGTAGGCAATTTTAAATTGGTTCCAGGGGTACACGGGCAGAAGTGGTGTGGTCAGTGGAGGCATATTGTAAGGAGTGACCGCAGACAGGCATCGAAGGCCTAAAATAATAACACATGGCTGTAGGCAATTTTAAATTAGTTCCAGGGGTACACGGGCAGCAGTGGCCTGGTCAGTGTAGTAGTAGTAGAAAGAATGGACCGCAGACAGGCATCGAAGGCCTAAAATAAAAAAATTGGGCTGGCTGTAGGCAATTTTAAATTGGTTCCAGGGGTACACGGGCAGCAGTGGTGTGGTCAGTGGAGGCATAGTGGAAGGAGTGACCGCAGACAGGTTTCGAAGGCCTAACATAACAAAAATGTCAATACAATGGTATTGTCAGTGGCAGGCATTGAAGGATGTCAGCGCATAGACTAAACATTGGTGGAGCTGTGAGATAATTTTGCAAGTGGTAGAGCACTGTTTGAGCTGGGGGGGGGGAACTGTCTTGTGGCCGGCGGTACAGGCCCAGGGCCCCTCATATTACAACGGTGTGTCTGACGTTGGGTGCGCACCACCACCGCCAGAGACACTTTATTGTACTAGGAGGGACCCAGTGGCAGTGCCGTCGACCAAAAGCGGGCACACCCACCTCTTCAGACAAACAGCACTCTCACGGGTGCTGGCGCCAAGTGGCGATACCACGGCCCCGTGTGGGGAGTTTGGCCATTTAGTGAGGTGTAAACATGTCGTATGCTGGACAATCAGGTGCAGAAAATTACGAGATTGGAAAAGGCATTCAGAATAGTCCACAGGCAAGACCTTTTCATAGGAAAGCTAGGTGTCAGCCGGGCAAGGTGGGGCAAAAGATTTCGAAATCCAGTTGTGGTTCATTTTAATGAAGGTTAGATCATCTACATTTTGGGTAGCCAGACGAGTCCTTTTTTCTGTTAGTATTGAACCTGCAGCACTGAATACTCTTTCTGATAGGACACTAGCTGCCGGGCAAGCAAGCTCCTGCAATGCATATTCTGCCAATTCTGGCTAGGTGTCTAATTTTGATGCCCAGTAATCAAATGGGAATGACGGTTGAGGGAGAACATCGATAAGGGATGAAAAATAGTTTGTAACCATACTGGACAAATGTTGTCTCCTGTCACTTTGAATTGATGCTGCAGTACCTGTCCTGTCTGCAGTCATAGCAAAATCACTCCACAACCTGGTCAGAAAACCCCTCTGGCCAACGCCACTTCTGATTTCTGCCCCTCTAACGCCTCTGGTCTGCTGGCCCCTGCAGCTCGTGTGAGAACGATCACGGGCGCTGTGTGCAGGGAATGCCAGAAGCAAACGGTCAACAAGAGTTGATTGTTTGGTTGCTAATATTAGTTCCAAGTTCTCATGTGGCATTATATTTTGCAATTTGCCTTTATAGCGAGGATCAAGGAGGCAGGCCAACCAGTAATCGTCATCGTTCATCATTTTAGTTATGCGTGTGTCCCTTTTGAGGATACGTAAGGCATAATCCGCCATGTGGGCCAAAGTTCCAGTTCTCAAATCTGCGGTTGTGCTTGGTTGAGGGGCAGTTTCAGGCAAATCCACGTCACTTGTGTCCCTCCAAAAACCAGAACCCGGCCTTGCCGCGCCACCAATTTCCAGTGGCCCCGGAAAAGCTTCCTCATTAAAAATATAATCATCCCCATCATCCTCCTCGTCCTCCTCCTCCTCTTCGCCCGCTAACTCGTCCTGTACACTGCCCTGGCCAGACAATGGCTGACTGTCATCAAGGCTTTCCTCTTCCTCAGCTGCAGACGCCTGATCCTTTATGTGTGTCAAACTTTGCATCAGCAGACGCATTAGGGGGATGCTCATGCTTATTATGGCGTTGTCTGCACTAACCAGCCGTGTGCATTCCTCAAAACACTGAAGGACTTGACACATGTCTTGAATCTTCGACCACTGCACACCTGACAACTCCATGTCTGCCATCCGACTGCCTGCCCGTGTATGTGTATCCTCCCACAAAAACATAACAGCCCGCTTCTGTTCGCACAGTCTCTGAAGCATGTGCAGTGTTGAGTTCCACCTTGTTGCAACGTCTATGATTAGGCGATGCTGGGGAAGGTTCAAAGAACGCTGATAGGTCTGCATACGGCTGGAGTGTACGGGCGAACGGCGGATATGTGAGCAAAGTCCACACACTTTGAGGAGCAGGTCGGATAACCCCGGATAACTTTTCAGGAAGCACTGCACCACCAGGTTTAAGGTGTGAGCCAGGCAAGGAATGTGTTTCAGTTGGGAAAGGGTGATGGCAGCCATGAAATTCCTTCCGTAATCACTCACTACCTTGCCTGCCTCAAGATCTACAGTGCCCAGCCACGACTGCGTTTCTTTCTGCAAGAACTCGGACAGAACTTCCGCGGTGTGTCTGTTGTCGCCCAAACACTTCATAGCCAATACAGCCTGCTGACGTTTGCCAGTAGCTGCCCCATAATGGGAGACCTGGTGTGCAACAGTGGCAGCTGCGGATGGAGTGGTTGTGCGACTGCTGTCTGTGGACGAGCTCTCGCTTCTGCAGGAGGACGAAGAGGAGGAGGAGGGGGTGCGAACGGCTACAGCCAACTGTTTCCTAGACCGTGGGCTAGGCAGAACTGTCCCAAACTTGCTGTCCCCTGTGGACCCTGCATCCACAACATTCACCCAGTGTGCCGTGATGGACACGTAACGTCCCTGGCCATGCCTACTGGTCCATGCATCTGTTGTCAGGTGCACCTTTGTGCTCACAGATTGCCTGAGTGCATGGACGATGCGCTCTTTAACATGCTGGTGGAGGGCTGGGATGGCTTTTCTGGAAAAAAAGTGTCGACTGGGTAGCTCGTAGCGTGGTACAGCGTAGTCCATCAGGGCTTTGAAAGCTTCGCTTTCAACTAACCGGTAGGGCATCATCTCTAACGAGATTAGTCTAGCTATGTGGGCGTTCAAACCCTGTGTACGCGGATGCGAGGCTAAGTACTTCCTTTTTCTAACCATAGTCTCATGTAGGGTGAGCTGGACTGGAGAGCTGGAGATCGTGGAACTAGCGGGGGTGCCGGTGGACATGGCAGACTGAGAGACGGTGGGAGATGGTATTGTTGCCGCCGGTGCCCTAGATGCAGTGTTTCCTACTACGAAACTGGTGATTCCCTGACCCTGACTGCTTTGGCCTGGCAAAGAAACCTGCACAGATACTGCAGGTGGTGCAGAAAATGGTGGCCCTACACTGCCGGAAAGGATGTTGCGTTGCTGACTAGCTTCATTGGCCGAGGGTGCTACAACCTTAAGGGACGTATGGTAGTTAGTCCAGGCTTGCAAATGCATGGTGGTTAAATGTCTATGCATGCAACTTGTATTGAGACTTTTCAGATTCTGTCCTCTGCTTAAGGTAGTTGAACATTTTTGACAGATGACTTTGCGCTGGTCAATTGGATGTTGTTTAAAAAAATGCCAGACTGCACTCTTTCTAGCATCGGATACCTTTTCAGGCATTGCAGACTGAGCTTTAACCGGATGGCCACGCTGTCCTCCAACAGGTTTTGGCTTTGCCACGCGTTTTGGGCAAGATACGGGCCCGGCAGATGGAACCTGTTGCGATGTTGATGCCTGCTGCGGCCCCTCCTCCTCCGCTTCAGAACTGCTGCCGCCTGCACCCTGTTCCCCCAATGGCTGCCAGTCGGGGTCAAGAACTGGGTCATCTATTACCTCTTCTTGTAGCTCATGTGCAACTTCGTCTGTGTCACCGTGTCGGTCGGTGGTATAGCGTTCGTGATGGGGCAACATAGTCTCATCAGGGTCTGATTCTTGATCATTACCCTGCGAGGGCAATGTTGTGGTCTGAGTCAAAGGACCAGCATAGTAGTCTGGCTGTGGCTGTGCATCAGTGCACTCCATGTCAGATTCAACTTGTAATGGGCATGGACTGTTAACTGCTTCACTTTCTAAGCCAGGGACGGTATGTGTAAAGAGCTCCATGGAGTAACCCGTTGTGTCGCCTGCTGCATTCTTCTCTGTTGTTGTTTTTGCTGAAGAGGACAAGGAAGCAACTTGTCCCTGACCGTGAACATCCACTAACGACGCGCTGCTTTGACATTTACCAGTTTCACGAGAGGAGGCAAAAGAGCTAGAGGCTGAGTCAGCAAGATAAGCCAAAACTTGCTCTTGCTGCTCCGGCTTTAAAAGCGGTTTTCCTACTCCCAGAAAAGGGAGCGTTCGAGGCCTTGTGTAGCCAGACGACGAACCTGGCTCCACAGCTCCAGACTTAGGTGCAATATTTTTTTTCCCACGACCAGCTGATGCTCCACCACTACCACTACCCTCATTACCAGCTGACAATGAACGCCCCCGGCCACGACCTCTTCCACCAGACTTCCTCATTGTTTTAAAAACGTAACCAAACTAACGGTATTTGTTGCTGTCACACAACTTACACGGTGAGCTATAACTTCAGTATGATTTAGCTACCCCTTTACAGGTGAGTGAGACCACAACGAAAATCAGGCACAATGTTACACACTCTGTTGTTGGTGGCAACAAATGAGAGAGATGCCACACACGCAGGACTGTCACTGAAGCACAAATGTAAATATTAATCTCCCACTGATTTGATTTTTTTTTTTTTCAGGGAGACTTTAGGAAAAAAAAATAATAGAATAAAATGATTTTTTCAGGAAGAATTTAGAAACCAAATAAAATAAAATGATTTTTTCTGGGAGAATTTAGAAAAGAAATAAAACAAAAAAAGGCTTTCTATGGCCCACTGAGTGAGAGATGACGCACACAGGAGTCAGGAGTGGCACACAAGCCCAGAGGCCAATATTTATCTCCCACTGATTGATGTAGTGATTTTTTCAGGTAGATTTTGGAACCCAAATCAAGCTAAAAAAATAATAGGCTTTCTATGGCCCACAATTGGAGAGAGAGAGAGAGATGGCACACCCAGGAGTCAAGACTGGCACACAAGCAGAAAGGGCAATATTAATCTCCCACTGATTTGATTATTTTTTTTTTTCAGGGAGACTTTAGGAAAAAAAAATAATAGAATAAAATGATTTTTTCAGGAAGAATTTAGAAACCAAATAAAATAAAATGATTTTTTCAGGGAGAATTTAGAAAACAAATAAAACAAAAAAAGGCTTTCTATGGCCCACTGAGTGAGAGATGACGCACACAGGAGTCAGGAGTGGCACACAAGCCCAGAGGCCAATATTTATCTCCCACTGATTGATGTAGTGATTTTTTCAGGTAGATTTTGGAACCCAAATCAAGCTAAAAAAATAATAGGCTTTCTATGGCCCACAATTGGAGAGAGAGAGAGAGATGGCACACCCAGGAGTCAAGACTGGCACACAAGCAGAAAGGGCAATATTAATCTCCCACTGATTTGATTTTTTTTTTTTTTCAGGGAGATTTTAGGAAAAAAAAATAATAGAATAAAATGATTTTTTCAGGAAGAATTTAGAAACCAAATAAAATAAAATGATTTTTTCAGGGAGAATTTAGAAAACAAATAAAACAAAAAAAGGCTTTCTATGGCCCACTGAGTGAGAGATGACGCACACAGGAGTCAGGAGTGGCACACAAGCCCAGAGGCCAATATTTATCTCCCACTGATTGATGTAGTGATTTTTTCAGGTAGATTTTGGAACCCAAATAAAGCTAAAAAAATAATAGGCTTTCTATGGCCCACAATTGGAGAGAGAGAGAGAGATGGCACACCCAGGAGTCAAGACTGGCACACAAGCAGAAAGGGCAATATTAATCTCCCACTGATTTGATTTTTTTTTTTTTTCAGGGAGACTTTAGGAAAAAAAAATAATAGAATAAAATGATTTTTTCAGGAAGAATTTAGAAACCAAATAAAATAAAATGATTTTTTCAGGGAGAATTTAGAAAACAAATAAAAGAAAAAATAGGCTTTCTATGGCCCACGGAGTGAGAGATGACGCACACAGGAGTCAGGAGTGGCACACAAGCCCAGAGGCCAATATTGTTCTCCCAATGATTGATGTAGTGATTTTTTCAGGTAGATTTTGGAACCCAAATCAAGCTAAAAAAATAATAGGCTTTCTATGGCCCACAATTGGAGAGAGAGAGAGAGATGGCACACCCAGGAGTCAAGACTGGCACACAAGCAGAAAGGGCAATATTAATCTCCCACTGATTTGATTTTTTTTTTTTTCCAGGGAGACTTTAGAAAAAAAAAATAATAAAAAAAAAAATGATTTTTTCAGGAAGAATTTAGAAACCAAATAAAATAAAAATGATTTTTTCTGGGAGAATTTATAAAACAAATAAAACAAAAAATAGGCTTTCTATGGCCCACTGAGTGAGAGATGACGCACACAGGAGTCAGGAGTGGCACACAAGCCCAGAGGCCAATATTTATCTCCAACTGATTGATTTATTGATTTTTTCAGGTAGAATTTAGAACCCAAATCAACCAAAAACATAAATAGGCTTTCTATGGCCCACTATTTGTGAGAGAGATGGCACGCTCAGGACTGGCACACAAGCCCAGAGGCCAATATTAATCTCCCACTTTTTATTTTTTTTCAGGGAAAATTTATAAACCCAATAAAAAAAATAATAAATAGGCTTTCTATGGCCCACTATCTGAGAGAGAGAGAGATGGCACGCTTAGGACTGGCACACAAGCCCAAAGGCCAATATTAATCTCCCTTTTTATTTTCAGGGAGAATTTATAAAACCAAAAAAAATAAATAAATAGGCTTTCTATGGCCCACTATTTGTGAGAGAGATGGCACGCTCAGGACTGGCACACAAGCCCAGAGGCCAATATTAATCTCCCACTTTTTTTTTTTTGTTCCAGGTAAAATTTATAAACCCAATAAAAAAAATAATAAATAGGCTTTCTATGGCCCACTATCTGAGAGAGAGAGATGGCACGCTTAGGACTGGCACACAAGCCCAAAGGCCAATATTAATCTCCCACTGATTGATTTATTGATTTTTTCAGGTAGAATTTAGAACCCAAATAAAGCAAAAAAAAAAAAATAGGCTTTCTATGGCCCACTGAGTGAGTGATGATGCACACAGGAGTCAGGAGTGGCACACAAGCCCTGAGGCCAATATTTTTCTCCCACTGATTGATGTAGTGATATTTTCAGGTAGATTTTAGAACCCAAATCAAGCAAAAAAATAAATAGGCTTTCTATGGCCCACTACTGAGAGATGGCACACACAGGAGTCAAGAGTGGCACACAAGCCCTGAGGCCAATATTTTTCTCCCACTGATTGATGTAGTGATTTTTTCAGGTAGATTTTATAACCCAAATCAAGCAAAGAAACAAATAGGCTTTCTATGGCCCACTGAGTGAGAGATAGCACACACAGGGATGGCACTCTAGCAGAAATGTCAATCTTAATCTCCCACAAAAAAAAAAAAAAAACAGGGAGTGTCCAACAATTACTATCTCCCTGCAGTAATCTCAGCCAGGTATGGCAGGCAGCAATAAGGAGTGGACTGATGCACAAATTAAATAAAAAGTGTGGACAAACAAAAAAGATAGCTGTGCAGAAAGGAAGGAACAAGAGGATTTGTGCTTTGAAAAAAGCAGTTGGTTTGCACAGCGGCGTACACACAGCAATGCAGCTATCAGGGAGCCTTCTAGGGCAGCCCAATGAGCTACAGCGCTGAGGGGAAAAAAAAAAATGTAGCTTCAACTGTCCCTGCACACCGAAGGTGGTGTTGGGCAGTGGAAATCGCTACAGCACAAGCGGTTTGGTGGTTAATGGACCCTGCCTAACGCTATCCCTGCTTCTGACGAAGCGGCAGCAACCTCTCCCTAAGCTCAGATCAGCAGCAGTAACATGGCGGTCGGCGGGAACGCCCCTTTATAGCCCCTGTGACGCCGCAGACAGCAAGCCAATCACTGCAATGCCCTTCTCTAAGATGGTGGGGACCAGGACCTATGTCATCACGCTGCCCACACTCTGCGTTTACCTTCATTGGCTGAGAAATGGCGCTTTTCGCGTCATTGAAACGCGACTTTGGCGCGAAAGTCGCGTACCGCATGGCCGACCCCGCACAGGGGTCGGATCGGGTTTCATGAAACCCGACTTTGCCAAAAGTCGGCGACTTTTGAAAATGAACGACCCGTTTCGCTCAACCCTACCCCTTGCCATTGTTATCTGATTTGTTTGCTAGGATTAAGGGGGCTAGTTGGTTCACCAAGATAGATCTTCGTGGTGCGTATAATCTTGTGCGTATTAAGGCTACGTTCACACTAGCGTTCGGCTAGTGTGCGTCGCGCTAGCGTCGGGCGACGCAGCGGCGACGCACGCGTCATGCGCCCCTATGTTTAACATGGGGGACGCATGCGTTTTTGTTTGTTGCGTTTTCCGACACGTGCGTCTTTTTTGACGCTAGCGTCGGACCAAGAAAACGCAACAAGTTGCATTTTTCTTGCGTCCGATTTTCGTCAAAAAACGACGCACGCGTCGAAAAACGCAGCGTTTTTGCGTGCGTTTGCACGCGTTTTTTGGTGCGTTGTGCGTCGCGTCGCCGACGCAGCGGCACACAACGCTAGTGTGAATGTAGCCTAAGCGAGGCAATGAGTGGAAAACTGCATTTAATACACCTGAGGGCCATTTTGAGTATCTAGTAATGCCATTCGGACTTGCCAATGCTCCATCAGTGTTTCAGTCCTTTATGCATGACATCTTCCGAGAGTACCTGGATAAATTCCTGATTGTGTACTTAGATGACATTTTGATCTTCTCGGATGATTGGGAGTCTCATGTGAAGCAGGTCAGAACGGTGTTTCAGGTCCTGCGTGCTAATTCTTTGTTTGTGAAGGGATCAAAGTGTCTCTTTGGTGTTCAGAAGGTTTCATTTTTGGGGTTCATCTTTTCCCCTTCTACTATCGAGATGGATCCTGTTAAGGTCCAAGCCATCCATAATTGGACTCAGCCGACATCTCTGAAACGTCTGCAAAAGTTCCTGGGCTTTGCTAATTTTTATCGTCGCTTCATCTGCAATTTTTCTAGTATTGCTAAACCATTGACCGATTTGACCAAGAAAGGTGCTGATTTGGTCAATTGGTCTTCTGCTGCGGTGGAAGCTTTTCAAGAGTTGAAGCGTCGTTTTTCTTCTGCCCCTGTGTTGTGTCAACCAGATGTTTCGCTTCCGTTCCAGGTCAAGGTTGATGCTTCTGAGATTGGAGCAGGGGCTGTTTTGTCGCAGAGAAGTTCTGATTGCTCGGTGATGAAGCCATGCGCCTTCTTTTCCAGGAAGTTTTCGCCTGCTGAGCGTAATTATGATGTGGGCAATCGAGAGTTGCTGGCCATGAAGTGGGCATTCGAGGAGTGGCGTCATTGGCTTAAAAGAGCTAAGCATCACGTGGTGGTCTTGACTGATCATAAGAACTTGACTTATCTCGAGTCCGCCAAGCGGTTGAATCCTAGACAAGCTCGTTGGTTGTTGTTTTTTGCCCGTTTTGACTTTGTGATTTCATACCTTCCGGGCTCTAAAAATGTGAAGGCGGATGCTCTGTCTAGGAGTTTTGTGCCCGACTCTCCGGGTGTATCTGAGCCGGCGGGTATCCTCAAAGAGGGAGTAATTGTGTCTGCCATCTCCCCTGATTTGCGGCGGGTGCTGCAAAAATTTCAGGCTAATAAACCTGATCGTTGCCCAGCGGAGAAACTGTTTGTCCCTAATAGGTGGACGAATAAAGTTATCTCTGAGGTTCATTGTTCGGTGTTGGCTGGTCATCCTGGAATCTTTGGTACCAGAGAGTTAGTGGCTAGATCCTTTTGGTGGCCATCTCTGTCGCGGGATGTGCGTACCTTTGTGCAGTCCTGTGGGATTTGTGCTCGGGCTAAGCCCTGCTGTTCTCGTGCCAGTGGGTTGCTTTTGCCCTTGCCGGTCCCGAAGAGGCCTTGGACACATATCTCTATGGATTTTATTTCAGATCTTCCTGTCTCTCAAAAGATGTCAGTCATTTGGGTGGTCTGTGATCGCTTCTCTAAGATGGTTCATTTGGTACCCTTGTCTAAATTGCCTTCCTCCTCTGATTTGGTGCCATTGTTTTTCCAGCATGTGGTTCGTTTGCATGGCATTCCAGAGAATATCGTTTCTGACAGAGGTTCCCAGTTTGTTTCGAGGTTTTGGTGAGCCTTTTGTGGTAGGATGGGCATTGACTTGTCTTTTTCCTCGGCTTTCCATCCTCAGACAAATGGCCAGACCGAACGAACCAATCAGACCTTGGAAACATATCTGAGATGCTTTGTTTCTGCTGATTAGGATGATTGGGTGTCCTTTTTGCCTTTGGCTGAGTTCGCCCTTAATAATCGGGCCAGCTCGGCTACCTTGGTTTCAACGTTTTTCTGCAACTCTGGGTTCCATCCTCGTTTCTCTTCAGGGCAGGTTGAGTCTTCGGACTGTCCTGGTGTGGATACTGTGGTGGACAGGTTGCAGCAGATTTGGACTCATGTAGTGGACAATTTGACTTTGTCCCAGGAGAAGGCTCGACGTTTCGCTAATCGCAGACACTGTGTGGGTCCCCGACTTCGGGTTGGGGACTTGGTTTGGTTATCTTCTCGTCATATTCCTATGAAGGTTTCCTCTCCTAAGTTTAAACCTTGTTTTATTGGTCCGTATAGGATTTCTGAGGTTCTTAATCCTGTGTCTTTTCGTCTGACCCTTCCAGATTCATTTTCCATACATAACGTATTCCATAGGTCATTGTTGCGGAGATACGTGGCACCTATGGTTCCATCTGTTGATCCTCCTGCCCCGGTTTTGGTGGAGGGGGAGTTGGAGTATATTGTGGAGAAGATTTTGGATTCTCGTGTTTCAAGGCGGAAACTCGAGTATCTGGTTAAGTGGAAGGGTTATGCTCAGGAAGATAATTCCTGGGTCTTTGCCTCTGATGTCCATTCTCCCGATCTTGTTCGTGCCTTTCATATGGCTCATCCTGGTCGTCCTGGGAGCTCTGGTCAGGGTTCGGTGACCCCTCCTCAAGGGGGGGGTACTGTTGTGAATTCTGTGGCAGAGCTCCCTCCTGTGGTCACAAGTGGTAATTCGGCTGGTTCTCTCTGTGAGCTTCCGTTGGTGGAGGAAAGTGGTACTGCGGCTTCTGAGTTTCCTTCCTCAGGTGATGTGGTGAAGTCGTTAGGTGCTTCTCTATTTAACTCCACCTAGTGCTTTGATCCTGGCTTCCAGTCAATGTTCTAGTATTGGACCTGTTTCCTCCTGGATCGTTCCTGTGGCCTTCTGCTCTGCATAGCTAAGTTCCTCTTTGCTATTTGTTTGCTGTTGTTTTCTGTCCAGCTTGTCTATTTGTTTTTTTACTGCTTGCTGGAAGCTCTGGGATGCAGAGGGTGTACCTCCGTGCCGTTAGTTCGGTACGGAGGGTCTTTTTGCCCCCTTTGCGTGGTTTTTGTAGGGTTTTGTGTTGACCGCAAAGTTACCTTTCCTATCCTCGCTCTGTTCAGAAAGTTGGGCCTCACTTTGCTAAATCTATTTCATCTCTACGTTTGTCTTTTCATCTTAACTCACAGTCATTATATGTGGGGGCTGCCTTTTCCTTTGGGGTATTTCTCTGAGGCAAGGTAGGCTTATTTTCTATCTTCAGGCTAGCTAGTTTCTCAGGCCGTGCCGAGTTGCATAGGCAGCGTTAGGCGCAATCCACGGCTGCCTTTAGTGTGGTTTGAGAGGATTAGGGATTGCGGTCAACAGAGTTCCCACGTCTCAGAGCTCGTTCTTGTTTTTGGGTTATTGCCAGGTCACTGTATGTGCGCTAACCTCTATGTCCATTGTGGTACTGAATTACCTTTCATAACAGGCTAGCAGCCATAAATCATGCAGCTAAGTCAACAAAAACTAAATCTCCGACCACTCTCAAATACTCGGAGACCACCCGAGCGTGCTCGGGAAATCTAAGCAACGAGTATACTCTTTCATTACTAGTTATCAATAATAAATTCTCAGGTGATCCCCTTGAATGTAGGAGAAGAGTTATTTCTACACAAGAATAATGCACACTGCCTGAAGTAAAGACTATGTTTCCAAAAACAAAAGGCAATCACTCTAAAAAATGTGAGCCTATAATACAGGATGTAAAGATAACATATAAGACATTCTATACAGTATGTTTACTTTGAGTGTTCATTAGTGATGAGTGAGTATGCTCGTTACCCGAGTTTCTCCAAGCATGCTCAGGTGGTCTCTGAGTAGTTCAGCATACTCGGAGATTTAGTTTATGTTGATGCAGCTGCACGATTTGTGGCTGCTAGACAGCTTGAATACATGTGGGGATTGCCTATTTGTTAGGCAATCCCCACATGTATTCAACCTGTCTAGCAGCCGCAAATCATGCAGCTGCGTCGCCATAAACTAAATCTCCAAGCACGTTGAAATACTCGGAGACCACCTGAGCATGCTCTGAGAAACTCGAGTAATGAGCATACTCGCTCATAAATAGTGTTCAAGCATCCACATTAAAAGGTATATTCTGAAGTTTAAAAAATTGATTTAATTAGTTAGACCACATAAAAATAAGCAATCTTAAAATGTTCTTGTTTTAGCTATGTGATGTCATTCTTCTGCAATGAGAGCTTTTATCTTTCATAGTGTATAGCTGATTTCCATGGATCTTTGCCACTAGTGCCTATCCAGACCCTGATTGAGTGAGTGAAGTAGCTACATTCCATTTACCTTTGAATATCTCAATCACCTCTCTCCTGTCCATTTATTTCTATACAGCAGTAAGCTGATAACATCACTCCCTCTCATCTCTTGGTACAGTTTACTAATTCACAGCCCATAACATTTGCTTCTCCTAATGAAGTTCTCCTAATCACGGCTCTCTCTGTCTGGAGCCCTGTGTTTGTTCAAATGCCCTGTTATCATAGCATATTAATTGATACCAGTGTTTCCTCAGAAAAAAAAATGCTGATAGTTGAATGATCTACAGCAGACCTTGCTATGTTCTACTAATACCATATCTCTGCTTCTCACTAGAACTGTCAATCATGGAGCAGAGCCCATCCTGCCAAAAACCAGGAAGGAAGGAGGGTGAAAAGCTCTGAGCTGCTCAAGAGACAACTTGAGTGTAACCCTTTAAGGATTCTTTTTAGATTATAAACCAGGGGTGTCAAACTGCATTCCTCGAGGGCTGCAAACAGGTCATGTTTTCAGGATTTCCTTGTACTGCACAGGTGATAATTTAATCACCTACACACATAATGATTGCAGCACCTTGTTCAATGCTAAGGAAATCTTGAAAACACGCATGGTTTGCTGCCCTCGAGGAATGCAGTTTGACACCCCTGTTATAAACTGTAAGCCTTTATTTTTCAGAAATAGTACCACTCTAACACAAGGACTTTGCTTGAAACAACAGCTCATCCCCATTTCTAAGAATGATTTATAGGGGATTATTTCTTGGTTCCTTCACAATAAAGCATTCACATTTGGCTAAACCAAATGGTAAATGGAGGATCCACAGTAACATTATTTGTCTTTTTGTTAATGGCAAATCAAAACTGTTTCAAACAAAATACTTTACACCTTTACATAGTAAATTCTGCACACCCTGCTGTTTGACTTTCAGATATTTGCTAATTCTTTTATTAAAATTGACCACACAAATGAGCAGACAGCCCAATTTGCTGTCACATTTCATTACTTAGCTTTATTTTCTCTACATCAACCACGTAGCTCATATAGTCTTTAAATCGGCCATATAATAATTGTTCACATTTCATAGTTATACAGTAGCTGCATCCCAATCAAGCGAACTAAAATGTAATTAGACTGTTATGACCACTGACTCATATATTCCCTAAACCACAAAGCTGTGGACTTGTGTCGTTCTTTTTATTCCATCACATACATATTCCTGGCTCATGGGATAGCCAAGGCACAGATTGTCGTTGTGTTTTCTTCTAGTGTAATCATAAACAGTGACTGCACTTTTTATGGAGCTTGCTGTTCAGTGAAATCCATGTGCCAGTTCCATCAAAATATTTTAATCAGATATGAATCATTAAAATACTAATTCAGAAAAGACCGAATTTAGAAGAGCAAGATCTGTAATAGTAGAAAAAAACAATATTCCTAGTGGGCTACAATTGTTTCATAAAGTATCAGATATATTGAGTAAATGTGTCATATACCTACTTTTCCTTTCAACAGTTAGGTAATAAGTAGTGATGAGTGAGCAGTAAACTGCTTGGGTGCTCAGTACTCTAGTCGAGCACGTCAGATTGCCCGGGTGCTCGGTTCTCTTGTCGAGCACGTCAGACTGCTCAGGTGCTCTTCGCACAATGTACGTCACTGAAGATGTTGAGCATTTTTTCAGAAGACCTGTACTCGGGCAGGAGGGAGACATCACACAATTGTCCAGGAGACCTGCAGGAGAGAGAGACTGACTATTTACAGTTCCAGTGCTGCGGCTCAGATTAAAATGAGGGACCCAAGCACTCGAGCACCATGTGATCGATAATCGGCACTGCTCGGTACTCGATCGAGCATCGAGCAGTGGCACACTCCCCCATCACTAGTATTAAGTTTTGCTAAAAATATAGTGGAGTAAATTTCCACAGCATAAAATGCCAATAGAGGGTAAATACAGTCAACCGGCAATTCTACTGTGTGCTTTTATCAGTTAAAATTATTAGAATTTGCTTAATAGGGTTTGTAAAAGAGTTAAAGTGCAAAATTGTTAACTGGCAATCTGTCTGATTTTATGAAGATTTGCTAGCCAAGTTGGCATAGAGAGACTTATAGGCCATGCAATGCATAACGGGAAATTAAATAGGCTTTTCACAGAGGAAGAAAGCAGGGACTAGTGTGCTACCTAAGAATCCAAAAAGTCAACATGGACCCTTTAAAGATCCTTGCTATATTACTTTGCATATACAGCCAAACCAGAGCCTCAATTTGTAAATGGGGGTTCTGGATTGGCTTTATATCTTAAGCCTAAAGGTACCTTCACACATAACGATTTTGTTAACAATATCGTTGCTTTTTGGCCACCCCCCCCTAAAAAAATATATCTCCGGCATTCTGATTTTGATGTGTTGAACTTTTATGGAAGCAGTGACATCAAATATGCATATTTTTCCATGTTTTACTTTTTCTTTTGTTGACTGGGGAAAATGGCGGGGTGATTCAAATTTTTATCTTTTTCTTTATATATTTTTAAAACCTTTGTTTTCTACTTTTTACTTTATTTGCTAGTCCTCTTAAAAAACGTGAACATGCAATCGCTTGATAGCATGTACTATATACAGTAACATCAATGTTTTGCTTTATGTAGTATAAATGACTGTCTCCTATGTTGCCCAGCTAGTCTGGATGTCATAGAAGAGATCACATCAAAGCTCAACACATGCAGAATAGGGTTATGTTCTAGAATATTATATGTTGCCCTTTGCAGTACAATAGCTCATCATAATGCACAATTCCACCTGCTTTGGTGGTGGAAGTGTGTTCCCTTACATCTTGGGACCCCATGCTGCTGCACAAGTTGCACCAATGGTGTGTTCACTCCTAGACAGGAGGCATTGATCTATAGCCCGGCTGCCACAGCAACCCATCTTCACCCAACAATCCAGGTGGGTCAATGGGTGCCCGAGCTAACGTCCAGGCTACATCATGTCACTTAACAACTTTACAACCTTTGATGTATCGATACGTCCAGGTCGGTATGTACTTACTGACCTTGAACATATGGATACGTCCAGACGATTTGCAGCACAGGAGCTGTGCAAGTGCGTGTTATCGCCACCGGGTTATCAGCTGATTTCACAGCTGATACCACGCATTCACTGCCAGGAGCATTGCCCGCACTATTCCCAGCAAATGAACCCCCTAAATGCTGCAATTGATATCAATAGCAGCTTTTAGAAGGAAGGCAAAGGGAGCTCCCTCTACCCTTTGAACTGCGCCCACGCAATGTCATCAGTAAACACAGGGGTCCTATCGTTGCCATGTCATTATGACGACATCTGGATTACCAGGCTCTAGCAAGTTATCGTATATACTCGTCTATAAGCAGAGTTTTTCAGCACATTTTTTTGTGCTGAAAACACCCCCATTGGCTTATACACGAGTCACGGTACAAATTGCCAGTGGGGGAGGGGTGGCAGCGGATTGCCAGGAGCCGGCGCACACATCATACTCACCTACCTGTGCGCCCTCGGTGCTGGCACTGCATCTCACATGGTACTGCTCATTAAGGTGATGAATATAGACGTGTCTCCTCTCCCATTGGGGTGGAGCGCATATTCATCAACTTAATGAGCAGTACCATGTGACTGCTGAGCACAGAAAGAGCTGCAGGCAGGCGCCAGCAGCCGGAACGAGATGCAGTGCCAGCACCCAGGGCGCGCAGGTAGGTGAGTGTGATCTTTTGTTTTTTCAATAGGAAACATGCACACAGGGATAGGAAAAAAGGAGGCATGCATACAATGACAGAACTGGGGAGGCATTCATACCAGGACAGGGAAGGGGGAGGCATGCACACAGGGACTGAACAGGGGAGGCATGTATACAGGGACTGAACAGGGGAGGCATGCATACAGGGGCAGGGATAGGGAGGCATTCATACCAGGACAGGGAAGGGGGAGGCATGCATACAATGACAGGGACAGTGTTACAGAACTGCAACACAGAACTAGGATAGAAGGGGGAAAACTGACCCTGCACTGAGACTAAGCTGATACCCTATGATGGAGTGGGCGACCCATTCCTTGCAAAAAGACCCACCGACGATCCTATGTTAATCTCAGAGAAGACCTATAGATAGGGGGAAGGAGGTCCCTGAAAGATCTAAGGACTGCATATAAAAAAAGGTCACTTCCTAATAGAAATCACAGAGAAGGCTGCAGAAACCAACTGAAAACAGAAACTAAGGATAGCAGAACCAGAGATCCCAGAACTGCATAAAATCCAACACAGAAAGCTATCAAAGCACCTAGCCAGAACTCTGGCGGACTAACACTGTTGTCCAGCAAAGAATGGGAGGCAGGTGCTGGGTACTAAAGGGTGATACAATCACCTGACCTAAGGCAACCCAGTACCACGGGAAAAAGACCAGCAGCCAGAAAACCACAACAAGATGGCGGATGGTCAAAAACAAAACAGATTCTAACTGTACCTCCCCTTTTATGAGGATCCTCCTGATCCTCTTGGCCGAGCCTTATTCGGAAATCTCCTGTGAAAAGCCTTAATCAGCCTTGAGGCCAAGACGTCCTCAGCTTTCACCCAGGAATTATCCTCAGGACGGAAACCCTTCCAGGACACAAGATAATGCACCCTTCCTCTGTGCCACCTGGAATCTAAAATGCGTGAAATCTCAAACTCGCCATCCTCATCAACTGGGGGAACAGTCGGCATCGCCTCCTTATCTGGTATGTCAAATTTCTTCAGTAAAGATACATGAAAAACTGAATTAATTTTCCAGGACGAGGGGATGTCTAATCTCACTGCTGCCGAGTTGACAACCTGAACCACTGTGAAGGGTCCTACAAACTTAGGCCCCAGTTTTTTCGAAGGGATCTTCAAACACAGATTCCTAGAAGACCACCAGACCATGTCCTCAACTGCAAACAATGCCTCCCTTATTTTCTTGTCAAAATATTTCTCTGACCTCCTATTTGCCTCCTTCAGATTATGGTGTACATTGGTCCAAACTCTGTCCAAATTTCCAGAAAAACTCTCCTCCTCAGGCACCGCTGCCCCAATCTTTGAAAATGGACCGAAAGATGCCTCCCTGTACAGCAAAAAAATAACACCCAGCTGAGGAAAACGTATGATTATTAAGAGCAAACTCAGCTAGTGGTAGATATTCCGACCACATCTACCGATTGTCAGCAATAAAACATCTCAAAAACTGCTTGACGTCCTGGTTCTTCCTTTCGGTCTGTCCATTGGACTCCAGATGATAACCTGACGAAAATGACAAATGAACCTTTAATCTGTCACAAAAAGCACGCCAAAAGAGAGCCACAAACTATGCTTCTCTATCAGAAACAATGCCCGTGGGAACCTCATGGAACCTGACAATCTCTTTCACAAATGCCTTAGCTAGAGTCTTGATGCAGGGTAATTTATTGAATGGAACCAGGTGACACCTCTTACTAAACCGGTCCACAACTCAGATGACAGAAAAACCCTCAGAGACTGGCAGATCGGTGATAAAATCCATAGCAAGATGTGACCATGGCGAACTAGGAACCTCCAAAGGGCACAGCAACCCTGGAGCCGGGGCATGTGAGACCTTCAACCTAACGCACACAGTACACTGATGCACCCACTTGATGATTTCTCTTTGCCATCCTGGCCACCAGAAACTTCGACCGATCGACTTTCTAGAAATTCCTGGATGACAACCGAGACTCATGACATTCAGCAAACAAAGCTCTCCACAAGGCTCTAGGCACAAACAATTTACCATAGGGAGTGTTAGTTGGTGCAGCATTCTGGGCCTCCAGGATGCTACTCTCCAACTCAGTATCCTATGCTGCCACCACCACCCCTTTCTGCAAAATACATTCCTACTTCTCAGTATTAACTGCCGGAGAGAAACTACGAGACAAAGCATCCGCTTTAACATTCTTTGTCCCATGAATATATGTTACGGAGAAATGAAACCGGGCAAAAACAGTGCCCACCTAGCTTGACGGGCATTCAAACGTTTCGCAGCATCCAGATATATCAGATTCTTATGATCAGTAAAAACCTGTATCGGATGTCTAGCCCCTCCAAAAAATGTCGCCAATGCTCAAACGTGAGTTTAACGGCCAGCAACTCTCTGTTTCCAACATCATAGAAGAGCTCAGTCTCTGAATGTTTTTAGAAAAGAAAGCACAGGGATGCACCTCATCCTCTCCCTCCTGGGACAGAACTGCCCCCACCCCTACTGAAGAGGCATCAACCTCTACCAGAAATGGCTTGGTCTCATCTGTCTGGATCAAAACAAGAGCAGAGCTAAACCTCTCCTTGAGATGCTCAAAAGCCTCAACAGCCTCAGAGGACCATTGAACAGTATTAGAACCATTCTTGGTGAAATTAGTTATAGGTTTAGCGATCACAGAAAAATTATTTTTGAATTTTCTATAATAATTAGCAAACCCTAAAAATCTCTGAACCGATTTCAAAGATTCAGGCCTAGGCCACTCCAATACCACCTGATCCTTCACCGGGTCCATCTCAAACCCATCACTGGAGAAAGGTTACCCCAAAAAGCTCATTTTTTGTACCACAAACTTGCACTTCTCCAATTTAGCAAAGAGTGAACTTTCGCTCAAAATCTGTAGAACTTTGCGGACTCTCTGCCAATGCAACTCCAGATCGGATGAGTAGATTAAAATATCATCCAAATAAACAATAACACTCCTACCGATCAACGGCCTCAGAATGTCATTAATGAAATTTTGAAAAAACGAAGGCCCATTAGTAAGGCCAAAAGGCATCACCAGACACTCAAAATGACCTTCTGGGGTATTAAAGGCTGTCTTCCATTCATCGCCCTCCTTCACCCGCAGCAAATTATATGCCCCACGAAGGTCAATCTTAGAGAACCACTTTGCTCCGGTTAGTTGGTTAAACAAATCCGGAATCAGCGGCAATGGGTAAGGATTGCGCACAGTGATTTTATTAATCTCCTGAAAATCCAGACACGACCTAAGGCCCCCATCCTTCTTTTTGACAAAAAAGAATCCGTCAGCCACAGGGAACTTAGAGGGTCTTATATGACCTGCAGCTAAACTAGTCTGTAGGTATTCCTTTAAGGCCTCCCTCTCGGGAATCGTCAGATTAAATAAACGACTCTTAGGAAGTGTGGCACCTGGGACGAACTCAATAGTGCAGTCGTAATCTCTATGGGGTGGTAGAGCTTGCGACTCAACCTCCGAAAATACCCTCCAGAAATCTTGAATGGCTTCAGGTAGCTCCTTCTTCATAACAGCAGCAATGTGAACATTACAACAATTAACATAACACCCCTGACCACAGGACTTTATAGTACCAGACGACCAGTCCAGCAAAGGATTGTGCATTTTTAACCAGGGTAAACCCAGGACGACTGGGCAAGGTAATTTAGCAAGGACAAACAAGTCTACACAGTCCTGATGTTCCATATTCACAGTAAGTGGGAACCCGGTAAACTTTTGAGAAATTCACCCATGGTCCAGAGGAGTGTTATCAATAGCCACAACAGGAATAGGAGATGACAATGGTTCAGAATCAAACTTATATTTGTCTAGGAATTGTTGATCAATCAAATTAAGTGCAGAACCACAATCGACCATTACCTGAAAATCAATGGAATGACCATGATATGTGGTATTACCAGAAAAAAAAACTCCTGCGGATCGTAAAAATGCAATACGAACTGGAGTGTTACTCCTACTGACCTTTTTTTTCTTTCCTTAGGCGAACCTCACATTGCTTAATAAAATGGTCAACCTTACCACAATACAAGCATAGCCCTTCAGAAACCCTCTTCTCCCTAGCCTGGCAGTGAGAGGACATCGCCCCAAGTTGCATCAGTTACCCGCTGTCGACGGGGCTATCCTGAGAGATGGGGTTCAGCATTAAAAGAGCCTTCTCTTCAATCTGTCTGTCTCTCAATCTTCTATCCACATGGATAGCTAACTGCATAGCAGTTTCCAAAGTATCAGGTGCAGGATATGCAATGAGCAAATCTTTAACTATTTCACTCAAACCTGCTAAAAACTGACTCTTCAGCGCTGGGTCATTCCACCTGTCCTCTGCGGACCATCGTCTGACCTGGGTGCAATACCCCTCAGCATCAACAGAACCCTGTTTAAGCCATCTGAGCTCTGCCTCAGCTAATGTGACCCGATCAGGATCATCATATACGATCGTAACAACCCCATAGCAGAAAAAAATGCTTCTACTGATGTCAAACAAGGATCATCAGGATGTAATGAAAATGCCCAGATTTGGGGTTCATTGCGCAATAAAGACATAATAATCTCCACACGCTATAATTCACTCCCTGAGGATCTGGGTCTAAGCCGTAAATATAGTACACATGCATTTTTAAATGTAAATAATTCCTGCCGTTTACCAAAAAAAAAACTCAGGTAATCCTACCTTAGGTTCTTCAGAGCGTGCTCCAGGGTAATTAGTCACGTGCTGTTGCAGGTTGGCTACTTCCGAAGTTAACCCTTGCAATTGTTGAGCAAGTTCCTGGATGCTGCATATATTGAAGGAATCCGGGAGACAATTTTAGCACTAGGATAGAAGGGGGAAAACTGACCCTGCACTGAGACTAGGCTGATACCTTACGATGGAGTGGGCGACCCATTCTTTGCGAATAGACCCACCGACGATCCTAGGTTAATCTCAGCAAAGACCTATAGATAGGGGGAAGGAGGTCCCAGAAAAATCTAAGGACTTGGTATAAAAAAACAGGTCACCTCCTAATAGAAATCACAGCGAAGGCTGCAAAAACCAACTGAAAACAGAAACTAAAGATAGCAGAACCAGAGATCCCAGAACTGTATATATAAGGTATATATATATATATATATATATATATATATACATATATATAAAATAGATAGATTAAAAGCCGGCAAATGATCTGCCGCATACAGTATAGAATAGAATTGGTTAGAATAGAACAAATAGAATAGATATATACACGTAGAATTGATGTATATATATATGGCAGTGACACACACATATATATATCTTTATATTTCATAGACAGATAGATAGCAGAATAGTCGGTGAACTCGGCAGCGTGGGAAAAAGTTCCAAAACTTTCCCACGCCACAGAGTTCATTGACGGTCAGGCGAGAAGGTTGCGCGGGCAGTTTTTCATTCATTACACAGTGGTTTACACCCTGGCTGGTCTTATTAGCACCGCTCCTGGTTGTAAACTATTTAACCCCTAGAGATGGATTGCATCGTGGGACTTGACTGTACGGCGGACAGGTATGGGATATTGTTGCTTTTGTATTTTGTATTTTTTATAGAACGAGGGCTTTGCTTGCATTGAGAGTGTAATAAAGATGGAAAACCTGTATGACATTAACCCATTATTGCCCCATATGCCACTGCTGCAGGTCAATGGGAAGAGAGAGACTAAGTTCTGGAATTGGCACATCTTACAGATGTACCTTTTCTGGGGTGGCTGGGGGCTGATGTTTTTTGTCAGGGGGGCAATAACCATGGTCCCTCTCTCTAGGCTATTAATATCTGTCCGCAGTAACTGGCTTTCCCTCTCTGGCGCAGAAAATTGCTCCCACGCCAGTTTTTTCCATGAATACATTCTTTTATTAAATACATACAGGTCCCACATTTTACACACACATACTACTAACAGTATTAGACACTGACATCTATAAATCTAACTGTTCTGCAATGGTTTACTGTATGTAAACCACGTCTCCTATAATGTTGGCTTCTGCAATGATTGTACAGAAGCCGACAAATGAATTATCGGCTATTCTGCTATCTATATCTCTATGAAATATAAAGATATATATGTGTGTCACTGACATACAGTATATACAGTATATATATCTACACCTATTCTATGTGTATATGTAATCTATCTTTTATATTATAACCTGTCAGTGTGTTTTTTACATTAGCCGCATATGAATTGCCGGCTTTTCAAAGGACACCGATGCGAGTGCTGTGCAATTTTTTTTTTATTGCACCCATTGACTTCTACTGCAGGATGCATTCTGTTTTCTGATTACATTCGCAGCATGCTGTGATTCTTTTCCAGCCCAATAGTGATGCGATCCGAGCTGGAAAAAAAAACGCAGATGAGCACACAATCATAGATTAACATTGGTCAGAATTCAATCCGATTTTTTTATCGGATTGAATTAGTCCGATTTCATCTTAAGTGGGCATGAACCCTTAGGCTCGGCTTACATATGTACTGTGCTCTGCGCTGAGCACTTACAACCGAGTTTCCATGTAAATCTCTTAAAATATGTGATTCATACAGACCCTCCACTGAAAGATTCCCTATAATGAGGCAGATAAAGCACAGTGGACACCTTCTGACTTGTGATTCTACGGTGTCCTGTTTAGGTGTGCATGAAAATGTGGTCAGCCACTATGGTTGTGCACCTCTGAAAAAAGGACACTGCTGAACAGAGGCCAGATGAAGTCCAGAGTAACTATGCTGCCTCGTTATAGTGAATGGATCCATCCGGGGTTTCATCTGAATCACATCACTTGGAGATTTAGATGGAAACCCCTATATAAGTGCTCAATGTAGAGCACAGGATAAGTGTGATCCCAAATATTATGTAAAATGTTCCAAATAAAAGCTTCAACTCAATTCATAAAAAAACAAGTCACCACTCACGTCTGTCATCTGTCAATGGAAGTATAGGGGGCTTCCATGAAACTGGTATCAGAAAGACTTCAGAAAAGCCAAATTGCTCCTCTCCCCCCAAAAGAAATTCAGCAATTTCTGCTCTCCCATATCCAAGTGTCCCCTCCCTTTTGAGCACCAGTTTGACTAAACCACATTTAGCATCCACATGTTTGGCATTTCTGTAGCGATAAGAGCCTGCCTAATTCAGGTGTCTCCAGAAGCATGTGCTGGGTATATTGTACTGATAACTACAATATACTGGCCATTACCACATACAAGGGACTACAACATACTGGGGACTACAATAGCAGATTTGTTATGTTCACTCAGCAACATCCACTGCTGCTTGTTTCTCGAAAACACCCATGGAGTCAAAATTGTCACACCTGTAAATTCCAAAAGGGATAAAATTTCAAAAATGGTGTCACTTGAAGGAGGATTCTGCTCTTCTAGCACTTAGAGGCTCTGTATATGGCATCTGTAAACTATTCTATGAAAACCTGCACACCAGAAGACAAATACTGCCCTGACCCTCCCGAGTCTCTCCATATGACTAAGCAGTACTGCACAGACATATATGGGGTATTTCCACATTCAGCAAAAAATGTAAGACACATTTTTGAGCCATTTTTAACCACTTTCCCATGTGCAAATGTCAAATCTGGGGTTAAATCTACATTTTGGCTGTAAAAATGTAATAATTTTATGATTTATAATATGATCACTGCACCCCTAAATGAATTCATTGGGGGTGTAGTTTGTAAAATGTGATCACATAAGGGTGTTTCTGCTGTTCTGGCACCTTAGGGGCTCTACCAATGTGACATGGTACCCTCAAACTTTTCCTGCAAAATCTGAACTCCAATATGGCGATACTTCCCTTCTGAGTTTTGCATTGTGCCTTAAAAATAGTTTCTGGCCACATATGGGTATCGGTGTGCTCAGGAGAAATTGCACCACACATTTTCTTTTGATATCCTTGTGAAAATTTAAAAAATTGGGGCTAAAACAACATTTCTGTGGGATTTTTCTTATTTTATTTTTCATTTTCACAGATCAGCGTTGTAAACATCTGTGAAGCACCTGTGGGTTCATGGTGCTCACCGCTTGTCTAGATAAATTCCTTGAGGGGTCTGTTTTCCAAAATGGTGTCACTTGTGGGGGATTTGCACTGTTTATTCACATCAGGGGCACGCCAAACATGACATAACACCTGCAGACCATTCCAAAAGGGACAAGACACCCGCAGACCATTCCATCAAAGTCTGCATTCCAATTCATCACTTATTCATTTTTGAGTCCTGTCATGAGTCAAAATGGTACGTTTCCCCACATATGGGGCTTAAATAACATTTTTGTGTTAAAAATTAGATTTTTTATTTTCACAGCTCAACGTTTCAAACTTCTGTGAAGCACCTGGAGGTTCAAGGTGCTTTCGACACATCTAGATATAATTAATTGAGGGGTCTAGTTTCCAAAATTGGGGAAATTTCCCTTGTTTAGGCACATCAGGGTCTCTCCAAACGGAACATGGCGTCCGCTAATTATTCCAGCAAATTTTTCAAACGGTGGTCCTTCCCTTTCAAGCCCTACCGTGCGCCCAGACAATAATTTTGCCCCACATATGGGGTATCGTTGTACTCAGAAGAAATTTCACAACAATATATGTCCATTATATCATGCTACCTTTGTGAAAATAAAAAAATTGCTGATGTAAAGTAGTAAGAAATACGGGAAGGGGATTTGTAAGTAAAAATTGTACTTTATTATAAATCATAAATTAAAATGTTGAATTTAAATGAAATTATCATACATCATAAGATGTACATTGGATCATAGTGTGTGAGTTAATATTTTTAAAAGCACCACTATGATCCATTAATTCCCAAGTGAATATGTCTCAGAATTATGATATAGATGATATCCCAGCTAGGGTTGAGCGAAACGGGTCGAACATTTTCAAAAGTCGCCGACTTTTGGCTAAGTCGGGGTTTCATGAAACCCGATCCGACCCCTGTGCGGGGTCGGCCATGCGGTACGCGACTTTCGCGCCAAAGTCGCGTTTCAATGACGCGAAAAGCGCCATTTCTCAGCCAATGAAGGTAAACGCAGAGTGTGGGCAGCGTGATGACATAGGTCCTGGTCCCCACCATCTTAGAGAAGGGCATTGCAGTGATTGGCTTGCTGTCTGCGACGTCACAGGGGCTATAAAGAGGCGTTCCCGCCGACCGCCATCTTACTGCTGCTGATCTGAGCTTAGGGAGAGGTTGCTGCCGCTTTGTCAGAAGCAGGGATAGCGTTAGGCAGGGTCCATTAACCACAAAACCGCTTGTGCTGCAGCGATTTGCACTGTCCAACACCACCCTCGGTGTGCAGGGACAGTGGAAGTTTTTTTTTTTTTTTTTTTCCCCTCAGCGCTGTAGCTCATTGGGCTGCCCTAGAAGGCTACCTGATAGCTGCATTGCTGTGTGTACGCCGCTGTGCAAACCAACTGCTTTTTTCAAAGCACAAATCCTCTTGTTCCTTCCTTTCTGCACAGCTATCTTTTTTGTTTGTCCACACTTTTTATTTCATTTGTGCATCAGTCCACTCCTTATTGCTGCCTGCCATACCTGGCTGAGATTACTGCAGGCAGGGAGATAGTAGCTGCCTGCCATACCTGGCTGAGATTACTGCAGGCAGGGAGATAGTAATTGTAGGACATTCCCTGTTTTTTTTTTTTTTTTTTTTTTTTGGTGGGAGATTAAGATTGGCAATTTGGCATTTCTGCTAGAGTGCCATCCCTGTGTGTGCCATCTCTCTCACATAGTGGGCCATAGAAAGCCTTTTCATTTTTCTGTATTTTTTTTTGTGGGGTGTATAAATTCTCCCTGATAAAAATACAGTGGGAGATTAATATTGGCCTTTGGGCTTGTGTGCCAGTCCTGAGTGTGCCATCTCTCTCACAAATAGTGGGCCATAGAAAGCCTATTTTATTTTTTTTGGGGTTTTATAAATTCTCCCTGAAAAAAAGGGAGATTAATATTGGCCTCTGGGCTTGTGTGCCAGTCCTGAGCGTGCCATCTGTGCCAGCCCTGAGCGTGCCATCTCTCTCACAAATAGTGGGCCATAGAAAGCCTATTTATTTTTTTTTTTGGTTTTATAAATTCTCCCTGAAAAAAAGGGAGATTAATATTGGCCTCTGGGCTTGTGTGCCAGTCCTGAGCGTGCCATCTGTGCCAGCCCTGAGCGTGCCATCTCTCTCACAAATAGTGGGCCATAGAAAGCCTATTTAATTTTTTTTTTTGTTTTATAAATTTTCCCTGAAAAAAGGGAGATTAATATTGGCCTCTGGGCTTGTGTGCCAGTTGTGAGCGTGCCATCTGTGCCAGTCCTGAGCGTGCCATCTCTCTCACAAATAGTGGGCCATAGAAAGCCTATTTAAATTTTTTTTTGGTTTTATAAATTCTCCCAGAAAAAAAGGGAGATTAATATTGGCCTCTGGGCTTCTGTGCCAGTCCTGAGCGTGCCATCTGTGCCAGTCCTGAGCGTCCCATCTCTCTCACAAATAGTGGGCCATAGAAAGCCTATTTTATTTTTTTTGGGGGTTTTATAAATTCTCCCTGAAAAAAAGGGAGATTAATATTGGCCTCTGGGCTTGTGTGCCAGTCCTGAGCGTGCCATCTGTGCCAGCCCTGAGCGTGCCATCTCTCTCACAAATAGTGGGCCATAGAAAGCCTATTTATTTTTTTTTTTTGTTTTATAAATTTTCCCTGAAAAAAGGGAGATTAATATTGGCCTCTGGGCTTGTGTGCCAGTTGTGAGCGTGCCATCTGTGCCAGTCCTGAGCGTGCCATCTCTCTCACAAATAGTGGGCCATAGAAAGCCTATTTAAATTTTTTTTTGGCTTTATAAATTCTACCAGAAAAAAAGGGAGATTAATATTGGCCTTTGGGCTTCTGTGCCAGTCCTGAGCGTGCCATCTGTGCCAGTCCTGAGCGTCCCATCTCTCTCACAAATAGTGGGCCATAGAAAGCCTATTTTTTTTTTTTTTTGGGTTTTAGAAATTCTCCCTGGAAAAAAAAAGGGAGATTAATATTGCCCTTTGGGCTTGTGTGCCAGTACTAAGCGTTCCATCTCTCTCTCTCTCTCTCTCAGTCAGTGGGCCATAGAACGCCTATTTTTGGTTTTATTTGTTTTCTAAATTCTCCCTGAAAAAATCATTTTATTTTATTTGGTTTCTAAATTCTTCCTGATAAAATCACATTTTTTTTATTATTTTTTTTTCTAAAGTCTCCCTGAAAAAAAAAAAAAAAACAGTGGGAGATTAATATTGGCCTTTCTGCTTGTGTGCCAGTCTTGACTCCTGGGTGCGTCATCTCTCAGTCAGTGGGCCATAGAACGCCTATTTTTGGTTTTATTTGTTTTCTAAATTCTCCCAGAAAAAATCATTTTATTTTATTTGGTTTCTAAATTCTTCCTGATAAAATCACATTTTTTTTATTATTTTTTTTTCTAAAGTCTCCCTGAAAAAAAAAAAAAAAAACAGTGGGAGATTAATATTGGCCTTTCTGCTTGTGTGCCAGTCTTGACTCCTGGGTGCGTCATCTCTCAGTCAGTGGGCCATAGAACGCCTATTTTTGGTTTTATTTGTTTTCTAAATTCTCCCAGAAAAAATCATTTTATTTTATTTGGTTTCTAAATTCTTCCTGATAAAATCACATTTTTTTTATTATTTTTTTTTCTAAAGTCTCCCTGAAAAAAAAAAAAAAAAACAGTGGGAGATTAATATTGGCCTTTCTGCTTGTGTGCCAGTCTTGACTCCTGGGTGCGTCATCTCTCAGTCAGTGGGCCATAGAACGCCTATTTTTGGTTTTATTTGTTTTATAAATTCTCCCAGAAAAAATCATTTTATTTTATTTGGTTTCTAAATTCTTCCTGATAAAATCATATTTTTTTTATTATTTTTTTTTCTAAAGTCTCCCTGAAAAAAAAAAAAAAAAAACAACCAAAAAAAACAGTGGGAGATTAATATTGGCCTTTCTGCTTGTGTGCCAGTCTTGACTCCTGGGTGTGCCATCTCTCTCTCTCTCTCTCTCTCTCTCTCTCTCTCCAATTGTGGTCCATAGAAAGCCTATATTTTTTTTCCTTGATTTGGGTTCTAAAATCTACCAGAGAAAATAACTACATCAATCATTGGTAGAAAAATATTGGCCTCTGGGTTTGTGTGCCACTCCTGACTCCTGTGTGCGTCATCTCTCAGTCAGTGGGCCATAGAACGCCTATTTTTGTTTTTATTTGTTTTATAAATTCTCCCTGAAAAAATCATTTTATTTTATTTGGTTTCTAAATTCTTCCTGATAAAATCATATTTTTTTTATTATTTTTTTTTCTAAAGTCTCCCTGAAAAAAAAAAAAAAAAAAAAAAAAAAAAAAAAACAGTGGGAGATTAATATTGGCCTTTCTGCTTGTGTGCCAGTCTTGACTCCTGGGTGTGCCATCTCTCTCTCTCTCTCTCTCTCCAATTGTGGTCCATAGAAAGCCTACATTTTTTTTCCTTGATTTGGGTTCCAAAATCTACCAGAGAAAATAACTCCATCAATCATTGGTAGAAAAATATTGGCCTCTGGGCTTGTGTGCCACTCCTGATTCCTGTGTGCGTCATCTCTCACTCAGTGGCCCATAGAAAGCATATAGTTTGTTACATTTGTTTTCTAAATTCTCCCTGCAAAAATCTTTTTTTTTTTTGGGGGGGGGTTTCTAAAGTGTTCCTGAAAAAAATAAAAATAAAAAAAAAATAATAGTGTGACATTAATATTAACATTTGTGCTTCAGTGACAGTCCTGCGTGTGGGGCATCTCTCTAATTTGCAGCCACCAAAAAAAGAGTGTGTAACATTGGGCCTGATTTTCGCTGTGGTCTCACCAACCTGTAAAGGGGTAGCTAAATCATACTGAAGTTATAGCTCACCGTGTAAGTTGTGTGACTGCAACAAATAACGTTAGTTTGGTTACGTTTTTAAAACAATGAGGAAGTCTAGTGGAAGAGGTCGTGGCCGGGGGCGTTCATTGTCAGCTGGTAATGAGGGTAGTGGTAGTGGTGGAGCATCAGGTGGTCGTGGGGGAAAAAATATTGCACCTAAGTCTGGAGCTGTGGAGCCAGGTTCGTCGTCCGGCTACACAAGGCCTCGAACGCTCCCTTTTCTGGGATTAGGAAAACCGCTTTTAAAGCCGGAGCAGCAAGAGCAAGTTTTGGCTTATCTTGCTGACTCAGCCTCTAGCTCTTTTGCCTCATCTCGTGAAACTGGTAAAAGTAAAAGCAGCGCGTCGTTAGTGGATGTTCACGGTCAGGGACAAGTCACTTCCTTGTCCTCTTCAGCAAAAACAACAACAGAGAAGAATGCAGCAGGCGACACAACGGGTTACTCCATGGAGCTCTTTACACATACCGTCCCTGGCTTAGAAAGTGAAGCAGTTAACAGTCCATGCCCATTACAAATTGAATCTGACATGGAGTGCACTGACGCACAGCCACAGCCAGACTACTATGCTGGTCCTTTGACTCAGACCACAACATTGCCCTCGCAGGGTGCTGATCAAGAATCAGACCCTGATGAGACTATGTTGCCCCATCACGAACGCTATACCACCGAACGACACGGTGACACAGACGAAGTTGCGCAGGAGGTACAAGAAGAGTTATTAGATGACCCAGTTCTTGACCCCGATTGGCAGCCATTGGGGGAACAGGGTGCAGGCGGCAGCAGTTCTGAAGCAGAGGAGGAGGAGGGGCCGCAGCAGGCATCAACATCGCCACAGGTTCCATCTGCCGGGCCCGTATCTTGCCCAAAACGCGTGGCAAAGCCAAAACCTGGTGGAGGACAGCGTGGCCATCCGGTTAAAGCTCAGTCTGCAATGCCTGAAAAGGTATCCGATGCTAGAAAGAGTGCAGTCTGGCATTTTTTTAAACAACATCCAATTGATCAGCGCAAAGTCATCTGTCAAAAATGTTCTACTTCCTTAAGCAGAGGTCAGAATCTGAAAAGTCTCAATACTAGTTGCATGCATAGACATTTAACCACCATGCATTTGAAAGCTTGGACTAACTACCAAACGTCCCTTAAGGTTGTTGCACCCTCGGCCAATGAAGCTAGTCATCAACGCAACATCCCTTCCGGCAGTGTAGGACCACCATTTAGCGCACCACCTGCTGTATCTGTGCAGGTATCTTTGCCAGGCCAAAGCAGTCAGGGTCAGGGAATCACCAGTTTCGTAGTAGGAAACACTGCATCTAGGGCACCGGCGGCAACAATACCATCTCCCACCGTCTCTCAGTCTGCCATGTCCACCGGCACCCCCGCTAGTTCCACGATCTCCAGCTCTCCAGTCCAGCTCACCCTACATGAGACTATGGTTAGAAAAAGGAAATACTTAGCCTCGCATCCGCGTACACAGGGTTTGAACGCCCACATAGCTAGACTAATCTCGTTAGAGATGATGCCCTACCGGTTAGTTGAAAGCGAAGCTTTCAAAGACCTGATGGACTACGCTGTACCACGCTACGAGCTACCCAGTCGACACTTTTTTTCCAGAAAAGCCATCCCAGCCCTCCACCAGCATGTTAAAGAGCGCATCGTCCATGCACTCAGGCAATCTGTGAGCACAAAGGTGCACCTGACAACAGATGCATGGACCAGTAGGCATGGCCAGGGACGTTACGTGTCCATCACGGCACACTGGGTAAATGTGGTGGATTCAGGGTCCACAGGGGACAGCAAGTTTGGGACAGTTCTGCCTAGCCCACGGTCTAGTAAACAGTTGTCTGTAGCCGTTCGCACCCCCTCCTCCTCCTCCTCCTCGTCCTCCTGCAGAAGCAAGAGCTCGTCCACAGACCGCAGTCGCACAAACACTCCATCCGCACCTGCCACTGTTGCACACCAGGTCTCCCATTATGGGGCAGCTACTGGCATACGTCAGCAGGCTGTATTGGCTATGAAGTGTTTGGGCGACAATAGACACACCGCGGAAGTTCTGTCCGAGTTCTTGCAGCAAGAAACGCAGTCGTGGCTGGGCACTGTAGATCTTGAGGCAGGCAAGGTAGTGAGTGATAACGGAAGGAATTTCATGGCTGCCATCTCCCTTTCCCAACTGAAACACATTCCTTGCCTGGCTCACACCTTAAACCTGGTGGTGCAGTGCTTCCTGAAAAGTTATCCGGGGTTATCCGACCTGCTCCTCAAAGTGCGTGGACTTTGCGCACATATCCGCCGTTCGCCTGTACACTCCAGCCGTATGCAGACCTATCAGCGTTCTTTGAACCTTCCCCAGCATCGCCTAATCATAGACGTTGCAACAAGGTGGAACTCAACACTGCACATGCTTCAGAGACTGTGCGAACAGAGGCGGGCTGTTATGTTTTTGTGGGAGGATACACATACACGGGCAGGCAGTAGGATGGCAGACATGGAGTTGTCAGGTGTGCAGTGGTCGAAGATTCAAGACATGTGTCAAGTCCTTCAGTGTTTTGAGGAATGCACACGGCTGGTTAGTGCAGACAACGCCATAATAAGCATGAGCATCCCCCTAATGCGTCTGCTGATGCAAAGTTTGACGCACATAAAGGATCAGGCGTCTGCACCAGAGGAAGAGGAAAGCCTTGATGACAGTCAGCGATTGTCTGGTCAGGGCAGTGTACATGACGAGGTACCGGGCGAAGAGGAGGTGGAGGATGAGGAGGATGATGGGGATGAGTATATTTTTAATGAGGAAGCTTTCCCGGGGGCACGGGAAATTGGTGGCGTGGCAAGGCCGGGTTCTGGTTTTTTGAGGGACACAAGTGACGTAGATTTGCCTGCAACTGCCCCTCAACCAAGCACAACCGCAGATTTGACAACGGGAACTTTGGCCCACATGGCGGATTATGCCTTGCGTATCCTCAAAAGGGACACACGCATTACAAAAATGATGAACGATGACGATTACTGGTTGGCCTGCCTCCTTGATCCTCGCTATAAAGGCAAATTGCAAAATATTATGCCACATGAGAACTTGGAACTAATATTAGCAACAAAACAATCAACTCTTGTTGACCGTTTGCTTCTGGCATTCCCTGCACACAGCGCCCGTGATCGTTCTCACACGAGCTCCAGGGGCCAGCAGACCAGAGGTGTTAGAGGGGCAGAAATCAGAAGTGGCGTTGGCCAGAGGGGTTTTCTGACCAGGTTGTGGAGTGATTTTTCTATGACCGCAGACAGGACAGGTACTGCAGCATCAATTCAAAGTGACAGGAGACAACATTTGTCCAGTATGGTTACAAACTATTTTTCATCCCTTATCGACGTTCTCCCTCAACCGTCATTCCCATTTGATTACTGGGCATCCAAATTAGACACCTGGCCAGAATTGGCAGAATATGCATTGCAGGAGCTTGCTTGCCCGGCAGCTAGTGTCCTATCAGAAAGAGTATTCAGTGCTGCAGGTTCAATACTAACAGAAAAAAGGACTCGTCTGGCTACCCAAAATGTAGATGATCTAACCTTCATTAAAATGAACCACAACTGGATTTCAAAATCTTTTGCCCCACCCTGCCCGGCTGACACCTAGCTTTCCTATGAAAAGGTCTTGCCTGTGGACTATTCTGAATGACTTTTCCAATCTCGTAATTTTCTTCACCTGATTGTCCAGCATACGACATGTTTCCACCTCACGAAATGGCCAAACTCCCCACACGGGGCCGTGCTATCGCCACTTTGCGCTTGGACCCTTGAGAGTGCTGTTTGTCTGAAGAGGTGGGTGTGGCCGCTTTTGGTCGACGGCACTGCCACTGGGTCCCTCATAGTACAATAAAGTGTCTCTGGCGGTGGTGGTGCGCACCCAACGTCAGACACACCGTTGTAATATGAGGGGCCCTGTGCCTGTAACGCCGGCCACAAGACAGTTCCCCCCCCCAGCTCAAACAGTGCTCTACCACTAGCAAAATTATCTCTCACAGCTTCACCAATGTGTAGTCTAGGCGCTGACATCCTTCAATGCCTGGCACTGACAATACCATTGTTTTGACATTTTTGTTATGTTAGGCCTTCGAAGCCTGTCTGCGGTCCCTTCTTTCTACAACTACTACACTGACCAGGCCACTGCTGGCCGTGTTACCCTGGAACCAATTTAAAAGTGCCTACAGTCAGCCCAATTTTGTTATGTTAGGCCTTCGAAGACTGTCTGCCGTCACTCCTTCCACTAGACTTCCACTGACCATACACTGCTGCCCATGTACCCCTGGAACCAATTTAAAGTGCCTACAGCCAGCCCAATTTTGTTATGTTAGGCCTTGGAAGCCTGTCTGCGGTCACTCCTTCCACTAGACTTCCACTGACCAGACCACTGCTGCCCGTGTACCCCTGGAACCAATTTAAAAGTGCCTACAGCCAGCCCAAGTTTGTTATGTTAGGCCTTGGAAGCCTGTCTGCGGTCACTCCTTCCACTAGACTTCCACTGACCAGACCACTGCTGCCCGTGTACCCCTGGAACCAATTTAAAAGTGCCTACAGCCAGCCCAAGTTTGTTATGTTAGGCCTTGGAAGCCTGTCTGCGGTCACTCCTTCCACTAGACTTCCACTGACCAGACCACTGCTGCCCGTGTACCCCTGGAACCAATTTAAAAGTGCCTACAGCCAGCCCAAGTTTGTTATGTTAGGCCTTCGAAGCCTGTCTGCGGTCCATTCTTTCAACTACTACTACACTGACCAGGTCACTGCTGCCCGTGTACCCCTGGAACCAATTTAAAAGTGCCTACAGCCAGCCCAAGTTTGTTATGTTAGGCCTTGGAAGCCTGTCTGCGGTCACTCCTTCCACTAGACTTCCACTGACCAGACCACTGCTGCCCGTGTACCCCTGGAACCAATTTAAAAGTGCCTACAGCCAGCCCAAGTTTGTTATGTTAGGCCTTGGAAGCCTGTCTGCGGTCACTCCTTCCACTAGGCCTCCACTGACCACACCACTGCTGTCCGTGTACCCCTGGAACCAATTTAAAATTGCCTACAGCCAGCCCAATTTTTTTATTTTAGGCCTTCGATGCCTGTCTGCGGTCCATTCTTTCAACTACTACTACACTGACCAGGTCACTGCTGCCCGTGTACCCCTGGAACCAATTTAAAATTGCCTACAGCCATGTGTTATTATTTTAGGCCTTCGATGCCTGTCTGCGGTCACTCCTTCCACTAGGCCTCCACTGACCACACCACTGCTGTCCGTGTACCCCTGGAACCAATTTAAAATTGCCTACAGCCAGCCCCATTTTTTTATTTTAGGCCTTCGATGCCTGTCTGCGGTCCATTCTTTCAACTACTACTACACTGACCAGGTCACTGCTGCCCGTGTACCCCTGGAACCAATTTAAAATTGCCTACAGCCATGTGTTATTATTTTAGGCCTTCGATGCCTGTCTGCGGTCACTCCTTCCACTAGGCCTCCACTGACCACACCACTGCTGCCCGTGTACCCCTGGAACCAATTTAAAATTGCCTACAGCCAGCCCAATTTTTTTATTTTAGGCCTTCGATGCCTGTCTGCGGTCCATTCTTTCAACTACTACTACACTGACCAGGTCACTGCTGCCCGTGTACCCCTGGAACCAATTTAAAATTGCCTACAGCCATGTGTTATTATTTTAGGCCTTCGATGCCTGTCTGCGGTCACTCCTTCCACTAGGCCTCCACTGACCACACCACTGCTGCCCGTGTACCCCTGGAACCAATTTAAAATTGCCTACAGCCAGCCCAATTTTTTTATTTTAGGCCTTCGATGCCGGTCTGCGGTCCATTCTTTCAACTACTACTACACTGACCAGGTCACTGCTGCCCGTGTACCCCTGGAACCAATTTAAAATTGCCTACAGCCATGTGTTATTATTTTAGGCCTTCGATGCCTGTCTGCGGTCACTCCTTCCACTAGGCCTCCACTGACCACACCACTGCTGCCCGTGTACCCCTGGAACCAATTTAAAATTGCCTACAGCCAGCCCAATTTTTTTATTTTAGGCCTTCGATGCCTGTCTGCGGTCCATTCTTTCAACTACTACTACACTGACCAGGTCACTGCTGCCCGTGTACCCCTGGAACCAATTTAAAATTGCCTACAGCCAGCCCAATTTTTTTATTTTAGGCCTTCGATGCCTGTCTGCGGTCCATTCTTTCAACTACTACTACACTGACCAGGTCACTGCTGCCCGTCTACCCCTGGAACCAATTTAAAATTGCCTACAGCCATGTGTTATTATTTTAGGCCTTCGATGCCTGTCTGCGGTCACTCCTTCCACTAGGCCTCCACTGACCACACCACTGCTGTCCGTGTACCCCTGGAACCAATTTAAAATTGCCTACAGCCATGTGTTATTATTTTAGGCCTTCGATGCCTGTCTGCGGTCACTCCTTCCACTAGGCCTCCACTGACCACACCACTGCTGCCCGTGTACCCCTGGAACCAATTTAAAATTGCCTACAGCCAGCCCAATTTTTTTATTTTAGGCCTTCGATGCCTGTCTGCGGTCCATTCTTTCAACTACTACTACACTGACCAGGTCACTGCTGCCCGTGTACCCCTGGAACCAATTTAAAATTGCCTACAGCCATGTGTTATTATTTTAGGCCTTCGATGCCTGTCTGCGGTCACTCCTTCCACTAGGCCTCCACTGACCACACCACTGCTGCCCGTGTACCCCTGGAACCAATTTAAAATTGCCTACAGCCATGTGTTATTATTTTAGGCCTTCGATGCCTGTCTGCGGTCACTCCTTCCACTAGGCCTCCACTGACCACACCACTGCTGCCCGTGTACCCCTGGAACCAATTTAAAATTGCCTACAGCCAGCCCAATTTTTTTATTTTAGGCCTTCGATGCCTGTCTGCGGTCCATTCTTTCAACTACTACTACACTGACCAGGTCACTGCTGCCCGTGTACCCCTGGAACCAATTTAAAATTGCCTACAGCCATGTGTTATTATTTTAGGCCTTCGATGCCTGTCTGCGGTCACTCCTTCCACTAGGCCTCCACTGACCACACCACTGCTGTCCGTGTACCCCTGGAACCAATTTAAAATTGCCTACAGCCATGTGTTTTTATTTTAGGCCTTCGATGCCTGTCTGCGGTCCATTCTTTCAACTACTACTACACTGACCAGGGCACTGCTGGCCGTGTACCCCTGGAACCAACATCAGAAAATATAAAAATAAGTATTTTGCTTATAAAAAAGAAAATACTGGTGAGATATCAAATGCAGACATTTTAACATTAAAAACAAACACACAACTAAAATCTGGTACAGTACTAAAAATGGCCACCAGCTACAATTACTTTCTCCTGCAAGTAGTTAACTGAAAGTTTTTTTAAATTGAAAACACACATATGGCATCCACCGAGTGTTGTCCTGTCGCGTCTTCTTTATATTATTGCCGAGAAGATGCAAAATAATGAAAATAATAAAATCATTAATTACCAAAATAATAGAGAAAGTCAACACCACATTGCAAATAAACATTCATTCCAAATAAAGAAGCAGGGCGCGTCCGAGGGTGAGTATATACCTAATAAGAATCTAATCACCCTCGGACGCGCAATGCTTATTTCCAACAGCCTTCCTTCCTAAGAATCAGCCCTTCCGTCGTGTAGAGAGACGTTGTGTTACACTCCAAGGTGTTCCCCAGGTTGCCTTTCCTGAGCTTCGATCTTCCGGCTCTCGTTTAGTAGTTCTTGGAAACTACACTGCATTAGGCCTTCAAATTGGGTATGGGGTGTAGAGAGAGGGTGTGTTACACTCCAAGGTGTTCCCCAGGTTGCCTTTCCTGAGCTTCGATATTCCGGCTCTCGTTTAGTAGTTGTTGGAAACTACACTGCATTAGGCCTTCAAATTGGGTATGGGGTGTAGAGAGAGGGTGTGTTACACTCCAAGGTGTTCCCCAGGTTGCCTTTCCTGAGCTTCGATATTCCGGCTCTCGTTTAGTAGTTGTCGGAAACTACGCTGCATTAGGCCTACAAATTGGGTATGGGGTGTAGAGAGAGGGTTTGTTACACTCCAAGGTGTTCCCCAGGTTGCCTTTCCTGAGCTTCGATCTTCCGGCTCTCGTTTAGTAGTTGTTGGAAACTACGCTGCATTAGGCCTTCAAATTGGGTATGGGGTGTAGCGAGAGGGTGTGTTACACTCCAAGGTGTTCCCCAGGTTGCCTTTCCTGAGCTTCGATCTTCCGGCTCTCGTTTAGTAGTTCTTGGAAACTACACTGCATTAGACCTTCAAATTGGGTATGGGGTGTAGAGAGAGGGTGTGTTACACTCTAAGTTGTTCCCCAGGTTTCCTTGCCATTGCTTCGGTCTTCCGACTCTCGTTTAGTAGTTGTAGAAAAGTACACTGCATTAGGCCATACAAAATGGGTATGGGGTGGAGAGAGATGGTGTGTTACACTCCAAGGTGTTCCCCAGGTTGCCTTTCCTGAGCTTCTATCTTCAGGCTCTCATTAAATTGTGGTTAAATGGAACAACTGCATTTGGCGTACTAGTTGGTTTGGGGCCTACTATCGGTGTCTGCCACTCCTTGCTGTTCTCCTCCACTGAACAAAGCTGTGCCGCCTGTTTACTACGGTTGCCAATTTTGAACTGCATTTCGACTACTTACTGATTTGGCCCTACTCTCTGTGTCAGCCTCTCATTCCAGTTGTCCTCCACTGCAATGCCCCCTGGTTATTCCTGTGTTACCAATTTTGAACTGCATTTAGCCCACTTTCTTCTTTGGGCCTATATCTGTGTTTCCACTTCATCGTGCCCATTGCCCAGCCAGTGATAGATGAGTCTGCTGGTACATTGACCCATAACGCAACATTCCCCGTGCACGCTACACAACAACATTGTGACCCTGCTGAAAGTCAGGTTGCTCTTCCCGCATACCATACCACCTTACACGGGGACAAAGAGGAAGGTGCAGATGAAAGTGCAGGTTCCTTCATCAGGTGGGGGGAGGAATACTAGTTGGCGACGTCACTGGCACAGGGCCTCTCATAGTACGCAAAAGTGTTGCTGCCGGTGGGAGGCGCCCCCGCCGTGCAAACACACCGCTGTACTTTGAGGGGCCCTGTGCCAGTGCCAATGCCAACGAGTGGGCCCCCCCTGCTTGCTCAGGTTCACAGCACTTGCAAAGTTGAAATACTTACCTCTCCCTGCTCCACTGCCGTGACGTGGTCCAGATTTCCTGGGCCCACTAATTACTTGAACCAGCCCTACCCCCCACAACTTTAGCCAAATGACCCCCAATTTCAAATGCCTTCCAATTATTATAAGGTAAATTACGCTTGACAAGCTTCATTAAGAAGAATGGATGGTTTTGACATTAAAATGGGCACTCTAGGTGTTTTCCTGGCCCCCACTCACTGCCGACTATGCTGCCCCATTGACTTGCATTGGGTTTCGTGTTTCGGTCGATCCCGACTTTACGTCATAATCGGCCGATTTCACTCGACCCGACTTTGGACATAGTCGGGTTTCGCAAAACCCGGCTCGACTCTAAAAAGGTCAAGGTCGCTCAACTCTAATCCCAGCCACTGACACAAAATAATAGGCACTAAGAGGATCCAATGGCTTGATGTTAGATTTCCATCATTATTATGACACCCTAGGTATTCCAATTATTGTATTGGATTCAGGGGCTTATATTATGCAGCACGAAGATAATTATTGGTTCATGTATTACCAGCGAATGAATGATTGTGACACTGTAAAGCTGTAGACAAGAGTCAGAATAAGCACGAAGCAATACCAAGGCCTAGAGAGGCTAGAGCCTCGCCCCCAAAATAAGTACATAAATGCAAAGAGATGCATTAATTAGAGAAATACTCCTTAAATTATCACAACAACACAAAACACCATGAAGTACGAGAAACCACCAAGAAAGTAAAATAAAAAATAATTTATTAAATCAAAATTAACATGCAAATAATACAAGCCAAATAATTTGGCATCATAGAGAGGGGAATATGTACAGATACATGCTGGCACAGCAGGAAGACCACAACTGGGGACAATAAAATCGCCAGAGGGGAGTAGGATAACACCTCAGCCAAGAAGATACATGTGAATCCATCACAACGATAGAGGATGTAAGGGAAGGGCTAATGATAAATACCATGAAATATATCCCATAGAAACGGCTCCCAAAATCACAAGTACTCCGAAGGCTGTTATAGCTCACCCATAATAGCTGGCATTGACCATGGGTCCTCCTGCTGGACCCCTTGCTGAGAGCTATCATACACCATCGAGATACATGTTATGAAATCGGGCCTCCTGATGAGCCAGAGGGGCAAAACGCGTTGAGGCGGTGTCTATGAGAGGCAGTCGACCGGCTATATTAGGATGAGTACTCTATTCTGATCTGAAATTTTGATCTGGATTTATCAGTATACCTAGGAGAATACCTCTATCGCATGGCATTTAAAGGGCATTAATCAGCTTATGTGGTACACTAGTGTTTATATGAGTATCTGGACAATTTGGAATGCTAAAATATGCAAGATATAGGTGTCTATGACATCATACTGTGTACAACACTGATAACCATTGTGCTGCATTTATTCAATTGCTGTCTTTTGCCTTCTCACATGTGCTCTATTGTTTGTATAGCACGGTGTGGGGATTAGTGGTCCTTATATGTAGGAGTGATCTATGTATAGTTGTCAGGGGTACCTTTAGCAATTTATATGGGTAGAGGGAACCAATTGGACTATTAGGGTTTATCTAGGGACCCCAGGGCCAGCCATTGTGGAGCGGGTGCGCCACAACGTTTCCCCTAGGGCGCCAACCCCCGCAGATAGGCAGGCACCAGTTTAGCTATCATTGTAGAACACTCATTCCTATACCAAAGTTTCACGGTGTGTTTTGTGTGTTTGGGATGACCACAGGTTGGTGGTATTTTAACTATTTAATAATAAAATGTATTTTATGGGGTATATTATGATTTAATCTTTCTGCTTGGGACAAAGTCCTTGATGCGCATTTCACTGGGGGAAGCCGTCTTTCTCTAAGGGTGGGATCAGCCGCATTCGGAAGTAATTTATACATCTCATCATGATTGGCAGATCTTCCAGCCAATCCATGACGTGAGTTTCCACTATATGTGTATTTTGCTTGTAAAGTAGGCATGAGTGTCTGTTCTTTAAAGTACCATATCTGCATTTTGCAGAATAAATGGTTAAAACCCAAATCTCCTACTGGGTAAATATCTAGGGAGAATATTCCACATCAAAAATTGTATGCATCTCAATATTATAACTAGGGAGACACTTTATTTTGAATATACATGAATTGCACTCATTCAGATGGGTTGTTTTTATTGTAATTAGATGGATTACAGCTAGTTGAACATCCAGCGGAATGCTGGACTATAGGTTGTCGTACTAATAATTTTATTGCTTTCATTTTCAAATTAGATTATGGATGTTATGTTTATCTATGTGACCATTTCCTTCCCTTCTATTATCTCCACCCAATAGATACGATTTTTAGGATATGAGATGATGTTACCCTTATTATGTTCCAGATGGATATCAGGGATTATGGGCAGGGGATAATTAGAAAAAGTAAAGGTACCGTCACACATAACGATTTCTTTAACGATATCGTTGATTTTTGTGACGTAGCAACGATATCGTTAACAAAATCGTTATGTGTGACAGCGACCAACGATCAGGCCCCTGCTGGGAGATCGTTGGTCGCTGGGAATGATCAGGACCTATTTTTTGGTCGCTGATCACCCGCTGTCATCGCTGAATCGGCGTGTGTGACGCCGATCCAGCGATGTGTTCACTGGTAACCAGGATAAATATCGGGTTACTAAGTGCAGGGCCACGCTTAGTAACCCGATATTTACCCTGGTTACCATTGTAAATGTAAATAAAAAACCAGTACATACTCACATTCCGGTGTCTGTCACGTCCCTCGCCATCAGCTTCCCGCACTGACTGTGAGCGCCGGCCGTAAAGCACAGCGGTGACATCACCGCTGTGCTCTGCTTTACGGCCGGCACTGACACAGTCAGTGCGGGAAGCTGACGGCGAGGGACGTGACAGACACCAGAATGTGAGTATGTACTGTTTTTTTTTTTTTTACATTTACAATGGTAACCAGAGTAAATATCAGCTCTGCGCTTAGTAACCCAATGTTTACCCTGGTTACCCGGGGACTTCGGCATCATTGGTCGCTAGAGAGCTGTCTGTGTGACAGCTCTCCAGTGACCACACAATGACTTACCAACGATCACGGCCAGGTCGTATCGCTGGTCGTGATCGTTGCTAAATTTAGTGTAACGGTACCTTAAAAGAGAAAAAAGGGCATAAACAAACTTGTAAAAAACAACCAAAATTACAATTCTCATTTAAACCATGGGGATTAACAAAGTCCATCCTAAAGATCCACTCGCTCTCTTTCTTAAGGAGTGCCTCATCCAAATTTCCACCCCTGATAATTAATTTCTGCTGATAAATTGCCTATCCTTTTAGTTATTTCCAGTGTAGTCCATGGGCATTGAAATGTTTGGCAAAAGATTTTATTCAGTTCTCTATGAGTATGTTTATCTTTATCAAAATTGACAATACTCCTTATATGTTCCCTTATACGCGTAAAGTAGACATGTGCAAAATGTTTTTATCAACTAATTTGTGTGATATAACGCTCTGATTTAAGGGCATCAAAATAAAATTACAAAATTTCCAATCTTTTCACAAATAAACATAAGTCATATCGACAAATTTTTGCCACTTTTGAAGTACAATATATCATAAAAAAAATTTCTCAGAATCAGTGGGATCCATTGAAGTATTCCAGAGTTGTTACCTGAAAGATGGACACTGATCAGAATTGTAAAATTTGTCCTGGTCATGAAGGTGAGAAAAGGCTTGTGGGGTAAAGGGGTTAAATGTCACTATCAGTGATTGACAGTGGCATTTAAGAGGTTAACACCAGTAAAGCTGGCATCTGCCCTTTTGTTGACTTGGCCCTGTTTTAGAGCCTGCATTAAAGTCCCTGACACACTTGATGACATAATAATGCATCATAGAGCGTGCAGGAGTTAAACGTTTGTAGCTATTGGTTACCTTACTGTAAAAGTGTTCCAACTGTATAAAAAAAATGCTAAAATGTGATCTTTTTTATTGGGGGTTTATTTAGACAGCTGCACTGTCCTACAACTACATATGCACTAATCAATAGCTACATTGATATTGCCAGTACCAGTAAGGACATAAGACTTCTTCGATCGTCAGCTTTGGAAAGGCTTAGATCTGTGCTGCACCTTTGGTTTGGGGTTATGCAATATCAAAGAACTTCTGAATCTTTACATACAGCTATGAAGAACAATTGATGTTAGATCCGGAATTAAAGGAAAACATATTCCTTTGATTTTACACATTAAAACAAAGATACCTTGTACATAATATATTTGCATTATTCAACTGTTTCCAAAAGTAATCAGGAGCAGTTTTATGAGATCACAGACTGCTTATAATGCACAGCAGGCTTCTACCATAAAGGATGGATATACATTGTGTTATGCACCCATATATTTATTTCATATAGCCTATAACCTGCAGTAACCACTGATTGACCAAACCGCTGCATGACCAGCTCTACCCTCGTCTACTGTATCCTCACCCATCCTTGTAGATTGTGAGCCTTCGCGGGCAGGGTCCTCTCTCTGTACCAGTTATGACTTGTATTGTTTAAGATTATTGTACTTGTTTTTATTATGTATACCCTGTTAGGGGTCGAGTTCCCGCTTCTGCTGCGGTCTCCCATTCTTCCCCTGCCGCAGG
The DNA here is from genome assembly GCF_032444005.1 of Ranitomeya imitator. NCBI lineage: Eukaryota > Metazoa > Chordata > Amphibia > Anura > Dendrobatidae > Ranitomeya > Ranitomeya imitator. The sequence goes on from NC_091285.1 coordinate 502,517,922, forward strand.
TAAACCTGCTCAGCAGAGACGACGGTCCTTGCGTCTGGCTCAGTCTCACTCTGTGCTTAGGATTGCTGTTGCTTCTCCAGCTTTTGCCATTAAAGCCAGTGCTGGGCAGCAGCGAGTGGACGCTTTTGAGACTAAGTCCTGCTTTTTCCCTTCTGAGCATGCCCAGGGTGAGATCTCCCATTGGAGATCGAGGGTCACATGCTCAGATGCTGCAGTGGTTCCCATTGGTCCTCCTGGCAGGTCCTGAAAGGGCTAACTTCTGTGGCAGCTGCCCATTGGTCCTTTATTTGAAGGTCCTGAAAGTACTGCAGCTATATAAGCTTCACATGACCGCACGGCCATGCGCTAGTGTACAATTGTATACGTGTGTTTGTTGTGAGTGCAAGTCGTTCATTAAATACCCCTACCCTATTGTATGACTGTTCGCGTATGGAGTATGGCTGCTATCTAGCGCCCGACTAACCACTCAACATGTCACACACGTATCAGCGTCTATTGCTGTGACCACCAGTGCGGCGCCACGCGCCATTAGTGCGCCTCCTGACCCACATCTGGGTGCTTAGTGGTGTCTGCCAGCACGGCACAGTTCGCACTTCGGTGCTCTAATCATAACAGTTACCTAACACACCCAGTTGCGGTGTTGAGTGCAAGTAGTCAGATCGGACTTCAATCCTGTGTCTTGGGGTTGAGTTCGCTGACTCGTTGCTTGCACTCCTTGGTGCGGTATTGCGGACCTGTGGCTTTACTGGGTTCGCTTCCACCGCCATATTACGCTGCCATTTACTAGCAGCAGGTTTTCACCTGCACGGTGGACCCTGGACTGCGAACGCATCTATTAATATTACATCTTATTCTTGGTGCGTTCCGCCAGTCCTAACAGAACACTAGCGCCAGGGTCTGGCTAGTAAATGGCGGACGATCAGCGTTTACAGCGGTACATCCAGCAGCTGGAGGGAAGGTTGGCGGCTCTAGAGCGTTCAACCTCAGCTGTGGATGTCACTGCTGTCGCTGTTCAGGCTGCAAGTGTAGCTGCAGCCAGTTTGTCCGCTGCCACCCCTGCTCCGACTTTATCCCGTCTCCCGCTTCCTGACAAGTTTGCTGGCGACAGTAAACAATGTCGCGGATTCGTGAGCCAGTGCTCCATACACCTTGAGCTCCTGGCGTCACGTTTCCCTACGGAACGGGCGAAAGTGGGATTTATTCTATCTCTCTTGTCGGGCAGGGCGTTGGAGTGGGCAACGCCACTTTGGGAGCGATATGATCGTGTGGTACAGAGTGCTCCTCTATTCCTGGACGCTCTGAGGCAGGTCTTTTTAGGACCTCGTGTTACCTGTTATGACCTGGTGGTTAGGACAATAATGGACCTGGTGGTTAAGAGCACATGGAATGACCTGATAGATACGAATAATATAGGACGAGCTCTGAGACATGGGAACTCTGCTGACCGCAATCCCAAATCCTCTCACACACACTAGAAATAGCCGTGGATTGCTCCTAACGCTCCCTATGCAACTCGTCACAGCCTAAGGAACTAGCTAGCCCTGAAGATAGAAAAATAAAGCCTACCTTGCCTCAGAGAAATTCCCCAAAGGAAAAGGCAGCCCCCCACATATAATGACTGTGAGTAAAGATGAAAATTACAAACACAGAGATGAAATAGAATTAGCAAAGTGAGGCCCGACTTACTGAACAGACTGAGGATAGGAAAGGTAACTTTGCGGTCAGCACAAAAAACTACAAAAAGACCACGCAGAGGGCGCAAAAAGACCCTCCGCACCGACTCACGGTGCGGAGGCGCTCCCTCTGCGTCCCAGAGCTTCCAGCAAGCAAGACAAAGCTCAAAATAGCAAGCTGGACAGAAAAATAGCAAACAAGAGAAAAACAAGCAGAAACTTAGCTTCTGCTGGGAAGACAGGTCACAAGAACGATCCAGGAGTGAACTAGACCAATACTGGAACATTGACAGGTGGCATGGAGCAATGATCTAAGTGGAGTTAAATAGAGCAGCCAGCTAACGAATTAACCTCGTCACCTGTGGAAGGAAACTCAGAAGCCGCAGCCCCACTCACAACCACCAGAGGAAGCCCATGGACAGAAGCAGCCGAAGTACCATTCATGACCACAGGAGGGAGCTTGACAACAGAATTCACAACAGTTACCCACGATACCGCGCTCCAGTTGTTGACTATTACTCAGGGCTCGTCCGTGGTCAGCCAGTTTGCCGTCCAGTTCCGGACTCTAGCTTCAGAGTTAGAGTGGCCAGACAAAGTTCTTATTCCGGTGTTCTGGAGGGGACTGGCAGACCACGTGAAGGACGCCTTGGCCACCAGGGAGATACCCACCACACTGGAGGAGCTAATTTCTGTATCTACCCGCATCGACCTCCGTTTTCACGAGCAGAGGTTAGAGCGGATCCAGTGTAGGCAGAGGTTTCGGCTGGCTCCCACCTTCACCAGACCTCTTGAATCTCCTGTCTTGGCGTCCGACTCCCATGAGGCCATGGAGGTTTCTCGAGCGGGACCTAAGTCTCAGGCCGCTCGAGTACCCGTGGTTTGTAAAAACTGTCATCAACTAGGACATTACGCCAATAAATGTCCACGGCGGTCGGGAAACGATCGTGTCTAGTAACCATTGGGGGAGGTTCACTAGACACAGCTGCATTTTCCTCCAAACTGTCCTTTAAAGGGACAATCCTGTTAGGCTCCTCCACTCTAACAGTCGAGCTTTGTGTGGATTCAGGAGCAGAGGGAAACTTCATGTCCTCTGCTTTTGCTCTGCGCCACGCTATACCACTAGTCATGCTCGCCAAACCGGTAACAGTTAGAGTTGTGAATGGGGCGACACTTCCACTGCAAATCACATACCAGACTGTTCCATTCTCGCTGTCCATGTCCCCTTCCCACCAGGAGATTATTTCCCTTCTTGTTCTTTCCGAGGGAATGGATGAGATTTTGCTGGGAATACCCTGGCTCCGTTTCCACTCCCCACATATTGAGTGGTCCTCAGGGAGAATATTGGGTTGGAGTAAGTCTTGTATGGGCAAGTGTGTGAGTGAGTGTGTACAGGTTTCTACTACCGAGGTACCTGCAGACCTTTCTTCTCTTCCCAAGTGCTATTGGTGCTTTGCTGACGTATTCTCTAAAAAGGCTGCAGAGACTCTTCCGCCTCATCGCCCCTACGACTGTCCTATTGATCTCTTGCTTGGAGCTGAACCTCCTCAGGGAAGGGTATATCCCCTCTCACTCCCTGAGACGGAGGCTATGTCTTAATACATCCAGGAGAATTTGGCAAGAGGGTTCATTAGGAAGTCAGTGTCTCCTGCAGGGGCGGGATTCTTCTTCGTACAGAAGAAGAACGGGGAATTACGTCCTTGCATCGATTACAGGGGTCTTAATGCTATCACCATTAAAAACAAGTACCCGTTGCCCCTGATATCTGAGCTCTTTGACAGGCTAAGGGGAGCAAAGGTATTCACCAAACTAGATCTGCGGGATGCCTACAACCTGATTCGCATCCGTGAGGGGGACGAATGGAAAATGGCTTTTAATACCAGGGATGGGCACTATGAGTATATGGTGATGCCCTTCGGGCTCTGTAATGCCCCAGCCGTTTTTCAGGACTTTGTCAACGATATCTTCCGGGATATGCTTTCCACCTCGGTTGTAGTCCATCTGGATGATATTCTCATCTTCTCTCCAGATATTGACTCCCACCGGAGAGATGTTGGCAGAGTCTTCGAACTCCTACGGGTGAATTCCCTTTATGCAAAGTTGTAGAAAAGTGTGTGTTTGAGCAGGAGTCCTTACCTTTCCTGGGCTATATCATCTCGGCCCAGGGATTGGCTATGGATCCTGCCAAACTACAGGCTGTGATGGACTGGCAGGAACCCCACTCTCTTAAAGCGGTGCAGCGCTTTATGGGGTTCATAAATTACTATTGCCAGTTCATTCCCCACTTCTCAACTTTGGTAGCTCCCTTGGTATCCCTCACCAAGAATGGAGCGAATCCCAAATTGTGGTCGGAAGAGGTCTCCAAGGCCTTCACTTCTATAAAGTCCCATTTTGCTAGCGCTCCTATCTTACATCGTCCTGATGTGGATAAGCCATTCCTTATGGAGGTGGATGCCTCATCCGTTGGTGCTGGAGCAGTCCTCTATCAAAAGGATGCTCAAGGTCGGAAGCATCCATGCTTCTTCTTCTCAAAGACCTTCACACCAGCGGAGAGAAATTACTCCATCGGGGATAGGGAGTTGCTAGCAATGAAGTTGGCCTTTTCGGAGTGGAGACATCTTTTGGAAGGTGCTCGGTTTCCCTTCCAAGTCTTCACGGACCACAAAAATTTGGTCTATTTGCGTACAGCCCAGCGGCTGAATTCTCGTCAGGCTAGAGGGTCCTTGTTTTTCTCCCGGTTCCACTTCACTCTCCATTATCTCGCCGGGGAGAAGAACATTCGTGGTGACGCTCTCTCTCGCTCCCTTGTGTCAACTGAGGAGGAGGAAGAGGAGCCTCGGCTTATTGTCAGTTCAGAGAGTCTGAGAACCGTAGCTCTGGTTTCGCTAGAGTCTGTGCCTCCGGGCAAGACTTTCGTTCCTATCAATTTGCGACCGGAGGTTCTCTCTTGGGCTCATTCGTCCAGAGTGGGTGGACACTTTTGGGCAAAGAGGACATCTGAGTTGCTGGCGAGAATGTACTGGTGGCCACATATGGTTCGTGATGTCGGAGACTATGTTCGGGCATGTGTCTCCTGTGCCAAAAATAAGTCTCCTTGTCAACGGCCAGCTGGATTGTTATATCCTCTGCCGGTGGCAGACAGGCCCTGGGAGATGGTCGGGATGGACTTTGTGGTGGGTTTGCCCAAGTCACGTGGCTGTACTGTCATTTGGGTAATCACCGACCATTTTTCTAAAATGGTGCATTTGGTGCCGCTTCCTCGGCTACCCTCTGCACGGGTCTTGGCAGCGTTGTTTATTAAACATATTTTCCGCCTTCACGGTATGCCGGACAAAATTGTCAGTGATCGGGGTTCTCAGTTTGCGTCTCGGTTCTGGAGAGAGCTTTGTCATCTTCTCAGTATTGAGTTAAATCTCTCTTCTGTCTATCATCCTGAGACGAATAGGTTGGTAGAGAGAGCCAACCAGACCTTGGTCACATATCTGCGACATTTTGTCTCTGCCAGGCAGGATGACTGGGCATCTTTATTACCATGGGTAGAGTTCGCCCTTAACAACGCTGTAGCCGATTCCACCGGTCAGACTCCTTTCATCCTTAATTACGGCCACCATCCGCGGGTTCCAGTGCCTATGCCCGTGTCTTCTGCTGACTCCAGGGTGGCAGACTGGGCAGTGGAGGCACAAGACATTTGGGACCGCACTCAGGATGCCATCCGGGCCTCCAAGGAGAGATGAGGTCCTCTGCCGACGCACATCGGCGCCCTGCTCCGACCTTTGCTCCTGGCGACTTAGTGTGGCTCTCCGCTTGTAACATCAGGCTGCGTGTTGAGTCCACTAAGTTTGCTCCTCGCTACTTGGGTCCCTTCAAGGTCCCCGAACAGGTTAATCCTGTGGTTTACTGTCTAGCCCTTCCTCCACGCCTAGGTATCACCAACACCTTTCATGTGTCCCTCCTTAAGCCCGTGTACATGTCCCGGTTTTCTGAGTCATCTACCGGGACGTTGGGTTCGTCTACGGACGATTACGAGGTGAACGCTATTTTGGGGTGCAAGGTGGTTCGTGGCAAAAAAATTTATTTGGTGGACTGGAGGGGTTACGGTCCTAAGGATAGATCCTGGGAGCCTGCTGAGCACATTCGGGCTCCGCAGCTCATTGCTGCCTTCGAACGTAGCGAGGCCCAAGGAGGGGGGGGCCCTAGGGGGGGTAATGTTAGGGGTTGAGTTCCCGCTTCTGCACAGGGGGAATCTCGGGCCACTTCTGCTGTGGTCTTCCATTCTTCTCCTGCCGCAGGTAAACCTGCTCAGCAGAGACGACGGTCCTTGTGTCTGGCTCAGTCTCACTCTCACTCTTTGCTTAGGCTTGCTGTTGCTTCTCCAGCTTTTGCCATTAAAGCCAGTGCTGGGCAGCAGCGAGTGGACGCTTTTGAGACTAAGTCCTGCTTTTTCCCTTCTGAGCATGCCCAGGGTGAAATCTCCCATTGGAGATCGAGGGTCACATGCTCAGATGCTGCAGTGCTTCTCATTGGTCCTCCTGGCAGGTCCTGAAAGGGCTAACTTCTGTGGCAGCTGCCCATTGGTCCTTTATTTGAAGGTCCTGAAAGTACTGCAGCTATATAAGCTTCGCATGACCACACGGCCATGCGCTAGTGTACAATTGTATACGTGTGTTTGTTGTGAGTGCAAGTCGTTCATTAAATACCCCTACCCTATTGTATGACTGTTCGCGTATGTAGTATGGCTGCTATCTAGCGCCCGACTAACCACTCAACGTGTCACACATGTATCAGCGTCTATTGCTGTGACCACCAGTGCAGCGCCACACGCCATTAGTGCGCCTCCTGACCCACATCTGGGTACTTAGTGGTTATAAAGGCACAGATGATTGGCCTCGGGGAGACCAAAACATCCATCACCGCAGAGACACCATCACGTGTTTCTCAACGCAGTGATTCCAGAACACTGCCCCCATCCCTTATGGGAAATATGCAGATGCATGTAAAGAAGCTGTGGAGACACCATCACATGATTCTCGACGCAAGCAGTGAATAGCCAGGCCTTTCCCCGGGAAGGAACAACCACAGGAAGGGCAGCATCCTGTGAAGGAAAGCCACCTATGCCAAGCATGGTTTCAATCCACAGACAGCTGTTTCGGGGTTTTTGCCCCTCATCAGTGTGGAGTAGGAATCTGGCTATTAGGAGCAGTGCCTAGTAAAAAGGCTATAAAGGCACAGATGATTGGCCTCGGGGAGACCAAAACATCCAACACCGCGGAGACACCATCACGTGTTTCTCAACGCAGTGATTCCAGAACACTGCCCCCATCTCTTATGGGAAATATGCAGATGCATGTAAAGAAGCTGCGGAGACACCATCACGTGTTTCTCGACGCAAGCAGTGAATAGCCAGGCCTTTCCCCGGGAAGGAACAACTACGGGAAGGGCAGCATCCTGTGAAGAAAAGCCACCTATGCCAAGCATGGTATCCATCCACAGACAGCTGTTTCGGGGTTTTTGCCCCTCATTAGTGTGGAGTAGGAATCTGGCTATTAGGAGCAGTATCTAGTAAAAAGGCTATAAAGGCACAGATGATTGGCCTCGGGGAGACCAAAACATCCAACACCGCACTGCTCCTAATAGCCAGATTCCTACTCCACACTGATGAGGGGCAAAAACCCCGAAACAGCTGTCTGTGGATGGATACCATGCTTGGCATAGGTGGCTTTCCTTCACAGGATGCTGCCCTTCCCGTGGTTGTTCCTTCCCGGGGAAAGGCCTGGCTATTCACTGCTTGCGTCGAGAAACACGTGATGGTGTCTCTGCAGCTTCTTTACATGGGTGCTAAGTGGTGTCTGCCAGCACGGCACAGTTCGCACTTCGGTGCTCTAATCATATAAGTTACCTAACACACCCAGTTGCGGTGTTGAGTGCAAGTAGTCAGATCGGACTTCAATCCTGTGTCTTGGGGTTGAGTTCGCTGACTCCTTGCTTGCACTCCTTGGTGCAGTATTGCGGACCTTTGGCTTTACTGGGTTCGCTTCCACCGCCATATTATGCTGCCATTTACTAGCAGCAGGTTTTCACCTGCACGGTGGACCCCGGACTGCGAACGCATCTATTAATATTACATCTTATTCTTGGTGCGTTCCGCCAGTCCAAACATACCCCTCCTTACATGTAAAGCGCCATGGAATAAATGACGCTATAACAATAAATAATAATAATAATAATATTCTGCTGATTGATCTTACTTCTTAGTCTATTAATTTATTGCAGGTACACTAGATTCCTTTCATAGTCCAAAGAAACATGGTAAACAAAATGTTCATAGTAATGGGTCAGTGACTTCCTATGAAGTGTCCGCCCCGCTAGGGAGAAAGATACAGACTTGTGACCGATATGACTTGCGTTAATTTGTGAAAATAAATGGACATTTGGCAAACGTTTGGAAAATTTAGCAATTTTCAAACTTTGAATTCTTATGCCCTGAAATCAGATAGATACAGTATGTCACACAAAATAGTTAATATATAACATTTCCCACATGTATACTTTACATTAGCACACATCAGCACAACATTTAAAATATTTGATATTTTTTGTTAGGAAGTTATAAGGGTTGAAATTAATGTAAAATTTGCTGGAATCATTAGCGGATGTCATGTCCTGTTTGGAGAGAGCCCCTGTTGTTCATAAACAATGGAAATCCCCACAAGTGACCCCAATTTTTTTATTTTCACAAAGGTAACAGGAGAAATTGCACCATACAATTTGTTCAGCAATTTCTCCTGAGTACACTGATACCCCATATGTGGGGGAATACTACTTTTGAGGCACAGTGCAAAGCTCAGAAGTGAAGAGGCATCATATTGGAATTCAGATTTTGCTGGAATGGTTTGAGGCTGCCATGGCACATTGGCAGAGCCTCTGAGGTACCAGAACAAGAAAAAAAAACATGTAAAATCATTTTACAAACTACACACCCCAATGAATTCATCCAATGGTGCAGCGATCATACTGACACCACATGTGCCTTAATGAATTTTATACCATTGAGTGGTGAAGAAAAAATAAATTACCATATTTTTCGGACTATAAGATGCACTTTTCCCCAAAAAATTTGGCAGGAAAATGGGGGGTGCGTCTTATAGTGCGAATGCAGGCTTACCAGGGTTTGTGGCAGAGGTGTGGCGATGCTGCGGTGGTGGGCGATGCGGAGTACACCTGAGCAGTGTCCCTTATTCAGGATGCCAGTGACAGATATGTGGCGGCGCCATGGCCCGGTGCCCACGGCGAGCAAAGTGCATCACCGGTTTCCCTGCGCCCACCAGAGGCCGTGCGTGCACAGATTAAAATCTCGGCAGCACTTGGCTTCAAGAAAATGGCCCCCGGCGACCATTTTCCTAGAGCTTCCAGTGGCCCATGGCTTCAGGAAGATGGCGGCAGGGAAACGGGTGATGCACTGAGCTCTGCTCACCGTGGACACAGGGATGCGGCATTGCCACATTTCTGCCACCGGCATCCTAAAGAAGGGACCCTGCTCAATGATCCGCAGCATTCCACCACAGGACTGCAGCATTGCCCCACTTCTGCCACCACCGGCATCCTGAGGACGGGACCCTGCTCCAGCTCTGCCTCACTGCCGACACTGGACCTGCAGCATTGCACCCCGGGACTGCAGCATTGCCCCTCTTCTGTCGCCACCGGCTTCCTGCGGAAGGGACCCTCCTTCTGTGACCTTGCTGTACCACCGCCAGCTCTCAGGTAAGATACCTTAAATTTTGACAATAAAAAGGACCCCCATCTTATAAAAATCATTTTTCTGTTATTTTCCACCCCAAAATTTGGGGTGTGTTTTATGGTTCGGTGCGTGTTATAGTCCAAAAAATACGGTATTTTCCACTAAAATGTTGTTTTTACCCCAATTTTTTATTTTTCCAGGGCTAATGGAATTTTTTTTACAACAAACTGAGGTCCATTTTTTCCTGAGTGCACCAATACCCTGCATGTAATTTGGGAATATTTTTCAGGCACAGTGCAAAGCTCAGAAGGGAAGCCTGTCATAATATAGTGCAGATTTTTATGTTATGATTTGCAGGTGCCATGAAACACTGATAGAGCCCCTGAGTTGCCAGAACAGCAGAACCACAGAAGGGAGGGATATTTGGATTTGGGAACTTAGAATTTGCTGAATTTCTTTTGAGGGGCGAGGAGCCATTTCACTTTTCCAAAGCCTTTGTACTACCAGTAACATGGAAGCCCCCTATATATAGTTTGTAAAATGGTGTCTCTTATGGGGAGTTCTGATGTTTTGGCACCTCAGGGGCTCTGCCAATGTGACATGGCAGCCACAAACAAGTCCAGCAAAATCCCCTTTGGAGCTTTACACTGTGCATCAAAAATAGATTTTGACCACATATGGGGTATCTGTGTATGCAAGAGAATTCGAGCAACATATTTTGTGTTCTATCCTCCTTTTAACCTTGTGAAAATGAAAAATTTGGGGCTAAACTAACATTTTTGTGGGAAAAATGTGGTTTTGTTTATTTTCATGGCTCTACCTTATAAATTTCTGTGAAGCACCTGGGGGATGAAGTTGCTCACCACACATCTACATAAGTTTCCTGAGGGGTCTAGTTTCCAAAATGGTGTCACTTGCTAGGTGTTTCCACTGTTTATGCACAACAGGGGCTCTCCAAACGCAACATGGCGTCAGTTAATTATTCCAGCAAATTTTGCATTCAAAAAGTCAAATGGCACTATTTATCTTCCAAGCCCTGCTGTGCACCCAAACATTAGCTATCCTCCACATATTGAGTATTGGGGTACGTGTTTCCCTTGTAAAAATGCAAAATTTGGGGCCAAAAAGTTTCTACTGTTGTGGCACAACAGGGGCTCTCCAAATGCAACATGGCGTCAAATAATTATTTTAGCGAATTTTGCATTAAAAAAATGTTGCATTAAAAAAATGATGCTTCTTCCCTTCTGAGTCCTGCCATGCGCCCAATAGTGTTTTCCCCCACATATGGGGTATTGGCAATCTCAGGAGAAATTGCACAACTAATTTTGTGGACCATTTTTCCTGTTACCCTTGTGAAAATAAAAAAAACTGGGATCTAAATTAACATTTTTGTGAAAACAAGTTTATGTTCATTTTTACCTTACACATTCCTGTGAAACACTTGAAGGGTTAATAAACTTCTTGAAAGTGGATTTGAGCACCATGAGGGGTGCGGTTTTTAGAATTATGTCAATTTGGGGTACTTTCTGTCATATAGGTCCCTCAAAGTAATTTCATATGTGATGTGGTCCCTAAAAAATAATTTTGTAAATTTTGTTGAAAAAATTAGAAATCGCTGGTCAACTTTTAACCCTTGAAACTGCCTAACTAAAAAAATAGGAAGTGTTATTTATTAACTATTTTGCGTGACATAACTTTGCGATTTAAGGGCATAAAAATAAATAGCTTGGAAATTGCACAAATTTCACCAAATTTCCGGTTTTTTTTCACAATTACGGTAAATATAAGTAACATTGAACAAATATTACCACTATCATGAAGTACAATATGTCCCAAAAACAGTCTCAGAATCAGTGGGATCCAATGAAGTGTTCCAGAGTTATTAACGCATAAAGTGACAATGTTAGAATTTTAAAATTTGGCCTGGTCATGAAGGTACAAACAGCCTTGGGGGTAAAAGTGTTAAGCAGCATGGTGTTAAGGCCCCATCACACTGGACGATATCGCTAGCGATCCGTGACGTTGCAGCGTCCTGGATAGCGGTATCGTCGAGTGTGACAGGCAGCAGCGATCAGGCCCCTGCTGTGATATCGCTGGTCGGGGCAGAAAGGCCAGGACTTTATTTCGTCGCTGGCTCTCCCACTGACATCGCTGAATCGGCGTGTGTGACGCCGATTCAGCGATGTCTTCGCTGGTAACCAGGGTAAACATCGGGTTACTAAGCGCAGGGCCGCGCTTAGTAACCCGATGTTTACCCTGGCTACCATCGTTAAAGTAAAAAAAACAACTACTACATACTTACCTACCGCTGTCTGTCCCCGGCGCTGTGCTTCTCTGCTCTGGCTGTGAGCGCCGGGCAGCCGGAAAGCAGAGCGGTGACGTCACCGCTCTGCTTTCCGGCCGCTGTGCTTACACAGGGCAGAGAAGCACAGCGCCGGGGACAGACAGCGGTAGGTAAGTATGTAGTGGTTGTTTTTTTTTACTTTAACGATGGTAACCAGGGTAAACATTGGGTTACTAAGCGCGGCCCTGCGCTTAGTAACCCAATGTTTACCCTCTTTACCCGGGGACCTCGGGATCGTTGGTCGCTGGAGAGCTGTCTGAGTGACAGCTCTCCAGCGACCAAACAGCGACGCTGCAGCAATCTGGATCGTTGTCGGTATCGCTGCAGCGTCGCTTAGTGTGACGGTACCTTAAGTTGATTAAATTCCTGTATTAGGCTTTGGCTTTACTATTATTAGTGAACTTGAAGTAAAGAAGGACTGATTGCCAGGTTTTGGAATTCCTGAAAGGGTATGATTAACTTCATGGCAGTGAGCATGCAATTATGATATCAAGAATACAATTTTTAGATAACAGTAGCAGCAAAATTTCAAGTAGTAAGTTGTGCCCCATTCAACATAGATTTTTACTGGATGGAGCATGGGCAGACTCAGACAGAATGGGTAGCCCAATAGTTCATCTTAATACACCTCTGCTTGTGTTGGTGACAGAAACTGCTTGCAGCGTTGAAGGTAGAAATGGACCCCTTCACCTCCTGTGCCTCTGTACAGCTGCATAAGTTGCACAAATTGGATGCCCACCCCTACCTAGGCTGAACTCTCTACTTACTCCCCCTTCAAAAAGTAAGGCGGTGCTGTCAAGTAAGCAGTGTGCAAGGCTGTATTTGCCACTAGCCTCTTGAGGATAGGTGTCTAGGGCAGCAGAATTTAAACAGCAGGCCTATAAGGATGCATTCACACAATGAGGCCATTGTTGGTGTTTTTTTTTTTCAGTAATGTGTTTCAATTTTACCATGTAAATGGCTTCTTCAGAGGGGAAAAGGCCTAAAAATCTAGTGCCAGCTATTGGAAGTAGAAATGCTAAAAGTCAATATCGACCCTTTAAAAAGCTTTGCCATATTACTTAAGATAAAAGCCAAACAATAATCTCAATTTGCAGGCACAGTGTTTTGGGGGTATTGGCGATCCTCAGTGCAAAGTATGAGATCTGATTTTGCTAGATAAGAGGCTTAAGACTTGAATCTAAGGTGTCAAGAAGAGAAGAAGGAGCAGCATCCATACTTGACAAAGGCCAACTCGGCCGAAACGTTGTATTTTTCTTATGGCTGAATAAAGACCGTTTTGGACACTATTCACCTGGTATGGATGCTGCTCCTTCTTCTCTTCTTGTGACTTTGGGCCCGACTGGATCCTTGGACTCTTGAGCGTGCATCCCCTATCCGAGGGCTGGTGGTTGATTTCTTCTATATAGTTGAATCTAAGGTGTAACACTTCTACTTGTGGAGAGTGACAAGCCAGGCCTAGCATGTCAGTGTGAGGAGACTGATATGCCATGTATGCTGCTTTGGCAAATTAAATATGCAAATTGCCTCTTCATAGAGGAAGAGGACTAGAACTCTAGTGCCACCTATTGGAAGAAGCAATCCTAAAAAATGAGTATCAAGCCTTTAACAAGTCTTGCCATATGACTTAGGTTAAAAGCCAAACCAGAATCTCAATTTGTAGGCACAGTGAATTGGAGTATGGCCACTCGTCATTGCAACGTATGAGATGTGATTTAGCTAGGTGAGAGGTTTAAGACTGGGATCCAAGTGGTAAAGTTTCTCCCTGTGAAGTGTGACAAGCAGGCTTGGTTTGTCACTCTCCACAGTTCTACCGTACCAGTTCTACCATGCTCACACCAAAAAGTGCAACCTAATTAAAATATATATATTTTTTTATATAATCTTTATTTAGAAAATTTCAATAATATAACAGGAAAAACGGGTAAATACGGGTAAATATTTTCCAAAAATAGTAAAAGAAAAAAAAACAATCGTAATAAACCACAACGATAACACTACAAGGCTGCAGATTTGCAAACCAAAAGGGTTGTAAGAAGAGTTTAAAAAACAAGGGGAAGTGGTGGGGAGGGACATGGGAAGGAAAGGGAAGGATAGGGAGTCAGAAAGTCCTGCTTAAAATATAGAGATTAACTAAGCGATTTAGGAGATTAAACTCTAATCAAAGCATGAACATTACAGAACAGGCTATATGTAAAAAAAAAAAAAAAAATAGAATATTTTTTTAACTTTCTTCTGCCAAAGAGGTCAGAAAATTGATTAAGAATAGAGACAAATTTATAAGAGTGAAATTCCTCATAAATTTAACGTAAATTAATGTTTTCCAGGACACAGTTTTGTGCAAATTCAGCAAAATAGCAAACAGCTGCAGCCAACATTTTTCAGAACCATAGAAGGCTAGGCAAAAAGTTAAAAAAATATATTCTTATTCACATCACCAGTCTTTGGTCTATCCTTCTCCACAGCCTGTCATCCAGTCCTTGGTGATTTTTCAATTCCCCATTCTCATGTGAATTCCCTTCAGAATCTTAATTTCAGGCCAGTTCTGTCAGCTGGACAAAAACTTCGATATCACAATGCGCAGCATCACACCGGCCAATGTTGTGATAGTCACGATGATCACATGGCCTACGTGGCAAGATGTTACCCATTGACATTAGTCAGAGGTTTTGTCGAGCCACAAGCCAGGGCCTTGAGAAAAGAGGGCCTAAGAAAATGCACATGAAAGGGAAAGGAGAAAGAAAAGGTGTTGAGACCTGGATGGCAGGCTGCGCAAATGGCAGGATAGGTGAGTTTTAAAGTACTAAATTCTATTATTTTTTCCCATTTGCGACATGCTCCATACTAGTACTGTGCATGTCGCTTCTCTCCCTTTGATGTGGGCTCCGGCGATAAGCCCGCATCTGTTTTGAACAGCTGACATGTGCCCGCAACAGCCGCAGGTGGAATCGCGATCCACCCGTAGCTATTTACCCATTAAATGCCACTCTTAAACTCTGACTGCGGCATTTAACACGCGCTTCTGGCCATCGGGCCGGAAATCCACCCATCGGTGACCCCCATCACGTCATCGCGGGTCACCGATGGGTTGGCATGACAACAAGAGGTCTCCTGGAGATCACTATGGTTGTCACTGCCGGTTTGCTATGAGCTCCACCCGGTGGTCATCCCTCATAGCAAATAAGCAAATCTGCTACATACAGGTGATCTGATCATCACTTGTATGCAGCAGAGCCGATTGGGTATAGCAGCTGCTAGTCTCCCATGGAAAGTATTGAAGCATGCCAAAAGTAAAAAAAAAGTTTTTAATAATATAAAAAAAATAAATAAGGCATAAAAGTTTAAATCACCCTCCCTTTCTCCCCATTCAAAATAAAACAATAAAAAAAATCAGACATGCACATATTTAGTATTGCTGCGTTCAGGATCGCCCGACCTATTGATAAAAAAAGGATTAACCTGATCACTAAACTGCATAGTGAGAAAAAAGACAAAATACCACAATTACGTTTTTTTGGGCACCATGACACTGCATTAAAATGCAATAACGGGCGATCAAAGGATCGTATTTGCACCAAAATGGTATCAATAAAAACGTTTGCTCGGCACACAAAAAATAAACCCTCACTCGACCAGAGATCACGAAAAATTGAGATGCTACGCGTCTTATTTCACCACTTAAATAACAGAGAACCTAGACATGTTTTGGTGTCTATGAACTCATAATGACCTGGAGAATCATAACTGCAGGTCAGTTTTAGCATTTGGTGAACATGGTAAAAAAAAGAAAAGTTGTGGAATTGCACTATTTTTTGCAATTTCACCGCACTTGGATTTTTTTACCGTTTTTGAGTACATGATGTGGTAAAACCAATGGTGTCATTCAAAAGTAAAACTTGTCCCACAAAAATCAAGCCCTCACTTGGCCATATTGATGGAAAAATAAAAAAGTTATGGCTCTGGGAAGAAGGGGAGCGAAAAACAAAAAATGCAAAAACGAAAAAGGCCTTTGACTCAAAGGGGTTAAATTGTAGATTTGTTATTCTCTTGGGTCTAAGAAGACCCCAGAGCATAATAAGGACCAGTCAATTTGTAAATTGAATTTACCTGTAAAAGCACATGATCTCCCGAATTCAAATTTGTTCAGATTTGCTCATCTCTCTTTAAGAATCCACCAGAGGGAAGGAATGTTTTTCTAGCAACCGATTGTGTGCAGACAGACATGGAGTGTTGTTATGGTATATAATGCTTCTGTTTTGGGGTCCAAAGACCCACACACATTACCTATTGAAAGGCACATATAGTCACTATACAAATGAACATACAGTGTGCATTCTAATATGTAATGAGTGCATAATGTGTGTAAATTAGTGTCAATGTCTGCATTTTAGTTGCCCATGTGCTGTGCTGGTATCGTTATATCGACGACATTCTGTTTCTCTGGGGTGGGTCTGTCCACCAGCTCGAGGATTTTATGAGGTGCCTTAATGATAACACATTGAACATACGGTTGACCTATGTTTTCAGTACTGTCACAGTTGACTTCCTGGACGTCCATCTGGAGATCGATTCTGATCGGCGCATCCAGACCGACGTCTTCAGGAAGCCAACCTCGGTCAATTCTTTGTTACACGCCACCTCTGCTCACCATCCAGCCACCGTGAGGGCCGTCCCGGTCGGACAGTTTCTCAGGATGCGACATATCTGTTCTTCTGAGACAAAATTTGAACAACAGGCGGGTGATCTCAAACAGAGATTCAAGGCCCGTGGTTATAGCCACAGGTCTATTAGGGCCGGCTACGACCAGGCCAGGACCACCCCACGGAGTGATCTATTGCACGGTGTCTCTCGACGTCGGCATGAGGATAAGGGTGGAGCAATAAGATACATCTCCACCTACAACCACGAGTGGGAGAACATGCGTTCCATTTTCGCTAAACATTGGCCTGTATTGCATACTGAGCCCTCCCTGCATGCTGCCTTGGGGAACTTTCCTCTGATGACCCCTAAAAGGTGTAGGAGCCTTAACGATATGCTAGTGAGGAGTCATTATGTTCCTGCCCCGACAAATGTTTTTGGTACGGGGGGCCCCCCGTCTGGGATGTGTCCCGTGTGGGCGCTGTCTTGCCTGCGCCAATGTCCTCCGCTGCTCCGATTTTGCCTCGAGTGATGGTACAAAAACATTTCAAATTAGACAGCGCATAACTTGCAATACCACCAATGTCATTTACTATGCGACCTGCCCGTGCCCAAAAATATATGTTGGGCTTACCACTCGTGAACTTAGGGTTCGGGTTCGTGAGCATGTGCGGGACATTGGCGCGGCCAGAACAGCGCCCACACTAGTGGATTTGAAAACGATCCCACGCCATTTTAGGCAGTACCATAATTGTAACGATAAACTACTCTCTGTCAGGGGGATTGACGTCCTTCACCTTGGTATCAGAGGTGGTGACTATAGGAAACGACTCGCACAAATCGAGTCGAAGTGAATTGTTCTGCTCGACACTTTGACGCCCAGGGGTCTCAACGAATCCCTGAACTTTGCCCCTTACCTTTAGCACAGGCTAACATGAGTCTCCGTTGTGTCTCATCACTGTCCCTACGGATCATTTGCTTTTATCTTTTTTAATGTATTACTTTGTTTTTGTTTTCGATTTTAATTTTATATTATCTCTCCATTTATAGTAAGACTTTTGGCATATGACCTCCCCTTTGATCCTGGTCTCGTGTGGAGTGACCGCCCTATACACATTCTGCCATCCGCTAAATACCAACGTGTGACCTGCATGGCTTTCACCACCTGTCAATATTGGATGCAATATGGACTATGCGCACAGGCATATATCTACATGCAATGTCTGTCTATGTGTATTATGCTCTCTTACATATTGTGTTCCCTATATATTGCTGGTTTACATATATCCATATGGGCACCTCCCATATTGCCCTGTGTTATCCATTGCTGTACCCCCTTTCTTTTTCCCCCTTCTGTATAATTGGGATTGTTTACATTGGGGATATAGAGGTTTAGACAGTGTTAGTATCAGCTGGCAATATGGTGCTGTATATACACTGCTGACACTACCGCATGTATGGATTGATATCATATGCTTTTTCATATATGGTGCGCATATATACAAACCTTTGGTCCATATGGAGTGGACTATATCTTGCTCTCCTATTGTGGACAGATGACATGGTGCTTTTTTACTTATCTGTATACGCCGTGTTTGTATGTCTCTCATTGGTAGTCAGGGGTTACACTCCTCCCCCACTCACCCATCTATGCGGCTGTGCGCATCGCGCTGTGTGCGGGCGGCTCTGCTGTGTGGGCGGGGCGTCTTGGAGCCTTGTGCGCAGTCTCCGGGTCTTTCCCTGACGTCTGCGCTCTCGGCCTGACGCCCTGTCCCCACTCCTGACCCGCCCCCCCGCAGTGCGCATGTGCCGCTGTGGCCACGCGGATTGGCTGCAATCGCACACGTGACCGGGGTCAGGGGGGTTATTAACAGGTCCTGCACTGGTGGACTGTTATCCCCTTGAGAAAGCGACGCTTAAGAGCCGCGAAACGCGCGTCGGGGCGCTTTTCTTTTCCGGTGGGACTCTCCTCCTGCACCCCTCGCTGGTAAGCTTGGCCACGGTACCTGTTACCTTATTACATACCATATATTACTCTCTGTTTAGCGTTACTGTTCGCTATGGTGCTCATTTAGGTGCATGTGGGCCTAGCCTTCCATGTGACTTTTATGTGAGGTTTTCTTTTCCCCTTGATTGTTATCTCTACATGTATATGGGGGATGCAGGGGGTGGTCCTCCCCCCGTGCTTGACTGGATCACACCTTAAATGTAATTGTATTACTATTTTTAGCTTTTTGTATTAATAAAGACACTTGTTATGAAATTACTTAGATTGTATGCTCCTTTTTCCTCCTATTTATATAAATATTTTAGTGACTGTGCATGCACAGTTAAAGTAACAAATTTACATATCATTAGGGTGACGTTAATAAACATCATATTTAAAAAAAAAATCGGCAATATATCACCGCGCTACTCCATACATGTGTGGAGGACAATGGTAGTAGGGGGGTAATGGTGAAGGTGAAAAATTTGTAAAGGAAAAGAAACTTACTGCGATTATGTCAAAATTACGGTTCTGATGAAAAGGTACTGGGTTTAAGAAGGTGATGGTCCCAGCATTTGGTGGAGTAGGGTCTAGTGTGCCCTATAAGCAAAGGGAGTTTTTGATATTAACAATAAAACTTTTAATATGCAGTAAATAGTGGTGGTATGTCTGTAATTGTACTTACTGGAGTGCCGTGAGGCAGTGTGACCCCTTAAAGAATTGGTGTAGATAGATAGGTTGGCAATTAATCCGTTGATGCTGCGTTACTATGCTGCCATTCAAAGGGAGGTATGATGTCCTGTTAGCATAACATGCAGTCGCTATGACTTAGCTGTTCAGAGTATAGTGAACTCAGTGATTAAGTGGTTCTGCCATGAGTGGAAATATCAGGATTTAAAAGCAGAAACCTGTTATACTTAATCGGGCTTCTACGCGGTACTCACTGTGTGGAGTCTGGATGCAGAGGAGGCGAGCGGTGCGCCTGTGTCCGGATAACTCACACTTGTGCTGCAGAAGGTGGGAGGAATGAAAGTGTTATGTGTTTTATCCACTTTAGTCTCCGAACCCTCACATAAGACAGTACATGTGCATAGCAATATTGTTATGATTTTGCTGTGCATTTTTAATGTCGCTGTCCAGCGTTTCTTCAAGCAGATTCCAGATGGTATCCATCTTAAAATATGTTGTGTGTGCATCCCCTTAAAACCAAAAGTTATACTACACAAACTAATTAATAAACATCATTTGTCATACGTCTGCTTAGGGAAGAAGCGCTATTTGATTTTTGGAGTTCAAATTTATGATATATGGTTGATACCATGTCGCATTTACTGAGCACCTGAAGTGCCAAAACAGCTGGAATCCCCCTCTAGTGACTCCATTTTAGAAAAATACACCCTCAAAGAAATTCAGCTAAGGCGTTGCTTCATGGAACTTTATAACATTTTGACATGTAAAAGAAAAATTGTTTTCTTATCAGTAAAATTTTGTTTCAGCCCCACATTTGTCATTTTCATAAAGAATAAAAGGAGAAAATGAACTATAGTAGTGATTCTAAATGGCCTAAAATAGAGAATGAGTATAAGATAAAATGTCAGGAGTTGTAAAGACTTTTATTTTAATGAATGTGGTTAAAGTGCATGTAAATCAATGACTGTATGCAGTGAGCATGTAAAAATAAGCATGCCTGAATGCAATTAGCATTGGTGCATCTGCTCGACTGTATATTGTATGTGTGTTTTCGTGTATTTAGTGACAGCATTTGCTTTTACTTTTATAATTATGTCATTTTTATTCCCATTAAAATTAGGCTGGATATTGTGATATAGCTATAGATTTTGCAATACCAAGAAGGAAAAGTTGAAGAATTATGGAAATCACAGGATCGATAGAACTGTTAATGATATGCAAGTGATGAAAAAATAGAAACAAAAAATTATTATTATTATTTATTGTTATAGCGCCATTTATTCCATGGCGCTTTACATGTAAGGAGGGGTATGCATAATAAAAACAAATAAAATAATCTTAAAGAATACAAGTCATACAAGTCATAACTGGTACAGGAGAAGTAAGGACCCTGCCCGCGAAGGCTCACAATCTACAAGGGATGGGTGAGAATACAGTAGGCCAGGGTAGAGTTGGTCATGCAGCAGTTTGGTCGATCGGTGGTTACTGCAGGTTATAGGCTTGCCGGAAGAGGTAGGTCTTCAGGTTCTTTTTGAAGGTTTCGATGGTAGGTGAGAGTCTGATATGTTGGGGTAGAGGGTTCCAGAGTAGGGGTGATACGCGAGAGAAATCTTGCATACGATTGTGGGAAGAGGACATAAGAGGGGAGTAGAGACGGAGATCTTGTGAGGATCGGAGGTTGCGTGTAGGTAAGTATCGGGAGACGAGGTCACAGATGTATGGAGGAGACAGGTTGTGGATGGCTTTGTACGTCATGGTTAGGGTTTTGTACTGGAGTCTCTGGGTAATGGGGAGCCAGTGAAGGGATTGACAGAGGGGAGAAGCTGGGGAATAGCGGGGGAACAGGTGGATTAGTCGGGCAGCAGAGTTTAGAATAGATTGGAGGGGTGCGAAAGTGTTAGAGGGGAGGCCACAGAGCAGGAGGTTGCAGTAGTCAAGGCGAGAGATGATGAGGGCATGGACTAGGGTTTTTGCAGATTCTTGGTTGAGGAATGAACGGATTCGTGAAATATTTTTGAGTTGAAGTCGGCAGGAAGTGGAAAGGGCTTGGATATGTGGTTTGAAGGAGAGATCAGCATCAAGGATTACCCCGAGGCAGCGAGCTTATGGGACTGGGTAGAGTGGGCAGCCATTTACTGTAATGGATAGATTCGTTGGAGGGGTCACGTGAGATTGGGGGAAAAATGATGAATTCTGTTTAGTCCATGTTAAGTATCAGAAATCTAGCGGAGAAGAAGGATGAAATAGTGGACAGACATTGAGGGATTCAAAGCATCTCAATTTATTCAATATCAAGTATGAGCATCACATAAAGAACTACACACACAGCTTTGCATGCTATCAGTGAGGTTATTAATGGTTGTCTGAGGAAAGTTCTGACATGCTGAATGAACTTGGGCACACAAATCATCAAGATATCAAGATCCACTACTGGCATCTCCCTTTGCAATTTGCTACTAGTGACATACCATATTTGTTAGAAGACACACAAGGATAGAGATATAAACACAAAGAGAAATGGAGTTCCATACACAGATATATTAAAATGTAAACTTTATTGAAACATATGAAAGACGTACAACAGTATAAATGAAGAAAGGACAAAAAAACCTAGTTGGAAGACAAGTAAAGCCTCAGCACAACAACGAATGTATATGTATATTCACACCCAGGTACAAAGTATGTACTGATCAGTAATCATCATATGGCACTCAGTAAGTAAAACAACATATATATAAAAAAAATCACTGAATGCATGCATATAAACACGCATCCAGTAAGTAAATCAACGCATTGATAGAGAATCACTGAGTGCCTACGTATAGACGTGTGACCTAGTAATTGTCATAGTGACCAGCACACAAAAGGAAAACCGAGCAGTCTAACTTAATCTGAAAAAGTTTTCTTACCCATGGTGGAAAAACGTAAGGTGCCGAGGTACCAGGTCAACCCCCCTGACGCGCGTTTCGCGTAGGCTTGTTCAC
This sequence comes from Ranitomeya imitator, assembly GCF_032444005.1. Classification (NCBI taxonomy): domain Eukaryota; kingdom Metazoa; phylum Chordata; class Amphibia; order Anura; family Dendrobatidae; genus Ranitomeya; species Ranitomeya imitator. Next base: position 502,539,970 of record NC_091285.1, read on the forward strand.
AAAGAGGGTAGCTATCAATGCGTTGATTTACTTACTGGATGCGTGTTTATATGCATGCATTCAGTGATTTTTTTGATATATACGTTGTTTTACTTACTGAGTGCCATATGATGATTACTGAGCAGTACATACTTTGTACCTGGGTGTGAATATACATATACATTTATTGTTGTGCTGAGGCTTTACTTGTCTTCCAACTAGGTTTTTTTTGTCCTTTCTTCATTTATACTGTTGTACGTCTTTCATATGTTTCAATAAAGTTTATTTTTTAATATATCTGTGTATGGAACTCCATTTCTCTTTGTGTTTATACATATTCTGGGAGTATACACCCACTAGTCCTTTTTATATATGGGCATATACATCTAGTCAAATTTGACTGTAATTGAGTACTATATGGGACCCATGTTTTTTTCTGTGAGTTTATATATATCACAAGGATAGAGATGTTGCAGGCCATGTTTGTACATTAAGGCCACTCACAGTAGTGCAAGAAACATGCGGCCTGATGTTAATGTATTTAGAAATTGCTCCTGGGACACTTTATAGCAATGGCATGACCAATGGTTCTACAATTGATTCATTCTGTACAATTGAAATTGAACATCACATACCAAGCCTAAGGAGATGCCTACACAAACCATCAGAAGACGTTTTTATGATCTCAGGCTACAAGACAGACATCCAACTACAGGTATTTTACAGACCTCGCATAAGCTATCATGGTGCAGAGCAATACAGAAATGGAGGCTGGGATAGAGATCTGTCCTATTCAGGGATGAGTCTGGGGCATATTGGCAGATTGGTCTGGAGACCATGTGGGCTACACACTTTTACGGCCTTCACAAGGTTCTTCACCCTGGTCCTACTCCCGAGATGATGGTGTTGAATGGTATACTGTATGGTAGCAGGACTCTTCTTGTATTATATACTACATAATGTGAGATATCTTACTGCATTATTTTTTATTGTTTTATCTATTTCTGATTTTTTTGTCATGTTTCTTATTAGAACATAATTTAAGATGTATCATAAAAAACAAGAATTAAGATTGTATGAAATTGTTTATCAGACCAGAAGGTGGAAGCCTCCAGATGGTGCGTAGCTTCAGTGTAGGTACATATAAAAGTGTATGACGCTGAAGCACAGCTGTTCTTTACTTTTTTGTCTACAATGAGTAAATTATTGTTTTCATTATTCTTTGTTCATGTCTTAAACTAGCAATAAATATTCATGATTACAACTGTACCTCTAAAATGCGGTCATTTTCTTTCAATATTGCTTCTTCTTGATACTGACAGCTAATCTTTTGAAAATAGTAATCTGAAGCTAATTACATAATCAGCTGTGGCTTAATGGATGTTATAGGAGTATGTTCACACAATGGATATACCGCATGTAGGCATTTATACTCTATCAGTAAGTTTAGTAATCCAATTATCATAGATTATAACATGAAAATTGAAAAATTGAAATATTGAAAATATTACTTTTTGGATGCCCATAGTCACAGCAATGTAATAAAGCAATACATATTCACATTCTTTTGTCTCCAGAAGCGCAATGTAGAAGCAAAAAAAAAAACATTTCTGATGATCTATTTGTATTGCAGTAAAAACTTCAAACAATTCACTGGCCAATTAATTATTGCCTTTGCTCCTTTAATTCTAGAATAAAAATATTTCTAAGGCCTCATTCAGACATCAGTGATTTTTCACGAATGTAAAAAACGGTCCATGTCTCATTAGTGATTTTGATCAGATTCTCGTCAGTGCTTGGTCAATGTCTCAATATTTACTACCAGTGTTACATCAGTGTCTTTTCATGTCTGAAAAAAAATACAAAGTTAATCACGGCCATCACACGTACTGATCATTTTGAACAATGACATGGATTAAAGATGAACATGTCTCAGGGACTTTTTTGCAGACCACGTGTCTGCAAAAAACGCAGAGATGTGAACAGCTCCATGGATTATAATGAATACATGTTCTATCCATGAAAACCATGAATAGAACACATACATCGAAATCAGATGCCTGAACGAGGCCTTATGTCAACTTCTTAATTGCACCTTATTCATTCCTATGTGTGCCTTTTTAACCCCTTACCGGCATCGGACGTACTATACCGTCCGATGCCGGCTCCCCTGCTTTGATGCAGGGCTCCGCGGTGAGCCCGCACCAAAGCCGGGACATGTCAGCTGTTTTGAACAGCTGACATGTGCCCGTAATAGGCGCGGGCAGAATCGCGATCTGCCCGCACCTATTAACTAGTTAAATGCCGCTGTCAAACGCAGACAGCGGCATTTAACTACCGCTTCCGGCCAGGCGGCCGGAAATGACGTCATCGCCGACCCCCGTCACATGTCCGGGGGTCGGCGATGCGTCTCCATTGTAGCCATATAGGTCCTTGAGACCTCTATGGTTACTGATTGCCCGTCGCTGTGAGCGCCACCCTGTGGTCGGCGCTCACAGCACACGTGCAATTCTGCTACATAGCAGCGATCAGCAGATCGCTGCTATGTAGCAGAGCCGATCGTGCTGTCCCTGCTTCTAGCCTCCCATGGAGGCTATTGAAGCATGGCAAAAGTTAAAAAAAAAGTTTAAAAAAATGTGAAAAAAATAAAAAAAACATAAAAGTTTAAATCACCCCCCTTTCGCCCCAATCAAAATAAATCAATAAAAAAAATATCAAATCTACGCATATTTGGTATCGCCGCGCTCAGAATTGCCCGATCTATCAAATAAAAAAAAGTATTAACCTGAACGCTAAACAGCGTAGCGGGAAAAAAACTCGAAACGCCAGAATTACGTTTTTTTGGTCGCCGCGACATTGCATTAAAATGCAATAACGGGCGATCAAAAGAACGTATCTGCACCGAAATGCTATCATTAAAAACGTCATCTCGGCATGCAAAAAATAAGCCCTCAACCGACCCCAGATCACGAAAAATGGAGACGCTACGAGTATCGGAAAATGGCGCAATTTTTTTTTTTTTTTTTTTAGCAAAGTTTGGAATTTTTTTTCACCACTTAGATAAAAAATAACCTAGTCATGTTTGGTGTCTATGAACTCGTAATGACCTGGAGAATCATAATGGCAGGTCATTTTTAGCATTTAGTGAACCTAGCAAAAAAGCCAAACAAAAAACCAATGTGGGATTGCACTTTTTTTGCAATTTCACCGCACTTGGAATTTTTTTCCCGTTTTCTAGTACACGACATGCTAAAACCAATGATGTCGTTCAAAAGTACAACTCGTCCCGCAAAAAATAAGCCCTCACATGGCCAAATTGACGGAAAAATAAAAAAGTTATGGCTCTGGGAAGGAGGGGAACGAAAAACGAACACGGAAAAACGAAAAATCCCCTGGTCATGAAGGGGTTAAGTCCACTTGGTTTCATTTGCTTTTGTTCTGTTTGGTATTATGGGCGCGGTTTTGGTAATCCAGATGTTGTAGCCGTATTCGTCATTTGCAACTTTTTGAAATGTTATAACAAGTTTGTCAATTGTACTCTAGCTTTCTAGTGGAGTATAAAATCTGTCCATTTTTTTTATGTGCGGTTGAAAACTAGCATGTAACATAATAATCTTTATTTTTATATAGCACTAACATATTACGCAGCGCTTTACAGTTTGCACACATTATCATCACTGTCCCCGACGGGGCTCACAATCTAAATTCCCTATCAGTATGTCTTTAGAATGTGGGAGGAAACGGAGTTCCCGGAGGAAACCCACGCAAACACGGAGAGAACATACAAACTCCTTGCAGATGTTGTCCTTGGTGGGGTTTGAACCCAGGACTCCAGCGCTGCAAGGCTGCAGTGCTAACCTCTGCGCCACCGTGCCATTTTAAATCCTGTTGAAAGTATCCTTCTACGAAAAAAGGCATTTTTACGTTCAACCCAATTCATCAAACACTGTGAGCCCATCTTGATGAATTTGGTGCAAAAGCAAAAAAGTGACTTTTAAAAAGCAAATTATTAAGGGGGACCTAAATCCTCATCCAAATCAACCAAACATCCATCAGTCTATGGGCAGCTATAAAAATGCCTATGCACAAGAGATCAATATTGGTAATGCCTGCCAAAATCATTGCATCCAAAATAACATTTATGTGATCCCTATCCAGCAGTCATCAGAGAATTATTTAACTTTCCAATCTCTAATCCTCTGTACCGCTAGAATGTCTAGAAAATGTTTTCCCCGTCCTATTAATATAAACATCTCAGTTGAGATATAGGTGGTCAATTGTCTGCCTAACTAGATTCAGCGAACATCTATCTTTTGTTTTTGGACAGTCATACGGTGCCCAAACACCTTAGATAGCTGTTGGTTTACTACTCTGTTTGCCCATGACTCTTCTGGCAGTGGTATATTTCCCATTGAAACTAAAGAAATAAGGATCCTCCATTTTGGATTTCAATAAAAACAACTGTGTGCACAGGAGTGATTAGATGAGTGTGTTTCCTCTTCTCTCTCTGCTACAGATTATTGCCAAACATTTTGTAATGATGCCTATCCAGAGCTTGCAAAGAAGAGGTTAACTTTGCAATTTTGGAAAGATTTCACAAGTGTGCACTTCACTTTGTGTAATATTCGATTTGTGACTACTTGAATTTAGATCAAAGATAGGAATAGGACAAGTCTTTCTTTAAAGTCTTTACTTTAGCTTGACTTTAAAGGGAAGCTTGCTTGTCTCTTTATCTCTCACTGCTTATTATGAAGCCCTTCAGCATGGGCGAAACCGATTCAGAACAATGCTACATCAATTAAACAAGGCAATGTCAGAACATAAGCTAGTGATATTGAAATAAAATATTGTTCCCTGTGACTGAAGAATGAAAAAACAACCAACGTTAATTCCTTAATCAAAGAATATATCTTGTTGCGATTTTACTGGTGGGAAGTTGATGTGCTGTACAGCTCTTTTAACCCCTTTACCCCCAAGGGTGGTTTGCACGTTAATGACCGGGCCAATTTTTACAATTCTGACCACTGTCCCTTTATGAGGTTATAACTCTGGAACGCTTCAATGGATCCTGGTGATTCTGACATTGTTTTCTCGTGACATATTGTACTTCATGACAATGGTAAAAATTCTTTGATAGTACCTGCGTTTATTTGTGAAAAAAACGGAAATTTGGCGAAAATTATGAAAATTTCGCAATTTTCCAACTTTGAATTTTTATGCAATTAAATCACAGAGATATGTCACACAAAATACTTAATAAGTAACATTTCCCACATGTCTACTTTACATCAACACAATTTTGGAACCAAAATTTTTTTTTGTTAGGGAGTTATAAGGGTTAAAAGTTGACCAGCAATTTCTCATTTCTACAACACCATTTTATTTTAGGGACCACATCTCATTTGAATTCATTTTGAGGGGTCTATATGATAGAAAATACCCAAGTGTGACACCATTCTAAAAACTACACCCCTCAAGGTGCTCAAAACCATATTCAAGAAGTTTATTAACCCTTCTGGTGCTTCACAGGAATTTTTTGAATGTTTAAATAAAAATTAACATTTAACTTTTTTTCACAAAAAATTTAATTCAGCTCCAATTTGTTTTATTTTACCAAGGGTAACAGGAGAAAATGGACCCCAAACATTGTTGTACAATTTGTCCTGAGTATGTCAATACCCCACATGTGGGGGTAAACCACTGTTTGGGCGCATGGCAGAGCTCGGAAGCGAAGGAGTGCCATTTGACTTTTCAATGCAAAATTGACTGGAATTGAGATGGGACGCCATGTTGCGTTTGAAGAGCCACTGATGTGCCTAAACATTGAAACCCCCCACAAGTGACACCATTTTGGAAAGTAGACCCCCTAAGGAACTTATCTAGAGGTGTGGTGAGCACTTTGACCCACCAAGTGCTTCACAGAAGTTTATAATGTAGAACCGTAAAAATAAAAAATCATATTTTTTCACAAAAATTATCTTTTCGCCCACAATTTTTTATTTTGCCAAGGGTAAGAGAAGAAATTGGACCCCAAAAGTTGTTGTACAATTTGTCCTGAGTACGCTGATACCCCATATGTGGGGGTAAACCACTGTTTGGGCGGATGGGAGAGCTCGGAAGGGAAGGAGCGCCGTTTGACTTTTCAAAGCAAAATTGACAGGAATTGAGATAGAACGCCATGTTGCGTTTGAAGAGCCACTGATGTGCCTAAACATTGAAACCCCCCACAAATGACACCATTTTGGAAAGTAGACCCCCTAAGGAACTTATCTAGAGGTGTGGTGAGCACTTTGACCCACCAAGTGCTTCACAGAAGTTTATAATGCAGAGCCGTAAAAATAAAACAAAATTTTTTTCCCACAAAAATTATTTTTTTAGCCCCCAGTTTTGTATTTTCCTGAGGGTAACAGGAGAAATTGGACCCCAAAATTTGTTGCCCAATTTGTCCTGAGTGCGATGATACACCATATGTGGGGGGAACCACTGTTTGGGCACATGGGAGGGCTTAGAAGGGAAGGAGTGCCATTTGAATGCAGACTTAGATGGAATGGTCTGCAGGTGTCACATTGCGTTTGCAGAGCCCCTAATGTACCTAAACAGTAGAAACCCCCCACAAGTGACACCATTTTGGAAAGTAGACCCCCTTAGGAACTTATCTAGATGTGTGCTGAGCGCTTTGACCCACCAAGGGCTTCACAGAAGTTTATAATGGAGAGCCGTAAAAATAAAACAAAAATTTTTTCCCACAAAAATTATTTTTTAGCCCCCAGTTTTGTATTTTCCCGAGGGTAACAGGAGAAATTCGACCACACAATTTGTTGTCCAATTTGTCCTGAGTGCGCTGATACCCCATATGTGGGGGGGAACCACTGTTTGGGCGCATGGGAGGGCTCGGAAGGGAAGGAGCTCCATTTGGAATGAGGACTTAGATGGAATGGTCTGCAGGTGTCACATTGCATTTGCAGAGCCGCTAATGTACCTAAACAGTAGAAACCTCCCACAAGTGACACCATTTTGGAAACTAGACCCCCTAAGGAACTCATCTAGATGTGTTGTGATAGCTTTGAACCCCCAAGTGTTTCACTACAGTTTGTAACGCAGAGCCGTGAAAATTAAAAAAAAAAATCTTTCCCCCCAAAATTATTTTTTAGCCCCCAGTTTTGTATTTTCCCGAGGGTAAGAGGAGAAATTCGACCCCAAAAGTTGTTGTCCAATTTGTCCTGAGTACGCTGATACCCCGTATGTTGGGGGAAACCACCGTTTGAGCGCATGGCAGAGCTCGGAAGGAAAGGAGCGCCATTTGGAATGCAGACTTAGATGGAATGGTCTGCAGACGTCACATTGCGTTTGCAGAACCCCTAATGTACCTAAACAGTAGAAACCCCCCACAAGTGACCCCATATTGGAAACTAGACCCCCCAGGGAACTAATCTAGATGTGTTGTGAGAACTTTGAACCCCCAAGTGTTTCACTACAGTTTATAACGCAGAGCCGTGAAAATAAAAAATCTTTTTTTTTCCCACAAAAAATATGTTTTAGCCCCGAGTTTTGTATTTTCCCAAGGGTAACAGGAGAAATTGGACCCCAAAAGTTGTTGTCCTATTTGTCCTGAGTACGCTGATACCCCATATGTTGGGGTAAACCCCTGTTTGGGCACACGGGAGAGCTCGGAAGGGAAGAAGCACTGTTTTACTTTTTCAACGCAGAATTGGCTGGAATTGAGATCGGACGCCATATCGCGTTTGGAGAGCCCCTGATGTGCCTAAACAGTGGAAACCCCCCAATTATAACTGAAACCCTAATCCAAACACACCCCTAACCCTAATCCCAACAGTAACCCTAACCACACCTCTAACCCAGACACACCCCTTACCCTAATCCCAAACCTATTCCCAACTGTAAATGTAATCTAAACCCTAACTGTAACTTTAGCCCCAACCCAAACTGTAGCCCTAGCCCTAACCCTAACCCTAATCCTAACCCTAGCCCTAACCCTAGCCCTAACCCTAGCCCTAACCCTAACCCTAATCCTAACCCTAGCCCTAACCCTAGCCCTAACCCTAACCCTAATCCTAACCCTAGCCCTAACCCTAGCCCTAACCCTAGCCCTAACCCTAACCCTAGCCCTAACCCTAGCCCTAACCCTAGCCCTAACCCTAGCCCTAACCCTAGCCCTAGCCCTAATGGGAAAATGGAAATAAATACATTTTTTTAATTTTTCCCTAACTAAGGGGGTGATGAAGGGGGGTTTGATTTACTTTTATAGCGGGTTTTTTAGCGGATTTTTATGATTGGCAGCCGTCACACACTGAAAGACGCTTTTTATTGCAAAAAATATTTTTTGCGTTACCACATTTTGAGAGCTATAATTTTTCTATATTTTGGTCCACAGAGTCATGTGAGGTCTTGTTTTTTGCGGGACGAGTTGACGTTTTTATTGGTAACATTTTCGGGCACGTGACATTTTTTGATCGCTTTTTATTCCGATTTTTGTGAGGCAGAATGACCAAAAACCAGCTATTCATGAATTTCTTTTGGGGGAGGCGTTTATACCGTTCCGCGTTTGGTAAAATTGATAAAGCAGTTTTATTCTTCGGGTCAGTACGATTACAGCGACACCTCATTTATATCATTTTTTTATGTTTTGGCGCTTTTATACGATAAAAACTATTTTATAGAAAAAATAATTATTTTGGCATCGCTTTATTCTCAGGACTATAACTTTTTTATTTTTTTGCTGATGATGCTGTATGGGGGCTCGTTTTTTGCGGGACAAGATGACGTTTTCAGCGGTACCATGGTTATTTACATCTGTCTTTTTGATCGCGTGTTATTCCACTTTTTGTTCGGCGGTATGATAATAAAGCGTTGTTTTTTGCCTCGTTTTTTTTTTTTTTTCTTACGGTGTTTACTGAAGGGGTTAACTAGTGGGCCAGTTTTATAGGTCGGGCCGTTACGGACGCGGCGATACTAAATATGTGTACTTTTATTGTTTTGTTTTTTTTATTTAGATAAAGAAATGTATTTATGGGAATAATATTTTTTTTTTTTTTTCATTATTTTGGAATATTTTTTTTTATTTTTTTTTACACGTTTGAAAATTTTTTTTTTTACTTTTTTACTTTGTCCCAGGGGGGGACATCACAGATCAGTGATCTGACAGTTTGCACAGCACTCTGTCAGATCACTGATCTGACATGCAGCGCTGCAGGCTTCACAGTGCCTGCTCTGAGCAGGCTCTGTGAAGCCACCTCCCTCCCTGCAGGACCCGGATCCGCGGCCATCTTGGATCCGGGGCTCGAGCAGGGAGGGAGGGAGGTGAGACCCTCGCAGCAACGCGATCACATCGCGTTGCTGCGGGGGGCTCAGGGAAGCCCGCAGGGAGCCCCCTCCCTGCGCGATGCTTCCCTGCACCGCCGGCACATCGCGATCATCTTTGATCGCGGTGTGCCAGGGGTTAATGTGCCGGGGGCGGTCCGTGACCGCTCCTGGCACATAGTGCCGGATGTCAGCTGCGATAGGCAGCTGACACCCGGCCGCGATCGGCGGCGCTCCCCCCGTGAGCGCCGCCGATCGCGCTGGACGTACTATCCCGTCCATGGTCATAGGGGCCCACCCCACATGGACGGGATAGTACGTCCGATGTCAGAAAGGGGTTAAAGTTAATCCGGAGCAATGAAAGGGTTTGCTTCCATAGAACGACAGACCGTAAACAATATCGGAACAGCTGTCCTTTAGTGGCCTGTTTACACAAGCAAAACCAAAGCATGGTCATTTCGCAGGCCAAACCCAAGAAAAAATGTGCATATACCCTGTAGTAACTAAATAAGTAAATAGTAATAGTACATGTAAATAGCATAGGGTACTTAATAAACACATTTTTGATTGAAAAAAGCGTAAAAGCCATCCCACCACAACAAGGTGTATTTCTTTGGACGGTCTTATACTATATCTAGTATTAAAAACTCATCTTGTGTCAGCCGACCTCAATATAGATAAGTGTAGAGCAAGATACAGGTCTGACTGTTCAGACGCTTGCCCATGGGAGGCTATATATATTTATATGTTAGGGCTAGCGGAACGCACCGAGTAAATATAGATGTTTTTATTGTTATTGGTGCGTTCGCAGCCCGGGGTCCACCGTGCAGGAGAACCTGCTGCTAGCAAGCGGCGGCACTATATGGCGGTATGGACTAACTCAATTAATTCACCGAGTAGCCGTGAAAGCAAAGCAATGTGCCCTGTTAGACTTCATGGAGGCACAGGCTAACTGCCCAAACAGAGAGCAGTCAGTGGTCACGCATGCACACAAAAACTCCTCGCCGGGGGTGCCAGCATTCTAGGGGCTTATTTCAGCCAGGTCCCTGAATACATACAAACACAATCTTCTTGCCGGAGGTGCCAGCATTCTAGGGGATTATTTCAGCCGGGTCCCTGAACACACTCTTACGTGACCACACTGGCGCAAAGCACATAACATAGAGCAAAGGCCATGCGAGCCTTAAATAGTTGCAGCACGTACAGGACCTTCCTAGAAGGACCAATGAGAGGCTGCCACAAAGCCAGAGCACCTACAGGACCTTGCTGAAAGGACCAATGGACTTAGCTGCAGTATCTGACCATGTGACCCTCGATCTCCACTGAGAGATCTTACTCTGGGCATGCTCAGAATGAGAAAAGCAGGACTTAGTCCTAGAAGCGTTTGCTCGCCGCTGCCCAGCACTGGCTTCAATGGCAGAAGCAGGAAAAGCAGCAGTAACTCTTTGTACAGAGTGGCACTGAGCAAGACGCTGGGACTGACGTCTCCGCTGAGCAGGCTCCACTGCGGCAGGAGAAGATTGGGAGACCGCAGCGGAGATGGCCCGAGATTCCCCCTGTGCAGAGGCGGGAACTCGACCCCTAACATTTATATATATATATATATATATATAATGTCTAGCTCCAAAAGGCAAGCCACATTAGTGAATGTACAGAGTGCAAGAAACTACAGCAAAACCAAAGATATGAGCCGGAACATAAGTTGGTCTACCTGAAATGTGTAGGAACTCGTTCGCACTGTGGCCAAGAGATGGAGAAAACGCAAGAAAAAACAAAATGATCATATATTCTGTAGTAACTAGAGTTGAGCAACCTTGACCTTTTTAGAGTCGAGCCGGGTTTCGCGAAACCCGACTATCTCAAAAGTCGGGTCGAGTGAAATCGGCCGATTATGACGTAAGGTCGGGATCGACCGAAACACGAAACCCAATGCAAGTCAATGGGGCAGCATAGTCGGCAGTGAGTGGGGGCCAGGAAAACACCTAGAGTGCCCATTTTAATGTCAAAACCATCCATTCTTCTTAATGAAGCTTGTCAAGCGTAATTTACCTTGTAATAATTGGAAGGCATTTGAAATTGGGGGTCATTTGGCTAAAGTTGTGGTGGGTAGGGCTGGTTCAAGTAATTAGTGGGCCCAGGAAATCTGGACCACGTCACAGCAGTGGAGCAGGGAGAGGTAAGTATTTCAACTTTGCAAGTGCTGTGATCCTGAGCAAGCAGGGGGGGCCCACTCGTTGGCATTGGCACTGGCACAGGACCCCTCAAAGTACAGCGGTGTGTTTGCACGGCGGGGGCGCCTCCCACCGGCAGCAACACTTTTGCGTACTATGAGAGGCCCTGTGCCAGTGACGTCGCCAACTAGTATTCCTCCCCCCACCTGATGAAGGAACCTGCACTTTCATCTGCACCTTCCTCTTTGTCCCCGTGTAAGGTGGTATGGTATGCGGGAAGAGCAACCTGACTTTCAGCAGGGTCACAATGTTGTTGTGTAGCGTGCACGGGGAATGTTGCGTTATGGGTCAATGTACCAGCAGACTCATCTATCACTGGCTGGGCAATGGGCAGGATGAGGAGGAAACACAGATATAGGCCCAAATAATAAAGTGGGCTAAATGCAGTTCAAAATTTGTAACACAGGAATAACCAGGGGGCATTGCAGTGGAGGACAACTGGAATGAGAGGCTGACACAGAGAGTAGGCCCAAATCAGTAAGTAGTCGAAATGCAGTTCAAAATTGGCAACCGTAGTAAACAGGCGGCACAGCTTTGTTCAGTGGAGGAGAACAGCAAGGAGTGGCAGACACCGATAGTAGGCCCCAACCCAACTAGTAGGCCAAATGCAGTCTAACATTAACAACTACTTAACGAGCGCCTGAAAACGGAATTTCAGGACAGGAAACCAGGAGAACAGCAAGGAGCGGCAGACACTGTTAGTAGGCCCCAAACCAACTAGTACGCCAAATGCAGTTGTTCCATTTAACCACAATTTAACGAGAGCCTGAAGATAGAAGCTCAGGAAAGGCAACCTGGAGAACACCTTGGAGTGGAACACACCATCTCTCTCCACCCCATACCCATTTTGTAGGCCTAATGCTGTGTAGTTTTCTACAACTACTAAACGAGAGTCGGAAGACCGAAGCAATGGCAAGGCAACCTGGGGAACACCTTGGAGTGTAACACACCATCTTTCTCCACCCGATACCCATTTTGTAGGCCTAATGCTGTGTAGTTTTCTACAACTACTAAACGAGAGTCGGAAGACCGAAGCAATGGCAAGGCAACCTGGGGAACACCTTGGAGTGTAACACACCATCTCTCTCCACCCAATACCCATTTTGTAGGCCTAATGCAGTGTAGTTTTCTACAACTACTAAACGAGAGTCAGAAGACCGAAGCAATGGCAAGGCAACCTGGGGAACACCTTGGAGTGTAACACACCATCTCTCTCCACCCGATACCCATTTTGTAGGCCTAATGCAGTGTAGTTTTCTACAACTACTAAACGAGAGTCGGAAGACCGAAGCAATGGCAAGGCAACCTGGGGAACACCTTGGAGTGTAACACACCATCTCTCTCCACCCCATACCCATTTTGTAGGCCTAATGCAGCCTACTTTCCGACAACTACTAAACGAGAGCATGAAGATCGAAGCTCAGGAAAGGCAACCTGGAGAACACCTTGGAGTGGAACACACCATCTCTCTCCACCCCATACCCATTTTGTAGGCCTAATGCTGTGTAGTTTTCCACAACTACTAAACGAGAGTCAGAAGACCGAAGCAATGGCAAGGCAACCTGGGGAACACCTTGGAGTGGAACACACCATCTCTCTCCTCCCCATACCCATTTTGTAGGCTAATGCAGTGTAGTTTTCTACAACTACTAAACGAGAGTCGGAAGACCGAAGCAATGGCAAGGCAACCTGGGGAACACCTTGGAGTGTAACACACCATCTCTCTCACCCCATACCCATTTTGTAGGCCTAATGCAGCCTACTTTCCGACAACTACTAAACGAGAGCATGAAGATCGAAGCTCAGGAAAGGCAACCTGGAGGACACCTTGGAGTGGAACACACCATCTCTCTCCACCCCATACCCATTTTGTAGGCCTAATGCTGTGTAGTTTTCTACAACTACTAAACGAGAGTCGGAAGACCGAAGCAATGGCAAGGCAACCTGGGGAACACCTTGGAGTGTAACACACCATCTCTCTCCACCCCATACCCATTTTGTAGGCCTAATGCAGCCTACTTTCCGACAACTACTAAACGAGAGCATGAAGATCGAAGCTCAGGAAAGGCAACCTGGAGAACACCTTGGAGTGGAACACACCATCTCTCTCCACCCCATACCCATTTTGTAGGCCTAATGCAGTGTAGTTTTCTACAACTACTAAACGAGAGTCGGAAGACCGAAGCAATGGCAAGGCAACCTGGGGAACACCTTGGAGTGTAACACACCATCTCTCTCCACCCCATACCCATTTTGTAGGCCTAATGCAGCCTACTTTCCGACAACTACTAAACGAGAGCATGAAGATCGAAGCTCAGGAAAGGCAACCTGGGGAACACCTTGGAGTGTAACACACCCTCTCTCTACACCACGGAAGGGCTGATTCTTAGGAAGGAAGGCTGTCTGAAAGAAGCAGGGCGCGTCCGAGGGTGATTATATTCTTATTAGGTATATACTCACCCTCGGACGCGCCCTGCTTCTTTATTTGTAATGAATGTTTATTTGCAATGTGGTTTTGACTTACTCTATTTTTTGGGTAAATAATGATTTTATTATTTTCATTGTTTTGCATCTTCTTGGCAATAATATAAAGAAGACGCGACAGGACAACACTCGGTGGATGCCATATCTGTGTTTTAAATTGAAAAAAACTTTCAGTTAACTACTTGCAGGAGAAAGTTATTGTAGCTGGTGGCCATTTTTAGTACTGTACCAGATTTTTGTTGTATGTGTTTGTTTTTAATGTTAAAATGTCTGCATTTGATATCTCTCCAGTATTTTCTTTTTTATAAGCAAAATACTTATTTTTATATTTTCTGATGTTGGTTCAAGGGGTACACGGGCAGCAGTAGACAGGTCAGTGGAGGCCTAGTGGAAGGAGGGACCGCAGACAGGCTTCGAAGCCCTAACATAATAAATTGGCCTGGCTGTAGGCAATTTACAATTGGTTCCAGGGGAACACGGGCGGCAGTAGACAGGTCAGTGGAGGCCTAGTGGAAGGAGGGACCGCAGACAGGCTTCGAAGCCCTAACATAATAAATTGGGCTGGCTGTAGGCAATTTAAAATTGGTTCCAGGGGAACCCGGGCAGCAGTAGACAGGTCGGTGGAGGCCTAGTGGAAGGAGGGACCGCAGACAGGCTTCGAAGCCCTAACATAATAAATTGGGCTGGCTGTAGGCAATTTAAAATTGGTTCCAGGGGAACCCGGGCAGCAGTAGACAGGTCAGTGGAGGCCTAGTGGAAGGAGGGACCGCAGACAGGCTTCGAAGCCCTAACATAATAAATTGGGCTGGCTGTAGGCAATTTAAAATTGGTTCCAGGGGAACCCGGGCAGCAGTAGACAGGTCAGTGGAGGCCTAGTGGAAGGAGGGACCGCAGACAGGCTTCGAAGCCCTAACATAATAAATTGGGCTGGCTGTAGGCAATTTAAAATTGGTTCCAGGGGAACCCGGGCAGCAGTAGACAGGTCAGTGGAGGCCTAGTGGAAGGAGGGACCGCAGACAGGCTTCGAAGCCCTAACATAATAAATTGGGCTGGCTGTAGGCAATTTAAAATTGGTTCCAGGGGAACCCGGGCAGCAGTAGACAGGTCAGTGGAGGCCTAGTGGAAGGAGGGACCGCAGACAGGCTTCGAAGCCCTAACATAATAAATTGGGCTGGCTGTAGGCAATTTAAAATTGGTTCCAGGGGAACCCGGGCAGCAGTAGACAGGTCAGTGGAGGCCTAGTGGAAGGAGGGACCGCAGACAGGCTTCGAAGCCCTAACATAATAAATTGGCCTGGCTGTAGGCAATTTACAATTGGTTCCAGGGGAACCCGGGCGGCAGTAGACAGGTCAGTGGAGGCCTAGTGGAAGGAGGGACCGCAGACAGGCTTCGAAGCCCTAACATAATAAATTGGGCTGGCTGTAGGCAATTTACAATTGGTTCCAGGGGAACACGGGCGGCAGTAGACAGGTCAGTGGAGACCTAGTGGAAGGAGGGACCGCAGACAGGCTTCGAAGCCCTAACATAATAAATTGGGCTGGCTGTAGGCAATGTAAAATTGGTTCCAGGGGAACCCGGGCAGCAGTAGACAGGTCAGTGGAGGCCTAGTGGAAGGAGGGACCGCAGACAGGCTTCGAAGCCCTAACATAATAAATTGGGCTGGCTGTAGGCAATTTAAAATTGGTTCCAGGGGAACCCGGGCAGCAGTAGACAGGTCAGTGGAGGCCTAGTGGAAGGAGGGACCGCAGACAGGCTTCGAAGCCCTAACATAATAAATTGGCCTGGCTGTAGGCAATTTACAATTGGTTCCAGGGGAACCCGGGCGGCAGTAGACAGGTCAGTGGAGGCCTAGTGGAAGGAGGGACCGCAGACAGGCTTCGAAGCCCTAACATAATAAATTGGCCTGGCTGTAGGCAATTTACAATTGGTTCCAGGGGAACCCGGGCGGCAGTAGACAGGTCAGTGGAGGCCTAGTGGAAGGAGGGACCGCAGACAGGCTTCGAAGCCCTAACATAATAAATTGGCCTGGCTGTAGGCAATTTACAATTGGTTCCAGGGGAACCCGGGCGGCAGTAGACAGGTCAGTGGAGGCCTAGTGGAAGGAGGGACCGCAGACAGGCTTCGAAGCCCTAACATAATAAATTGGCCTGGCTGTAGGCAATTTACAATTGGTTCCAGGGGAACACGGGCGGCAGTAGACAGGTCAGTGGAGGCCTAGTGGAAGGAGGGACCGCAGACAGGCTTCGAAGCCCTAACATAATAAATTGGGCTGGCTGTAGGCAATTTAAAATTGGTTCCAGGGGAACCCGGGCAGCAGTAGACAGGTCAGTGGAGGCCTAGTGGAAGGAGGGACCGCAGACAGGCTTCGAAGCCCTAACATAATAAATTGGCCTGGCTGTAGGCAATTTACAATTGGTTCCAGGGGAACCCGGGCGGCAGTAGACAGGTCAGTGGAGGCCTAGTGGAAGGAGGGACCGCAGACAGGCTTCGAAGCCCTAACATAATAAATTGGCCTGGCTGTAGGCAATTTACAATTGGTTCCAGGGGAACCCGGGCGGCAGTAGACAGGTCAGTGGAGGCCTAGTGGAAGGAGGGACCGCAGACAGGCTTCGAAGCCCTAACATAATAAATTGGCCTGGCTGTAGGCAATTTACAATTGGTTCCAGGGGAACCCGGGCGGCAGTAGACAGGTCAGTGGAGGCCTAGTGGAAGGAGGGACCGCAGACAGGCTTCGAAGCCCTAACATAATAAATTGGCCTGGCTGTAGGCAATTTACAATTGGTTCCAGGGGAACACGGGCGGCAGTAGACAGGTCAGTGGAGGCCTAGTGGAAGGAGGGACCGCAGACAGGCTTCGAAGCCCTAACATAATAAATTGGGCTGGCTGTAGGCAATGTAAAATTGGTTCCAGGGGAACCCGGGCAGCAGTAGACAGGTCAGTGGAGGCCTAGTGGAAGGAGGGACCGCAGACAGGCTTCGAAGCCCTAACATAATAAATTGGGCTGGCTGTAGGCAATTTAAAATTGGTTCCAGGGGAACCCGGGCAGCAGTAGGCAGGTCAGTGGAGGCCTAGTGGAAGGAGTGACCGCAGACAGGCTTCGAAGGCCTAACATAAGAAAAATGTCAATACAATGGTATTGACAGTGCCAGGCATTGAAGGATGTCAGCGCATAGACTAAACATTGGTGGAGCTGTGAGAGAAAATTTTGCAAGTGGTAGAGCACTGTTTGACCTGGGGGGGGGGGACTGTCTTGTGGCCGGCGGTACAGGGCCAGGGCCCCTCATATTACAACGGTGTGTCTGACGTTGGGTGCGCACCACCACCGCCAGACACTTTATTGTACTATGAGGGACCTAGTGGCAGTGCCGTTGACCAAAAGCGGGCACACCCACCTCTTCAGACAAACAGTACTCTCACGGGTGCTGGCGCCAAGTGGCGATACCACGGCCCCGTGTGGGGACTTTGGCCATTTAGGGAGGTGTTAACATGTCGGATGCTGGACAATCAGGTGCTGCAAATTACGAGATTGGAAAAGTCGTTCAGAATAGTCCACAGGCAAGACCTTTACATAGGAAAGCTAGGTGTCAGCTGGGCAAGGTGGGGCAAAAGATTTCGAAATCCAGTTGTGGTTCATTTTAATGAAGGTTAGATCATTTACATTTTGGGTAGCCAGACGAGTCCTTTTTTCTGTTAGTATTGAACCTGCAGCACTGAATACTCTTTCTGATAGGACACTAGCTGCCGGGCAAGCAAGCTCCTGCAATGCATATTCTGCCAATTCTGGACAGGTGTCTAATTTTGATGCCCAGTAATCAAATGGGAATGACGGTTGAGGGAGAACGTTGATAAGGGATGAAAAATAGTTAGTAACCATACTGGACAAATGTTGTCTCCTGTCACTTTGAATTGATGCTGCAGTACCTGTCCTGTCTGCGGTCATAGCAAAATCACTCCACAACCTGGTCAGAAAACCCCTCTGGCCAACGACACTTCTGATTTCTGCCCCTCTAACACCTCTGGTCTGCTGGCCCCTGCAGCTCGTGTTAGAACGATCACGGGCGCTGTGTGCAGGGAATGCCAGAAGCAAACGGTCAACAAGAGTTGATTGTTTGGTTGCTAATATTAGTTCCAAGTTCTCATGTGGCATTATATTTTGCAATTTGCCTTTATAGCGAGGATCAAGGAGGCAGGCCAACCAGTAATCGTCATCGTTCATCATTTTTGTTATGCGTGTGTCCCTTTTGAGGATACGTAAGGCATAATCCGCCATGTGGGCCAAAGTTCCAGTTCTCAAATCTGTGGTTGTGCTTGGTTGAGGGGCAGTTTCAGGCAAATCCACGTCACTTGTGTCCCTCCAAAAACCAGAACCCGGCCTTGCCGCGCCAACAATTTCCACTGGCCCCGGAAAAGCTTCCTCATTAAAAATATAATCATCCCCATCATCCTCCTCGTCCTCCTCCTCCTCTTCGCCCGCTACCTCGTCCTGTACACTGCCCTGGCCAGACAATGGCTGACTGTCATCAAGGCTTTTCTCTTCCTCAGCTGTAGACGCCTGATCCTTTATGTGCGTCAAACTTTGCATCAGCAGACGCATTAGGAGGATGCTCATGCTTATTATGGCGTTGTCTGCACTAACCAGCCGTGTGCATTCCTCAAAACACTGAAGGACTTGACACATGTCTTGAATCTTCGACCACTGCACACCTGACAACTCCATGTCTGCCATCCTACTGCCTGCCCGTGTATGTGTATCCTCCCACAAAAACATAACAGCCCGCCTCTGTTCACACAGTCTCTGAAGCATGTGCAGTGTTGAGTTCCACCTTGTTGCAACGTCTATGATTAGGCGATGCTGGGGAAGGTTCAAAGAACGCTGATAGGTCTGCATACGGCTGGAGTGTACGGGCGAACGGCGGATATGTGAGCAAAGTCCACGCACTTTGAGGAGCAGGTCGGATAACCCCGGATAACTTTTCAGGAAGCACTGCACCACCAGGTTTAAGGTGTGAGCCAGGCAAGGAATGTGTTTCAGTTGGGAAATGGAGATGGCTGCCATGAAATTCCTTCCGTTATCACTCACTACCTTGCCTGCCTCAAGATCTACAGTGCCCAGCCACGACTGCGTTTCTTTCTGCAAGAACTAGGACAGAACTTCAGCGGTGTGTCTGTTGTCGCCCAAACACTTCATAGCCAATACAGCCTGCTGACGTTTGCCAGTAGCTGCCCCATAATGGCAGACATGGTGTGCAACAGTGGCAGCTGCGGATGGAGTGGTTGTGCGACTGCGGTCTGTGGACGAGCTCTCGCTTCTGCAGGAAGACGAGGAGGAGGAGGAGGGGGTGCGAATGGCTACAGCCAACTGTTTCCTAGACCGTGGGCTAGGCAGAACTGTCCCAAACTTGCTGTCCCCTGTGGACCCTGCATCTACCACATTTACCCAGTGTGCCGTGATGGACACGTAACGTCCCTGGCCATGCCTACTGGTCCATGCATCTGTTGTCAGGTGCACCTTTGTGCTCACAGATTGCCTGAGTGCATGGACGATGCGCTCTTTAACATGCTGGTGGAGGGCTGGGATGGCTTTTCTGGAAAAAAAAGTGTCGACTGGGTAGCTCGTAGCGTGGTACAGCGTAGTCCATCAGGGCTTTGAAAGCTTCGCTTTCAACTAACCGGTAGGGTATCATCTCTAACGAGATTAGTCTAGCTATGTGGGCGTTCAAACCCTGTGTACGCGGATGCGAGGCTAAGTACTTCCTTTTTCTAACCATAGTCTCATGTAGGGTGAGCTGGACTGGAGAGCTGGAGATCGTGGAACTAGCGGGGGTGCCGGTGGACATGGCAGACTGAGAGACGGTGGGAGATGGTATTGTTGCCGCCGGTGCCCTAGATGCAGTGTTTCCTACTACGAAACTGGTGATTCCCTGACCCTGACTTCTTTGGCCTGGCAAAGAAACCTGCACAGATACTGCAGGTGGTGCAGAAAATGGTGGCCCTACGCTGCCGGAAGGGATGTTGCGTTGATGACTAGCTTCATTGGCCGAGGGTGCTACAACCTTAAGGGACGTTTGGTAGTTAGTCCAAGCTTGCAAATGCATGGTGGTTAAATGTCTATGCATGCAACTTGTATTGAGACTTTTCAGATTCTGCCCTCTGCTTAAGGTAGTTGAACATTTTTGACAGATGACTTTGCGCTGATCAATTGGATGTTGTTTAAAAAAATGCCAGACTGCACTCTTTCTAGCATCGGATACCTTTTCAGGCATTGCAGACTGAGCTTTAACCGGATGGCCACGCTGTCCTCCAACAGGTTTTGACTTTGCCACGCGTTTTGGGCAAGATACGGGCCCGGCAGATGGAACCTGTTGCGATGTTGATGCCTGCTGCGGCCCCTCCTCCTACGCTTCAGAACTGCTGCCGCCTGCACCCTGTTCCCCCAATGGCTGCCAATCGGGGTCAAAAACTGGGTCATCTATTACCTCTTCTTGTAGCTCGTGTGCAACTTCGTCTGTGTCACCTTGTCGGTCGGTGGTATAGCGTTCGTGATGGGGCAACATAGTCTCATCAGGGTCTGATTCTTGATCAGCACCCTGCGAGGGCAATGTTGTGGTCTGAGTCAAAGGACCAGCATAGTAGTCTGGCTGTGGCTGTGCATCAGTGCACTCCATGTCAGATTCAACTTGTAATGGGCATGGACTGTTAACTGCTTCACTTTCTAAGCCAGGGACGGTATGTGTAAAGAGCTCCATGGAGTAACCCGTTGTGTCGCCTGCTGCATTCTTCTCTGTTGTTGTTTTTGCTGAAGAGGACAAGGAAGCGACTTGTCCCTGACCGTGAACATCCACTAACGACGCGCTGCTTTTACTTTTACCAGTTTCACGAGAGGAGGCAAAAGAGCTAGAGGCTGAGTCAGCAAGATAAGCCAAAACTTGCTCTTGCTGCTCCGGCTTTAAAAGCGGTTTTCCTACTCCCAGAAAAGGGAGCGTTTGAGGCCTTGTGTAGCCAGACGACGAACCTGGCTCCACAGCTCCAGACTTAGGTGCAATATTTTTTTTCCCATGACCACCTGATGCTCCACCACTACCACTACCCTCATTACCAGCTGACAATGAACGCCCCCGGCCACGACCTCTTCCACCAGACTTCCTCATTGTTTTAAAAACGTTACCAAACTAACGGTATTTGTTGCTGTCACACAACTTACACGGTGAGCTATAACTTCAGTATGATTTAGCTACCCCATTACAGGTGGGTGAGACCACAACGAAAATCAGGCACAATGTTACACACTCTGTTGTTGGTGGCAACAAATGAGAGAGATGTCACACACGCAGGACTGTCACTGAAGCGCAAATGTAAATATTAATCTCCCACTGATTTGTGTTTTTTTTTTAAAAAGGAGACTTTAGAAAAAAAAAAAAAAATGATTTTTTCAGGAATAATTTAGAAACCAAATAAAATAAAATGATTTTTTCAGGGAGAATTTAGAAAACAAATAAAACAAAAAATAGGCTTTCTAGGGCCCACTGAGTGAGAGAGGACGCACACAGGAGTCAGGAGTGGCACACAAGCCCAGAGGCCAATATTTATCTCCCACTGATTGATTTAGTGATTTTTTCAGGTAGATTTTGGAACCCAAATCAAGCAAAAAAATTAATAGGCTTTCTATGGCCCACAATTGGAGAGAGAGAGATGGCACACCCAGGAGTCAAGACTGGCACACAAGCAGAAAGGGCAATATTAATTTCCCACTGATTTGTTTTTTTTGTTTTTTTTCAGGGAGACTTTAGAAAAAAAAAATACAAAAAAAATGATTTTTTTCAGGAATAATTTAGAAACCAAATAAAATAAAATGATTTTTTCAGGGAGAATTTAGAAAACAAATAAAACAAAAAATAGGCTTTCTAGGGCCCACTGAGTGAGAGAGGACGCACACAGGAGTCATGAGTGGCACACAAGCCCAGAGGCCAATATTTATCTCCCACTGATTGATTTAGTGATTTTTAAGATAGATTTTGGAACCCAAATCAAGCAAAAAAATTAATAGGCTTTCTATGGCCCACAATTGGAGAGAGAGAGATGGCACACCCAGGAGTCAAGACTGGCACACAAGCAGAAAGGGCAATATTAATCTCCCACTGATTTGATTTTTTGATTTTTTTTCAGGGAGAATTTAGAAAAAAAAAAAAGATTTTTTCAGGAATAATTTAGAAACCAAATAAAATAAAATGATTTTTTCAGGGAGAATTTAGAAAACAAATAAAACAAAAAATAGGCTTTCTAGGGCCCACTGAGTGAGAGAGGATGCACACAGGAGTCAGGAGTGGCACACAAGCCCAGAGGCCAATACTTATCTCCCACTGATTGATTAAGTGATTTTTTCAAGTAGATTTTGGAACCCAAATCAAGCAAAAAAATTAATAGGCTTTCTATGGCCCACAATTGGAGAGAGAGAGATGGCACACCCAGGAGTCAAGACTGGCACACAAGCAGAAAGGGCAATATTAATCTCCCACTGTTTTTTTTTTTTTTTCAGGGAGACTTTAGAAAAAAAAAAAAAATGATTTTTTCAGGAATAATTTAGAAACCAAATAAAATAAAATGATTTTTTCAGGGAGAATTTAGAAAACAAATAAAACAAAAAATAGGCTTTCTAGGGCCCACTGAGTGAGAGAGGACGCACACAGGAGTCAGGAGTGGCACACTAGCCCAGAGGCCAATATTTATCTCCCACTGATTGATTTATTGATTTTTTCAGGTAGAATTTAGAACCCAAATCAACCAAAAAAATAAATAGGCTTTCTATGGCCCACTATTTGTGAGAGAGATGGCACGCTCAGGACTGGCACACAAGCCCAGAGGCCAATATTAATCTCCCACTTTTTTTTTTTTTTCCAGGGAAAATTTATAAACCCAATAAAAAAAATAATAAATAGGCTTTCTATGGCCCACTATCTGAGAGAGAGAGATGGCACGCTTAGGACTGGCACACAAGCCCAAAGGCCAATATTAATCTCCCACTGATTGATTTATTGATTTTTTCAGGTAGATTTTGGAACCCAAATCAAGCAAAAAAAATAAATAGGCTTTCTATGGCCCACTGAGAGATGGCACACACAGGAGTAAGGAGTGGCACACAAGCCCTGAGGCCAATATTTTTCTCCCACTGATTGATTTAGTGATTTTTTCAGGTAGATTTTGGAACCCAAATCAAGCAAAAAAATTAATAGGCTTTCTATGGCCCACAATTGGAGAGAGAGAGATGGCACACCCAGGATTCAAGTCTGGCACACAAGCAGAAAGGGCAATATTAATCTCCCACTGATTTGATTTTTTTTTTTTTCAGGGAGACTTTAGAAAAAAAAAAAAAATGATTTTTTCAGGAATAATTTAGAAACCAAATAAAATAAAATGATTTTTTCAGGGAGAATTTAGAAAACAAATAAAACAAAAAATAGGCTTTCTAGGGCCCACTGAGTGAGAGAGGACGCACACAGGAGTCAGGAGTGGCACACAAGCCCAGAGGCCAATATTTATCTCCCACTGATTGATTTAGTGATTTTTTCAGGTAGATTTTGGAACCCAAATCAAGCAAAAAAAATTAATAGGCTTTCTATGGCCCACAATTGGAGAGAGAGAGATGGCACACCCAGGAGTCAAGACTGGCACACAAGCAGAAAGGGCAATATTAATCTCCCACTGTTTTTTTTTTTTTTTTTTTTTCAGGGAGACTTTAGAAAAAAAAAAAAAAATGATTTTTTCAGGAATAATTTAGAAACCAAATAAAATAAAATGATTTTTTCAGGGAGAATTTAGAAAACAAATAAAACAAAAAATAGGCTTTCTAGGGCCCACTGAGTGAGAGAGGACGCACACAGGAGTCAGGAGTGGCACACAAGCCCAGAGGCCAATATTTATCTCCCACTGATTGATTTATTGATTTTTTCAGGTAGAATTTAGAACCAAATCAACCAAAAAAATAAATAGGCTTTCTTAGGCCCACTATTTGTGAGAGAGATGGCACGCTCAGGACTGGCACACAAGCCCAGAGGCCAATGTTAATCTCCCACTTTTTTTTTTTTTTTCCAGGGAAAATTTATAAACCCAATAAAAAAAATAATAAATAGGCTTTCTATGGCCCACTATCTGAGAGAGAGAGATGGCACGCTTAGGACTGGCACACAAGCCCAAAGGCCAATATTAATCTCCCACTGATTGATTTATTGATTTTTTCAGGTAGATTTTGGAACCCAAATCAAGCAAAAAAATAAATAGGCTTTCTATGGCCCACTGAGAGATGGCACACACAGGAGTAAGGAGTGGCACACAAGCCCTGAGGCCAATATTTTTCTCCCACTGATTGATGTAGTGATTTTTTCAGGTAGATTTTAGAACCCAAATCAAGCAAAAAAATAAATAGGCTTTCTATGGCCCACTGAGTGAGAGATGACACAGACAGGGATGGCACTCTAGCAGAAATGCCAATCTTAATCTCCCCAAAAAAAAAAAAAAAAAAGGAACTGTCCCTCAATTACTATCTCCCTGCAGTAATCTCAGCCAGTTATGGCAGGCAGCAATAAGGAGTGGACTGATGCACAAATTAAATAAAAAGTGTGGACAAACAAACAAGATAGCTGTGCAGAAAGGAAGGAACAAGAGGATTTGTGCTTTGAAAAAAGCAGTTGGTTTGCACAGCGGCGTACACACAGCAATGCAGCTATCAGGGAGCCTTCTAGGGCAGCCCAATGAGCTACAGCGCTGAGGGAAAAAAAAAAAAAATGTAGCTTCCACTGTCCCTGCACACCGAAGGTGTTGTTGGGCAGTGGAAATCGCTACAGCACAAGCGGTTTGGTGGTTAATGGACCCTGCCTAACGCTATCCCTGCTTCTGACGAAGCGGCAGCAACCTCTCCCTAGGCTCAGATCAGCAGCAGTAACATGGCGGTCGGCGGGAACGCCCCTTTATAGCCCCTGTGACGCCGCGGACAGCAAGCCAATCACTGCAATGCCCTTCTCTAAGATGGTGGGGACCAGGACCTATGTCATCACGCTGCCCACACTCTGCGTTTACCTTCATTGGCTGAGAAATGGCGCTTTTCGCGTCATTGAAACGCGACTTTGGCGCGAAAGTCGCGTACCGCATGGCCGACCCCGCACAGGGGTCGGATCGGGTTTCATGAAACCCGACTTTGTCAAAAGTCGGCGACTTTTGAAAATGTTCGACCCGTTTCGCTCAACCCTAGTAGTAACCAAATAAGTAAATAGCAATACTATATGTGGATAACATAGAGTACTTAGTTAACTGGCTCATTCATTTGGCTTTGCTGCAATATCTTGTACTCTGTCCAGACTTCCCTTTTCGAATTAGGCATTTCATATAGCTTCTTTCCTTAGTATAGGACTATCCCGAATTGGTGCACCTTGTCGAGGTGGGATGGTTTTATGCTTCTTCGATCAAAATAGTGTTGTCTAAGTACCCTATGTTATTTAACTGTACTATTACTATTAATTTACTTAACACACTGTATGTGCTCATTTTTATTTTTTCTTAGGTTTTTCTTACACAGGCAAGCCTAGGTAAATGATGCAAAATGAACGATCTGTAGTAAATCTGTAGTAGATTGTTCAGTGCGCATAGGCTGCTGTTGTTCTTGGCAGCATGAGTTCTGCTTAAGGTACCGTTACACTAAACGACACTGCAGCGATATAGACAATGAGCCGATCGCTGCAGCGTCGCAGTTTAGGTCGCTAGGAGACGTCAAACACGGCAACACCAGAACGATGCAGGAGCGATCCAGTGACGTACTTATCGTTCTCGCCGGTTGTTAGCTCCATGTTAAAACATTGCTGGCATCGTTGCTTTTGCTGTCAAACATGACGAATCACGCCGACCTGACGACCAAATAAAGTTCCAGACTTCTAGCTCCGACCAGCGATGTCACAGCGGGATCCTGATCGCTGCTGCGTGTCAAACACAACGAGATCGCTATCCAGGACGCTGCAACGTCACGGATCATTGTCGTTCTCATTGTAAAGTTGCTCAGTGTGAAGGTACCTTTACACAGGACCATGCACTGTGGAGAATGATGACCTTGCGCTGCACAAAAGATCATTTCTCCCAATGAATGAGCATTTTGCTTGTACCTCAGGTGATTTGCAGCTTGCTTACCCTGGACAATAATCATCAAACATGTGTTAATGCTCATTCATGATAATCTTTCAATGTAAATGCAATTTAAGGCAAGAAGAGATTATTTTATTGCATATAATAATGTAATATTTGGTGCTTCCAACTTTAATGGTGCATAGCAGAATATTTGATATATGCAAGAAAAAGTTCTTCCTATAGCAGTTTGGTGTACTTTCTAAAATTAGTAACCAGTATTTTCTAAACTTATTAATGAGTAATTACAGAAATTGTCCACTATTTGGACAACTCCTTGTCATATCCTACGCTTGGCTCTGATAAAATAAAAAAGCTTATGCTCACCTCCCTTACTGGCGCTGTTCCCGCAGAGTTGGCATCGGTCTCCCTGGAGCTCCCATGCAGTTCCTGTCACTCGTGAGCCCAGCGCCCAATCAATCCTGGCATCATTGTACCCGACTTTGGACAAATTGAACATGAAGAGCAAGACTAGACTGCAGCTGCTTTCTGACTATCTTTTCATGTTTAATTTGTCCAAAGGTGGGGACAGTGACTCGAGCGATGATTGGGCACCGGGCTCACATGTCACAACAACCACACAAGAGCTCTGGGACCATTAGTGCCGACACTGCAGGAACAGCGTCTGCTTGGGAGAGGAGTATACGCTTTTGTATTTCATCGGGGCTAAGCATAAGTTATGAGAAGGGGTTGTCCTAGTAGTGGACAAACACTTTAATCACTCTAGGACAACTGAGTTGTAGGGTCTTACCAAACATTCTGTGACCCTCCCATCACCAGCTATTGGTATGAGGAAGGTATAATTGGACGAAAGAGGTGTCAAGAAGCTGACAATATCCTTCACAGACGTTTTATTTTGAAGTGAAATCATAAATCCAATTTAGATATATTTTCCAAACACAATCACAAAAATTGGGAAATAGACTCTAAAACGTTGCATCTACAGTAATTGTGATTGCCAATTGTTCAGGAATTCCTGGATAGTCAGTAAAACAGTCCCACTTTTTTGTCCTTTTCAAAAACCTGACCTGCACATCCAAACATAGACTCAGTGTGAACAGGTGCTGAACCTAGAGTCGCCAACTCGTATATAGTTAAGTAAATAAGGCAGCACACTGCAGCGCTAAAACATGCAACCTTGAAAACACGAAATTTGAACTGCATTACTGCACTAGAAATATGAAAAATGAGAGATTTTAGCGCATAAAAATGGCCAATTTTATGTGTACCTGGTAGCCTCTTTACGGCATCTCTCTTATACCAGGTCCTACGCTTGCCTTACCTCGCTGAGAATAAACGTCTCCATCTGAATGGGTGCATGTGAAACCTCTTCTTAGACTAAAATTCTCTCTCTCTGTGGAGGGGTATTGGACCTGCTGTAATTAAAACACCTGAAGCTAGGAGGCGGAGTGCACGATCAGAAGGCTAGAGAATACATTTCAAAAACCTGACCTGCACATCCAAACATAGACTCAGTGTGAACAGGTGCTGAACCTAGAGTCGCCAACTCGTATATAGTTAAGTAAATAAGGCAGCACACTGCAGCGCTAAAACATGCAACCTTGAAAACACGAAATTTGAACTGCATTACTGCACTAGAAATATGAAAAATGAGAGCTTTTAGCGCATAAAAATGGCCAATTTTATGTGTACCTGGTAGCCTCTTTACAGCATCTCTCTTATACCAGGTCCTACGCTTGCCTTACCTCGCTGAGAATAAACGTCTCCATCTGAATGGGTGCTGAGTCTATGTTTGGATGTGCAGGTCAGGTTTTTGAAATGTATTCTCTAGCCTTCTGATCGTGCACTCCGCCTCCTAGCTTCAGGTGTTTTAATTACAGCAGGTCCAATACCCCTCCACAGAGAGAGAGAATTTTAGTCTAAGAAGAGGTTTCACATGCACCCATTCAGATGGAGACATTTATTCTCAGCGAGGTAAGGCAAGCGTAGGACCTGGTATAAGAGAGATGCCGTAAAGAGGCTACCAGGTACACATAAAATTGGCCATTTTTATGCGCTAAAAGCTCTCATTTTTTATATTTCTAGTGCAGTAATGCAGTTCAAATTTCGTGTTTTCAAGGTTGCATGTTTTAGCGCTGCAGTGTGCTGCCTTATTTACTTAACTATATACGAGTTGGCGACTCTAGGTTCAGCACCTGTTCACACTGAGTCTATGTTTGGATGTGCAGGTCAGGTTTTTGAAATGTATTCTCTAGCCTTCTGATCGTGCACTCCGCCTCCTAACTTCAGGTGTTTTAATTACAGCAGGTCCAATACCCCTCCACAGAGAGAGAGAATTTTAGTCTAAGAAGAGGTTTCACATGCACCCATTCAGATGGAGACGTTTATTCTCAGCGAGGTAAGGCAAGCGTATGACCTGGTATAAGAGAGATGCCGTAAAGAGGCTACCAGGTACACATAAAATTGGCCATTTTTATGCGCTAAAAGCTCTAATTTTTCATATTTCTAGTGCAGTAATGCAGTTCAAATTTCGTGTTTTCAAGGTTGCATGTTTTAGCGCTGCAGTGTGCTGCCTTATTTACTTAACTACATACGAGTTGGCAACTCTAGGTTCAGCACCTGTTCACACTGAGTCTATGTTTGGATGTGCAGGTCAGGTTTTTGAAATGTATTCTCTACCCTTCTGATCGTGCACTCCGCCTCCTAGCTTCAGGTGTTTTAATTACAGCAGGTCCAATACCCCTCCTGTTGTGAATTCTGTGGCAGAGTTCACTCCTGTGGTCACAAGTGGTACTTCGGCTGATTCTCTCTGGGAGCTTCCGTTTGTGGAGGAAAGTGGTACTGCAGCTTCTGAGTTTCCTCCCTCAGGTGATCTGGTGAGGTCGTTAGCTGCTTCTCTACTTAACTCCACCTGATGCTTTGATCCATGCTTCCTGTCAATGTTCCAGTGTTGGACTTGTGTTTCTCTGGATCATTCCTGTGGCCTGCTGCTCTGCATAGCTAAGTGCTTCTTTGCTATTTGTTGCTATTTTTTCTGTCCAGCTTGTCTATTTGTTTTGCTGGAAGCTCTGGGACGCAAAGGGTGTACCTCCGTGCCGTTAGTTCGGTACGGAGGGTCTTTTTGCCCCCTTTGCGTGGTTTTCTTTAGGGTTTTGTGTAGACCGCAAAGTTATCTTTCCTATCCTCGTTCTGTCTAGAATATCGGGCCTCACTTTGCTGAATCTATTTCATCCCTACGTTTGTCTTTTCATCTTACTCACAGTCATTATATGTGGGGGGCTGCCTTTTCCTTTGGGGTATTTCTCTGAGGCAAGGTAGGCTTATTTTTCTATCTTCAGGCTAGTTAGTTTCTCAGGCTGTGCCGAGTTGCATAGGGAGCGTTAGGCGCAATCCACAGCTGCCTCTAGTTGTGTTTGGAGAGGATCAGGAATTGCGGTCTACAGAGTTTCCACGTCTCAGAGCTCGTTCTATTATTTTGGGTTATTGTCAGATCACTGTATGTGCTCTGATCGCTATGTACATTGTGTTACTGAATTGCCTATCATAACAGTACAGGAAGCCAAAAGTACTAATGATTCTCAATAGAGGGAAAAAAGAAGTTCTGAGACCATTTTTTTTCCTTTGCACTGTGATTTGTCTTTTTTTTCCCCTAGACATTTGGGTGGTTCAGGACACAGGTGTTACAATGGACATTAAAGGTCTGTCTTCATGTGTAGATCAGCTCACGGCAAGAGTTCAAGATATTCAAAATTTTGTGGTTCAGAATTCTTTGTTTGAACCGAGAATTCCTATTCCAGATTTGTTTTTTGGAGATAGAACTAAATTTCTGAGTTTCAAGAATAATTGTAAACTGTTTCTGGCTTTGAAACCTCGCTCCTCTGGTCACCCAGCGCAACAGGTTAGGATCGTCATTTCTTTTTTGCGTGGCGACCCTCAAGACTGGGCATTTTCTCTTGCGTCAGGAGATCCTGCATTGAGTGATATCGATGCGTTTTTCAAGGCGCTTGGATTGCTGTACGATGAGCCTAATTCAGTAGATCATGCAGAAAAAAATTTGCTGGCTCTTTGTCAGGCTCAGGATGAGATAGAGCTATATTGCCAGAAATTTAGAAAATGGTCCGTGCTCACTCAATGGAATGAATCTGCGCTTGCAGCCATTTTCAGAAAGGGTCTCTCTGAAGCCATTAAGGATGTCATGGTGGGATTTCCTATGCCCGCTGGTTTGAATGAGTCTATGTCTTTGGCCATTCAGATCGGTCGACGCTTGCGTGAGCGTAAATCTGTGTACCATTTGGCGGTATTACCTGAGATTAAACCTGAGCCTATGCAGTGCGATAGGACTATGACCAGAGTTGAACGGCAAGAACACAGACGTCTGAATGGGCTGTGTTTCTACTGTGGTGATTCCACTCATGCTATCTCTGATTGTCCTAAGCGCACTAAGCGGTTCGCTAGGTCTGCCGCCATTGGTACTGTACAATCAAAATTTCTTCTGTCCGTTACCTTGATATGCTCCTTGTCGTCGTATTCTGTCATGGCGTTTGTGGATTCAGGCGCTGCCCTGAATTTGATGGACTTGGATTATGCTAAACGTTGTGGGTTTTTATTGGAGCCCTTGCAGTGTCCTATTCCATTGAGAGGAATTGATGCTACACCTTTGGCCAAGAATAAGCCTCAATACTGGACCCAGCTGACCATGTGCATGGCTCCTGCACATCAGGAGGTTATTCGCTTTCTGGTGTTGCATAATCTGCATGATGTGGTCGTGTTGGGGTTGCCATGGCTACAAGCCCATAATCCAGTATTGGATTGGAATTCCATGTTGGTGTCCAGCTGGGGTTGTCAGGGGGTACATGGTGATGTTCCATTTCTGTCAATTTCGTCATCCACCCCTTCTGAGGTTCCAGAGTTCTTGTCTGATTACCGGGATGTATTTGATGAGCCCAAGTCCGATGCCCTGCCTCCGCATAGGGATTGTGATTGTGCTATCAATTTGATTCCTGGTAGTAAATTCCCAAAAGGTCGACTGTTTAATTTATCCGTGCCTGAGCACACCGCTATGTGCAGTTATGTGAAGGAATCCCTGGAGAAGGGGCATATTCGCCCGTCATCGTCGCCATTAGGAGCAGGGTTCTTTTTTGTAGCCAAGAAGGATGGTTCGCTGAGACCGTGAATAGACTACCGCCTTCTTAATAAGATCACTGTTAAATTTCAGTACCCCTTGCTATTGTTATCTGATTTGTTTGCTCGGATTAAGGGGGCTAGTTGGTTCACTAAGATAGATCTTCATGGTGCGTATAATCTGGTGAGAATCAGGCAAGGCGATGAATGGAAAACTGCATTTAATACGCCCGAGGGTCATTTTGAGTATCTAGTGATGCCGTTCGGACTTGCCAATGCTCCATCAGTGTTTCAATCCTTTATGCATGACATCTTCCGTGAGTACCTGGATAAATTCCTGATTGTGTACTTGGATGACATTTTGATCTTCTCGGATGATTGGGAGTCTCATGTGAAGCAGGTCAGAACGGTTTTTCAGGTCCTGCGTGCTAATTCTTTGTTTGTGAAGGGATCAAAGTGTCTCTTTGGTGTGCAGGAGGTTTCATTTTTTGGGTTCATCTTTTCCCCTTCTACTATCGAGATGGATCCGGTTAAGGTCCAAGCCATCCATGATTGGACTCAGCCGACATCTCTGAAAAGTCTGCAAAAGTTCCTGGGCTTTGCTAATTTTTATCGTCGCTTCATCTGCAATTTTTCTAGTGTT
This sequence comes from Ranitomeya imitator, assembly GCF_032444005.1. Classification (NCBI taxonomy): domain Eukaryota; kingdom Metazoa; phylum Chordata; class Amphibia; order Anura; family Dendrobatidae; genus Ranitomeya; species Ranitomeya imitator. The sequence goes on from NC_091285.1 coordinate 502,571,866, forward strand.
GCCAAACCATTGACCGATTTGACCAAGAAGGGTGCTGATTTGGTCAATTGGTCTTCTGCTGCTGTGGAAGCTTTTCAAGAGTTGAAGCGTCGTTTTTCTTCTGCCCCTGTGTTGTGTCAACCAGATGTTTCTCTTCCGTTCCAGGTCGAGGTTGATGCTTCTGAGATTGGAGCAGGGGCTGTTTTGTCACAGAGAGGTTCTGGTTGCTCAGTGATGAAACCATGCGCTTTCTTTTCCAGGAAGTTTTCGCCTGCTGAGCGAAATTATGATGTGGGCAACCGAGAGTTGCTGGCCATGAAGTGGGCATTCGAGGAGTGGCGTCATTGGCTTGAAGGAGCTAAGCATCGCGTGGTGGTATTGACTGATCATAAGAACTTGACTTATCTCGAGTCTGCCAAGCGCTTGAATCCTAGACAAGCTCGTTGGTCGTTGTTTTTTGCCCGTTTTGACTTTGTGATTTCGTACCTTCCGGGCTCTAAAAATGTGAAGGCGGATGCTCTGTCTAGGAGTTTTGTGCCCGACTCTCCGGGTTTATCTGAGCCGGCGGGTATCCTCAAGGAAGGAGTAATTGTGTCTGCCATCTCCCCTGATTTGCGGCGGGTGCTGCAAAAATTTCAGGCTAATAAACCTGATCGTTGCCCAGCGGAGAAACTGTTTGTCCCTGATAGGTGGACGAATAGAGTTATCTCTGAACTTCATTGTTCGGTGTTGGCTGGTCATCCTGGAATCTTTGGTACCAGAGAGTTGGTGGCTAGATCCTTTTGGTGGCCCTCTCTGTCGCGGGATGTGCGTGCTTTTATGCAGTCCTGTGGGATTTGTGCTCGGGCTAAGCCCTGCTGTTCTCGTGCCAGTGGGTTGCTTTTGCCCTTGCCGGTCCCGAAGAGGCCTTGGACACATATCTCTATGGATTTTATTTCTGACCTTCCCGTTTCTCAAAAGATGTCAGGCATTTGGGTGGTCTGTGATTGCTTTTCTAAGATGGTCCATCTGGTACCGTTGTCTAAATTGCCTTCCTCCTCTGATTTGGTGCCTTTGTTCTTCCAGCATGTGGTTCGTTTGCATGGCATTCCAGAGAATATTGTTTCTGACAGAGGTTCCCAGTTTGTTTCGAGGTTTTGGCGAGCCTTTTGTGGTAGGATGGGCATTGACTTGTCTTTTTCCTCGGCTTTCCATCCTCAGACTAATGGCCAGACCGAACGAACCAATCAGACCTTGGAAACATATCTGAGATGCTTTGTTTCTGCTGATCAGGATGACTGGGTGTCCTTTTTGCCTTTGGCTGAGTTCGCCCTTAATAATCGGGCCAGCTCGGCTACCTTGGCTTCGCCGTTTTTCTGCAATTCTGGGTTCCATCCTCGTTTCTCTTCAGGACAGGTTGAGTCTTCGGACTGTCCTGGTGTGGATACTGTGGTGGACAGGTTGCAGCAGATTTGGACTCAGGTAGTGGACAATTTGACCTTGTCCCAGGAGAAGGCTCAACTTTTCGCTAATCGCAGACGCCGTGTGGGTCCCCGACTTCGTGTTGGGGATCTGGTTTGGTTATCTTCTCGTCATATTCCTATGAAGGTTTCCTCTCCTAAGTTTAAACCTCGTTTTATTGGTCCGTATAGGATTTCTGAGGTTCTTAATCCTGTGTCTTTTCATCTGACCTGTTATGGCTGGCAATCAGGCAACACAGCGTGCAGTAATCAGCGCACATACAGAGATCTGGCAATAACCAAAAACAATAGGACGAGCTCTGAGACGTGGAATCTCTGTAGACTGCAGTACCTGATCTATCCTCACACAACTATAAGCAGCAGTGGATTGCGCCTATCAACTACCTATGCAACTCGGCACTGCCTGAGGAGCTGACTAGCCTGAAGATAGAAATACAAGCCTGACTTACCTCAGAGAAATACCCCAAAGGAATAGGCAGCCCCCCACATATAATGACTGTTAGCAAGATGAAAAGACAAACGTAGGAATGAAATAGATTCAGCAAAGTGAGGCCCGATATTCTAGACAGAGCGAGGATAGCAAAGAGAACTATGCAGTCTACAAAAAACCCTAAAACGAAAACCACGCAAAGGGGCAAAAAGACCCACCGTGCCGAACTAACAGCACGGCGGTGCACCCCTTTGCTTCTCAGAGCTTCCAGCAAAAGTTAATAGCAAGCTGGACAGAAAAAACAGAAAACAAACTAGAAGCACTTATCTAGCAGAGCAGCAGGCCCAAGGAAAGATGCAGTAGCTCAGATCCAACACTGGAACATTGACAAGGAGCAAGGAAGACAGACTCAGGTGGAGCTAAATAGCAAGGCAGCCAACGAGCTCACCAAAACACCTGAGGGAGGAAGCCCAGAGACTGCAATACCACTTGTGACCACAGAAGTGAACTCAGCCACAGAATTCACAACAGTACCCCCCCCTTGAGGAGGGGTCACCGAACCCTCACCAGAACCCCCAGGCCGACCAGGATGAGCCACATGAAAGGCACGAACAAGATCTGGGGCATGGACATCAGAGGCAAAAACCCAGGAATTATCTTCCTGAGCATAACCCTTCCATTTGACCAGATACTGGAGTTTCCGTCTAGAGACACGAGAATCCAAAATCTTCTCCACAATATACTCCAATTCCCCCTCCACCACAACAGGGGCAGGAGGCTCCACAGATGGAACCATAGGTGCCACGTATCTCCTCAACAACGACCTATGGAATACATTATGTATGGAAAAGGAGTCTGGGAGGGTCAGACGAAAAGACACCGGATTGAGAATCTCAGAAATCCTATACGGACCAATAAAACGAGGTTTAAATTTAGGAGAGGAAACCTTCATAGGTATATGACGAGAAGATAACCAAACCAGATCCCCAACACGAAGTCGGGGTCCCACACGGCGTCTGCGATTAGCGAAAAGCTGAGCCTTCTCCTGGGACAAGGTCAAATTGTCCACTACCTGAGTCCAGATCTGCTGCAACCTGTCCACCACATAATCCACACCAGGACAGTCCGAAGACTCAACCTGTCCTGAAGAGAAACGAGGATGGAACCCAGAATTGCAGAAAAATGGAGAGACCAAGGTAGCCGAGCTGGCCCGATTATTAAGGGCGAACTCAGCCAACGGCAAAAATGACACCCAATCATCCTGGTCAGCGGAAACAAAACATCTCAGATATGTTTCCAAGGTCTGATTGGTTCGTTCGGTCTGGCCATTAGTCTGAGGATGGAAGGCCGAGGAAAAAGATAGGTCAATGCCCATCCTACCACAAAAGGCTCGCCAGAACCTCGAGACAAACTGGGAACCTCTGTCAGAAACAATATTCTCAGGAATGCCATGTAAACGAACCACATGCTGGAAGAACAAAGGCACCAAATCAGAGGAGGAAGGCAATTTAACCAAGGGCACCAGATGGACCATTTTAGAAAAGCGATCACAGACCACCCAAATGACCGACATTTTTTGAGAAACGGGAAGGTCAGAAATGAAATCCATCGAAATATGTGTCCAAGGCCTCTTCGGGACCGGCAAGGGCAAAAGCAACCCACTGGCACGTGAACAGCAGGGCTTAGCCCTAGCACAAATTCCACAGGACTGCACAAAAGCACGCACATCCCGTGACAGAGATGGCCACCAGAAGGATCTAGCAACCAACTCCCTGGTACCAAAGATTCCTGGATGACCGGCCAGCACCGAACAATGAAGTTCAGAGATAACTTTACTAGTCCACCTATCAGGGACGAACAGTTTCTCGGCCGGACAACGATCAGGTTAATTAGCCTGAAATTTCTGCAACACTCTCCGCAAATCAGGGGAGATGGCAGACACAATGACTCATTCCTTGAGGATACTCGCCGGCTCAGATAACCCCGGAGAGTCGGGCACAAAACTCCTAGACAGAGCATCCGCCGTCACATTTTTAGAGCCCGGAAGGTATGAAATCACAAAATCAAAACGAGCAAAAAATAACGACCAACGGGCCTGTCTAGGATTCAAGCGCTTGGCAGACTCAAGATAAGTAAGGTTCTTATGATCAGTCAAAACCACCACGCGATGCTTAGCACCCTCAAGCCAATGACGCCACTCCTCGAATGCCCACTTCATGGCCAGCAACTCTCGGTTGCCCACATCATAATTACGCTCAGCAGCAGAAAATTTCCTGGAAAAGAAAGCACATGGTTTGAACACTGAGCAACCAGAACCTCTCTGTGACAAAACCGCCCCTGCACCAATCTCAGAAGCATCAACCTCGACCTGGAACGGAAGAGAAACATCAGGTTGACACAACACAGGGGCACAGCAAAAACGACGCTTCAACTCCTGAAAAGCTTCCACGGCAGCAGAAGACCAATTAACCAAATCAGCACCCTTCTTGGTCAAATCGGTCAATGGTCTGGCAATGCTAGAAAAATTACAGATGAAGCGACGATAAAAATTAGCAAAGCCCAGGAATTTCTGCAGACTTTTTAGAGATGTCGGCTGAGTCCAATCCTGGATGGCCTGAACCTTAACCGGATCCATCTCGATAGTAGAAGGGGAAAAGATGAACCCCAAAAATGAAACTTTCTGCACACCGAAGAGACACTTTGATCCCTTCACGAACAAGGAATTAGCACGCAGTACCTGGAAAACCATTCTGACTTGCTTCACATGAGACTCCCAATCATCTGAGAAGATCAAAATGTCATCCAAGTAAACAATCAAGAATTTATCCAGATACTCACGGAAAATGTCATGCATAAAAGACTGAAAAACAGATGGAGCATTGGCAAGTCCGAACGGCATCACCAGATACTCAAAATGACCCTCGGGCGTATTAAATGCCGTTTTCCATTCATCTCCCTGCCTGATTCTCACCAGATTATACGCACCACGAAGATCAATCTTAGTAAACCAACTAGCCCCCTTAATCCGAGCAAACAAGTCAGAAATCAATGGCAAGGGATACTGAAACTTAACAGTGATCTTATTAAGAAGGCGGTAATCAATACACGGTCTTAGCGAACCATCCTTCTTGGCTACAAAAAAGAACCCTGCTCCCAATGGTGACGACGATGGGCGAATATGTCCCTTCTCCAGGGACTCCTTCACATAACTGCGCATAGCGGTGTGTTCAGGTACGGACAAATTAAATAAACGACCCTTAGGGAATTTACTACCAGGAATCAAATCGATAGCACAATCACAATTCCTATGCGGAGGTAGGGCATCAGACTTGGACTCTTCAAATACATCCTGAAAGTCCGACAAGAACTCTGGGATGTCAGAAGGAATGGATGACGAAATAGACAAAAATGGAACATCACCATGTACTCCCTGACAACCCCAGCTGGTTACCGACATAGAGTTCCAATCCAATACTGGATTATGGGTTTGTAGCCATGGCAACCCCAACACGACCACATCATGCAAATTATGCAGTACCAAAAAGCGAATAACTTCCTGATGTGCAGGAGCCATGCACATGGTCAGCTGGGCCCAGTACTGAGGCTTATTCTTGGCCAAAGGTGTAGCATCAATTCCTCTCAACGGAATAGGACACCGCAAAGGCTCCAAGAAAAATCCACAACGTTTAGCATAATCCAAATCCATCAGATTCAGGGCAGCGCCTGAATCCACAAACGCCATGACAGAATATGATGACAAAGAGCACATTAAGGTAATGGACAAAAGGAATTTGGACTGTACAGTACCAATAACGGCAGAGCTATCGAACCGCCTAGTGCGTTTAGGACAATTAGAAATAGCATGAGTAGAATCACCACAATAGAAACACAGTCTGTTCAGACGTCTGTGTTCGTGCCGTTCTACTTTAGTCATAGTCCTGTCGCACTGCATAGGCTCAGGCTTACTCTCAGACAATACCGCCAGATGGTGCACAGATTTACGCTCGCGCAAGCGACGACCGATCTGAATGGCCAAGGACATAGACTCATTCAAACCAGCAGGCATAGGAAATCCCACCATTACATCCTTAAGAGCTTCAGAGAGACCCTTTCTGAACAAAGCCGCTAGTGCAGATTCATTCCACAGAGTGAGTACTGACCATTTCCTAAATTTCTGACAATATACTTCTACATCATCCTGACCCTGGCATAAAGCCAGCAGATTTTTCTCAGCTTGATCCACTGAATTAGGCTCATCGTAAAGCAATCCCAGCGCCTGGAAAAATGCATCAACATTACTCAATGCAGAATCTCCTGGTGCAAGAGAAAACGCCCAGTCCTGTGGGTCGCCGCGCAAAAAAGAAATAATAATCAAAACCTGTTGAATAGGATTACCAGAAGAATGAGGTTTCAAGGCCAAAAATAGCTTACAATTATTTCTGAAGCTCAGGAACTTAGTTCTGTCACCAAAAAACAAATCAGGAATCGGAATTCTTGGTTCTAGCATCGATTTCTGATCAATAGTATCTTGAATCTTTTGTACATTTACAACGAGATTATCCATTGAGGAGCACAGAGCCTGAATATCCATGTCCACAGCTGTGTCCTGAAGCACTCTAATGTCTAGGGGAAAAAAAAGACTGAAGACAGAGCTAAGAAAAAAAAATGATGTCAGGATTTCTTTTTTCCCTCTATTGGAAATCATTGAAGGGCTCCTTGTACTGTTATGGCTGGCAATCAGGTAACACAGCGTGCAGTAATCAGCGCACATACAGAGATCTGGCAATAACCAAAAACAATAGGACGAGCTCTGAGACGTGGAATCTCTGTAGACTGCAGTACCTGATCTATCCTCACACAACTATAAGCAGCAGTGGATTGCGCCTATCAACTACCTATGCAACTCGGCACTGCCTGAGGAGCTGACTAGCCTGAAGATAGAAATACAAGCCTGACTTACCTCAGAGAAATACCCCAAAGGAATAGGCAGCCCCCCACATATAATGACTGTTAGCAAGATGAAAAGACAAACGTAGGAATGAAATAGATTCAGCAAAGTGAGGCCCGATATTCTAGACAGAGCGAGGATAGCAAAGAGAACTATGCAGTCTACAAAAAACCCTAAAACGAAAACCACGCAAAGGGGCAAAAAGACCCACCGTGCCGAACTAACAGCACGGCGGTGCACCCCTTTGCTTCTCAGAGCTTCCAGCAAAAGTTAATAGCAAGCTGGACAGAAAAAACAGAAAACAAACTAGAAGCACTTATCTAGCAGAGCAGCAGGCCCAAGGAAAGATGCAGTAGCTCAGATCCAACACTGGAACATTGACAAGGAGCAAGGAAGACAGACTCAGGTGGAGCTAAATAGCAAGGCAGCCAACGAGCTCACCAAAACACCTGAGGGAGGAAGCCCAGAGACTGCAATACCACTTGTGACCACAGAAGTGAACTCAGCCACAGAATTCACAACACTGACCCTTCCAGATTCTTTTTCCATACATAACGTATTCCATAGGTCATTGTTGCGGAGATACGTGGCACCTATGGTCCCATCTGTTGAGCCTCCTGCCCCGGTTTTGGTGGAGGGGGAATTGGAGTATATTGTGGAGAAGATTTTGGATTCTCGTGTTTCAAGACGGAAACTCCAGTATCTGGTTAAATGGAAGGGTTATGCTCAGGAAGATAATTCCTGGGTTTTTGCCTCTGATGTCCATGCTCCCGATCTTGTTCGTGCCTTTCATGTGGCTCATCCTGGTCGGCCAGGGGGCTCTGGTGAGGGTTCGGTGACCCCTCCTCAAGGGGGGGGTACTGTTGTGAATTCTGTGGCAGAGTTCACTCCTGTGGTCACAAGTGGTACTTCGGCTGATTCTCTCTGGGAGCTTCCGTTTGTGGAGGAAAGTGGTACTGCAGCTTCTGAGTTTCCTCCCTCAGGTGATCTGGTGAGGTCGTTAGCTGCTTCTCTACTTAACTCCACCTGATGCTTTGATCCATGCTTCCTGTCAATGTTCCAGTGTTGGACTTGTGTTTCTCTGGATCATTCCTGTGGCCTGCTGCTCTGCATAGCTAAGTGCTTCTTTGCTATTTGTTGCTATTTTTTCTGTCCAGCTTGTCTATTTGTTTTGCTGGAAGCTCTGGGACGCAAAGGGTATACCTCCATGCCGTTAGTTCGGTACGGAGGGTCTTTTTGCCCCCTTTTGCGTGGTTTTCTTTAGGGTTTTGTGTAGACCGCAAAGTTATTTTTCCTATCCTCGTTCTGTCTAGAATATCGGGCCTCACTTTGCTGAATCTATTTCATCCCTACGTTTGTCTTTTCATCTTACTCACAGTCATTATATGTGGGGGGCTGCCTTTTCCTTTGGGGTATTTCTCTGAGGCAAGGTAGGCTTATTTTTCTATCTTCAGGCTAGTTAGTTTCTCAGGCTGTGCCGAGTTGCATAGCGAGCGTTAGGCGCAATCCACAGCTGCCTCTAGTTGTGTTTGGAGAGGATCAGGAATTGCGGTCTACAGAGTTTCCACGTCTCAAAGCTCGTTCTATTATTTTGGGTTATTGTCAGATCACTGTATGTGCTCTGATCGCTATGTACATTGTGTTACTGAATTGCCTATCATAACACCCTCCACAGAGAGAGAGAATTTTAGTCTAAGAAGAGGTTTCACATGCACCCATTCAGATGGAGACGTTTATTCTCAGCGAGGTAAGGCAAGCGTAGGACCTGGTATAAGAGAGATGCCGTAAAGAGGCTACCAGGTACACATAAAATTGGCCATTTTTATGCGATAAAAGCTCTCATTTTTCATATTTCTAGTGCAGTAATGCAGTTCAAATTTCGTGTTTTCAAGGTTGCATGTTTTAGCGCTGCAGTGTGCTGCCTTATCCACTTTTTTGTCCTGTCCTTAAAAAAAATTAAGGCATCCATGAGTTTTTTGAAGTTGAAGAAACTTATACAAATTATTTTGACTGTTTACAGTTTACCGTGAATGTAGCTGATGTCTATATCAGAATAATGGGCTGTAGACATGTATCCTTTATAATCATAATGATTTATTATAGTTTTCCAATTTGCCCATAAAAAACATTGCATGTCCTTGATTATTATTTTTTGGACAGCTTGTAAAACAAACAGTCAAGTTGGCAACCCTGCATCTAATGTCAGCTGCATAGTCTCACTAAAATGTGGAAAATTGCAAAATTTACTTTGATTGAAGAATGAAATGTTACAGGACAACATCTGCAAAGAGTTTGTATGCTCTCTCCGTGTTTGCGTGGGTTTCCTCCGTGCACTCCGGTTTCCTCCCACATTCCAAAGACATACTGATAGGGATTCTAGATTGTGAGCCCCATCGGGGACAGTGATGATAATGTGTGCAAAACTGTAAAGCGCTGCGGAATATGTTAGCGCTATATAAAAATAAAGATTATTATTATTATTATTACTGTGGTTATTTATAATACTAGATGGTGGCCCGATTCTAACGCATCGGGTATTCTAGAATATGCATGTCCACGTAGAATATTGCACAGCCCACGTAGTATATTGCCCAGCCACGTAGTATATTGCCCAGCCACGTTGTATATTGCCCAGCCACGTAGTATATTGCCCAGCCATGTAGCATATTGCACAGTCACGTAGTATATTGCCCAACCACGTAGTATATTGCACAGTCACGTAGTATATTGCCCAACCACATAGTATATTGCCCAGCCACGTAGTATATTGCCCAGTGACGTAGTATATTGCCCAGCAACGTAGTATATTGCCCAACCATGTAGTATATTGCCCAGCCATGTAGTATATTGTACCGTCACGTAGTATATTGCCCAGTCATGTAGTATATTGCCCAGCCAAGTAGTATATTGCCCAGTTACGTAGTATATTGCCCAGTGACATAGTATATTGCCCAGTCACGTAGTACATTGCCCAGTCACGTATTATATTGCCCAGCCACGTAGTATATTGCCCAGTTATGTAGTATATTGCGTAATGACGTAGTGTATTGCACAGCCACGTAGTATATTGCCCAGTGACGTAGTATATTGCCCAGTGACGTAGTATACAGCAGAGAGCCACGTAGTATATTGCATAGCGACGTAGTATACAGCACAGAGCCACGTAGTATATTGGCCAGTCACGTAGTATATTGCCCAGCTACGTAGTATATTGCCCAGCCAGGTTTGTCACAGGTTAAAAAATAAAAAATAAACATATACTCACCTGTCCGAGGGCCCCTTGTAGTCCACGGCAGCTTCCGGTCCCAGGTTTGGTATCAGAGCGCAGGATCTGTGATGATGTCGCGTTCACATGACCGTGATGTCATGGCAGGTCTTTCTAGCGCAGGCACACAGGGCCTGTGATGATGTCGCGGTCACATGACCGTTACGTCATGGCAGGTCCTTCTCGCGCAGGGCCTGTGATGACGTCGCGATCACATGACCGTGACATCATGGCAGGTCCTTCTCCTATACCATCTTTGCCACCGGAACCTGCAATGGAAGATGGCGGCCGGCGCGAGCGACTACGGAGGGTGAGTATAGCAGGGTTTTTTTATTATTATTTTTAACATTACATTTTTTTCTATTGATGCCGCATAGGCAGCGTTAATAGTAAAAAGTTGGGGACACACAGGGTTAATAGTGGCGGTAACGGAGTGCGTTACCCGCAGCATAACGCGGTCCGTTACCACTGGCATTAACCCTGTGTTAGCGGTGACTGGAGGGGAGTAGGCGGGCGACAGGAACTGACTGCGGGGAGTAAGGAGCGGCCATTTTTTTCCGGACTATGCCCGAGGCTGATTGGTCGCGGCAGCCATGACAGGCAGCTGGCGAGACCAATCAGCAAATGAATAACCGTGACAGACAGAAGGACAGACAGAAAGACAGAAGTGACCCTTAGACAATTATATAGTAGATTTAGAATTGAGAGTGCTCAGTGGTTGATACCTTTTAATGGCTAACTGAAAAGATGCAAAAATTCAAAAAAGAGGGCAGCACTCCATATCCTTGGTGAAAAATGTGTAGGATTTATTCAACCCAGATGTCTGGGCGACGTTTCGGCTCTGAATGAACCGTTCTAAGGAGAAAGATTTTGGACAATCATTGGACAGGTTGCCTGGGGCCGTGTACCCGAAGATAAGTAAAACTTGTGCTGTTCCTATTTTTATTACTAACTGAAAAGATGGTAACAAATTGCAAGCTTTCGATACTGCGCAGGTCCCTTCATTAGGCATAGACTAATACAAATTTTGAAAAAACACATATTTATGCACAATAGAGCTCATCTTGTTACCATTTTTTCAGTTAGCCATTAAAAGGTATCAACCACTGAGGACTCTCAATTCTAAATATTTTTCTATCTACTGGCTAACACGGTACCACGATATACAGTACAGACCAAAAGTTTGGACACACCTTCTCATTTAAAGATTTTTCTGTATTTTCATGACTATGAAAATTGTACATTCACACTGAAGGCATCAAAACTATGAATTAACATATTTGGAATTATATACTTAGCAAAAAAGTGTGAAACAACTGAAATTATGTCTTATATTCTAGATTCCTCAAAGTAGCCAACTTTTGCTTTGATGACTGCTTTGCACACTCTTGGCATTTTCTTGATGAGCTTCAAGAGGTAGTCACCAAGAATGGTTTTCACTTCACAGGTGTGCCCTGTCAGGTTTAAATAGTGGGATCATCAGTTGTGTTGAGCAGAAGTCTGGTGGATACACAGCTGATAGTCCTACTGAATAGACTGTTAGAATTTGTATTATGGCAAGAAAAAAACAGCTAAGTATTGAAAAATTAGTGGCCAACATTACTTTAAGAAATGATGATCAGTCAGTCCGAAAAATTGGGAAAACTTTGAAAGTGTCCCCAAGTGCAGTGGCAAAAACCATCAAGGGCTACAAAGAAACTAGCTCACATGAGGAGCGCCACAGGAAAGGAAGACCAAGAGTCACCTCTGCTTCTGAGGATAAATTTATCCGAGTCACCAGCCTCAGAAATCGCTGGTTAATAGCAGCTCATATTAGAGACCAGGTAAATGCCACACAGAGTTCTAGAAGCAGACACATCTCTACAACTGTTAAGAGGAGAGTTTGTGCAGCTGGCCTTCATGGCAAAATCACTGCTAGGAAACCATGGCTAAGGACAGGCAACAAGCAGAAGAGACTTGCTTGGGCTAAATAACACAAGGAATGGACATTAGACCAGTGGAAATCTGTGGTTTGGTCTGATGAGTCCAAATTTGAGATCTTTGGTTCCAACTACCATGTCTTTGTGTGATGCAGAAAAGGTGAACGGATGGACTCTACATGCTTGGTTCCCACCGTGAAGCATGGAGGAGGAGGTGTGGGGGTGCTTTGCTGGTAGCACTGTTGGGGATTAATTCAAAATTGAAGGCATACTGAACCAGCATGGCTACCACAGCATCTTGCAGTGGCATGCTATTCCATCCGGTTGGCGTTTAGTTGGACCATCATTTATTTTTTAACAGGACAATGACCCCAAACACACCTCCAGGCTGTGTAAGGGCTATTTGACCAAGAAGGAGAGTGATGGGGTGCTACGCCAGATGACCTGGCCTCCACAGTCACCAGACCTGAACCCAGTCGAGTTGGTTTGGGGTGAGCTGGACCACAGAGTGAAGGCAAAAGGGCCAACAAGTGCTAAGCACCTCTGGGAACTCCTTCAAGATTGTTGGAAGACCATTTCCGGTGACTACCTCTTGAAGTTCATCAAGAGAATGCCAAGAGTGTGCAAAGCAGTCATCAAAGCAAAAGGTGGCTACTTTGAAGAACCTAGAATATAAGACATAATTTCAGTTGTTTCACACTTTTTTGTTAAGTATATAATTCCACATATGTTAATTCATAGTTTTGATGCCTTCAGTGTGTATGTACAATTTTCATAGTCATGAAAATACAGAACAATCTTTAAATGTGGTGTGTCCAAAGTTTTGGTCTGTACTGTATATCTTTCCTGTACTGTGGTTATTGTCATTTGCACATCTATATGTATATATACGGTCCCATTCCTTGCAATTTCTTCATTAATATTTATGTCTGCCTGCAAAACCCAAGGGTATTCACAATCCCTGCACACTTTTCAAAATAGTACATCAGGACTACTGTGTCTTTATTCTTCTATGATGTCCTTGTGTAGGAAGGCAACAACAACACACTGCCTGTACTGCATCACAGCTTACACTGTGCATATTATGGAGAGATATATTGCCTTGCTGCATGTAGAGCCGTCCTTCAGACTTTGCTTCTACTACCCTCATAAATTAGTTTCTCTTTTATAATCCAATGAAAAGACACTTGTTGTGTAGCAAAAAAGGCCACAAACTGACCCGTCTTGACCAAGAGGCCTCCACATCTCTATTTTATAAGGCAGCATTGAATAACAAATTTCTTTAAGTATCATCATTTACTGTAAGTCTTTATCTCATTAAAGGAGCTTTTTTGTTGTTGAAACGGTGACTATTTACCGTAATATTTTATTCACTTTTTTATTCAAGCATAATTTTATTCACTATCTGATTTATATATCACTTCTACCCTCAAGGTCCCTTAAGGAAGCTTACCTTGACTTGCTCCATCATGACTTAGGAAACATGTTATTTAATAAGAAAATGAGAATGAAGGATTTCCAAATGCTTGTTCTCTATTCAGGAATAAGAAAGCAGACATGCTTGCTCGTACAGGCCACTCACTAATCAAATATGGATTAGTCTTTTCGCTAACCCTAGGCCATGCTGGAGGTTCACAGTTTTGGTCTTCACTGATAGCACTATAATCCCGATATGGTCACCCGGCATAGGATCCATAATAATATTTCCAAGATAATTAAAATGCTTATTAAATTTGACAGGTGGATAAAAAAAATTAGAATATGTGTAAAATATGTAAACTACCATTCAGATCTTATTCTAAGGTCTCATTCTACATGGCCTTTCCATAACTCCTCCATTGTGACTAATACATTTGGCAATTACTGGCAATTGCAACGTACATAGTGATTAATTAATACTAGCAAGATATATTTAATACTTACATATATCATTATTATAATTACAAAAGTAAGCTCAATATTGTTCTATAAATACCAATTTCTGAGTATTCATGTGTATGGTGTTCATTAAACACTTAAATGTATGCACATCCAAGACAGGAGGCTTCTCTAATGGGGTCATCTAGTTTAGAAAAACAATTTTCATACGCCCTATTAGAGAATTCTGAGTTAGCAGAGAGGGCAATGTGTTCAAGATCCTCATTTCTTGGCAAGGGTAGAAATCGGTTACAAAGGGCATGTCTTGATGTGGAGTACCTATCCTGTTTTGCATTACATAGACAACCCACTAAGTTTAATGGGCTTTCCGTACAGCTTCTTTTCTCCATCAGTGCAAAATAGCAACCGTCAGCACCAAATGACTACCAATCTGGTTCTTCCTGCCCGATACCAGTGACTGATAGGTCTCTGCATATAAATGGGCAGAGATCAGTCAATCCAGGGAAGTGGATGTGGAGAAGTCACAGGGGATCCGTATGTCCGACTATTCTGTCACCTGACTCAGTGCCCTATGGCTATTAAAAGTATGTTTTTCTCTGAAGCATAGCTGTTCATACAGCCAGTGTCTGATATATTGCTGCCCAGTAGTGATGAGTGGGCATGCTCGGATAAGGTGTTATTCGAGCACACTCATGTGCTAATAGAGTACTTTCGGCGTGCTCGATTACTATGTTTGAGTCAACGTGGCTGTTCAACAGCCGCCAGACATTCAGGGATTGACTAACAGACAATCCCTGCTCATGTTGCGGCTGTTGAACAGCAGCGAGACATTAAGCTACGGCCACTCGAACATAGTTTTTGAGCACACGAAAGACACTCTATTAGCACACAAGCATGCTCGGATAATAATAATAATAATAATAATTTTTATTTATATAGCGCCAACATATTCCGCAGCGCTTTACAAATTATAGAGGGGACTTGTACAGACAATAGACATTACAGCATAACAGGAATACAGTTCAAAACAGATACCAGGAGGAATGAGGGCCCTGCTCGCAAGCTTACAAACTATGAGGAAAAGGGGAGACACGAGAGGTGGATGGTAACAAATGCTATAGTTATTCGGACCAGCCATAGTGTAAGGCTCGGGTGTTCATGTAAAGCTGCATGAACCAGTTAACTGCCTAAGTATGTAACAGTACAGACACAGAGGGCTATTAACTGCATAAAGTGAATGAGAACAATTTTTTTTTTTTTTTTTTAAATAGGCCACACAGGGATCCTTACATTAATGCATTGAGGCGGTAAGCCAGTCTGAACAAATGAGTTTTTAGGGCACGCTTAAAACTGTGGGGATTGGGGATTAATCGCATTAACCTAGGTAGTGCATTCCAAAGAATCGGCGCAGCACGTGTAAAGTCTTGGAGACGGGAGTGGGAGGTTCTGATTATTGAGGATGCTAACCTGAGGTCATTAGCGGAGCAGAGGGCACGGGTAGGGTGGTAGACCGAGACCAGAGAGGAGATATAGGGTGGTGCTGAGCCATGGAGTGCTTTGTGGATGAGGGTAGTAGTTTTGTACTGGATTCTGGAGTGGATGGGTAACCAGTGTAATGACTGGCACAATGTAGAGGCATCGGTGTAACGGTTGGTGAGGAATATGATCCTGGCTGCAGCATTCAGAACAGATTGGAGCGGGGAGAGTTTTGCAAGAGGGAGGCCGATTAGTAGAGAGTTACAATAGTCCAGACGAGAATGAATAAGTGAAACAGTAAGAGTTTTTGCAGAGTTGAAAGTAAGAAAAGGGCGAATTCTAGAAATGTTTTTGAGATGCAGATAAGAAGAGCGAGCCAGTGATCGGATGTGGGGGGTGAATGAAAGGTCAGAATCAAGGATGACCCCAAGGCAGCGGGCATGTTGCTTTGGAGTAATGGTGGAACCGCACAAGGAGATGGCAATGTCAGGCAAAGGTAGGTTAGTAGAAGGAGAGAACACGAGGAGTTCAGTTTTTGACAGGTTTAGTTTCAGATAGAGGGAGGACATGATGTTAGAGACAGCGGTAAGACAATCACTGGTGTTTTCTAATAAGGCAGGCGAGATATCAGGAGCAGAAGTGTATAATTGGGTGTCATCAGCATAGAGATGGTACTGGAAACCAAATCTACTGATTGTTTGTCCAATAGGGGCAGTATACAAAGAGAAGAGAAGAGGCCTAGGACTGATTCTTGAGGAACCCCAACAGTAAGGGGAAGGTGAGAGGAGGAGGAACCAGCAAAACATACAGTGAAGGATCGGTCAGGGAGATAGGAGGAGAACCAGGAGAGAACGGTGTCCTTGAGGCCGATGGAGCGGAGCATAGTGAGGAGGAGCTGATGATCCACAGTATCGAATGCTGCAGAGAGATCCAAGAGAATAAGCATGGAGTAGTGACCATTAGATTTAGCTGTTAGTAGGTCATTAGAGACTTTAGTGAGGGCAGTTTCAGTAGAGTGTAAAGAGCGGAAGCCAGATTGAAGAGGGTCTAGAAGAGAGTTATCTGAGAGATAGCGGGTAAGACGGGAGGGGACCAGGCGTTCGAGGAGTTTAGAAGTGAAGGGAAGATTAGAGACAGGTCTATAATTAGCGGCACAGTTTTGGTCGAGGGATGGTTTTTTAAGTAATGGATGTATGATGGCATGCTTAAATGAGGAGGGAAAAATACCGGAAGTGAGGGAAAGGTTGAATATTTTTGTTAACACCTTATCCGAACACGCTTGCTCATCACTACTGCCCACAGGCAGGACAACATAAACCATAAAAGGAGGAAAAAGAGGAAAAAACCTCCTCTATTCTAGAAAACACACAAAAAACAGGCAAACTTGCTTACCTGTCTAGGCCTTGAATCAAATGCACTGTCAGGGTGCAGGGAGCCCAAGCAAAGATGGCAACTACACAACCAATGAGATAGCCAGTCTACAATCAGGAATTGGCCATTTGGCACACCAGTGCAAACAAATAATCTGCAGTAGTGTTCACACAGAGAATGAAAAAGCATCTGGATCAGAGCATATTAATAACGCCCTGTGGCGGGCTGCCCAGTGCTAACTGAAATGCGTCCTGTGTGAACAGAGGCCACAATATACAAAGCCATCTGGGCCCAACTGCACCCTGAAAAGTAAAAATAAATAAAGTGCACAAAAACATATCAAAATATGTAAGGTTTTAGTAAATATTATGGCCACAATACATAAGCTGACAACCCACGTCAAGGGTCCTCACACTTGCCAGTCCTACTTGCTCCGTTAAACTCCTGCCGGGATATCCTCCCTATTCTGCCCGACGCGTTTCCCCCCCGTGAGAATCCTGGGGGTTCATCAGGGGACATGGATCAATGCCACAAAGATATCAAGATGCGTCGGGCAGAATAGGGAGGATATCCCGGCAGGAGTTTAACGGAGCTGGATGATCGCATCACCACCCACAACTCCTCTGGGACGCAGATGAGTAGAAGCGTTGGATACAGTATTGAACTATGGGGTGTTTTGGGACAACCTTTTTAACCTGCTTTGGTGGTCCTCGGTTTTTTCTTTTTGCTGGGATGTCTCTGGTATGATGTGGGCCACTGTCCTTTTGTGAAATCCATATATCTGGGAGTCATTGGACTTTTTTTTTGGATTTATTATTTTTTGGACTATATTTATTATTATTTTTTTCCTGCAAGTATAAATATGGGATGGAGTGGCTCGCTGATATTTTGTGGATAAACGAGACTTTGGTATTTTTACCTATTGGGGTGTGACTTTGTATTATTCCCTTTTAGGGACTCTTTTCTTCTGGCAAACAACAAATTTGTGTTTTTTTGCTGTGTTTATTTTTTTTCATTTTTTATTTTTATTTTTGTAGTTTTTTTTATTTTTGTTATATTCCTTTCATTTTTTGGGGTATTTATATTGGATATGTCCCTCTTTGGGAAACGTCATTGTACAGAAGCACATGGTCACCCTGTAAAATATACATGGGATGGAGTGGCCCGCTGATATTTTTCTGGATTAAAGAGACATTGGTGTTATTTTTACCCCTTTGGCAGTGACATTTTTGACTATCCCTATCTAAGTGACTCTCTGGTTTGGCGGATCAAGAAAATCATCTTTTTTGTTTTTCTGCTATGTTCATTTTCTTGATTTTTTTTTCTATTTTCATTTGTGTAGTTTTTTGATTTTTTATATTTCTTTCATTTTTTCTGGGGTGGATATATTTGGCATGTCTCTTTTAGGGAATATAGGGTCTATTTAGGGCTACTAGGGCC
Organism: Ranitomeya imitator; assembly: GCF_032444005.1. Taxonomy (NCBI): domain Eukaryota; kingdom Metazoa; phylum Chordata; class Amphibia; order Anura; family Dendrobatidae; genus Ranitomeya; species Ranitomeya imitator. Next base: position 502,590,032 of record NC_091285.1, read on the forward strand.
AGTCGTCGAGGAGCGGGGGCGCCTACCGCAGAAACTTAGGGTGCCAACCTCCGCTGTCAGGTAGGGATTAGGAATAGGGCACCTGACAGTGTAAGGTAGTTTGTATCTGGCTCTCATGGGTTGTATTTTGTAATACCTTTGTTGCATATATTGGAACAAACTTTTTTTAGCTTTATTTATTAAAAGTTATATTTTAAGGATCCTTGTTGTGTTTTGGTTTTTTGGTTGTTTTCTAGGATCTTGATATTATTTGCTTTCAGTGGTTCTTTTGTACCAATTTTTTTATTAACTCACGTGGGCAAATGCTTACCCAAATTTACCTACTTGCAAATCTGTATTTTATCTTTTGGGCCATGAACCATGAACAAAGAAGCCAGTTGGGCACAAATGGGCAATTTAGCTCAAAAGTCATCTGCAGTTTGTATCCTGTAGAAATAAATGTATAAAGCATGTTGTGAATTACGGTTCTTTTATCTACATATATTATTTATTATTTGTGTTATTTGACTGATTCTGAATGCAAGAAAGCAGAGCAGCAGAAGTACGAGTAAGGCCACCAAAACCCTGCGGATATAAATAATAGATCTTCAATCACGAAGTGTGACTCCAGGTCGGCACAAAAATACGTATTTGCTGTTTTATTTTCTAGATGTGTCTGGTATCATGTCACTTAGGAGGCGAAAGTGCTGAGCTTGTAAAAGGCTTTGATGAGTAAGTAATGTATAATCTATAGAAACAAGAAAGAAGGAGGCGAAGAGAGCTCTGCACCAATGCAGATTTATGTTATAAAGATTCTATTTGCCGGATTTTGGTCTTTTACTTTAAGACACACAAAGTAGTGGGCTGTGGCATGTAATTAAGTCTAAGTGTTAAATAACCAACTCAATTGTGACTAATTATGTGCTATTCAGATGCTAATAGTCCTCAGTTCTACCTGCAGATTTCTGTGCATCCAAGGCATAAGCATAAGAAAGTACACTATGTTATCACAATATATATGCTTATAATAGAAATCCACTGGGTATCTTTGTATGGCAACAATGAAGTTGTCAGTGCATCCAATTACCTTTCTTAACCCCTGGCTCTGCAGATAAGCCTGTTACTCCTAAAGCCTGTAGGCATAAGAATAGAACAACATATAATATATATCAGCCGGCAGGGGTTTTTACAGGCAGAATCCTGTTTTGTAAGTGTGTTGTGCAAAGGCATCAAACACATGATTCCTGACAGTGTCAGCGGAACATCAGGCTAAAAGTACGTCTACCTGCCCGGACAAGTATGTGGGGAGTCAGGTGATGAAGTGTCTGATGTATCTTCCATCTCTAAAAAATTGTTCTGAAAATTCCTTATCTTGACCTAAAGGCATTGTTAGAGTCATTGCAATTGGCTCAAATTCTATGCATTATTTGAAACATAGAAACAATACTATTGGGCAAAGAGTGGAAATTATTCTAATTTAAGTTTCTAATAAAATTCCTAAAAATATAAGATTTTTTCCTTGTACCATCCTTTTATGTCTATCTAAAAAAATACAGCTGAGAAATGGGCAGAAAGCATGGGGGGGAATTTGGCATTTTATACTCGAATCTTAACCACAGGAGCACGAGGCGAGTTCCTAAATAAATATGACGCATCATGGGCTGTCTATGCCCCACAAACCGAAATCTCCATGGATTATCATTATTATTATTTACAGCAATTCCTGTCTTAAAGTACAGAAAATCGTTGTCCAAGACCCCACTGGTGAGCTCTGCCTACTTTTTTTTAGAAAAATTGAAAGAGTTGAAGAAAACTGAAGAAAGTCAACAAAACAAACACAAGTCAAAATTATTGACTTTTTTCCACAAGAAGGATAGGGCAAATGATTTTAGAAATACCCCTCACAGAGTTGATAAGATGATGCCTTGTCTATAATAAGAAATATTATTTCTGTTATTTAAAAAGTGCCAACCTAATCTGTAGCACTGTACAGGGAAGATACTGTCATCAATTACATCAATCCCTGCCCCCAGTTTAACAGCTAATCTAAATTCCCAATAACAAACACCGACAAAATAACCAATTTATAAATCATTATGTTTTGCTATGGGGAGGATAAATAATAATGGATATTTTAGACTTGTTTCATCAAGTTATGGCCCATTTATACTGCAAGATTATCATGAACAACCATGCCAAGGAAAGATTCTGATAAACGTCCATTCTGACCAGGCTGCCGATCATCAGACAAACGAGCAGAACACTTTGTTCAGAGGTTGAAATGATCTGTTGGACTGCTCAAAAGATCATCTTTTTCAGCAAAGCATCAACCTGTATAAACAGTACCTGTGCTACTGAGAACAATGGCAGTTTATGTGAATAGAACGATTGAATACAAATCGCTCAGTGTGGAAACAGGCTATTACACTACCGCTGACTGGCAAGCATGTTGCCTTTCGATGGTTGATTAACACTGCACATTGCACAGTGAAAATCCACCCTTAGCGGTTATGGGGCATTCTGATGAGATTGTTATCAAGAGCATGACATCAAGTTAGATACAAATCAAATTAAAATCAAACTAGCAAGATAAAGGAGACTGAGTAGATGGAGCCCTTGACAGTATAATCATTGACAGCCCTTAGTTGAGGTTATGCAAAGTAACATAGACATTGTGCATCTTATTCCATTAAAGGACAGCAGAGATGAGGGGATCTTCTCACATTTGAATTCATTGACTTTGCTCAATTTTCACAAAAATTCAATTTGCGATGGATGAATTTGCACAAATCTCAATACTGGAAAACTTGTGTAATTGCTCAGAAAATACACATGGGGAAAGGAGAGAGAGACAGCCATGCTGACCATGAGAGATCACACTCAACAAAAGAGAGAACCCTGCTGACCATAAGAGCTTACACTACAAGAGAGGACCCCACTGATCATAAGAGCTAACATTCTACTACAGATAGAGAACCCTGCTGACCATAAGAGCTTACACTCTTCAAGAGAGAGAACCCCACTGATCATAAAAGCATACACTCTACAAGAGAGAACCCCGCTGACCCTAAGAGCTTACAATCTACAAGAGAGGACCCCACTAATCATAAGAGCTTTCACTCTACTAGAGAGAGAACCGTGGTGACCATAGGAACTTACAGTCTGTTAGGTGTCGAGTTCCCGCCGCTGCACAGGGGAAACTCGAGCCATGTCTTCTGCCGTCTCCCATTCTTCCTCAGCTGCAGAGGAGCCTGCTCGGCAGAGACATCGGTCCCTGCGTCTTGCTCGGACTGATGCTGTGCATTTGGTTCCTGCTGCCATCTCAGGTCCAGCTATTGTAACCAGCATTAGTCAGCGACGAGCAGATGCTTATGTGACTGCTTTTTGCCTACTGAGCATGCCCATGAGACGACCTCTCATTGAAGGTCGGAGGTCACATGCCCAGGTCCTCAAGCGGCTGTGATTGGACCACTGGCAAGGTCCCAGAAGGTCATGACTATGAAAGGTTTGCATGACCACACGGCCATGTGCTAGTATACTCAGAAATCAAACAAAAGAAAAAGGAATAGGCTATACAGAGAGGAGCACCAGAGGCACAGATATAGCGTAAAATCAATACAACTTTAATTAAACACACACAAAACATATGCAGTGCCCCAGAGACCTGGTTGTTGCAGTATGACGCTCTGCCGCAAAGGGGAGTGATAGTACGTCTGATGGCACTAAAGGAGTTCTTCTGACCAGGTATCACCAGCACACATTACACTTCACACTCCGGCCACTAGGGGGAGAAAAAGGCTTTATTTATTGGGCCACTCCTCACACTGGTAAAACTAGGGGTTGGATAGGAAGTTAGTCAGACGCTGACTGGGTTGGATTCAGGCAACATCCCATGGCAGGGGGTGTTGCAGGGAGAAGATTCAGGGGGGGCCCTGTCAGGCGTGGGAACCTGGCAGGTACCTAGTGACCAGAATAGAACGTTACGGAACCGCGCCTGCACACCCCGCGGCGGTATCCTAAGAAAGAGATACGAAGCGAAGGATATTGTGGACAGTGAGAAACGATATCAAGCAAAAAGGAGAGCCAGTAGGAGTCGTGCCCGGAGAACGGCAACATCCTACTGAGGCACGTAGCCAGTGGCCGGAACACCGAGGAAGTAACTGACTCTATGCCTTACTTCAAATACCGCAGGACAGTTAATTATAGGTTGGCTGTCTACCTTACATCACCTAAGCAGACATAAGGGGCAACGCGTGGAGAGGGGCATCTCTAGGGTCTCGGAAGAGCTCCGAGCCTACCCTGTTATGACCTGGTGGTCAGGACAATAATGGACCTGGTGGTTAAGAGCACACGGAATGACCTGATAGTTACTGATAAAAAGGATGAGCTTTGGGACGTGGGAACTCTGCTGACCGCAATCCCTAATCCTATCACACACACTAGAAATAGCCGTGGATTGCTCCTAACGCTCCCTATGCAACTCGGCACAGCCTAAGGAACTAGCTAGCCCTGAAGATAGAAAAATAAAGCCTACCTTGCCTCAGAGAAATTCCCCAAAGGAAAAGGCAGCCCCCCACATATAATGACTGTGAGTAAAGATGAAAATACAAACACAGAGATGAAATAGATTTAGCAAAGCGAGGCCCGACTTACTGAACAGACTGAGGATAGGAAAGATTGCTTTGCGGTCAGCACAAAAACCTATAAAAAGACCACGCAGAGGGCGCAAAAAGACCCTCCGCACTGACTCACGGTGCGGAGGCGCTCCCTCTGCGTCCCAGAGCTTCCAGCAAGCAAGACAACAATAAAAATAGCAAGCTGGACAGAAAAATAGCAAACCAAAGAAAAACAAGCAGGAACTTAGCTTCTGCTGAGAAGACAGGTCACAAGAACGATCCAGGAGTGAACTAGACCAATACTGGAACATTGACAGGTGGCATGGAGCAAAGATCTAAGTGGAGTTAAACAGAGCAGCCAGCCAACGAATAAACCTCGTCACCTGTGGAAGGAAACTCAGAAACACCCACAGCCACCAGAGGAAGTCCATGGATAGAACCAGCCGAAGTACCATTCATGACCACAGGAGGGAGCCCGACAACAGAATTCACAGCAGTACCCCCCCTTGAGGAGGGGTCACCGAACCCTCACCAGAGCCCCCAGGCCGATCAGGATGAGCCAAATGAATTGCACGAACCAGATCAGCAGCATGAACATCAGAGGCAAAAACCCAGGAATTATCTTCCTGACCATAACCCTTCCACTTGACCAGGTACTGGAGTTTCCGTCTCGAAATACGAGAATCCAAAATCTTCACCACATACTCCAACTCCCCCTCAACCAACACCGGGGCAGGAGGATCAACGGATGGAACCACAGGCGCCACGTATCTCCGCAATAACGACCTATGGAACACATTATGGATGGCAAAAGAAGCAGGAAGGGCCAAACGAAATGACATAGGGTTGATAACCTCAGAAATCTTATACGGACCAATGAAACGAGGCTTAAAGTTAGGAGAGGAAACCTTCATAGGAACATAACGAGACGACAACCAAACCAAATCCCCAACACGAAGTCGGGGACCGACACAGCGCCGGCGGTTAGCAAAACTTTGAGCCTTCTCCTGGGACAATGTCAAATTGTCCACCACATGAGTCCAAATCTGCTGCAACCTATCCACCACAGTATCTACACCAGGACAGTCCGAAGACTCAACCTGCCCTGAAGAGAAACGAGGATGGAAACCAGAATTGCAGAAAAACGGCGAAACCAAAGTAGCCGAGCTGGCCCGATTATTAATGGCAAACTCAGCCAGCGGCAAAAAGGACACCCAATCATCCTGATCAGCAGAAACAAAGCATCTCAGATATGTTTCCAAAGTCTGATTAGTTCGTTCGGTTTGGCCATTTGTCTGAGGATGGAAAGCCGAGGAAAAAGACAAATCAATGCCCATCCTAGCACAAAAGGATCGCCAAAACCTCGAAACAAACTGGGAACCTCTGTCAGAAATGATGTTCTCCGGGATACCATTTAAACGAACCACATGCTGGAAAAATAATGGCACCAAATCAGAGGAGGAAGGCAATTTAGACAAAGGTACCAAATGGACCATATTAGAAAAGCGATCACAAACCAGCCAAATGACCGACATCTTTTGAGAGACGGGGAGATCCGAAATAAAATCCATAGAAAAATGCGTCCAGGGCCTCTTCGGGACCGGCAAGGGCAAAAGCAACCCACTGGCACGAGAACAGCAGGGCTTAGCCCGAGCACAAGTCCCACAGGACTGCACAAAAGAACGCACATCCCGTGACAAAGACGGCCACCAAAAGGATCTAGTCACCAAATCTCTGGTACCAAAGATTCCAGGATGCCCAGCCAACACTGAACAATGAATCTCAGAGATAACTCTACTAGTCCATCTATCAGGGACAAACAGTTTCTCCGCTGGGCAACGGTCAGGTCTATCAGCCTGAAATTTTTACAGCACCAGCCGCAAATCAGGGGAGATGGCAGACAAAATTACCCCCTCTTTGAGAATACCCGCCGGCTCAGGAACACCCGGAGAGTCAGGCACAAAACTCCTTGACAGGGCATCAGCCTTCACATTCTTAGAGCCCGGAAGGTACGAAACCACAAAATCAAAACGGGAGAAAAATAACGACCATCGAGCCTGTCTCGGATTCAACCGTTTGGCAGACTCAAGATAAGTCAAATTCTTGTGATCTGTCAAGACCACCACGCGATGCTTGGCTCCTTCAAGCCAATGACGCCACTCCTCGAATGCCCACTTCAAGGCCAACAACTCTCGATTACCAACATCATAATTGCGCTCAGCAGGCGAAAACTTTCTAGAAAAGAAAGCACATGGCTTCATCACCGAGCCATCAGAACTTCTTTGCGACATAACAGCCCCTGCTCCAATCTCAGAAGCATCAACCTCAACCTGAAACGGGAGCGAAACATCTGGCTGGCACAACACAGGGGCAGAAGAAAAACGACGCTTCAACTCCTGAAAAGCCTCTACAGCTGCAGAAGACCAATTGACCACATCAGCACCCTTCTTGGTCAAATCAGACAACGGTTTAGCAACACTAGAAAAGTTAGCGATGAAGCGCCGATAAAAATTAGCAAAGCCCAGGAACTTTTGCAGGCTCTTCACAGATGTCGGCTGAGTCAAATCATAAATGGCCTGGACTTTAACAGGATCCATCTCGATAGTAGAAGGGGAAAAAATGAACCCCAAAAATGAAACCTTCTGAACTCCAAAGAGACACTTTGACCCCTTCACAAACAAGGAATTCGCACGAAGGACCTGGAACACCATTCTGACCTGCTTCACATGAGACTCCCAATCATCCGAAAAGACCAAAATATCATCCAAATACACAATCAGGAATTTATCCAGGTACTCTCGGAAGATGTCTTGCATAAAGGACTGAAATACTGATGGAGCATTGGAAAGCCCGAATGGCATAACCAGGTACTCAAAATGACCCTCGGGCGTATTAAATGCTGTTTTCCATTCATCGCCTTGTTTAATACGCACAAGATTATACGCCCCTCGAAGATCTATCTTGGTGAACCAACTAGCCCCTTTAATACGAGCAAACAAATCAGACAGCAATGGCAAAGGATACTGAAATTTGACTGTAATTTTATTAAGAAGGCGGTAATCAATACAAGGTCTCAAAGAACCATCCTTCTTGGCCACAAAAAAGAACCCTGCTCCTAACGGTGATGACGACGGGCGAATATGGCCTTTCTCCAAGGATTCCTTTATATAACTCCACATAGCGGCGTGTTCTGGCACAGATAAATTGAACAATCGGCCCTTAGGAAACTTACTACCAGGAATCAAATTAATTGCACAATCACAATCCCTATGAGGAGGTAGGGCACTGGCTTTGGGCTCATCAAATACATCCCGATAATCCGACAAAAACTCTGGAACTTCAGAAGGAGTGGAAGACGAAATAGACAAAAATGGAACATCACCATGTACCCCCTGGCAACCCCAGCTGGACACAGACATAGATTTCCAGTCCAATACTGGATTATGAACCTGTAGCCATGGCAACCCCAAAACGACCACATCATGCAGATTATGCAACACCAGAAAGCGGATATACTCCTGATGTGCAGGAGCCATGCACATGGTCAATTGGGTCCAGTGCTGAGGCTTATTCTTGGCCAAAGGCGTAGCATCAATTCCTCTCAATGGAATAGGATACTGCAAGGGCTCCAAGAAAAAACCACAGCGCCTAGCATAATCCAAGTCCATCAAATTCAGGGCAGGGCCTGAATCCACACATGCCATAACAGAATAGGATGACAAAGAGCAAATCAGAGTAACGGACAATAGAAATTTAGACTGTACCGTACCAATGGTGGCAGACCTAGCGAACCGCTTCACCACAATCACCACAGTAAAAACATAGCCCATTCCGACGTCTGTGTTCTTGCCGTTCAGCTCTGGTCAAAGTCCTATCACATTGCATAGGCTCAGGCCCATGCTCAGATAGTACCGCCAAATGGTGCACAGCTTTACGCTCATGCAAGCGTCAATCGATCTGAATGGCCAAAGACATACACTCATTCAGACCAGCAGGCATGGGAAATCCCACCATGACATCCTTAAGGGCTTCAGAGAGACCCTTTCTGAAGATTGCTGCCAGGGCACATTCATTCCACTGAGTGAGCACAGACCACTTTCTAAACTTCTGACAATATATCTCCGCTTCATCCTGACCCTGACACAGAGCCAGCAAGATTTTCTCTGCCTGATCCACTGAATTAGGTTCATCATAAAGCAATCCAAGCGCCAGGAAAAACGCATCAACATCACGCAATGCCGGATCTCCTGGCGCAAGGGAAAATGCCCAGTCTTGAGGGTCACCACGTAACAAAGAAATAATGATCTTTACTTGTTGAACAAGGTCACCTGAGGAGCGAGGTTTCAAGGCAAGAAACAATTTACAATTATTTTTGAAATTCAAGAACTTAGATCTATCACCAAAAAACAAATCAGGAATTGGAATCCTAGGCTCTGACATCGGATTCTGAACCACAAAATCTTGAATGTTTTGTACCCTTGTAGTGAGATTATCCATCCAAGAGGACAGACCTTGAATGTCCATGTTTACACCTGTGTCCTGAACCACCCAGAGGTAAAGGGGAAAAGAGAGACAAAACACACTGCAAAGAAAAAAAAATGGTCTCAGAACTTCTCTTATCCCTCTATTGAGATGCATTAGTACTTTTGGCCACCTGTACTGTTATGACCTGGTGGTCAGGACAATAATGGACCTGGTGGTTAAGAGCACACGGAATGACCTGATAGTTACTGATAATAAGGACGAGCTCTGAGACGTGGGAACTCTGGTGACCGCAATCCCTAATCCTATCACACACACTAGAAATAGCCGTGGATTGCTCCTAACGCTCCCTATGCAACTCGGCACAGCCTAAGGAACTAGCTAGCCCTGAAGATAGAAAAATAAAGCCTACCTTGCCTCAGAGAAATTCCCCAAAGGAAAAGGCAGCCCCCCACATATAATGACTGTGAGTAAAGATGAAAATACAAACACAGAGATGAAATAGATTTAGCAAAGCAAGGCCCGACTTACTGAACAGACTAGGATAGGAAAGATTGCTTTGCGGTCAGCACAAAAACCTACAAAAAGACCACGCAGAGGGCGCAAAAAGACCCTCCGCACCGACTCACGGTGCGGAGGCGCTCCCTCTGCATCCCAGAGCTTCCAGCAAGCAAGACAACAATAAAAATAGCAAGCTGGACAGAAAAATAGCAAATCAAAGAAAAACAAGCAGGAACTTAGCTTCTGCTGAGAAGACAGGTCACAAGAACGATCCAGGAGTGAACTAGACCAATACTGGAACATTGACAGGTGGCATGGAGCAAAGATCTAAGTGGAGTTAAATAGAGCAGCCAGCCAACGAATTAACCTCGTCACCTGTGGAAGGAAACTCAGAAACACCCACAGCCACCAGAGGAAGTCCATGGATAGAACCAGCCGAAGTACCATTCATGACCACAGGAGGGAGCCCGACAACAGAATTCACAACACTACCCGTCCAGCGGGTGCGTCCTAGCCATAACATACCTGGGGGACGGAGAACTAGAAAGATCTGGAACGAATTAGAAAGAACGAACGAACGAGAACAGAAGTTGTGAAGACTAGGGTTGAGCGACCTTGACCTTTTTAGAGTCGAGTCGTGTTTCGCGAAACCCGACTATCTTAGAAGTCGAGTCGAGAGGAATCGGCCGATTATGGCGAAAAGTCGTGTATCGCCCGAAACACGAAACCCAATGCAAGTCAATGGGGGAGCATAGTCGGCAATGAGTGGAGGCCAGGAAAACACCTACACTGCCCATTTTAATGGCAAAAACATCCATTCTCGTTACAGAAGCTTGTCAATCGTAATTTAGCTTATAATAATTGGAAGGCATTTGAAATTGGGGGTCATTTGGCTAAAGTTGTGGGGGGTAGGGCTGGTTCAAGTAATTAGTGGGCCCAGTAAATCTGGACCACGTCACGGCAGTGGAGCAGGGAGAGGTAAGTATTTCAACTTTGCAAGTGCTGTGATCCTGAGCAAGCAGGGGAGGCCCACTCGTTGGCATTGGCACTGGCACAGGGCCCCTCAAAGGACAGCGGTGTGTTTGCACGGCGGGGGCGCCTCCCACCGGCAGCAACACTTTTGCGTACTATGAGAGGCCCTGTGCCAGTGACGTCGCCAACTAGTATTCCTCCCCCCACCTGATGAAGGAACCTGCACTTTCATCTGCACCTTCCTCTTTGTCCCCGTGTAAGGTGGTATGGTATGCGGGAAGAGGAACCTGACTTTCAGCAGGGTCACAATCTTGCTGTGTAGCGTGCACGGGGAATTTTGCGTTATGGGTCAATGTACCAGCAGACTCATCTATCACTGGCTGGGCAATGGGCAGGATGAGGAGGAAACACAGATATAGGCCCAAAGAATAAAGTTGGCTAAATGCAGTTCAAAATTGGTAACACAGGACTAACCAGGGGGCATTGCAGTGGAGGACAACTGGAATGAGAGGCTGACACAGAGAGTAGGCCCAAATCAGTAAGTAGTCGAAATGCAGTTCAAAATTGGCAACCGTAGTAAACAGGCGGCACAGCTTTGTTCAGTGGAGGAGAACAGCAAGGAGTGGCAGACACCGATAGTTGGCCCCAAACCAACTAGTACGCCAAATGCAGTTGTTCCATTTAACCACGATTTAATGAGAGCCTGAAGATAGAAGTTCAGGAAAGGCAACCTGGAGAACACCTTGGAGTGTAACACACCATCTCTCTACACCCCATACCCAATTTGTAGGCCTAATGCAGTGTAGTTTTCAACAACTACTAAACGAGAGTCGGAAGATCGAAGCAATGTGGAAGAAACCTGGGGAACACCTTGGAGTGTAACACACCGTCTCTCTACACCCCATACCCAATTTGTAGGCCTAATGCAGTGTAGTTTTCTACAACTACTAAACGAGAGTCGGAAGACCGAAGCAATGTGGACGAAACCTGGGGAACACCTTGGAGTGGAACACACCATCTCTCTACACCCCATACCCAATTTGTAGGCCTAATGCAGTGTAGTTTCCAACAACTACTAAACGAGAGCATGAAGATCGAAGCAATGGACAGGAAACCTGGGGAACACCTTGGAGTGGAACACACCATCTCTCTACACCCCATACCCAATTTGTAGGCCTATTGCAGTGTAGTTTCCAACAACTACTAAACGAGAGCCGGAAGATCGAAGCTCAGGAAAGGCAACCTGGAGAACACCTTGGAGTGGAACACACTATCTCTCTACACCCCATACCCAATTTGTAGGCCTAATGCAGCGTAGTTTCCAACAACTACTAAACGAGAGCATGAAGATCGAAGCAATGGAAAGGAAACCTGGGGAACACCTTGGAGTGGAACACACCATCTCTCTACACCCCATACCCAATTTGTAGGCCTAATGCAGTGTAGTTTCCAACAACTACTAAACGAGAGCCGGAAGATCGAAGCTCAGGAAAGGCAACCTGGAGAACACCTTGGAGTGGAACACACCATCTCTCTACACCCCATACCCAATTTGTAGGCCTAATGCAGTGTAGTTTCCAACAACTACTAAACGAGAGCATGAAGATCGAAGCAATGGAGAGGAAACCTGGGGAACACCTTGGAGTGGAACACACCATCTCTCTACACCCCATACCCAATTTGTAGGCCTAATGCAGTGTAGTTTCCAACAACTACTAAACGAGAGCCGGAAGATCGAAGCTCAGGAAAGGCAACCTGGAGAACACCTTGGAGTGGAACACACCATCTCTCTACACCCCATACCCAATTTGTAGGCCTAATGCAGTGTAGTTTCCAACAACTACTAAACGAGAGCATGAAGATCGAAGCATTGGCGAGGAAACCTGGGGAACACCTTGGAGTGGAACACACCATCTCTCTACACCCCATACCCAATTTGTAGGCCTAATGCAGTGTAGTTTCCAACAACTACTAAACGAGAGCATTAAGATCGAAGCAATGGCGAGGAAACCTGGGGCACACCTTGGGGAGGCAGACACCGTTAGTAGGCCCTACCAAAGTTGTACCCCCAATGCAGTTTTAAAATTCCTAGAGGCTGAAAACAAGACTATTGACACTCAGCTTTTTTCAAAGGAACACAGCTGAATTGAGTGGCGCAGACAGACACAGGTAGTAGGACTTAAACCAAAAATGTGGCTCACTGCAGCTTAAAAAAGTTACAGGGGTACACAAGCAGCAGTGCTCTGGGCAATGGAGGACAATTTCAATAGTGGACCGCAGACAGACTTTGTACGCCTACTATTAAAAAAAGGATGCTCTATGCAATTAAAAATAGGTTCCAGGGGTCCACGGGCAGCAGTGGTGTGGTCAGTGGACGAGTATTGGAAGGAGGGACCACAGACAGGCGTAGTAGGCCTAACATAACAAAATTAGGCTGTAGACACTGTAAAATTGGTTCCAGGGGTACACGGGCAGCAGTGGTGTGGTCAGCGGAGGAAAATTGGAATTAGGGACTGCAGACAGACTTTGTAGGCTGTCCCCTGAGTGCTATGACAATGCAGACTTTTTCATGCCGGTGGAGGGCTGGGATGGCTTTTCTCGCAAAAGAAATGTCGACTGGGTAGCTTGAACCGTTGCACAGCGTAGTTCATCTGGGCTTTCTAAATATAAAACAAAGAAAAAAAGGAGGCTACATGCACTTTCAGCTGGGTTCCAGGGGTACACGGGCAGCAGTGGTGTGGTCAGTGGAGGCCTAGTGGAAGGAGGGACCGCAGACAGGCATCGAAGGCCTAACATAATAACAGATGGCTGTAGGCAATTTTAAATTGGTTCCAGGGGTACACGAGCAGCAGTGGTGTGGTCAGTGGAGGCCTAGTGGAAGGAGTGACCGCAGACAGGCATCGAAGGCCTAACATAATAACACATGGCTGTAGGCAATTTTAAATTGGTTCCGTGGGTACACGGGCAGCAGTGGTGTGGTCAGTGGAGGCCTAGTGGAAGGAGTGACCGCAAACAGGCATCGAAGGCCTAACATAATAACACATGGCTGTAGGCAATTTTAAATTGGTTCCAGGGGAACACGGGCAGCAGTGGCCTGGTCAGTGTAGTAGTAGTAGAAAGAATGGACCGCAGACAGGCATCGAAGGCCTAAAATAAAAAAATTGGGCTGGCTGTAGGCAATTTTAAATTGGTTCCAGGGGTACACGGGCAGCAGTGGTGTGGTCAGTGGAGGCCTAGTGGAAGGAGTGACCGCAGACAGGCATCGAAGGCCTAACATAATAACACATGGCTGTAGGCAATTTTAAATTGGTTCCGTGGGTTCACGGGCAGCAGTGGTGTGGTCAGTGGAGGCCTAGTGGAAGGAGTGACCGCAAACAGGCATCGAAGGCCTAAAATAAAAAAATTGGGCTGGCTGTAGGCAATTTTAAATTGGTTCCAGGGGTACACGGGCAGCAGTGGTGTGGTCAGTGGAGGCCTAGTGGAAGGAGTGACCGCAAACAGGCATCGAAGGCCTAACATAATAACACATGGCTGTAGGCAATTTTAAATTGTTTCCGTGGGTACACGGGCAGCAGTGGTGTGGTCAGCGGAGGCCTAGTGGAAGGAGTGACCGCAAACAGGCATCGAAGGCCTAACATAATAAAACATGGCTGTAGGCAATTTTAAATTGGTTCCAGGGGAACACGGGCAGCAGTGGCCTGGTCAGTGTAGTAGTAGTAGAAAGAACGGACCGCAGACAGGCATCGAAGGCCTAAAATAAAAAAATTGGGCTGGCTGTAGGCAATTTTAAATTGGTTCCAGGGGTACACGGGCAGCAGTGGTGTGGTCAGTGGAGGCCTAGTGGAAGGAGGGACCGCAGACAGGCATCGAAGGCCTAACATAATAACAGATGGCTGTAGGCAATATTAAATTGGTTCCAGGGGTACACGGGCAGCAGTGGTGTGGTCAGTGGAGGCTTAGTGGAAGGAGGGACCGCAGACAGGCTTCGAAGGCCTAACATAACAAAATAGGGCTGTTGGCAATTTAAAATTGGTTCCAGGGGTACACGGGCAGCAGTACAATGGTCAGTGGAGGCCTAGTGGAAGGAGGGACCGCAGACAGGCTTCGAAGGCCTAACATAAAAAAATAGGGCTGTTGGCAATTTAAAATTGGTTCCAGTGGTACAAGGGCAGCAGAACAATGGTCAGTGGAGGCCTAGTGGAAGGAGGGACCGCAGACAGGCTTTGAAGGCCTAACATAATAAAATAGGGCTGTTGGCAATTTAAAATTGGTTCCAGGGGTACACGGGCAGAAGTACAATGGTCAGTGGAGGCCTAGTGGAAGGAGGGACCGCAGACAGGCTTCGAAGGCCTAACATAACAAAAATGTCAATACAATGGTATTGTCAGTGCCAGGCATTGAAGGATGTCAGCGCATAGACTATACATTGGTGGAGCTGTGAGAGATAATTTTGCAAGTGGTAGAGCACTGTTTGTGCTGAGGGGGGGAACTGTCTTGTGGCCGGCGGTACAGGCCCAGGGCCCCTCATATTACAACGGTGTGTCTGACGTTGGGTGCGCACCACCACCGCCAGAGACACTTTATTGTACTATGAGGGACCCAGTGGCAGTGCCGTCGACCAAAAGCGGGCACACCCACCTCTTCAGACAAACAGCACTCTCACGGGTGCTGGCGCCAAGTGGCGATACCACGGCCCCGTGTGGGGAGTTTGGCCATTTAGTGAGGTGTAAACATGTCGTATGCTGGACAATCAGGTGCAGAAAATTACGAGATTGGAAAAGTCATTCAGAATAGTCCACAGGCAAGACCTTTTCATAGGAAAGCTAGGTGTCAGCCGGGCAAGGTGGGCCAAAAGATTTCGAAATCCAGTTGTGGTTCATTTTAATGAAGGTTAGATCATCTACATTTTGGGTAGCCAGACGAGTCCTTTTTTCTGTTAGTATTGAACCTACAGCACTGAATACTCTTTCTGATAGGACACTAGCTGCCGGGCAAGCAAGCTCCTGCAATGCATATTCTGCCAATTCTGGCCAGGTGTCTAATTTGGATGCCCAGTAATCAAATGGGAATGACGGTTGAGGGAGAACGTCGATAAGGGATGAAAAATAGTTTGTAACCATACTGGACAAATGTTGTCTCCTGTCACTTTGAATTGATGCTGCAGTACCTGTCCTGTCTGCGGTCATAGCAAAATCACTCCACAACCTGGTCAGAAAACCCCTCTGGCCAACGCCACTTCTGATTTCTGCCCCTCTAACACCTCTGGTCTGCTGGCCCCTGCAGCTCGTGTGAGAACGATCACGGGCGCTGTGTGCAGGGAATGCCAGAAGCAAACGGTCAACAAGAGTTGATTGTTTGGTTGCTAATATTAGTTCCAAGTTCTCATGTGGAATTATATATGGCAATTTGCCTTTATAGCGAGGATCAAGGAGGCAGGCCAACCAGTAATCGTCATCGTTCATCATTTTAGCAATGTGTGTGTCCCTTTTGAGGATACGTAAGGCATAATCCGCCATGTGGGCCAAAGTTCCAGTTCTCAAATCTGCGGTTGTGCTTGGTTGAGGGGCAGTTTCAGGCAAATCCACGTCACTTGTGTCCCTCAAAAAACCAGAACCCGGCCTTGCCGCGCCAACAATTTCCAGTGGCCCCGGAAAAGCTTCCTCATTAAAAATATAATCATCCCCATCATCCTCCTCGTCCTCCTCCTCCTCTTCGCCCGCTACCTCGTCCTGTACACTGCCCTGGCCAGACAATGGCTGACTGTCATCAAGGCTTTCCTCTTCCTCAGCTGCAGACGCCTGATCCTTTATGTGCGTCAAACTTTGCATCAGCAGACGCATTAGGGGGATGCTCATGCTTATTATGGCGTTGTCTGCACTAACCAGCCGTGTGCATTCCTCAAAACACTGAAGGACTTGACACATGTCTTGAATCTTCGACCACTGCACACCTGACAACTCCATGTCTGCCATCCTACTGCCTGCCCGTGTATGTGTTCGCACAGTCTCTGAAGCATGTGCAGTGTTGAGTTCCACCTTGTTGCAACGTCTATGATTAGGCGATGCTGGGGAAGGTTCAAAGATTGCTGATAGGTCTGCATACGGCTTGAGTGTACGGGCGAACGGCGGATATGTGAGCAAAGTCCACGCACTTTGAGGAGCAGGTCGGATAACCCCGGATAACTTTTCAGGAAGCACTGCACCACCAGGTTTAAGGTGTGAGCCAGGCAAGGAATGTGTTTCAGTTGGGAAAGGGAGATGGCAGCCATGAAATTCCTTCCGTTATCACTCACTACCTTGCCTGCCTCAAGATCTACAGTGCCCAGCCACGACTGCGTTTCTTTCTGCAAGAACTCAGACAGAACTTCCGCGGTGTGTCTGTTGTCGCCCAAACACTTCATAGCCAATACAGCCTGCTGACGTTTGCCAGTAGCTGCCCCATAATGGGAGACCTGGTGTGCAACAGTGGCAGCTGCGGATGGAGTGGTTGTGCGACTGCGGTCTGTGGACGAGCTCTCGCTTCTGCAGGAGGACAAGGAGGAGGAGGAGGGGGTGCGAACGGCTACAGCCAACTGTTTCCTAGACTGTGGGCTAGGCAGAACTGTCGCAAACTTGCTGTCCCCTGTGGACCCTGCATCCACAACATTCACCCAGTGTGCCGTGATGGACACGTAACGTCCCTGGCCGTGCCTACTGGTCCATGCATCTGTTGTCAGGTGCACCTTTGTGCTCACAGATTGCCTGAGTGCATGGACGATGCGCTCTTTAACATGCTGGTGGAGGTCTGGGATGGCTTTTCTGGAAAAACAGTGTCGACTGGGTAGCTCGTAGCGTGGTACAGCATAGTCCATCAGGGCTTTGAAAGCTTCGCTTTCAACTAACCGGTAGGGCATTATCTCTAACGAGATTAGTCTAGCTATGTGGGCGTTCAAACCCTGTGTATGCGGATGCGAGGCTAAGTACTTCCTTTTTCTAACCATAGTCTCATGTAGGGTGAGCTGGACTGGAGAGCTGGAGATCGTGGAACTAGCGGGGGTGCCGGTGGACATGGCAGACTGAGAGACGGTGGGAGATGGTATTGTTGCCGCCGGTGCCCTAGATGCAGTGTTTCCTACTACGAAACTGGTGATTCCCTGACCCTGACTGCTTTGGCCTGGCAAAGAAACCTGCACAGATACTGCAGGTGGTGCGGAAAATGGTGGCCCTACACTGCCGGAAGGGATGTTGCGTTGATGACTAGCTTCATTGGCCGAGGGTGCTACAACCTTAAGGGACGTTTGGTAGTTAGTCCAAGCTTGCAAATGCATGGTGGTTATATGTCTATGCATGCAACTTGTATTGAGACTTTTCAGATTCTGCCCTCTGCTTAAGGTAGTTGAACATTTTTGACAGATGACTTTGCGCTGATCAATTGGATGTTGTTTAAAAAAAATGCCAGACTGCACTCTTTCTAGCATCGGATACCTTTTCAGGCATTGCAGACTGAGCTTTAACCGGATGGCCACGCTGTCCTCCAACAGGTTTTGACCTTGCCACGCGTTTTGGGCAAGATACGGGCCCGGCAGATGGAACCTGTTGCGATGTTGATGCCTGCTGCGGCCCCTCCTCCTCCGCTTCAGAACTGCTGCCGCCTGCACCCTGTTCCCCCAATGGCTGCCAATCGGGGTCAAGAACTGGGTCATCTATTACCTCTTCTTGTAGCTCATGTGCAACTTCGTCTGTGTCACCGTGTCGGTCGGTGGTATAGCGTTTGTGATGGGGCAACATAGTCTCATCAGGGTCTGATTCTTGATCATTACCCTGCGAGGGCAATGTTGTGGTCTGAGTCAAAGGACCAGCATAGTAGTCTGGCTGTGGCTGTGCATCAGTGCACTCCATGTCAGATTCAACTTGTAATGGGCATGGACTGTTAACTGCTTCACTTTCTAAGCCAGGGACGGTATGTGTAAAGAGCTCCATGGAGTAACCCGTTGTGTCGCCTGCTGCATTCTTCTCTGTTGTTGTTTTTGCTGAAGAGGACAAGGAAGCGACTTGTCCCTGACCGTGAACATCCACTAACGACGCGCTGCTTTTACATTTACCAGTTTCACGAGAGGAGGCAAAAGAGCTAGAGGCTGAGTCAGCAAGATAAGCCAAAACTTGCTCTTGCTGCTCCGGCTTTAAAAGCGGTTTTCCTACTCCCAGAAAAGGGAGCGTTCGAGGCCTTGTGTAGCCAGACGACGAACCTGGCTCCACAGCTCCAGACTTAGGTGCAATATTTTTTTTCCCACGACCACCTGATGCTCCACCACTACTGTTGTGAATCCTGTGGCAGAGTTCACTCCTGTGGTCACAAGTGGTACTTCGGCTGATTCTCTCTGGAATCTTCCATTTGTGGAGGAAAGTGGTACTGCAGCTTCTGAGTTTCCTCCCTCAGGTGATCTGGTGAGCTCGTTAGCTTCTTCTCTACTTAACTCCACCTGATGCTTTGATCTATGCTTCCTGTCAATGTTTCAGTGTGGGACTTGTTTTTTCCCTGGATCATTCCTGTGGCCTGCTGCTCTGCAAAGCTAAGTTTTGCTTATGTTATTTTGTTGCTATTTTTCTGTCCAGCTTGCTTTATTGGTTTTTCTCGCCTGCTGGAAGCTCTGAGACGCAGAGGGACCACCTCTGTACCGTTAGTCGGTGCGGAGGGTCTTTTTGTCCCCTCTGCGTGGTTTTTTATAGGTTTTTGTGCTGACCACAAAGTTATCTTCCCTATCCTCGTTCTGTTCAGCTAGTCGGGCCTCACTTTGCTAAATCTGTTTCATCTCTATGTTTGTGTTTTCATCTTACTCACAGTCATTATATGTGGGGGGCTGCCTTTTCCTTTGGGGAATTTCTCTGAGGCAAGGTAGGCTTATTTTTCTATCTTCAGGATTAGCTAGTTTCTCAGGCTGTGACGAGGCGCCTAGGTTCTGGTCAGGAGCGCTCCACGGCTACCTTTAGTGTGGTTTGATAGGCTTAGGGATTGCGGTCTGCAGAGTTCCCACGTCTCAGAGCTCGTTCTATTATTTTGGGTTATTGTCAGTTCACTATATGTGCTCTGACCTCCATGTCCATTGTGATTCTGAATTGCCTTTCATAACAGTACAGGAAGCCTAAAGTGCTAATGATTCTCAATAGAGGGAAAAAAGAAGTTCTGAGACCATTTTTTTTCTTTGCACTGTGTTTTGTCTTTTTTTTCCCCTAGACATTTGGGTGGTTCAGGACACAGGTGTAGCAATGGACATTAAAGGTCTGTCTTCATGTGTGGATCAGCTCACGGCAAGAGTTCAAAATATTCAAGATTTTGTGGTCCAGAATTCTTTGCTTGAACCGAGAATTCCTATTCCAGATTTGTTTTTTGGAGATAGAACTAAATTTCTGAGTTTCAAAAATAATTGTAAACTATTTCTGGCTTTGAAACCTCGCTCTTCTGGTGACCCAATTCAACAGGTTAGGATCGTCATTTCTTTTTTGCGTGGCGACCCTCAGGACTGGGCGTTTTCTCTTGCGTCAGGAGATCCTGCATTGAGTAATATCGATGCGTTTTTCCTGGCGCTTGGGTTGCTGTACGATGAGCCTAATTCAGTGGATCAGGCAGAAAAAAATTTGCTGGCTCTTTGTCAGGCTCAGGATGAGATAGAGGTATATTGTCAGAAATTTAGAAAGTGGTCAGTGCTCACTCAATGGAATGAATCTGCGCTGGCAGCAATATTCAGAAAGGGTCTCTCTGAAGCCCTTAAGGATGTCATGGTGGGATTTCCTATGCCTGCTGGTTTGAATGAGTCTATGTCTTTGGCCATTCAGATCGGTCGACGCTTGCGTGAGCGTAAACCTGTGCACCATTTGGCGGTATTACCTGAGCTTAAACCTGAGCCTATGCAGTGTGATAGGACCTTGACCAGAGTTGAACGGCAAGAACATAGACGTCTGAATGGTCTGTGTTTCTACTGTGGTGATTCCACTCATGCTATCTCTGATTGTCCTAAGCGCACTAAGCGGTTCGCTAGGTCTGCCACCATTGGTACTGTACAGTCAAAATTTCTTCTGTCCGTTACCTTGATCTGCTCTTTGTCATCATATTCTGTCATGGCATTTGTGGATTCAGGCGCTGCCCTGAATTTGATGGACTTGGAATATGCTAAGCGTTGTGGGTTTTTCTTGGAGCCCTTGCAGTGTCCTATTCCATTGAGAGGAATTGATGCTACGCCTTTGGCCAAGAATAAGCCTCAATACTGGACCCAGCTGACCATGTGCATGGCTCCTGCACATCAGGAGGTTATTCGCTTTCTGGTGTTGCATAATCTGCATGATGTGGTCGTGTTGGGGTTGCCATGGCTACAAGCCCATAATCCAGTATTAGATTGGAAATCCATGTCGGTGTCCAGCTGGGGTTGTCAGGGGGTACATGGTGATGTTCCATTTCTGTCAATTTCGTCATCCACTCCTTCTGAGGTCCCAGAGTTCTTGTCTGATTACCGGGATGTATTTGATGAGCCCAAGTCCAATACCCTACCTCCGCATAGGGATTGTGATTGTGCTATCAATTTGATTCCTGGTAGTAAATTCCCAAAAGGTCGATTGTTTAATTTGTCCGTGCCTGAGCACACCGCTATGCGCAGTTATGTGAAGGAATCCCTGGAGAAGGGGCATATTCGCCCGTCATCGTCGCCATTAGGAGCAGGGTTCTTTTTTGTAGCCAAGAAGGATGGTTCGCTAAGACCTTGTATAGATTACCGCCTTCTTAATAAGATCACGGTTAAATTTCAGTACCCCTTGCCATTGTTATTTGATCTGTTTGCTCGAATTAAGGGGGCTAGTTGGTTCACAAAGATAGATCTTCGTGGTGCGTATAATCTGGTGCGAATTAAGCAAGGTGATGAATGGAAAACTGCATTTAATACACCTGAGGGCCATTTTGAGTATCTAGTAATGCCATTCGGACTTGCCAATGCTCCATCAGTGTTTCAGTCCTTTATGCATGACATCTTCCGAGAGTACCTGGATAAATTCCTGATTGTGTACTTAGATGACATTTTGATCTTCTCGGATGATTGGGAGTCTCATGTGAAGCAGGTCAGAACGGTTTTTCAGGTCCTGCGTGCTAATTCTTTGTTTGTGAAGGGATCAAAGTGTCTATTTGGTGTGCAGAAGATTTCATTTTTGGGGTTCATCTTTTCCCCTTCTACTACCGAGATGGATCCTGTTAAGGTCCAAGCCATCCATGATTGGACTCAGCCGACATCTCTGAAAAGTCTGCAAAAGTTCCTGGGCTTTGCTAATTTTTATCGTCGCTTCATCTGCAATTTTTCTAGTATTGCTAAACCATTGACCGATTTGACCAAGAAGGGTGCTGATGTGGACAATTGGTCTTCTGCTGCTGTGGAAGCTTTTCAAGAGTTGAAGCGTCGTTTTTCGTCTGCCCCTGTGTTGTGTCAACCAGATGTTTCTCTTCTGTTCCAGGTCGAGGTTGATGCTTCTGAGATTGGAGCAGGGGCTGTTTTGTCACAGAGAGGTTCTGGTTGCTCAGTGATGAAACCATGCGCTTTCTTTTCCAGGAAGTTTTCGCCTGCTGAGCATAATTATGATGTGGGCAACCGAGAGTTGCTGGCCATGAAGTGGGCATTCGAGGAATGGCGTCATTGGCTTGAAGGAGCTAAGCATCGCGTGGTGGTATTGACTGATCATAAGAACTTGACTTATCTCGAGTCTGCCAAGCGCTTGAATCCTAGAGAAGCTCGTTGGTCGTTGTTTTTTGCCCGTTTTGACTTTGTGATTTCGTACCTTCCGGGCTCTAAAAATGTGAAGGCGGATGCTCTGTCTAGGAGTTTTGTACCCGACTCTCCGGGTTTATCTGAGCCGGTGGGTATCCTCAAGGAAGGAGTAATTGTGTCTGCCATCTCCCCTGATTTGCGGCAGGTGCTGCAAAAATTTCAGGCTAATAAACCTGATCGTTGCCCAGCGGAGAAACTGTTTGTCCCTGATAGGTGGACGAATAGAGTTATCTCTGAACTTCATTGTTCGGTGTTGGCTGGTCATCCTGGAATCTTTGGTACCAGAGAGTTAGTGGCTAGATCCTTTTGGTGGCCCTCTCTGTCGCGGGATGTGCGTGCTTTTGTGCAGTCCTGTGGGATTTGTGCTCGGGCTAAGCCCTGCTGTTCTCGTGCCAGTGGGTTGCTTTTGCCCTTGCCGGTCCCGAAGAGGCCTTGGACACATATCTCTATGGATTTTATTTCTGACCTTCCCGTTTCTCAAAAGATGTCAGTCATTTGGGTGGTCTGTGATCGCTTTTCTAAGATGGTCCATCTGGTACCCTTGTCCAAATTGCCTTCCTCCTCTGATTTGGTGCCTTTGTTCTTCCAGCATGTGGTTCGTTTGCATGGCATTCCAGAGAATATTGTTTCTGACAGAGGTTCCCAGTTTGTTTCGAGGTTTTGGCGAGCCTTTTGTGGTAGGATGGGCATTGACTTGTCTTTTTCCTCGGCTTTCCATCCTCAGACTAATGGCCAGACCGAGCGAACCAATCAGACCTTGGAAACATATCTGAGGTGCTTTGTTTCTGCTGATCAGGATGACTGGGTGTCCTTTTTGCCTTTGGCTGAGTTCGCCCTTAATAATCGGGCCAGCTCGGCTACCTTGGTTTCACCGTTTTTCTGCAATTCTGGGTTCCATCCTCGTTTCTCTTCAGGACAGGTTGAGTCTTCGGACTGTCCTGGTGTGGATACTGTGGTGGACAGGTTGCAGCAGATTTGGACTCAGGTAGTGGACAATTTGACCTTGTCCCAGGAGAAGGCTCAACTTTTCGCTAATCGCAGACGCCGTGTGGGTCCCCGACTTCGTGTTGGGGATCTGGTTTGGTTATCTTCTCGTCATATTCCTATGAAGGATTCCTCTCCTAAGTTTAAACCTCGTTTTATTGGTCCGTATAGGATTTCTGAGGTTCTTAATCCTGTGTCTTTTCGTCTGACCCTTCCAGATTCTTTTTCCATACATAACGTATTCCATAGGTCATTGTTGCGGAGATACGTGGCACCTATGGTTCCATCTGTTGAGCCTCCTGCCCCGGTTTTGGTGGAGGGGGAATTGGAGTATATTGTGGAGAAGATTTTGGATTCTCGTGTTTCAAGACGGAAACTCCAGTATCTGGTTAAATGGAAGGGTTATGCTCAGGAGGATAATTCCTGGGTTTTTGCCTCTGATGTCCATGCTCCCGATCTTGTTCGTGCCTTTGATGTGGCTCATCCTGGTCGGCCTGGGGGCTCTGGTGAGGGTTTGGTGACCCCTCCTCAAGGGGGGGGTACTGTTGTGAATTCTGTAGCAGAGTTCACTCCTGTGGTCACAAGTGGTACTTCGGCTGATTCTCTCTGGGATCTTCCGTTTGTGGAGGAAAGTGGTACTGCAGCTTCTGAGTTTCCTCCCTCAGGTGATCTGGTGAGCTCGTTAGCTTCTTCTCTACTTAACTCCACCTGATGCTTTGATCTATGCTTCCTGTCAATGTTTCAGTGTGGGACTTGTTTTTTCCCTGGATCATTCCTGTGGCCTGCTGCTCTGCAAAGCTAAGTTTTGCTTATGTTATTTTGTTGCTATTTTTCTGTCCAGCTTGCTTTATTGGTTTTTCTCGCCTGCTGGAAGCTCTGAGACGCAGAGGGACCACCTCCGTACCGTTAGTCGGTGCGGAGGGTCTTTTTGTCCCCTCTGCGTGGTTTTTTATAGGTTTTTGTGCTGACCGCAAAGTTATCTTCCCTATCCTCGTTCTGTTCAGCTAGTCGGGCCTCACTTTGCTAAATCTGTTTCATCTCTATGTTTGTGTTTTCATCTTACTCACAGTCATTATATGTGGGGGGCTGCCTTTTCCTTTGGGGAATTTCTCTGAGGCAAGGTAGGCTTATTTTTCTATCTTCAGGATTAGCTAGTTTCTCAGGCTGTGACGAGGCGCCTAGGTTCTGGTCAGGAGCGCTCCACGGCTACCTTTAGTGTGGTTTGATAGGCTTAGGGATTGCAGTCTGCAGAGTTCCCACATCTCAGAGCTCGTTCTATTATTTTGGGTTATTGTCAGTTCACTGTATGTGCTCTGACCTCCATGTCCATTGTGATTCAGAATTGCCTTTCATAACACACTACCACTACCCTCATTACCAGCTGACAATGAACGCCCCCGGCCACGACCTCTTCCACCAGACTTCCTCATTGTTTTAAAAACGTCACCAAACTAACAGTATTTGTTGCTGTCACACAACTTACACGGTGAGCTATAACTTCAGTATGATTTAGCTACCCCTTTACAGGTGGGTGAGACCGCAAGGAAAATCAGGCACAATGTTACACACTCTGTTTTTGGTGGCAACAAATGAGAGAGATGCCACACACGTAGGACTGTCACTGAAGCACAAATGTAAATATTAATCTCCCACTGATTTGATTTTTTTTTTTTTTTTCAGGGAGACTTTAGAAAAAAAAATAATAAAAAAAATTATTTTTTCAGGAAGAATTTAGAAACCAAATAAAATAAAATGATTTTTTCAGGGAGAATTTAGAAAACAAATAAAACAAAAAATAGGCTTTCTATGGCCCACTGAGTGAGAGATGACGCACACAGGAGTCAGGAGTGGCACACAAGCCCAGAGGCCAATATTTATCTCCCACTGATTGATGTAGTGATTTTTTCAGGTAGATTTTGGAACCCAAATCAAGCAAAAAAAATAATAGGCTTTCTATGGCCCACAATTGGAGAGAGAGAGAGAGAGAGAGAGATGGCACACCCAGGAGTCACGACTGGCACACAAGCAGAAAGGGCAATATTAATCTCCCACTGATTTGATTTTTTTTTTTTTTCAGGGAGACTTTAGAAAAAAAAATAATAAAAAAAAATGATTTTTTTTTCAGGAAGAATTTAGAAACCAAATAAAATAAAATGATTTTTTCAGGGAGAATTTAGAAAACAAATAAAACAAAAAATAGGCTTTCTATGGCCCACTGAGTGAGAGATAACGCACACAGGAGTCAGGAGTGGCACACAAGCCCAGAGGCCAATATTGTTCTCCCAATGATTGATGTAGTGATTTTTTCAGGTAGATTCTGGAACCCAAATCAAGCTAAAAAAATAATAGGCTTTCTATGGCCCACAATTGGAGAGAGAGAGAGAGAGATGGCACACCCAGGAGTCAAGACTGGCACACAAGCAGAAAGGGCAATATTAATCTCCCACTGATTTGATTTTTTTTTTTTTCAGGGAGACTTTAGAAAAAAAAAATAATAAAAAAAAATGATTTTTTCAGGAAGAATTTAGAAACAAAATAAAATAAAATGATTTTTTCAGGGAGAATTTAGAAAACAAATAAAACAAAAAATAGGCTTTCTATGGCCCACTGAGTGAGAGATGACGCACACAGGAGTCAGGAGTGGCACACAAGCCCAGAGGCCAATATTTATCTCCCACTGATTGATTTATTGATTTTTTCAGGTAGAATTTAGAACCCAAATCAACCAAAAAAATAAATAGGCTTTCTATGGCCCACTATTTGTGAGAGAGATGGCATGCTCAGGACTGGCACACAAGCCCAGAGGCCAATATTAATCTCCCACTTTTTTTTTTTTTCAGGGAAAATTTATAAACCCAATTAAAAAAATAATAAATAGGTTTTCTATGGCCCACTATCTGAGAGAGAGAGATGGCACGCTTAGGACTGGCACACAAGCCCAAAGGCCAATATTAATCTCCCTTTTTTTTTTCAGGGAGAATTTATAAAACCAAAAAAAAAAAAATAAATAGGCTTTCTATGGCCCACTATTTGTGAGAGAGATGGCACGCTCAGGACTGGCACACAAGCCCAGAGGCCAATATTAATCTCCCACTTTTTTTTTTTTTTTTCAGGGAAAATTTATAAACCCAATAAAAAAAATAATAAATAGGCTTTCTATGGCCCACTATCTGAGAGAGAGAGATGGCACGCTTAGGACTGGCACACAAGCCCAAAGGCCAATATTAATCTCCCACTGATTGATTTATTGATTTTTTCAGGTAGAATTTAGAACCCAAATAAAGCAAAAAAAAATAGGCTTTCTATGGCCCACTGAGTGAGTGATGATGCACACAGGATTCAGGAGTGGCACACAAGCCCTGAGGCCAATATTTTTCTCCCACTGATTGATGTAGTGATTTTTTCAGGTAGATTTTGGAACCCAAATCAAGCAAAAAAATAAATAGGCTTTCTATGGCCCACTGACAGAGATGGCACACACAGGAGTCAGGAGTGACACACAAGCCCTGAGGCCAATATTTTTCTCCCACTGATTGATGTAGTGATTTTTTCAGGTAGATTTTAGAACCCAAATCAAGCAAAAAAATAAATAGGCTTTCTATGGCCCACTGAGTGAGAGATGGCACAGACAGGGATGGCACTCTATCAGAAATGCCAATCTTAATCTCCCACAAAAAAAAAAAAAAAAGGAACTGTCCTTCAATTACTATCTCCCTGCAGTAATCTCAGCCAGGTATGGCAGGCAGCAATAAGGAGTGGACTGATGCACAAATTAAATAAAAAGTGTGGACAAACAAACAAGATAGCTGTGCAGAAAGGAAGGAACAAGAGGATTTGTGCTTTGAAAAAAGCAGTTGGTTTGCACAGCGGCGTACACACAGCAATGCAGCTATCAGGGAGCCTTCTAGGGCAGCCCAATGAGCTACAGCGCTGAGGAAAAAAAAAAAAAAATGTAGCTTCCACTGTCCCTGCACACCGAAGGTGGTGTTGGACAGTGCAAATCGCTACAGCACAAGCGGTTTGGTGGTTAATGGACCCTGCCTAACGCTATCCCTGCTTCTGACGAAGCGGCAGCAACCTCTCCCTAAGCTCAGATCAGCAGCAGTAACATGGCGGTCGTCGGGAACGCCCCTTTATAGCCCGTGTGGCGCCGCAGACAGCAAGCCAATCACTGCAATGCCCTTCTCTAAGATGGTGGGGACCAGGACCTATGTCATCACGCTGCCCACACTCTGCGTTTACCTTCATTGGCTGAGAAATGGCGCTTTTCGCGTCATTGAAACGCGACTTTGGCGCGAAAGTCGCGTACCGCATGGCCGACCCCGCACAGGGGTCGGATTGGGTTTCATGAAACCCGACTTTGCCAAAGTCGTCGACTTTTGAAAATGAACGACCCGTTTCGCTCAACCCTAGTGAAGACTATTCCGAATGCTCAGCAGGGTAGCACTACAACACACAGGCACTAGTGGTAGGCAACGATTTCCCCCTGTAAAGGGAACTCTGGATGTGCCATCGGACCGGCCGGTCTCAGACAGCCCTGTTAACCGTGCTCTGGATTGCGGATCCTGAAGTCTTCAGTAAAGAGGTAAAGAGACTGCAACCTTGTGTCCTCGTTATTGTCTGCACCTAACACCATCACCATCCACCTTACTGGGAAGCCCTGGGGACATACTTCACCTGTGGGAAGGTATACCATCTAGCTGCCATTCCATCACCCCAGTGGACCCCAAGCAGCGTCGGTCACTCTGACCGAACACCACAGGTGGCGTCACGAAACCTTGACAGACTCGCATCACCTTTCATTGGACGCCCCTTAGCAGGGTCACGGACCGGGTCCAGCCACCGTGAGAACCCCAGAACTGAGACAGAAAGGACCAGTACCGAGCAACCTGTGGCCCTGTGTCTGGGGGCGCTCCACATACATATAAAAACACTTAAAAATGGTCACACATTACCTACCACTTATTCACCAAGAGCCCATAATGGGGCTAACAACCTGAGCAGAACTCCAAAAAATGTGTATACATTATACGTTATAAACAGTGGTCTGTTGCCTTCATAAACAGCATATCAAGTATATATGACCCCATACTTATTACCTATATACATGCGTCCTGTTGCAGACGGGGAATGTACTGACCAAAGATTAATAATATTGCTGCAATGTGCCCACCTGTAACCAAATTCAGCAAAAACTATGCTGTTAAAGTCCCAGCATTCAAAAATGTGATAGATCTTAAGGAAACACAATATGTGTAGAAATAAGCAAACATGTATATACTCACACCGTTTTGTACTGCCTGCCAAATAAGGTGCATGAATACACAGACGAGACAGGTTCAAATGACAGTCTCTGTTCCCTATATACAGATTGAAAAGTATACAAAAAGTAATTATAGAATGAATACTATGCCCCAGGATAGGCACATGTGGGTTAAAGACACAGACTAGGCTGGCCACCCATGCTCAATAAGCTGGAGTGGCCCAGTTTAATTGCAAAAGCCCATAAGGAGTAGAGCAAAGGAAGAGCGGATGCCCAATGCGTATCGCCACATGCAATGGCTTAGTCAGGGGTGCTAACCGCAGATTGTCTGTGGTGTTTTATGCAGAGTTTAATTAGAAATATAACGCAGCTGTGTTGCTTACCAATGCAGTGTGGAGATCACTGTAACAAGGCTTACTCATGAACCACACATAGTCTATGGCAATGTCGAATGGGTTGGCATCTACAACCCCGGAAACACGTAATCAAATACAAGGTATGGTTACCAGGATGGCGCGTACACAAAGAAACAGCGCATGCGCTATAGTATAAGATTACCAGTGAACCGCACATAATCTGTAACATCAGCGCCAGCGTCTGTATTCCCAGATACATGTCATTGAGTACAAAACAAGGTTACCGGGGTGACGCGTACACACTAGCACAGCGCATGCGCTGCAGAATGAGGTAATGACATACTTCCATACTCGGCAAGGTTGCCATGACGACGCACAAAACCTCAATACTGTGCGTGCGCTGGAATTTAAAGTCACAGTGTCATCATTACGCTGAGTAGTATTTACCAGTGAAAAGAAGGGGAGCCACACCCCTTGTATCATCATGTAGCAACACATTACTTGTTGAGGAAATCAATCAGTGCATCTTCATTAGCCCAGCACAATACCAACTAGAGTCCACACTTAAAAAGAAGAGGACAACGTCATGTTATCTATTAGAAACCTGATATTAGATCTTTTGTTGATTACCAAAGGTCAAGACAGACCAGGCCATATAAAACACTGGGTCAATCAGAGTAAGTACATAGAAGATGGAACCTCCATCATGCACTTGCAATAAACCCCAATATATAACAGCAAAAAAAGACATTATAAGAGACCTTATGAGCGCAATGGCGCTAAAGGATAACATACCCCAGCCTACGTACCAGGAGGGTTTAAAAAAAAGGCCATTACTTGCTATACAAACTACGTAATAGGGTTGAAGAGTAGAGGTCAATAGGAACAGATACACATATGAACCTACAAATGTTAGGCAAGCGTAACGCCTGATACATTAATGTTCCTATTAGTCAAGAGTTACATTGTTAAAAGCCAAAATCCAGTGGCAATATGCAATACGCATATAGATACCAGCACAACCTACTAGCACGCAGGAGTGTAGATGTCCTTTACAATGACATCATATACATAGGATGAAGCCCAAGTTTGATAAGTTGGCTTATGATACTTATTGAAGCCCCAGCCCAATTAACACTGTATGGCAGACATTACTCATAATGAATATATATTTATTACGTGATCATTATTCTCATACCCCGAAAGAGGCAAAGATGTTAACATGATATAGAGTGAATGTAAATGTTGTTTTTTGAAATACACTATGTGATCGCTAAAGAGCACGTGTTAACTCTAAGAGAACCAAAAATTGCAAAAGTCAAAAAAGTTACACGGGCGAGAGCCAAAGGCCGGCGTCACACACAGCGTAAAACAATACGGTCCGTATATTACGGCCGTAATACGCTGAAAAGTCCCCAAAAAAGTGGTCCGTAGCTCCTCCGTAGGCAGGGTGTGTCAGCGTTTTTTGCGCATGGCATCCTCCGTATGTAATCCGTATGGCATCCGTACTGCGTGGTTTTCTCGCAGGCTTGCAAAACCAACATACCGCTATAGAAGTGATCCATGTGTCCCAAAAAGAAAAGAAAATATATATATATATATATATATATATATATATATATATATGTCAGTGAGACACATATATGTATATATATTAATATTTATTCCAGCGCTATACAGCTTGAAAGCCGGTAATTCAATTACCGGCTTTTTCTTTCTCCTTCCTAAAACCCGACATGATTTGAGACATGGTTTACATACAGTAAACCATGTCTTCTCTCCATTTTTTTTGCAGATTCCACACTACTAATGTCAGTAGTGTGTATCTGCAAATTTTGGCCGTTCTAGCTCTTAAAATAAAGGGTTAAATGGCGGAAAAAATTGGCGTGGGCTCCCGCGCAATTTTCTCCGCCAGAGTAGTAAAGCCAGTGACTGAGGGCAGATATCAATAGCCTGGAAAGGGTCCACGGTTATTGGCCCCCCCCTGGCTAAAAATATCTGCCCCCAGCCACCCCAGAACAGGCACATCTGGAAGATGCGCCTATTCTGGCACTTGGCCACTCTCTTCCCATTCCCGTGTAGCGGTGGGATATGGGGTAATGAAGGGTTAATGCCACCTTGCTATTGTAAGGTGACATTAAGCCTAATTAATAATGGAGAGGCGTCAATTATGACACCTATCCATTATTAATCCAATTGTAGTAAAGGGTTAAATAAAACACAAACACATTATTTAAAATTATTTTAATGAAATAAAAACAATGGTTGTTGGAGTATTTTATTGTACGCCCAATCCAGTCACTGAAGACCCTCGTTCTGTGAAAGAAAAAACATAATAAACCAACAATATACTTACCCTCCGCAGATCTGTAACGTCCAACGATGTAAATCCTTCTGAAGGGGTTAAAACATTTTGCAGCAAGGAGCTGTGCTAATGCAGGCTGCTCCTCGCTGCAAAACCCCAGGGAATGAGGCTAAAAATAGATCAATGATCTATATTTAGCTTCATTTGCGGTGAGGCGCCCTCTGCTGGCTGTTCCTAGATCGTGGGAATTTACCTAGAAAGCCAGGGAGTTTTCTAGGTAATTTCCCACGATCTATGAACAGCCAGCAGAGGGCGCCTCACCGCAAATAAAGCTAAATATAGATCATTGATCTATTTTTAGACTCATTCCCCGGGGTTTTGCAGCGAGGAGCAGCCTGCATTAGCACAGCTCCTTGCTGCAAAATGTTTTAACCCCTTCAGAAGGATGTACATCGTTGGACGTTACAGATCTGCGGAGGGTAAGTATATTGTTGGTTTATTATGTTTTTTCTTTCACAGAACGAGGGTCTTCAGTGACTGGATTGGGCGTTGAATAAAATACTCCAACAACCATTGTTTTTATTTCATTAAAATAATTTTAAATAATGTGTGTGTGTTTTATTTAACCCTTTACTACAATGGGATTAATAATGGATAGGTGTCATAATTGACGCCTCTCCATTATTAATTAGGCTTAATGTCACCTTACAATAGCAAGGTGGCATTAACCCTTCATTACCCCATATCCCACCGCTACACGGGAATGGGAAGAGAGTGGCCAAGTGCCAGAATAGGCGCATCTTCCAGATGTGCCTTTTCTGGGGTGGCTGGGGGCAGATGTTTTTAGCCAGGGGGGGCCAATAACCGTGGACCCTCTCCAGGCTATTAATATCTGCCCTCAGTCACTGGCTTTACTACTCTGGCGGAGAAAATTGCGCGGGAGCCCACGCCAATTTTTTCCGCCATTTAACCCTTTATTTTAAGAGCTAGAACGGCCAAATTTTGCAGATACACACTACTGACATTAGTAGTGTGGAATCTGCAAAAAAAATGGAGAGAAGACATGGTTTACTGTATGTAAACCATGTCTCAAATCATGTCGGGTTTTAGGAAGGAGAAAGAAAAAGCCGGTAATTGAATTACCGGCTTTCAAGCTGTATAGCGCTGGAATAAATATTAATATATATACATATATGTGTCTCACTGACATATATATATATATATATATATACCTATTCTATGTGTACACATTTATTCTACCTATTCTACTGTAAGCTGTCAGTGTGATTTTACTGTACACCGCACTGAATTACTGGCTTTTCTCTCTAACAGCGCTGCGTATTTCTCGCAAGTCACACTGCTTGTCCGTGTGTAATCCGTATTTTTCACGCTTCCATAGACTTTCATTGGCGTATTTCTTGCGCAGTACGGTGACAAACGCAGCATGCTGCGATTTTGTACGGCCGTAGAAAGCCGTATAATACTGATCAGTAAAATACGGCAAATAGGAGCAGGGGCATAGAGAATCATTGTGCCGTATGTTTTGCGAGTTTTACGGACATAGATTCTGCGCTCTTACGTCCGTAAAACTCGCATGTGTGACGGCGGCCAAAGAATGAGCCCAGTATATAAGAGCAATCGGGGTCAAATGTTGATATGCTGCCTATATAGAGAACAATATGCATAACAACACCCGGCTAGAGTTGGAAAAGTCAGGTTTGTTTATAGAACCCCGGTGAATAATAAATCCTCATTTAACCCCTTAGTGACAGAGCCAATTTGGTACTTAATGACCGAGCCAATTTTTGCAATTCTGACCACTGTCATTTTATGAGGTTATAACTCTGGAACGCTTTAACAGATCCCGCTGATTCAGAGTTTATTTTTTTGTGACATATTGTACTTCATGATAGTGGTAACATTTCTTCGATATTACTTGCGATTATTTATGAAAAAAATGGAAATATGGCGAAAATTTTTTTAATTTTGCAATTTTCAAACTTTGTATTTTTATGCCCATAAATCAGAGAGATATGTCACAAAAAATAGTGAATAATTAACATTTCCCACATGTCTACTTTACATCAGCACAATTTTGGAAACATTTTTTTTGTTAGGGAGTTATAAGGGTTAAAATTTGACCAGCAATTTCTCATTTTTACAACACCATTTTTTTTAGGGACCACATCTCATTAGAAGTAATTTTGAGGGGTCTATATGATAGAAAATAACCAAGTGTGACACCATTCTAAAAACTGCACCCCTCAAGGTGCTCAAAACCACATTCAAGAAGTTTATTAACCCTTTACGTGCTTCACAGGAACTGAAACAATGTGGAAGGAAAAAATGAACATTTAACTTTTTTTTTCAAACATTTTACTTCAGAACCATTTTTTTTATTTTTTATTTTCACAAGTGTAAAAACAGAAATTTAACCATAAATTTTGTTGTGCAATTTCTCCTGAATACACCTATACCCCATATGTGGAGGTAAACCACTGTTTGGGCGCACCGCAGAGCTTGGAAGAGAAGGAGCGCTATTTGACTTTTTCAATGCAGAATTGGCTGGAATTGAGATCGGACGCCATGTCACGTTTAGAGAGCCCCTACTGTACCTAAACAGTGGAAACGCTCCACAAGTGACACCATTTTGGAAACTAGACACCTTAAGGAACTTATCTAGATGTGTGTTGAGCACTTTAAACCCCCAAGTGCTTCACAGAAGTTTAGAACGTAGAGCCATGAAAAATTGCATTTGTTTACACAAAAATGATCTTTTCACCCACAAATTCTTATTTTCAAAAGGGTAACAGGAGAAATTCGACCACAAAAGTTGTTGTGCAATTTCTCCTGAGTACGTCGATACCCCATATGTGGGGGTAAACCACTGTTTGGGCGCACCGCAGAGCTTGGAAGAGAAGGAGTGCCGTTTTACTTTTTCAATGTAGAATTGGCTGGAATTGAGATTGGACACCATGTCACGTTTGGAGAGCCCCTGATGTGCCTAAACAGTAGAAATCCCCCACACGTGACCCCATTTTGGAAACTAGACCCCTTAACGAACATATCTAGATGTGTGATGAGCACTTTAAACCCCCAGGTGCTTCATGGATGTTTATAACGTAGAACCGTGAAAAAAAATCGTTTTTTTTCTACAAAAATGATTTTTGGCCCCCAAATTTTTATTTTCACAAGGGTAACAGGAGAAATTAGACCACAAAAGTTGTTGTGCAATTTCTCCTGAGTACGTCAATATCCCATATGTGGGGGTAAACCACTGTTTGGGCGCACCGCAGAGCTTGGAAGAGAAGGAGTGCCGTTTTACTTTTTCAATGTAGAATTGGCTGGAATTGAGATCAGACGCCATGTCGCCTTTGGAGAGCCCCTGATGTGCCTAAACAATGGAAACCCCCCACAAGTGACACCCTTTTGGAAACTAGACCCCCCATGGAACTTATCTAGATGTGTGGTGAGAACTTTAAATGCCCAAGTGCTTCACAGAAATTTATAACGTAGAGCCGTGAAAATAAAAAATCGCATTTTTTCTACAAAAATGATTTTTGGCCCCCAAATTTTTATTTTCACAAGGGTAACAGGAGAAATTAGACCACCAAAGTTGTTGTGCAATTTCTCCTGAGTACGTCGATACCCCATATGTGGGGGTAAACCACTGTTTGGGCGCACCGCAGAGCTTGGAAGAGAAGGAGTGCCGTTTTACTTTTTCAATGTAGAATTGGCTGGAATTGAGGTCGGACGCCATGTCACGTTTAGAGAGCCCCTGATGTGCCTAAACAGAAGAAACCCCCTGCAAGTAACCCCATTTTGGAAACTAAACTCCTTAAGGAACTTATCTAGATGTGTGGTGAGCACATTAAACCCCCAAGTGCTTCACAGAAATTTATAAAGTAGAGCCATGAAAATTAAAAATCCTCTTTTTTTCCTTAAAAATTATTTTTTAGCCTGCAATTTTTTATTTTCTCAAAGGCAACAGGAGACATTGGACCCAAAAATCTGTTGACCAGTTTGTCCTGAGTACGCTGATACCCCATATGTGGGGGGGCACTGTTTTGGCACCCATCGGGGCTCAGAAGGGAAGGAGCGCTGCTTGGAATGCAGACTTTGATGGGATGGTCTGTGGGCGTCATATTGCATTTGCAGAGCTCCTGATGTACCTAAACAGTAGAAACCCCCCCACAAGTGACACCATTTTGGAAACTAGACCCCCCAAAGAGCATATCTAGATGTGTGGAGAGCACTATGAACCCCCAACTGCTTCACAGAAGTTTATAATGTAGAGCCAAAAAAATAAAAAATAAATATTTTTTCCACAAAAATGATCTTTTCACCAACAAATTTTTACTTTCACAAGGGTAACAGGAGAAATTGGACCCCAAAATGTATTGTCCAACTTATGCTGAGTAGGCTGATACCCCATATGTGGGGGGGACCACTGTTTAGGTGCATGGCAGAGCTCGAAAGGGAAGGAACCCCGTTTTGGAATGCAGACTTTGATAGAATGGTCTGTGGGCATTATGTTGCGTTTGCAGAGCCCCTGATGAACCTAAACAGTAAAAAAAAACACAAGTGACCCCATTTTGGGAAATAGACCCCCCATGGAACTTATCTAGATGTGTGGTGAGAACTTTGAATGCCCAAGTGCTTCACAGAAGTTTATAATGCAGAGTCGTGAAAATAATAAAAAAAAAAATTCCACAAAAAGATTTTTTAGCCCCCAAGTTTTTTTTTCACAAGGGTAACAAGAGAAATTGGACCCCAAAAGTTGTTGTACAATTTATCCCGAGTACGCTGATACCCCATATGTGGGGGTAAACCACTGTTTGGGCGCATGGCAGAGCTCAGAAGGGAAGGAGCACCATTTGACTTTTTGAGCGCAAAATTGGCTGTCATGTTTGGAGACCCCCTAATGTACCTAAACAGTGGAAACCCCCAATTCTAACTCCAACCCTCACCCAAACACACCCCTAACCCTAATCCCAATCCGATCCATAATCCTAATCACAACCCTAACAATAATCACAACTCTAACCCCAAAACAACCCTAATCTCAACTCTAACCATAACCCTAATCAAAACCCTAAATCCAACACACCTCTAATCCTAATCTCAACCCTAACCTCAAACCTAACCCTAATCCCAATACACCCCTAACCCTAATCCCAACCCTAAACTTAACCCTAATCCCAAACCTAACCCTAATCCCAAGTGTAATCCTAATGCCAACCCTAACCCTAATACCAACCCTAATCCAAACCCTAACCCTAATCCCAACTCTAACCCTAACTTTAGCCGCAACCCTAGCCCTAACTTTAGCCCAAACCCTAACCCTAGCCCTAACCCTTACTTTAGCCCCAACTCTAACCCTAGCCCTAACTTTAGTCCCAACCCTTAACCTAGCCCAACCCTAACCCTAGCCCTAACTTTAGCCCCAACCCTAACCCTAGCCCTAACCCTAGCCCTAAGGCTACTTTCACACTTGCGTCATGTGGCATCCGCCACAATCCATCGTTTTGGACAAAAAACGGATCCTGCAAATGTGCCCGCAGGATGCGTTTTTTGCCCATAGACTTGTATTGCCGACGGATCGCGACGGATGGCCACACGTCGCATCCGTCGTGCACTGGATCCATTGTGTTTTGGCGGACCGTCGTCACAAAAAAGTTCAATGTAACGTTTATTTGTACATCGCGTCCACCATTTCCGACCGCACATGCTTGCCGTATTTCCGCCCCCTCCTACCCAGGATATAGACTGGGCAGCAGATGCGTTGAAAAACTGCATCCGCTGCCCACGCTGTGCACAATTTTCACAACGTGCGTCGGTACGTTGGGTCGACGCTTTGCGATGGCCCCGTACCAACGCAAGTGTAAAAGAAGCCTAACCCTAGCCCCAACCCTAAATTTGGCCCCAACCCTAACCCTAAATTTAGCCCCAACCCTAACCTTAAATTTAGCTCCAATCCGAACCCTAACCCTAAATTTAGCCCCAAACCTAACCCTAACCCTAAATCTAGCCCCAACCCTAACCCTAACCTTAAATTCAGCCCCAACCCTAACCCTAAATTTAGCCCCAACCCTAACCCTAAATTTAGTCCCAACTCCTCCAGCTGCCGGCCGGCAGATCATGGCAGGCGCACTGCGCATGCGCCCGCCATTTTCTTACCGGATGAAGAAGCCGGCGGGTAGAAGGGGATGAAGGAGGACTAAGGGACACTGGTAAGTATAGCAGGGTCCCCGAATCCCGCTATTTCTCTGTCCTCTGATGTGCGATCACATCAGAGGACAGAGAATGACAGATCGCTTTTTTTTTTGCGGCCGCCGGTAAACAGTTAATTACCGGCGATCGCAAAACAGGGTCGGTAAAATCCGACCCCGAACATGTTCTTTGGGGTCTAGGCTACCCCTGGGAGCCAAGACTCCAAAGATTTTCCGAGTGCCGGCCGCCGGGCGCACCGCGCATGCGCCTGCCATTTTTGGCCGGAACAAGATGGCCGCGCCCATCGGGAGCCACAAGGAGCACTGGGGGAGACAGGTGAGTATCGGGGGCTATCGGGGACCCCATTTCTCTGTCCTCTGATGTACGATCACATCGGAGGACAGAGAAATTAAATGGGAAATTGCTTTTTTTTTGCGACCGCCAGTAAACGGTTAATTACCGGCGATCGCAACACGGGGGTCGGTAAAAAGCCCCTGAATCATGTTCTCTGGGGTCTCGGCTACCCCCGGCAACCGAGACCCCAGAGAAAATCCAACTCTGGGGGGCGCTATTCACTTTTTCCACAGCGCCATTAATTAACGGCGCTGTGGTTTAAGTACCCTTAGCTGCTGCCGTTAAAAGGTGTATCGGCGGTCGTTAAGGGGTTAAACAATAGGGAGCTACACAGTTCAAATTGAAAATCCATTTGGACGCTCGTCTGAGGAGTTCCAGAGTAATATCCCCTCCCCTAATGTCCGGTTGAACAGATTCGAGTCCCAAAATCCTGGTTCCACTCCACTGTGAGTTGTGTTCAGCTAGATAGTGCGAGGCGACCGATGTGAGGGTTTTTCCTTTCTCCTTGTCCTTTTTAGCCGTTGTGATGTTAGAGAAGTGCTGCTGTATCCTCCTCCTCAGCTCCTGTGTCGTTTGTCCAACATATATCTTAGGACATGGACAGATTAAGGCGTAAATCAAATTTCGGGATTTGCAGTTGAAGTACGTTTTAGTGACAATCTGAAACGGGAAGAAATGACAAAGTAAGCACCCTGTCACCAACAGTAAATGGGCAAATGTTACAATTCCCGCAAGGGAATGTACCAACTAGTCGTACCCCCTTGTTAAGTTTGGCGACCGGTCGTTTAAACAATCCCTGAGATTCCTGGCCCTTCTTGCTACCAGACTGGGCTGCACAGCAATATGTGGCCTAAGTCTAGACTCACTAAGGAGAATCTCCCAGTACTTAGATAAAATGCCACAAACATCTTGCCACTGGTTATAGGTAGTGATGATTTCCAGTGGTTTCAAAGGTGTCGCAGCTCGAGGTTGTAAAAGTCGTCCCCTATCCATATCCCTTGCTGAAATGAATGCACGCAAAATTACCTTTTTGGGGTACCCCCTGTTTCTGAATCATAAAGTCAGGTCCTGTGATTGTGCCAAAAAATCATCCTGTGAGCTAAAGTTTCCCTTTACATGGTAAAACCACCCCTTAGGGATGCCTTTCCTGAGATACAGTAGATGAAAACTTGAAAAGTGCAGCAGGCTATTGGTAGCCGTGGGCTTACAACACAGTGTGGTGGTAATACAGGAATTATTCAGAAGAAGTTTCAAGTCCAAAAATTCAACCTCCGTCTGTGAGAACTGTGATGTTAATCGTATATTCCAGGAGTTATTATTCACTGTCTGAACAAACTTTTGGCATTCATCCAGGGTGCCTGTCCAGAGAAACAAAATATCATCAATATAGCGAAACCATTTGATGACATGCACAGAAAACTATTCAAGACTTAACACCCTGGTAACCTCCCATCACCAAAAAGAGGTTCGCATATGAGGGCGCACACCGTGCGCCCATGGCAGTACTACTAACTTGCCTGTAGTAAACACGATCGAAGATTAAATAATTTTTGTCCAATAGGAATAATATCAGATCCAATAAGAACGAGTCATATTTCCTGTATCCCGATGTATTTTGATCCAAAAAATAGGAGACAGCCTGTACTCCTAGGTCATGCCATATGCAGGAATAAAGTGACTCCACGTCTAAAGTCACAAGCCAAGTGCCTGGCGGGACAATCAAACCCTGAAGTTGCTGGATCAAGAAGGTGGAGTCTCTTACAAATGACTTCAGGGAATAAACCAAGGGCTGCAGAAAAAAATCCACATAAATATAGGGCCGTTCTAACAACCCCCCAATCCCGGACACTATGGCCCTACCTGGAGGAGCCTGAAGAGATTTGTGGACCTTTGGAAGCATATAAGAGGAGTATATTCAGAAATCTTGGTGTGTGTGGATGAGTGTATGATACTGGTGAATGATCCTACTGATCCCCTTCCCTAGCATTGTTGTCTGAGTCTGTGTGTTTGGAGCGAGTATAGCGCCTGTCAGTGCGATGCTGTGCGCAGTTAGTGCGCTTTCTCTCCCTAGATAGGGTGGTTAGTGGCATTCAGCAGCGTGACTCTGCTTGCACTAAATGCGCTAAATCTTTAGTTTAGTTTGTCATGGCATCGCAGGTGTGATGCCGTGCACTTAGTGGGTCTAGAGGGACTTTAACCCCGCATCCTTGGGGCTGAGTCCTGTGACTGCACACTAATGCTCACTCTGCCGAGCTCTGTGTGAATTAGGCTACGGCATTCACATTCAGAGGTATTGTGGCTCTGTGAAGCAACAGAGTCCGCCTCTGTACATACTGGGTGACATTAACCCTTGTGTGTTTGTCTATTATACCGCCATATAGTGTCCCGGGCTGCAAACGCACCTTATTGCTACCTTTATATTATTTGGTGCGTTCCGCCAGCCTTAACACTGTCTACAAGAGAGAGAACCCCACTGATCATAAGAGCTTTTATTCTAATAAAGAGAGTGAACCCTGCTGACCATAAGAGCTTACACTCTACAAGAGAGAGAACCCCACTGATCATAAGATCTCACATTCTACTAGAGAGAGTGAACCCTGCTGACCATAAGAGCTTACACTCTACAAGAGAGAGAACCCCACTGATCATAAGAGCTTACACTCTACAAGACAGAGAACCCCACTGATCATAAGAGCTTACACTCTACTAGAGAACCCTGCTGACCATAAGAGCTTACACTCTACAGGAAACTGATCATAAGAGTTTTTTTCTACAGGAAAGAGAGGAATCAACTGACTATAAGAACTTTCACTCTATATGAGAGACTTACCCAGTGACTCTGGAGATGGGACCCGACTGCTGTACAAACTGTGCTCCACTGGGAACCGCCAAACTCTAATAACCCAGGTACTGATGAATCACTCTATAAGGTATGATAATTTGTAAGATGTCATAGCTGCAGGGCATTATGGGGAAGCTCACACGGCAATAAAAAATTACTTTAGCCCCTTCTCTGATACTTCAGCAGTCTTAGACATGGTGCTGGATACATTTTTCAATGAAAACTTAAAGGGAATCTGTCACCCCAAAATTGGCCTATAAACTAAGGCCACTGGCATCAGGGGCTTATCTACAGCATTCTGTAATGCTGTAGATAAGCCCCCGATGTAATCTGCAAGTGAAGAAAAAGAAGTTTGATTATACTCACCCAGGGGTGGTCCCGGTGTGGTCCGGTCAGAGGGGTGTCGCAGTCCGGGTCCGGCACCTCCCATCTTCATACGATGACGTCCTCTTCTTTGCTGCCTGTTGTGGCTCCTGCGCAGGCGTACTTTGTCTGCCCTGTTGAGGGCAGAGCAAAGTACTGCAGTGCACAGGCGCTGGGAAAGATAACCGCCTGATGCCGGTGACCTTAGCTTATAGGCCACTTTTGGGGTGACAGATTCCCTTTAATCTCAAAATGTTTAAATTCGCCTGAAACCGCGAATTTCAGAAAATTTGACTCAAACTTTATCCTCCACAGATCAATCTGACAACTAAAATGTATTGTGTTTGGCCAACCTATTGGGAAGAAAAACAACCATTATTTCTAGCTGTTTCTTCTAGGACATTGTTTTTTTCCGCAAGCTGACATACTGTAGTTTATGCCACTGGAAATAGTAACTAAAGTTATTCAGTATATAAAATACAATATTGTTAGTATGCAATACATCATAGTCAATTATTATATGTACTACACTAATCCAGTGTAGTAAATTTGCCACAAGGTTATTCATTTAGGCAGACTATAAAAGACTTACCAAGATGTATAAATTATAAAACAGAAGTGCTGTAAGCCAAGTAGTGGTACCAAGGACAGCTGTTGGGGAGCATGACAGTTAAACCTTGCAAAAGTTCATTTGGTGGCTAATTGTACTACCTAGATAAGACAGCTCTCCTCACAGGTGTCCTTCATTCCACATTTACCTGGAAATTAGAATGTGATTTATACAACACCTTTTAATGCTTGGTATTTCTATTCTTTGTATGCTTTTATCACAGGATCCTCAGGAACAGAAGTGCACACTAATTAGAGTAAAGTGAGATGTATAGAGGAGGGGACTTAGAAGAATGAAGAATGCAGTTCTAGAGGTTTTTATTGTGTTGGACAAAAACAACATTCCTGCTTTGTTCCTTGACTAGCCAGATGGCACTGCCACATGCTGGTGAACAAATATACCTTTAGAGACCAACAGCATTCATGGACAACTTAATTATAGTTTTCTTCTGAATCAATAAGGGTTAAAATTAGCAATGCTTACCTTTAATCATCATCTCTCAGCAAGATGTTCAGATTACATATGAAAATAATAAAAAACCTGCAAAATTTACCAAGAAATCAGTATCAAGTCAGCACATGCCGATACCCTCCATGTGCTTTTATCAGATGTCACAATAGGCCTACATTTTGGGAAACTAGCATACTTCTTGATCACACAGATTTTACATGTAAAGCTGCCCAACTACTATCCCCTATATACAGTGGGGCAAAAAAGTATTTAGTCAGTCAGCAATAGTGCAAGTTCCACCACTTAAAAAGATGAGAGGCGTCTGTAATTTACATCATAGGTAGACCTCAACTATGGGAGACAAACTGAGAAAAAAAAATCCAGAAAATCACATTGTCTGTTTTTTTAACATTTTATTTGCATATTATGGTGGAAAATAAGTATTTGGTCAGAAACAAAATTTCATCTCAATACTTTGTAATATATCCTTTGTTGGCAATGACAGAGGTCATACGTTTTCTGTAAGTCTTCACAAGGTTGCCACACACTGTTGTTGGTATGTTGGCCCATTCCTCCATGCAGATCTCCTCTAGAGCAGTGATGTTTTTGGCTTTTCGCTTGGCAACACGGACTTTCAACTCCCTCCAAAGGTTTTCTATAGGGTTGAGATCTGGAGACTGGCTAGGCCACTCCAGGACCTTGAAATGCTTCTTACGAAGCCACTCCTTCGTTGCCCTGGCGGTGTGCTTTGGATCATTGTCATGTTGAAAGACCCAGCCACGTTTCATCTTCAATGCCCTTGCTGATGGAAGGAGGTTTGCACTCAAAATCTCACGATACATGGCCCCATTCATTCTTTCATGTACCCGGATCAGTCGTCCTGGCCCCTTTGCAGAGAAACAGCCCCAAAGCATGATGTTTCCACCACCATGCTTTACAGTAGGTATGGTGTTTGATGGATGCAACTCAGTATTCTTTTTCCTCCAAACATGACAAGTTGTGTTTCTACCAAACAGTTCCAGTTGGGTTTCATCAGACCATAGGACATTCTCCCAAAACTCCTCTGGATCATCCAAATGCTCTCTAGCAAACTTCAGACGGGCCCGGACATGTACTGGCTTAAGCAGTGGGACACGTCTGGCACTGCAGGATCTGAGTCCATGGTGGCGTAGTGTGTTACTTATGGTAGGCCTTGTTACATTGGTCCCAGCTCTCTGCAGTTCATTCACTAGGTCCCCCCGCGTGGTTCTGGGATTTTTGCTCACCGTTCTTGTGATCATTCTGACCCCACGGGGTGGGATTTTGCGTGGAGCCCCAGATCGAGGGAGATTATCAGTGGTCTTGTATGTCTTCCATTTTCTAATTATTGCTCCCACTGTTGATTTCTTCACTCCAAGTCCAAGCTGGTTGGCTATTGCAGATTCAGTCTTCCCAGCCTGGTGCAGGGCTACAATTT
Source organism: Ranitomeya imitator (assembly GCF_032444005.1). Taxonomy (NCBI): domain Eukaryota; kingdom Metazoa; phylum Chordata; class Amphibia; order Anura; family Dendrobatidae; genus Ranitomeya; species Ranitomeya imitator. The sequence goes on from NC_091285.1 coordinate 502,633,554, forward strand.
TGTTTCTGGTGTCCTTTGACAGCTCTTTGGTCTTCACCATAGTGGAGTTTGGAGTCAGACTGTTTGAGGGTGTGCACAGGTGTCTTTTTATACTGATAACAAGTTTAAACAGGTGCCATTACTACAGGTAATGAGTGGAGGAAAGAGGAGACTCTTAAAGAAGAAGTTACAGGTCTGTGAGAGCCAGAAATCTTGATTGTTTGTTTCTGACCAAATACTTATTTTCCACCATAATATGCAAATAAATTGTTAAAAAAACAGACAATGTGATTTTCTGGATTTTTATTTCTCAGTTTGTCTCCCATAGTTGAGGTCTACCTATGATGTAAATTACAGACACCTCTCATCTTTTTACGTGGTGGAACTTGCACTATTGCTGACTGACTAAATACTTTTTTGCCCCACTGTACATGGCTGCTCAGCTTGGCTAGGCATTCACGGGTCTTCCTCCCACATTCCAAAGACATACTGATAGGGAATTTAGATTGTGAGCCCCATCGGGGACAGTGATGATAATGTGTGCAAACTGTAAAGCTCTGCGGAATATGTTAGCGCTATATAAAAATAAATATTATTAATATTATTACTTGTATTACCTTCTTTCGTCTACCCTTCAGTCACACAGGTTTTGGAATTATTAGGGGGGCTTTTTTCCCTGGCATCACCTATGGGTATTCTATGTGTATGGGTCATCCTATTGCAAAACAATGGGGAGACAAAGAGCGCAATAAGGTCTTATCCACGTTACACAGAGGAGAATATGCACCAAATTTGCTCACCTGGTTAGGACGAGATTAGAGCATATAGACAGCGGCAGCTGCAGATCCACAGGTCTTCACCAACCAGAGAAATCTACAAATCTCCCTTTGAAGACATTATGGGTCATCCTGACACTTTATATTACGCCCCTATATTGTATGCCAATGTTTATATATAGTCCTCCTGCAGGTCTATGGATATGTATCCTATGCTGTGGAGTTTTCACAATCCCTCCAAACCTTATGATATTAGTTATTTGACATCTCTGGCTTGATCACCTGCTTGTGTTTTCAAGTTATACATTGGCCATATTTTTGTGGCAGTCTACATTGCTGCAATTCTATTCACATTATATTGTGTGTTCGAGTTTCCTGTTTTCTTTAGGGTATGATACAGTACCTTAGGTATTTCAGTGTATTATGTATTTTCACAGGACTCTAACGACTGAGTAACCCATTGCCGGTATTATCTTACTTTCTTTAGGGATACGGTATACCTACTTGTGTCAGGATTCAGTAACGTCCCTTATTAGCCATTCTGCTTTTTTATTATGTTTAAATGTTCATAATTCGAATAAGGGTATATTGATTTTTTATATTGGATCTCTTTGTCACTCAACCCATGATTTGGGAGCCAGACCATGTTTGCAGTTAGTTTTCAAGAAAGTCATCAATGGTTGAATTAACCGTTACAGCATCATGTGGCAGAGTTTCATTATCTCACTGCTCTTACAGTAAAGAATCCGCGTCTGTGATGATGATTAAACCTTCTTTCCTTTAGACATAGAGGATGCCCCCTTGTTATGACTGGAGGCTTAGGTGTAGATTATTAGAATGATATCTGCACTGTCCAAGCATTTATTTCCATGCATTTAATAATACTTTGTAATAAGATCGCTCTTTAGTAGGGTTGAGCGAAACGGATCGTTCATTTTCATAAGTTTCATGAAACCCGACCCGATCTTTGTGTGGGGTCGACCATGCGGTACGCGACTTTCGTGCCAAAGTCGCGTTTCAATGACGCGAAAAGCACCATTTCTCAGCCAATGAAGGTGGACGCAGAGTGTGGGCAGCGTGATGACATAGGTCTCAGTCCCCACCATCTTAGAGAAGGGGTCCTTTTTGAAAATGCAGACCGCGAAACGTGTGTCAGGGGGGCTGCGTGTGGAACTTGGAAAGACATCCATACACGATGGGTAAGCTGCTTGGTACTTATGAATGGTAATATCTTTGCACTGTGGCACTTTAACTAATAATTTAACTATGGGAGATTGTGGCATTTGTCACCTGAAATCCTTGTACTAGTGATCTTGTACTAGCAGCCCCAGGGATGTGATATATATTTTTCTTTCTGTTTCACCGCTACCATCTGTTTCCTCCTCACTTTATCCTGTGCTATATATGTATTTACTGATGTAATGTTTTCAGAATATTGTTGATTAATAAAAAAAGTATATTTTTAAATATGTGTATTGTGTCCTTGTTATTGCTGCCTGCCATACCTTGCTGAGATTACTGCAGGGAGATAGTAATTGTAGGACAGTCCCTTTTTTTTTTTTTTATTTTTTTTTTCGTTACATCTCTTCAAGCCATTTTCTGCCACAGAAAATATACTCTAATACAGTGGCCCAGATTTATTCACTAGTCTCCCTGAATAAAAAAAAAGGGTGCAGATTAAAATTGGCAAATCTGCATCAGTGGCAGTCCTGTGTGTGGCATCTGTGTCTCATTTTCTGGCACAGAAAACATACAGTCTAACAGTGGGCCTGATTTCTTGCCAATTCTCCCAGAAATAAAAAAAAAATAGTGGGAGATTAATATTGGCATTTGTGCTTGAGTGCCAGTCGTGTGTGCCATCTCTCTCAAATTGTAGGGCACAGAAAGCCTAGTGTCTATAATACTGTTTTTTTTTTTTTAATTCTCCCTGAAAAAAAATAAATAGTGGGAGATTAATATTGGCATTTGTGCTTGAGTGCCATTCGTGTGTGCCATCTCTCTCAAATTGTGGGGCACAGAAAGCCTAGTGTCTATAATACTGTTTTTTTTGTTTTTTAATTCTCCCTTAAAAAAAATAAATAGTGGGAGATTAATATTGGCATTTGTGCTCGAGTGCCAGTCGTGTGTGCCATCTCTCTCAAATTGTGGGACACAGAAAGCCTAGTGTCTATAATACTGTTTTTTTTTTTTTTTTTAATTCTCCCTGAAAAAAAATAAATAGTGGGAGATTAATATTGGCATTTGTGCTTGAGTGCCAGTCGTGTGTGCCATCTCTCTCAAATTGTGGGGCACAGAAAGACTAGTGTCTATAATACTGTTTTTTTTGTTGTTTTTTAATTCTCCCTTAAAAAAAATAAATAGTGGGAGATTAATATTGGCATTTGTGCTTGAGTGCCAGTCGTGTGTGCCATCTCTCTCAAATTTTGGGGCACAGAAAGCCTAGTGTCTATAATACTGTTTTGTTTTGTTTTTTTTTAATTCTCCCTTAAAAAAAAAATAGTGGGAGATTAATATTGGCATTTGTGCTTGAGTGCCATTCATGTGTGCCATCTCTCTCAAATTGTGGGGCACAGAAAGCCTAGTGTCTATAATACTGTTTTTTTTGTTTTTTAATTCTCCCTTAAAAAAAATAAATAGTGGGAGATTAATATTGGCATTTGTGCTTGAGTGCCAGTCGTGTGTGCCATCTCTCTCAAATTGTGGGGCACAGAAAGCCTAGTGTCTAATACTGTTTTATTTTTATTTTTTTAAATTCTCCCTGAAAAAAAATAAGTAGTGGGAGATTAATATAGGCATTTGTGCTTGAGTGCCAGTCGTGTGTGCCATCTCTCTCAAATCGTGGGACACAGAAAGCCTAGTGTCTATAATACTGTTGTTTTTTTTTGCTTTTTTTAATTCTCCCTTAAAAAAAAAATAGTGGGAGATTAATATTGGCATTTGTGCTTGAGTGCCAGTCGTGTGTGCCATCTCTCTCAAATTGTGGGGCACAGAAAGACTAGTGTCTAATACTGTTTTATTTTTATTTTTTTTAAATTCTCCCTGAAAAAAAATAAATAGTGGGAGATTAATATTGGCATTTGTGCTTGAGTGCCAGTCGTGTGTGCCATCTCTCTCAAATTGTGGGACACAGAAAGCCTAGTGTCTATAATACTGTTGTTTTTTTTTTTTTAATTCTCCCTTACAAAAAAAATATTGGCATTTGTGCTTGAGCGCTAGTCACATACACGGGCAGGCAGTAGCATGGCAGACATGGAGTTGTCAGGTGTGCAGTGGTCGAAGATACAAGACATGTGTCAAGTCCTTCAGTGTTTTGAGGAATGCACACGGCTGGTTAGTGCAGACAACGCCATAATAAGCATGAGCATCCCCCTAATGCGTCTGCTGATGCAAAGTTTGACGCACATAAAGGAGCAGGCGTCTGCAGCAGAGGAAGAGGAAAGCCTTGATGACAGTCAGCCATTGTCTGGTCAGGGCAGTGTACAGGAGGAGGTAGCGGGCATACAGGAGGAGGACGACGAGGAGAATGATGGGTATGAGTATTTTTTTAATGAGGAAGCTTCTCCGGGGCCAATGGAAATTGGTGGCGTGGCAAGGCCGGGTTCAGGTTTTTTGAGGGACACAAGTAACGTAGATTTGCCTGTAACTGCCCCTCAACCCAGCACAACCGCAGATTTGACAACTGGAACTTTGGCGCACATGGCGGATTATGCCTTACGTATCCTCAAAAGGGACCCATGCATTATTAAAATGATGACCGATGATGATTACTGGTTGGCCTGCCTCCTTGATCCTCGCTATAATGGCAAATTGCAAAATATTATGCCACATGAGAACCTGGAACAAATATTAGCAACCAAAGAATCACCTCTTGTTGACCGTTTGATTCAGGCATTCCCAGCACACAGCGCCGGTGATGGTTCTCACACGAGCTGCAGGGGGCAGCAGACCAGAGGTGTTAGAGGTGCACAAATCAGAAGTGGCGTTGGACAGAGGGGTTTCCTGACCAGGTTGTGGAGTGATTTTGCTATGACCACAGACAGGACAGGTACTGCAGCATCAATTCAAAATGACAGGAGACAACATTTGTCCAGTATGGTTACTAACTATTTTTCATCCCTTATCGATGTTCTCCCTCAACCGTCATTCCCATTTGATTACTGGGCATCCAAATTAGACACCTGGCCAGAATTGGCAGAATATGCATTGCAGGAGCTTGCTTGCCCAGCAGCTAGTGTGCTATCAGAAAGAGTATTCAGTGCTGCTGGTTCAATATTAACCGAAAAAAGGACTCGTCTGGCTACCCAAAATGTTGATGATCTAACCTTCATTAAAATGAACCAAACCTGGATTTCGAATTATTTTGCCCCACCTTTCCCGGCTGACACCTAGCTTTCCTATGAAAAGGTCTTGCTTGTGGACTGGTCTGACTGAGTTTTTTCAATCTCGTAATTTGCAGCAGCTGTTTGTCCAGCATATGACATGTTTACACCTCCCTAAATGGGCAAACTCCCCCCACGGGGCCGTGGTCTCGCCACTTGGAGCAAGCACCCGTGAGAGTGCCGTTTGTCTGAAGAGGTGGGTGTGCACGCTTTTAGTCGATGGCACTGCCACTGGGTTCCTCATAGTACAATAAAGTGTCTCTGGTGGTGGTGGCGCGCAACCAACGTCAGACACACCGTTGTAACATGAGGGGCCCTGGGCCTGTACCGCCGGCCACAAGACAGTTCCCCCCCCAGCTCAAACAGTGCTCTACCACTTGCAAAATTATCTCACAGCTCCACCAATGTTTAGTCTATGCGCTGACATCCTTCAATGCCTGGCACTGACAATACCAATGTGTTGACATGTATGATGCTACTTAAAATAGTCAGGGGCAGTGTCCTATATTTACACCAGTAAATACTTTGCGCCAAATTACTGGGTCTGAAACTCAGCAGAGGAGCCCACCCCTGTACCTAAGTATGCCACCCTTTTGTTTTTTGGTTTTGTTGTATTGCGAGACATTAACATCTATTTATTTTTTGGGAGTACTAACTGTCAGACACTCCTTACAATCGGCCTCCGCTGACAACACCAATGCTGCCTGTGTACCCCTGCAAGATAATTCCAAGTGCATAGAGCCTACTTTTGTTATGTTAGGCCTACTAAGTCTATCTGCGGTCCATAATAGAAATTGTCCTTCACTGACCACACCACTGCTGCCCGTGTACCCCTGGAACCTATTTTAAAGTGCCTACAGCCTACTTTTCTTATGTTAGGCCTACTAAGCCTGTCTGCGGTCCCTCCTTCCAATAGTCCTCCACTGACCAGACCAATGCTGGCCGTGTACCCCTGGAACCTATTTTAAATTGCATAGAGCATCCTTTTTTTAATTGTAGGCGTACTAAGTCTGTCTGCGGTCCATAATAGAAATTGTCCTTCACTGACCACACCACTGCTGCCCGTGTACCCCTGGAATCTATTTTAAAGTGCCTACAGCCTACTTTTCTTATGTTAGGCCTACTAAGCCTGTCTGCGGTCCCTCCTTCCAATAGTCCTCCACTGACCAGACCAATGCTGGCCGTGTACCCCTGGAACCTATTTTAAATTGCATAGAGCATCCTTTTTTTAATTGTAGGTGTACTAAGTCTGTCTGCGGTCCATAATAGAAATTGTCCTTCACTGACCACACTACTGCTGCCCGTGTACCCCTGGAACCTATTTTAAAGTGCCTACAGCCTACTTTTCTTATGTTAGGCCTACTAAGCCTGTTTGCGGTCCCTCCTTCCAATAGTCCTCCACTGACCAGACCAATGCTGGCCGTGTACCCCTGGAACCTATTTTAAGTTGCATAGAGCATCCTTTTTTTAATTGTAGGTGTACTAAGTCTGTCTAATGTCCATAATTGAAATTGTCCTCCACTGACCAGACCAATGCTGGCCGTGTACCCCTGGAATCTAGTTGAAAGTGCATAGAGCCTACTTTTTTTCTTTATTTTATATTTATAAAGCCCAGATGAACTACGCTGTACCACGGTACGAGCTACCCAGTCGACACTTCTTTTGCGAGAAAAGCCATCCCAGCCCCCCTCCAGCATGTAAAAGTCTGCATTGTCCATGCACTCAGGCAATCAAAGAGTAGAAAAGTGCACCTGACAACAGATGCATGGACCAGTAGGCATGTCCACGGAAGGTTACGTGTCCATTACGGCGCACTGGGTTAATGTGGTGGATGCATGGTCCACAGGGGACAGCCTACTAAGTCTGTCTGCAGTCCCTAATTCAAATTGTCCTCCGCTGACCACACCAATGCTGCCTGTGTACCCCTGTAACCTTTTTAAAACTGCATTGAGCCAAATTTTTTGTTTAAGGCCTACTACCTGTGTCTGTCTATGCCACTCAATACAGCTGTCCTCCTCTGAAAAAAGCTGAGTGTCAATTGTCTGGTTTTCAGCCTATAGGAATTTGAAAACTGCATTAGGGCTACTACTTCGGTAGGGCCTACTAACCGTGTCTGCCGCTCCAAGGTGTTCTCCTGGTAGCATTTCCTGAGCTTCAATTTTCAGGCTCTCGTTGAAGAGTTTTTTAATTTAAAAACTGCAGTGGGCCTACTTGTTTGGTTGGGTTCTAGAAACGTGTCTGTCGCTCCAAGGTGTTCTCCAGGTTGCATTTCCTGAGCTTCAATTTTCAGGCTCTCGTTGAAGAGTTTTTTAATTTAAAAACTGCAGTGGGCCTACTTGTTTGGTTGGGTTCTAGAAACGGTGTCTAACGCTACAAGGTGTTCTCCTGGTTGCATTTCCTGAGCTTCAATTTTCAGGCTCTCGTTGAAGAGTTTTTTAATTTAAAAACTGCAATGGGCCTACTTGTTTTGTTGGGTTCTAGAAACGGTGTCTGCCGCTCCAAGGTGTTCTCCAGGTTGCCTTTCCTCAGCTTCAATTTTGAGGCTCTCGTTAAATTTTGTAATATAACAATGCATTTGGCCTACTTGTTTTGTTGGCCCTACTAACGGTGTCTGCCGCTCCTTCCTGTTCTCCACTGAACAAACCAGTGCCGCCTGTTTACTTCTGTTTCCAATTTTGAACTGCATTTAGCCTACTTACTGATTTGGGCCTACTCACTGTGTCAGCCTCTCATTACAGTTGTCCTCCACTGAACAAAGCAATGCCCCCTGGTTAGTCCTGTTACCAATTTTGAACTGCATTTAGCCCACTTTATTCTTTGGGCCTATATCTGTGTTTCCTCCTCATCCTGCCCTTTGCCCAGCCAGTGATAGATGAGTCTGCTGGTACATTGCCCCAGACCACTACATTCCCCTTGCACGCTACACAGCCAGAATCTGACCCTGCTGAAATTCAGGTTCCCCTTCCCACATACTATACCACCTTACAAGGGGACAAAGAGGAAGGTGAAGATGAAAGTGCAAGTTCCATCATCAGGTGTGGGGGGCATACTCGTTGGCGACGTCACTGGCACAGGGCCCCTCATAGTACGCAAAAGTGTCGCTGCCGGTGGGAGGCGCCCCCGCTGTGCAAACACACCGCCGTACTTTGAGGGGCCCTGTGCCAGTGCCAATGCCAACGAGTGGGCCCCCCTGCTTGCTCAGGATCACAGCACTTGCAAAGTTTAAATACATACCTCGCCCTGCTCCACTGCCGTGACGTGGTCCAGATTTCCTGGGCCCACAAAATACTTGAACCAGCCCTACCCCCAACAACTTTAGCCAAACGAACCCCATTTCCAATGCCTAACTATTATTGTAAGGGAAATTAAGATTGACAAGCTTCATTAAGAAGAATGGATGTTTTTGCCATTAAAATGGGCACTCTAGGTGTTTTCCTGGCCCCCACTCACTGCCGACTATGCTGCCCCATAGACTTGCATTGGGTTTCGTGTTTCGGTCTATCCCGACTTTACGACATAATCGGCCGATTTCACTCGACCCGACTTTTGAGATAGTCGGGTTTTGCAAAACCCGACTCGACTCTAAAAAAGTCAAGGTCGCTCAACCCTACTCTTTAGTCTTCATTTTTTCAAGCTGAATAACCAGAAGTCTGATCTGTCTTGGTATTGCGGTTCACCCATTCTCTTAATAACTCTAGTCACACTTCTCTGCGCCCGTTCTGGTTCACCTATGTCTTATACACCAGACACCAAAATTCTACACAGTATTCTAAGTGCGGCCTCACTAGTGACCTGTATAGAGCCCTTCAAGGACATACTTTACTATCCCTGCGTACGGCACCTGTGATGCTCCGTAAGTCAAGACACGACTTCATCAGATTTGGGTGAGATCTACCCTGTTTAATTAGAGCATGGCTAATACGGGGCGCTTATAATTATTTGAATTATTGCCTATGGTTACAGCTGACGATTTATTTGGCTTTGTCTTCCCATATAAGCACAAGGAGTTTAGTCATTTTTTTGCAGGCTAATATGCTCCTTGTTTTAGACAATGGCATTGAAGCTGATGTTCCTCTCTTCTCTTCTTCACACAGGTATTTTATCCATCCATCCGTGTGCTGACCGCAAGTGTGAACAGATTCATATCTAGCAAGGTTTGCTCAGGGTATTTTAATTCATCACTCCTGTGTTGTTTTTATTTTTTATTTTTTTCCCTCTGTTTTTGGTTTCTGATTTAAAGTGTTCAAAGCTATTTTTTTCTTCATTCCTCTTTCCCACTGTTTTATGGCTTTGTTCAGCATTGGTTGTTGACCCTCCGTAGTAATGCCTGCTCTGGCCTTATGCTAATTGGTTGATTGCTGATTGGGACCATTTGGCTCCTGATGCTAGCAGTCACTCCATTTCATATATTTTTAGTGTGGCTGGGATAGGACGCGTGCGTGTTCTGTTCGCGTGTGCAACAGATTTTAAGTGCGACAGTTTAAAGTGCTTTGCAGTTAGACAATGGCAGTTGGACAGGGCAGGAGACAGGTAAGGTGCATAAGTTTTCCAAACAATCATGCTTCTTGGTCAGTCGTACTACATTATGCATTGATCATATCAATCTGCTTCTTATTTGTTTTTACTTCTGCTTTCTCCCAACTCGCCCGCCCTTTAACACATTCTGGGCACTCTCTCTATATCCACCCCTCCCTTCTCCCCTCTCCCATGTATAACTCTGAGGCTCTATTGACATTTCTTACCCACTCCAAACCAGCCACTACCGCCATGCAGCACTCAAAACGTTCATACAAATCATCCCACCACCTGCTCTTTCTGTTTTTTCTCCTTCTACTAGTTGCAGGTGACATCTCCCCAAACACTGGACCTCCCTCCACCAGCATACATTACTCTCCTCCAGCTACATATAGAAACCCTGCTAATCTTATTAACATTCAGTGCATGCATTCTCATATCGCTTTCCACTGTGCTCTCTGGAATGCACGGTCTGTGTGTAACAAACTAACTTACATTCACGATCTTTTCCTCTCTAATTCCCTTAACCTTCTGGCTATTACAGAAACCTGGATCCAGCAATGAGACACCACCGCCGCTGCCGCTCTCTCATTTGGTGGGCTGAAATTTTCACATACCACCAGACCTGAGAACAGACAGGGTGGAGGTGTTGGTTTACTCCTTTCATCACAATGTGCTTTCCAGGTCATCTTCCCGGTTCCCTCACTTACATTTCCTTGCTTTGAAGTCCACGCCATCAGACTCTTTAAGCCCTTCCCCTTGCGGGTGGCGGTTGTTTATCGCCCTCCAGGCTCCTCCCACCTGTTTCTAGACCACTTTGCCACCTGGCTTACTCACTTTCTATCCTGTGACATCCCCGCCCTCATCATGGGAGACTTTAACATCCCCATCAATGATCCCCTCTCCCAATCTGCCTCTTATCTTCTCTCTCTAACTTCTTCATTCAACCTCTCACAGTTTACTAATTCTCCTATGCATGAGGACGGGAATACTCTGGACCTGGTTTTCTCCCATGCTGGATCGCTGCACGACTTTACTAACTCCACTCTCCCGCTCTCGGACCACAACCTTCTTTCCTTCTCTGTCAAGAATTGTCTCCTCACCCGGGACACCCCCACTTACCACACTTATCGTAATACACGCACCATTAATACCCAGCAGCTTATGGACAACCTCCACACATATTTAGCCCCCATCTCCTCACTCTCCTGTCCAGACTTAGCATTGTCACACTTCAATATTACACTGAAGAATGCCCTGGATGAAGCAGCTCCTGTCAAACCAATCTAATCAGTTTTTATGAAGAGGTAAGCTATAGGCTGGACCACGGTGAGTCATTGGACGTGGTATATCTCGATTTTTCCAAAGCGTTTGATACCGTGCCGCACAAGAGGTTGGTACACAAAATGATAATGCTTGGTCTGGGGGAAATTGTGTGTAAATGGGTTAGTAACTGGCTTAGTGATAGAAAGCAGAGGGTGGTTATAAATGGTATAGTCTCTAACTGGGTCGCTGTGACAAGTGGGGTACCGCAGGGGTCAGTATTGGGACCTGTTCTCTTCAACATATTCATTAATAATCTGGTAGAAGGTTTACACAGTAAAATATCGATATTTGCAGATGATACAAAACTATGTAAAGCAGTTAATACAAGAGAAGATAGTATTCTGCTACAGATGGATCTGGATAAGTTGGAAACTTGGGCTGAAAGGTGGCAGATGAGGTTTAACAATGATAAATGTAAGGTTATACACATGGGAAGAAGGAATCAATGTCACCATTACACACTGAATGGGAAACCACTGGGTAAATCTGACAGGGAGAAGGACTTGGGGATCCTAGTTAATGATAAACTTACCTGGAGCAGCCAGTGCCAGGCAGCAGCTGCCAAGGCAAACAGGATCATGGGGTGCATTAAAAGAGGTCTGGATACACATGATGAGAGCATTATACTGCCTCTGTACAAATCCCTAGTTAGACCACACATGGAGTACTGTGTCCAGTTTTGGGCACCGGTGCTCAGGAAGGATATAATGGAACTAGAGAGAGTACAAAGGAGGGCAACAAAATTAATAAAGGGGATGGGAGAACTACAATACCCAGATAGATTAGCGAAATTAGGATTATTTAGTCTAGAAAAAAGACGACTGAGGGGCGATCTAATAACCATGTATAAGTATATAAGGGGACAATACAAATATCTCGCTGAGGATCTGTTTATACCAAGGAAGGTGACGGGCACAAGGGGGCATTCTTTGCGTCTGGAGGAGAGAAGGTTTTTCCACCAACATAGAAGAGGATTCTTTACTGTTAGGGCAGTGAGAATCTGGAATTGCTTGCCTGAGGAGGTGGTGATGGCGAACTCAGTCGAGGGGTTCAAGAGAGACCTGGATGTCTTCCTGGAGCAGAACAATATTGTATCATACAATTAGGTTCTGTAGAAGGACGTAGATCTGGGGATTTATTATGATGGAATATAGGCTGAACTGGATGGACAAATGTCTTTTTTCGGCCTTACTAACTATGTTACTATGTTACTATGTTACATGCAGAAAGACCTGACACAGACAACGGCAGCCCTGGCACATTATGCAAACACGCTTTCTTCAGCGCTGCTCAAGGTGTGCAGAGCGGCAGTATAGAAAATCTCTCTTAGCAGAACACTTCATCCACTATAAATTCATGCTCAAAACCTATAACTCTGCCCTTTCTCTGGCCAAACAATCCTACTTCACCACCCTCATCACCTCACTATCCAACAACCCAAAACGACTTTTTGAAATGTTAAACTCCCTCCTGAAACCTAAAGTACAGGCCCCATCTCCAATCTCAGTGGTGAGGATCTGGCCACTTATTTCCTAGAAAATATCAACCACATCCATCAGGATATCTCAGCCCAATCTCCTCAGTGCCTGGATCCCCTTCCCTGCCGCACCTCAAGCTCACTAGACATCTTTGACCCCATTCCTTCACCTCTCCTGCAGTCTCTCTCACCAGTGGTCACCACTCACCTGACTAAAATATTTAACCTCTCTCTTTCCTCAGGCATCTTTCCCTCCTCATTTAAACATGCCATCATTACCCCTTTACTTAAAAAGCCATCCCTGGACCAGAACTACACGGCTAACTACAGACCTGTCTCTAACCTTTCCTTCATCTCTAAACTCTTGGAACGCTTGGTCCACTCCTGCTAATCCGCTATCTCTCGGATAACTCTCTTCTTGACCCCTTACAATCTGGTTTCCACTCTTTACACTCCACAGAAACTGCCCTCACTAAAGTCTCTAATGATCTAATAACAGCTAAATCCAAAGGTCATTGCTCTCTGCTGATTCTCCTGGATCTCTCTGCCGCATTTGTTACTGTGGATCACCAGCTCCTTCTCACCATGCTCCGCTCCATAGGCCTCAAGGACACAGCCCTCTCCTGGTTCTCCTCCTACCTCTCTGACTGCTCATTGACTGTATCTTTAGTCGGCTCCTCTTCCTCTCCTCGTCCCCTTACTATCGGGGTTCCGCAGGGCTCAGTCCTGGGCCCCCTCCTCTTCTCTCTATACACTGCCCCTATTGGACAAACAATCAGCAGATTTGGGTTTTAGTACCATCTCTATGCTCACGACACCCAATTATACACTTCATCCCCCGACATCACCCCTACCCTAATTCAAAATACCAAGGATTGTCTGTCTGCTGTCTCTAACATCATGTCCTCCCTCTATCTGAAACAAAATCTCTCCAAAACTGAACTTCTTGTGTTTCTCCCTTCTACTAACCTCACTCTACCCAATATCGAAATTACCCTGGAGGGTTCAACCATAACTCCCAAACAGCATGCCCGCTGTCTTGGGGTCATATTCGACACCGAACTTTCCTTTACTCTCTATATCCGATCACTCAATCGCTCCTGCCACCTGCATCTTAAAAACATCTCCAGAATCCGACCTTTTCTCACCTTTGAAACTGCTAAGACTCTTACTGTTGCTCTTATTCATTCTTGTCTGGACTACTGCAACTCTCTTCTGATCGGTCTCCCTCTTTCCAAACTTTCTCCTCTCCAATCCATCTTGAATGTGGCAGCCAGGGTCATATTTCTGTCCAGCCGCTTCACCGATGCCTCCATCTTGTGCCAGCCATTACACTGGCTACCCATTCGCTACAGGGTTCAGCATAAACTCATCTCTCTCACCCACAAAGCTCTCCACAGTTCTGCACAGCCTTATATCTCCTCTCTCATCTCCATCTATCGCCCTACCCGTGCCCTTGGTTCTACAAATGACCTAAGACTAACATCCCCCGTAATCCAAGCCTCGCACCTCCGTCTCCAAGACTTCTCTCATGCTGCGCCAGCTCTCTGGAATGCACTTCCCCAGACGATCAGACTGATACCTAGCCCCGACCTATTCAAGCGCGCTTTAAAAACCCATCTCTTCAAACAAGCCTACCACATCAACTACTCAGTAAACTAACTTTGTCCTGTTCCCTCCTTCCAAATATTATCTGAATGTGAATCTGCACCCTACTATTCATCTGTCTCCACACCCTCCATGCACATGATAACTGCACTTGATATTTGACTATTGCACTTAAACACACGGGCTGATGACCGGATCATGCAGCTTTATATGAAAATCCCTATTTATTATAGTTGCCAGACCTGAAATAACAATCACTTTTCACCTATTGTGTCCCCCCATTTCCTTGTAGATTGTAAGCTTGCGAGCAGGGACCTGACCCCTAATGTCACTGTTTAAATTGTCTTAACTTGTACTGAATTTATTGTCTGTACATGTCCCCGCTTAATTGTAAAGTGCTGCAGAATTTGTTGGCGCTATATAAATATAAATTATTATTATTATTGTTTTATGCTTGTTCAATTAAAAGTTATATTTAATGGTAACCTCTCCTTGCTGCTACAATTAATTTTACAGAAGCAAAAGTATGTTCTTGTCATGAGCATTTATAAGCAAGTAAAATAATTTAAATGAATAAATAAAAAAAGAGCATGTATGCCTTTTTTAATGCATCCCAAGATTTTATTTGTGTTGGCAGTAGCTACCGGACACTGGTCAAGTAGAGTTTGCAGTCCCCCTATATGACCAAGTCTTTTTTCAGTGAAAGTTTTACCCAGTATTTTTGGCCTGTTGGTTAAAATTAGCTCCACAAGTGCCCTTCTATTATTGAATCTTGCACCAGTTGTGAAAGGTAATTTTATGTTATTATTGTCAAAAAAACATGTTTTCTTTGCTGGATCTGCATATTTCGGCTCTCCATTTTTTATTAGGGTAGTTAAAGACTAGTGATGAGCGAATATACTCGTTACTCGAGATTTCTCGAGCATGCTTGGGTGTATTCTGAGTATTTTTTAGTGCTCAGAGTTTTAGCTTTTCTTGCCGCAGCTGAATGATTAACATCTGTTAGCCAGCTTGATTACATGTGGGGATTCCCTAGCAACCAGGCAACTCCCACATGTACTTATGCTGGCTAACAGATGTAAATCATTCAGCTGCGGCAAGAAAAACTAAAACTCCGAGCACTAAAAAATACTCGGAGGACCCCCGAGCGTGCTCGAGAAATCTCGAGTCCCTTATAATAATTACTTCCTAGAATTGCTGCTTCATCTATTTGCTGATTGAGGATATTTTCTGTTTCCGTCAATTATACTTGAAGACTTAAAACAAACCACTAATAATATTTTATTATTCTTTCTTCTGTCGCTTATTTCCACCCATAGGAATTCTACAATTCCATTTCCCTAACATATAGCACAGTAGCTCAGTGGATAGCACTGCAGTCTTGCAGCGCTGGAGTCCTGGGTTCTAATCCCACCTTGGACACCATCTGCAAAGAGTTTGTATGTTCTCCCCGTGTTTGTGTGGGTTTCCTCCAGGTACTTTGGTTTTTTCCCACACTCCAAAGACATACTGATCAGGAATTTAGATTGTGAGCCCCATTGGGGACAGTGATGATAACGTGTGCAAAACTGTAAAGCGCTGTGGATTATGTTAGCGCTATATAAAGACTATTATTATTATATATTACCATGCAGAATCGGCTTTAGGGAGCAAACCCCTCCTTCTCGCTTCTTTGTATGACCGGCCGTGAACAGACAGGGGTGTCAAACTCCATTCCTCGAGGGCCTCAAGCCATGCGTGTTTTCAAGATTTCCTTAGCATTGCACAAGGTGCTGGAATCATTCTCTGCAGGTGATTGAATTATCACCTGTGCAATGCAAGGAAATCCTGAAAACATGACCTGTTTGCAGCCCTCGAGGAATGCAGTTTGACACCCCTGGACTAAAGCTTTGTAAATTAACAGCCCAGTTATGTCTGTCATCCAGCCATGTCACCATTATCCCCCTATATCATGATTAATTCGAGTTCTTCAGTCTTGTTTGTGAGGCTTCTAACATTAGTGTACGCCCACTGTATTTATTTCACTTTATCTGTATTCCCCCTCTGTGAAATAACTGTTGTAACTCTTCCCCTTAAGCCATCCCAACAATCCCAGGACCCAGGTCACCATCTACACTATCTTCCCGTCTTGTACAGTAATTGTCCTGCCCTCCAGTCACTAGTTAATCACTCTTCTAACATTCTCATTCTCACCATTCTTTTCTGCAATGCAGCAGTACCCTTTCCATTGAGGTGCAGTCCATCTCTACCTTAGAACCAGCAGCAAGCAGTGAAGTATTCCCACTTTTCCTCCTTACTACACTAATTCCTGAGCCATGTATTTACTGTCCTAATTTTCCACTGCCTCTCTGGTGTGGCACATGGTATAGGCAGTATTTCAGAGAATACTACCTTTGAAGTCCTTGCCTTAAGCTCATTGCCTAAATTACTGAAACCATTATTAAGGACTTTCCTTATGCTTCTAACTTTGTCATTGGTGTCAATATGCACCATAACTGTTGGGTCTTCACCAACCCCTCTCAATAGTCTATCAACCTGATCTAGGATGTGTTGAGCTTGAGCACCCCGGGAAGTAAACACACTGTTTGACAATCCCTGTCTTTGTGACAGATTGCCTTGTATATTCCCCTAATAATTAAATCCCCCACTACCAACACCTGTCTGGCCTTCCCTGTGCTGCATCACTCCTCCTTACTCTGGGTTCCAGATTATGTGTTTTGCTGCAGGAATGCTACCTCTGTCCTGAGATTACATTCATCAGCTAATATAGCAAACTTGTTGGGGTGTGCCAGATCAGGACAAACCTCCCTGGCACTGTTCCCTCTATCCAGCCTTCTGTCACTCAGCTAGCCTTATTACTGTCCTGCACCTCCATTCTACGATCCTTCCCCACATCGGCTCCTGTTCACCGAGCAGCAAGTTCCTTTTAATTTTGTCAATGAATCTCACTTTTGAAAGTTAGTAATTTAGATCCAGTACCTGGGCTTGCAAACTCTCAACATATACAAATCTTGCACAGCAGTATGCCCCCCCAAACAGCTGTTCAAATACTGCATATATGCGACAAGATGTTCAATTGATGGCATTGTCAGTAAAGAAGCATATTTCAAGAGATGAGAGGATCTTTTGAAATTCGACAAATATTTCCCAACTTTTTGATTTATGGTGAATATATATGTGCCACTATCATTACTGGAAAGTTAAAGCTAGTAATTTGCTCAGAAAAATACTCGTGAGGGAGAGAGACACTACTGCTGACCATAAGAAATTACACTCTACACGAGAGAGAAAGAGGGAGACAGAGTAGCCAGCTGACCATAAGAGCTTACACTCTATAGGAGAGAAACTTACCCTGTGTTTCTGGAGACAGAAAACGAATCTGCTGTACAAATTGTGTTCCACTGGGAACTACTGATTTGTGATGGGCCAGGTACTGACCACCACTGTACAAGGTAGCTGCAGGGCATCATAGGAAGGCCCATGCCACTACCCAAATGGAAAAGTCTGCACTCTGGTGCTTCAGCAGTGTTGGAAACAATGTTAGTAAGGCTTGGTTCACATTGCGTTAATGTGACCGCGCTAACGAACAGCATTGCACGGCAAAATTAACGCCGTGCAACGCGTCCGTTAGCGCGCCCATTAACAGCAATGGGGACGCGCATCACTAGCGCGTGCCATTTTCGGCACGTGCTAGCAATGTGCCGGTGTTTTGTTGCATGTTTGCAAAGATGTAGGCTATGTGATATGCGATATATTTTTTGCATTATTATGTATACTATTTTGGGTCTATAAGCCCACTCCAATTATTGCACTAGGGTTTTTTTGTATTGTTCTGTTGCTTTTCTTCCCCTTTTTTTAATGTGTATTTTAATATTACTTAATAAAATTTACATATTTTTTCCATATTGGTTTTGTATTTTTGTTTTTTCACCCTTCCTGTTTGAGGAGGTGGCAAATGACTACATTGTTTGGGTTTTCAGCACTGTGCTAAATTTACACTCTGTCAGAAAAGACTCATGCAATATTGACAATGTGTGTCTGGCTATACACATTGAGATTAATTTTCATGACCTAGGGCTCTGTTGTAAGCAAAAACATTCCATAAGTAAGGCACAGCAAACGTTGTACATTTTTCCATGAATTCTAGAGGTAATGTTCATAAAAACAGAAATGGAGATTAGATTGTATCTCAAAATAATGTGAAGCATTTTTAATTGACTATATAAAATTCACAGGGATGTGAATAAAGTCAAAATAGTTAAGATAACTGGTTGGCACCAGCTGTATAACCATATGAGCTCTGTTTCAATCAATAGTGGTGACAACCTCTACTTTGTCTGATGGTGGTGCTCAGTCGACTCGCAAGCAAAAATTATAGAAAAAATAAAATGAATAAATAATAAATAAAAAAATAAATGAGCAGAGAAATCACCAACTTGATCCTAAATCACCTAGTTTACTTTATTCAGTCACCAGGCAAACAGGTGATAGGAAAAGCATAGTAGATTGCCTACAATTGTTTCGGGCACTCAACGCTTTCTCAAGGCGGTGTTTTCTTTGCGCCTTTTAATGCAAAGTGTGGGCGAAACATCTGTAGTCTGCTTGCTCTTCATTTTCTCTCACCTTTTTGTCTAGTCACCGAATAAAGTGAACTAGATTAGAGTTGAGCGAAACAGATCGGACAAATTCAAAAATCGCCGACTTTCGGCAAAGTCGGGTTTCATGAAACCCGACCCGATCCTAGTGTGGGATCGGCCATGAGGTCGGCGATCTGCGCGCAAAAGTCGCGTTTTGTATGACGCTTTCAGCGCCATTTTTCAGCCAATGAAGGAGGATGCAGAGTGTGGTCAGCGTGATGACATAGGTCTCGGTCCCCACCATCTTAGAGAAGGGCATGACAGTGATTGGCTTGCTTTCTGCAGCGTCACAGGGGCTATAAAGGGGCGTGCACGCCAGCCGCCATCTTACTTCTGCCGATCTTAGCATAGGGAGAGGTTGCCGCAGCTTCATCAGAAGAAGGGATCTAGTTAGGGAGGGAATATAAACCCCCAAACTGCGTGTGCTGTAGCGATTTCCACTGTCCAACACCACCATTTTTTTGCAGGGATAGTGGAGGCTAGATTTTTGTGCATCAGCTCTGTAGCTTATTAGGCTGCCTTATGACGCTCCCTGATAGCTGCATTGCTGTTTGCACGCTGTTGTGCAAACCAACTGCTTTTTTAAAAGCAAAAATCCTGTTGCTCCTTTCTACACAGTTATCTTGTTTATTTGTCCACACTTTTGTGTGCAGCAGTCCTTTTTATTGCTGCCATACATTTCCTGTGATCATTGTAGGGAGATTGAAATTGTACTACAGTCCTTGCATTTTTCATATATCTTCCAGCCACTTTCTGCCACTTACATTGTGTTGTTTTATACACTGGGCCTGAGTTTTGGTTCAGTCTCCCCCCAAAAAAGTGAAATTCAAATTCTCACAAAGTGGATATACTTCAGTCCTGTTAGTTTGTCGTGTATCAGCCAGCCACTTTCTGCCACACACATTGTGTTGTTTTATACACTGCGCCTGAGTTTTGGTTGAGTCTTCCCCAAGAAAAGTGAAATTCAAATTCTCGAAAAGTGGATATACTTCAGTCCTGTTAGTTTGTGGTACGTCATCCAGTTTCTGCCACTTAGATTGCATTGTTATATACACTGGGCCTGAGTTTTGGTTCAGTCTCCCAAAAAAAAGGAGATTCTAATTCTCACAAAGTGGATATACTTCAGTCCTGTTAGTTTGTCGTATATCAGCCAGCCATTTTCTGCCACTTACATTGTGTTGTTTTATGCACAAGGCCTGAGTTTTGGTTCAGTCTCTCCCCAAAAAAGTGAGATTCAAATTCTCAAAAAGTGGATATACAATACTTCAGTCCTGTTAGTTTGTCGTATGTCAGCCAGCCACTTTCTGCCACTTAGATTGCATTGTTATATACACTGGGCCTGAGTTTTGGTTCAGTCTCCCCCAAAAAAGGGAGATTCTAATTCTCACAAAGTGGATATACTTCAGTACTGTTAGTTTGTCATATGTCACCCAGCCACTTTCTGCCACTTACATCGTGTAGTGTTATATACAATGGGCCTGAGTTTCGGTTCAGTCTCCCCGCAAAAAAAGAGAGATTTAAATTCTCAACAAGTTTATATACACCTTTTACCTTGTTTTACAGTACCATATAATGGTTGTTGTTTTGGTTAGATTTTCCAAAAAATGAGGAAGTCTGGTGGAAGAGCCCGTGGGCGGTCATTGCCAGCTGGTACTGATGGTGGTGGTGGTGCATCTGGTGGTAGTGGCAAATGCACAATAGCATCTAAGGCTGGAGGTGTTGAGCCAGCATCATCGTCTGGCTACACAAGGCCTCGAAGGCTTCCTTATCTGGGAGTAGGAAAACAGCTTTTAAAGCCGGATGATCTAACCTTCATTAAAATGAACCAATCATGGATTTCAAATTATTTTGCCCCACCTTCCCCTGCTGACACGTAGCTTGCCTGAAAAATGTCTTGCTTTTGGCCTCCTCTTACTGACTTCTCCAATTCCTCCATTTGCAGCTGCTGAATGATAGGCCATTTTTATACCTCCCTAAATGGGCTAACTCCCCCCACAGGGCCGTGGTCACCACCTGGCGCAAGCACCCGTGCGAGTGCCGTTTGCCTGGACAGGTGAGTGCGCCCACTCTTGGGCGATGGCACTGGCACAGGGTCCCTCATAGTACAATGAAGTGTCTCTGACGGTGGTGGTGCACAACCAACGTCAGACACACCGTCGTAATATGAGGGGCCCTGTGCCAGTACCGCCGCCCACGAGACAGTGTTCCCCCCAGCTCGAACAGTGCTCTACCACTTGCAATACTTACCTCTCCCTGCTCCACCACTGTGTAGTCTGTGCTGTTAAATCCTTCAATGGCACTGCCAATACTGATTTGTTGAAATGATAGATGATAGTTAAAATATACTGGAGCCCTGGCCTACATTTAGACCAGTTAATACTTTGCGCCTACTACCACTGTCTGCTACTCAGCAGAGGAGTCCACCCTTGTACCTAGCTATGCCACCTGTTTAGTCCTGTTACCAATTTTGAACTGCATTTAGCCTACTTTATTATTTGGGCCTACTAACTGTGTCTGCCACTCATTCGAGTTGTCCTCCACTGAACAAAGCAATGCTGCCTGTTTAGTCCTGTTACCAATTTTGAATTGCATTTAGCCTACTTTATTATTTGGGCCTAGTAACTGTGTCTGCCACTCATTACAGTTGTCCTCCACTGAACAAAGCAATGCCGCCTGTTTAGTCCTGTTACCAATTTTGAACTGCATTTAGCCTACTTTATTATTTGGGCCTATATCTGTGTTTCCTCCTCATCCTGCCCATTGCCCAGCCACTGCTAGATGAGTCTGCTGGTACATTGACCCAGGCCACTACATTCCCCTTGCACGCTACACAGCCAGAATCTGACCCTGCTGAAAGTCAGGTTCCCCTTCCCGCATACTATACCACCTTACATGGGGACAAAGAGGAAGGTGCAGATGAAAGTGCAGGTTCCTTCATCACGTGGGGGGGCAAACTTGTTGGCAACATCACTGGAACAGGGCCCCTCATAGTATGCAAAAGTGTCTCTGCCAGTGGGAGGCGTCACCCGACGTCAAACACACTGCCGTACGTACTATGAAGGGCCCTGTGCCAGTGGCAACGAGTTGGGCCTCCCTGCTTGCTCACGATCACAGCACTTGCAAAGTTGAAATACTTACCTCTGCCTGCTCCACCGCCGTGACGTATTCCGTGTTTCCTGGGCCCACGAAAATCTTGAGCCAGCCCTACACCCCCACAACTTTAGCCAAATGACCCCCAGTTTTCAATGCTTAACTATTATTATAAAGTAAATTAAGATTGACAAGCTTAAGTAATAAGAATTGATGTTTTTGGCATTAAAATGGGCACTGTAGGTGTTTTCCTGTCCTCCACTCACTGCCGACTTTGATTCCCCATTGACTTGCATTTGGTTTTGTGTTTCAGTCGGCCCCCGACTTTTCTCAATAATCGGCCGATTTCAAAAGACCCGACTTTTGACAAAGTCAGGTTTCGCGAAACCCGACTCGATCCGAAAAAAGTAAAAGTCTCTCAACTCTAAACTAGATGATTTAACTTCCAAGTTGGTGAGTGCCATGCTAATTTATTTATTACTTTTAAAATATGTATAAAGTTGGCAGGACCACGTTTCTGTCATGAGAACAATTTAGTTGAGTGTAAAAAATGTAAAGAGTATATCGGCACAAAATGACTGGCCAAACTAGACGCAGCATCTTATAGGGGGCATAGCAACTAACAACTTTGTCATTACAGTTGCCAAAGGTTGAAAGTACATAGATAAAGGACAAGTGGTCAAATTATAATCCCAAAGAAACAATGGCCAAGGCAACCAAATAATTTGTTGGTAACGACGGCCGATTTGGCTGTCAGCTGTCTCTCCTGATGCTCCTCATATACTTGTCATGGTTTGCCCAGGAGTTCTTTGGCAGTACTTCTAGGGTTAATACTATGTGGCCTCTCTTTAGTTGGGGGAGGGCTTTATTTACCCACCCCTGTGCTGTTTTTGTTGTCAGCTATATGTCGGTTCTTGGCTGGGCAGCTGACCCCTGTATTTCTGTGCGCATTTCCTGTCTTGTATGTTTGCCTGTCAATGACCTGGTCTGTTCCTCATTTGCTATCTGCCTGTTGACTCTGTACTGTCTACTACACTCTTGATTTTGATCTCGGCTACGTCCCCTGACTTCCCTCTTACTTGTCCTTCTGGTATTGCTCCATTTTCTGAATTCCGATCCCGGCTTGTCTCTGACCACTCTACTCATTTGCCCCTTTTGGTTACTGTACTGTTCTCTGGCTTCTGACTTTGGCTAGTTTTGACACTCCTACAGGCTTGCCTGTCCCGCTGTTGTCCCCGAGAGACCGGGGCATTGCTCCGCCTCCAGCCACTCCCCTGGCGGTCATGTGCTGCAGGTCCTGTTCACCTGCAGCACATTCCCCACCGTGCTCACACGTTTCTGTAAGACTTCTCCCTGGGGTTCTCCAGCACATTCCTGAACACATGCAGTCTCTGGTAGTGAGTCTGGTATGGTGTCCATCACAATACTTCAGTGAATCAATAAGGCTACGTTCACATTAGCGTTGCGCCGCCCTGCGTCGGCGACGCAACGCGCGACGCACGGAAAAACGCGCGCAAACGCGCGCAAAAACGCGCGCGTTTTGCGACGCGTGCGTCGTTTTTGACGAAAATCGGACGCACAGAAAATGCAACTTGTTGCATTTTCTTGCGTCCGACGCTAGCGTCGGAAACGACGCACGTGGCGAAAAACGCCACCCAAAAAACGCACGCGTCCCCTATGTTAAACATAGGGGCGCGTCGCCGCTGCGTCGCCGCTGCGTCGCCGACGCAACAGCGGCGCAACGCTAATGTGAACGTAGCCTAAGTCAAACATTCATGTATTTTCAAAGGAGAGAGCAGAGAAAGCTGCTGACAGACTGCCCTGGCAGTAGCTTATCTCCTGAAAAACAAAAAAGGTTGGGTGTTGGGAATCTCACATAGACACTGAACAATTGGCCAATCCTCCCAATATTGGAGGATTCACTTGACTTTAGCCTTAAGGTACTGTCACACTAGACGATATCGCTAGCGATCCGTGACGTTGCAGCGTCCTCGCTAGCGATATCGTCCAGTGTGACAGGCAGCAGCGATCAGGCCCCTGCTGGGAGATCGCTGGTCGGGGAAGAAAGTCTAGAACTTTATTTCGTCGCTGGACTCCCCGTAGACATCGCTGAATCGGCGTGTGTGACACCGATTCAGCGATGTCTTCACTGGTAACCAGGGTAAACATCGGGTAACTAGGCGCAGGGCCGCGCTTAGTAACCCGATGTTTACCCTGGTTACCAGCGTAAAAAAACAAACAGTACATACTTACATTCAGCTGTCTGTCCCTTGCCGTCTGGTTCCTGCACTGACTGCTGGCCGTAAAGTGAAAGCAGAGCACAGCCACAGCGGTGAGTCACCGCTGTGTGACTCACCGCTGTGCTGTGCTTTCACTTTCACTTTACGGCCAGCAGTCAGTGCAGGAACCAGACGGCAAGGGACAGACAGCTGAATGTAAGTATGTACTGTTTGTTTTTTTACGCTGGTAACCAGGGTAAACATCGGGTTACTAAGCGCGGCCCTGCGCCTAGTTACCCGATGTTTACCCTGGTTACCGGGGACCTCGGGATCGTTGGTCGCTGGAGAGCTGTCTGTGTGACAGCTCTCCAGCGACCAAACAGCGACGCTGCAGCGATCCGGATCGTTGTCGGTATCGCTGCAGCGTCGCTAAGTGTGACGGTACCTTAATGTATATAGGACCTTTGCAATCTAAGAGTAGTGTAAGTGGCTTAAAGGCCCCTTCACATTAAGCGACGCTGCAGCGATACCGACAACGATCCGGATCGCTGCAGCGTCGCTGTTTGGTCGCTGGAGAGCTGTCACACAGACCGCTCTCCAGCGACCAACGATGCCGGTAACCAGGGTAAATATCGGGTAACTAAGCGCAGGGCCGCGCTTAGTAACCCGATGTTTACCCTGGTTACCATGCTAAAAGTGAAAAAAAACAAACACTAGATACTTACCTACAGCCGTCTGTCCTCCAGCGCTGCGCTCTGCTTCTCTGCACTCCTCCTGTACTGGCTGTGAGCCGGAAAGGAGAGCGGTGATGTCACCGCTCTGCTTTCCGGCTCACAGACAGTACAGGAGGAGTGCAGAGCACAGCGCTGGAGGACGGACGGCTGTAGGTAAGTATCTAGTGTTTGTTTTTTTTCACTTTTAGCATGGTAACCAGGGTAAACATCGGGTTACTAAGCGCGGCCCTGCGCTTAGTTACCCGATGTTTACCCTGGTTACCAGTGAAGACATCGCTGGATCGGTGTCACACACGCCGATCCAGCGATGTCTCCAGGGAGTCCAGCGACGAAATAAAGTTCTGGACTTTATTCAGCGACCAACGATCTCCCAGCAGGGGCCTGATCGTTGGTCGCTGTCACACATAACGATTTCATTAACGATATCGTTGCTACGTCACAAACAGCAACGATATCGTTAACAATATCGTTATGTGTGAAGGTACCTTAAGAGATGATCTCACATATGTTCAGGCAATCTCCTTCTTCATCCTTTTGCAATTTAGTTATCTTAGATAGTAGTCATTATAAAATCACGTCCATAAGTTCAGTCATTTCACTATATAAGGCCCAAGGCAAATAGTTGACTCATTGTTATTTTACAGCATTGTTATACTGTAAATATAAATGTCACTCATATAGCAATGCTAAAGGCCCCTTCACATTTAGCGACGCTGCAGCGATACCGACAACGATCCGGATCGCTGCAGCGTCGCTGTTTGGTCGCTGGAGAGCTGTCACACAGACCGCTCTCCAGCGACCAACGATGCCGGTAACCAGGGTAAGCATCGGGTAACTAAGCGCAGGGCCGCGCTTAGTAACCCGATGTTTACCCTGGTTACCATGCTAAAAGTAAAAAAAAACAAACGCTACATACTTACCTACCGCTGTCTGTCCTCCAGCGCTGCGCTCTGCTTCTCTGCTCTCCTCCTGTACTGTCTGGGAGCCGGAAAGCAGAGCGGTGACGTCACCGCTCTGCTTTCCGGCTCACAGCCAGTACAGGAGGAGAGCAGAGCGCAGCGCTGGAGGACAGACAGCAGTAGGTAAGTATGTAGCGTTTGTTTTTTTTTTACTTTTAGCATGGTAACCAGGGTAAACATCGGGTTACTAAGCGCGGCCCTGCGCTTAGTTACCCGATGTTTACCCTGGTTACCAGTGAAGACATCGCTGGATCGGTGTCACACACGCCGATCCAGCGATGTCTCCAGGGAGTCCAGCGACGAAATAAAGTTCTGGACTTTATTCAGCGACCAACGATCTCCCAGCAGGGGCCTGATCGTTAGTCGCTGTCACACATAACGATTTCATTAACGATATCGTTGCTACGTCACAAATAGCAACGATATCGTTAACAATATCGTTATGTGTGAAGGTACCTTTATACCTCCTGTCAGCTTCAAGGGTTGCCCTGCTAGAGACAACTCTTTCAGTTTCATTGGTGCTTTAAGAAATAGTTGCATGTAGGGCCCATATTCAGATTGATGATTTCTTTCCTCATATATCAACTCTGAATACATATCTCTGCATTGCTCCACAGAATGTTACCTACGATAACCTTTTCAGAAAACAGATTTGCTGGCAGAATGCAGTTACAAAAGTTGGCGATAGGATTTTATATCTACTATAAATTTATTAAAATGCAATATTCCGGCTAACACAGGACAATGGAGTTAAAGAAGAAAGATGTTATCGGTGTATGATGGAAAACCTGTCATAAAAGATATTGCACTCCCAAAAAATCTTTTCTTCAATTTTGCTTGATTAAAACTCCTTCCATCTCTCAAGGGAGGATAGGAAGAGAAAACAAAGGTTGACACAGGCACCGCAGGAGTCTGCTTGTTCATACCCTGAGGTCACACATAAGGAATCCACAACAAATGCCTTGGCAGCTATAATAATGGTTCATCCTGACCCATGATGTTTATTGACAAACACAGAATAACATGGCTTCAAGATATGTGCAGACTCAAAGAAAGTAAAATAAGGGCCTGGTTTGTGATGTTTACAGAGAAGACAATCAATCTTGGAAACAAAAGGAAAATAACTTGATTGATTAGATTTACAAAGAATTAGAGATCCCTGGAGACAATGTTGTTTTTGACCCAAAAGTAGGCACTAACGGCTCAGGTATGAATTACACAGTATTCAGTGTGCCGCCATATGGCGCATCCGTGCAAAACCACATTATGTTGGTATTCTCCCATACACCCAATAGAACATAGCCAAACTTACTGTCAAATTCTATGTCTCTAGGGCCATACTGTATCCCTGTATAGAAGTAAAGACATACAGGGGTCCAGTGTGCCCACTTAGACTCCTAAAATTGCCAAATAGTAGTTCTGTATAACCCTGAACTTGCGTAAAGTATTAAAACGCCACACGCATCCCCCTCAAAGGGGTTAATTACTAAAACAATTTCTTAAATAATATAAAATGATGTATAAAGGCAAAGTATGCCCCACTTCTTTCTTCAGCTGCATTGGAGCTCCTCTGCTAGGCATTGGTGCACGTGCCACATTCATAGGCCATGGTGGAGGTGGTCATATAATTTACATCATTACTAAGTCTTCTACACAATTGCTTAAAGAGGAGCTTTCACCAAATTTTCATATAGAGGTGGACACACAATGTAACAGTGGCTGCAGGGTGGAATAAGGCTACTTTCACACTAGCGTCGGGCTCGGCCCGTCGCAGTGCGTCGGGCCGAGGTTACCGACACTAGAGTTGTTTGCGCCGCACAATGGGTGCAGCGGATGCAGATATTCATCGCATCCGCTGCCCCATTGTGAGGTGCGGGGAGGTGGGGGAGGAGTTCTGGCCGCGCATGCGCGGTCGGAAAAAGCGGTCCATCGGCAGCAAAAAACGTTACATGTAGCGTTTTTTGCTCCCGACGGTCCGCCAAAGCACATGTGGCAATCCGTCGCAATGCATCGTCAATACAAGTCTATGGGGAAAAAGCGCATCCTGCAAGCACTTTTGCAGGATGCGTTTTTTCTGCAAAACGATGCATTGTGACGGACTGCAGTTAACGCTAGTGTGAAAGTAGCCTTAAACTTTTTTTTCTTTTAATTTCACCTCTCCGTTCCAGAGTTATTAGCAATCAAAGTATTTGGCACCTAATGAGTTAACTTTAGTTAAGTAAAAGTGGGTGTTTTCACTAGTGGCGGGTACTTCTCCTCCTTGTATGATTTGTTATTTGATACCATAATTTGGACCTAACAAACATTGACTCATTAGATGCCAAATACTTTAATAATATGTCCATAACAAAGAGACAAAATTAAAAAAAAAAAAAAAAAAGTATTCAGCCCTGCAGTCGTGATTACATCGTTTTTGTCCAGCTCAACATGAAAAATTTGGTGAAAAACTGTCAGCACCTGTGCGAAAGTGGGTGCAGCAAGGAAGGCGATCACGTGGGTAAATCACGAAATGTCAAATGTCGTGTTGGACACGTTGACCAGGGTTTACTCACAGAACCAATGTGCACAGGGGCATTGCAAATTACTCCTGTATTATGTGTATTCATTTTCCATTGTCCAAAAAAATCACATGAATCTTGTCATATGGGCTTTTAAACATGTTTGCGAAATATACAGTATGTCTTTCAGTAACCTTTATGACAGTTGACCTACAGATAAACCTAGGGACAAACTATTGACATTGGTGGAAAATGCTAATTTTATTATGGAGTCTTCAGAGTAGAGGAGAAAACTCACATTATATAGCTACACAACAGTTTTTCTGAATTCCGTCTATTGTTCAAAAGTTACTACTGGGCCCCAAAGCAATTGTCTCCTGTGCTCCACCCCACCATCACTGTGAATGGTCTCTTGCTGAGTCCCTTAATAAGTTTACAATACGGCTTAGTGTTATGTTGAGAAAAGCTGGTGCTCACCTCTACTAATTACTTTTCCCCTATTGAAGACTATATTGCGTGAATACAGCATTAGTGAATAAAGCAATTTTCTATAAATTTAGGAAAGGTTATTAAAAAGGTCTTACATTCAATGAAATGCACTGCACAATTTAAAGAGTGATTAAAAATAACGTTTTGGAATAAAAGAAAAGGAAAGTAATAATTAGAATGTACAATTTCAATTTGTGTATTTCTAGTTCTCTATGGAAAAGAGTTATACATCTAGAACATAATTTAGTGAATCTCACACTATTTGATTCAGGGGGGAAATTTGATTTTCATTGAATATATCCAATGCAAATTTACTCTAACTTTACTCTAGTTTTTTGTCATGTGCATCCAAAGGCGTGGTTTACCACTCTACGTGCCCATGTGGCAAGATTTATATAGGCCTTACAACGAGAGAGCTGAAAGTACGTATTCGGGAGCATTGCCTTGATATAGAAAAATCTAAGGGGGTTCAGGAGTGGGCCAGCCTTAAAACGCTCCCTAGGCACTATAAGAAGTTTCACAATAGCGATCCCAGGTGTATGAAAGTTAAGGCCATAGATCTTGTCAACATGGGACCTAGAGGGGGTGACTTGGCTAAAAGATTGGCTCAGGTTGAAAGCCGATGGATCTATCGGTTGGGAACACTAGCACCACAGGGCCTCAATGAAAATTTTGGTTTTGGGGCCTTTTTGTGACTTGCATAGTTCATCCATCTCTTTCTGTCTAGTTGCATTGGTCATTTTTAATTTTGTCTTTTGTGTCGTTGAGTTGTCTTTATATCGTTCTGTTTTAACTTGTTTTAATTCAGTTTTTATGTTTTCATAGAGCTTTGGTCCCACTGATCTTTAGAGGATATGCGTTTTGCGGATACAGATGTCCTTCTCCACCGTGGTCCAGGATAAATGATGAGCTTCAAAAGAAGTCCTAAGTGCACGTCGTTGCTGACTCGTTTTCGGGAAATACATCTATGTCTCAAGTGGCACTCCATTCTTTATTTAAGGAGTTTTGGATTCGTCCAGTCATCGGGAACATTGGGTGTGCTCAGAATTTTATAGAGAAGAGCCATGATGGACTGGTCAGGACCTACTTTTTATGGGTCATGATTAAAGAAGAGCCCCTTAGGACTTGACATAGTTCATGATGTGTGGTTCATGAGGAAATGGGGACTAGAATGGACCTTTGACAATTTATAATGTATGTCTATAAGTGTAAATTTTCACCTATACACTGGACTATAATCATCTTGAAGAATATGGGGTGTGTCTCACTGCCTTAAGCTTTTGTTATATATATTGCACTACAAACATCCTGAATAGCTGTGGATGTGTCTCACTGTTTTAAACTATGTATTAGTTCCAGTACGGGGAATGAAATTTTGATAGTACACAAAGGTTGTTTTTTATATCTAATTGTGGTTTATATTGAAGTGGGGAGATATATTACTTTCCCTAGTAAATGTCTCTTCTTCTCGTATCTGTGGTTTGTTTCTTTGTCTTTGCACTATTTCTTCTTTATTATATGAAAGTGATCATGTGGCTGATTATAGATATCAGCAGATGGTCCCATCCTGTAGGTGAGCTCTCTGTTGCTTCTTACGGCCATGGATTGATGTTCTTTACACTTTCTTACGGATATAACCTTCATCTTTTGGTTTCTATTACATTATCACATCTTTTTCTTTCATTTATGTATCAGCAGATTTTGCCTTTTGGGCTAATTATTTTCTCTCACTTATGTGGAGGTTATGATTTTGTTTGGTAGCCCCTACCTGCAGGGGGAGGCTCCAATCACCTCATACCGATCTACATAGGTGTTTATTGTCATTAGTATGGTTAATGCCTATGTTTATATATTGGCATTTAATGTTCCTATTTTCTGTTCACTTTGTTTCATGATAGTTACCCTTTTCACTCTATTTCTTGGTGTATGCTAATTTTGATATTTAACATCTGATACGGGTATAGTTAGTGTGGAGATGTATAATCACTGCACTTACTAGCAATGGGGGTTTCACAATAAATACATTACCCCCCAGATCTCTCGTACTGGGTATTTATCAGTGACACGTATTTTGTATCAGTTTAGCACCTCTGTCTCCTCATATAATACCTCTAGTTACTGAGCGGGGTATAATTTTGTCTCACGTGACATTTGCATGGCTATTGTGAATCATAAGCGATCATGGTTATTGTCGGTCAATGGACTTTTTTAACGCATTTATGCGGCTCTTGGAGTTCTATGTCCTTTATCAGGGAGTAAATTTGGCTGAAAATGCATTTTGTTTAGAAATACATCTGGCACATAGATATCTCCATTAAAATGAATATATCCTGAATACGGCAATGCACCTAACATAGTAACATAGTAACATAGTTAGTAAGGCCGAAAAAAGACATTTGTCCATCCAGTTCAGCCTATATTCCATCATAATAAATCCCCAGATCTACGTCCTTCTATAGAACCTAATAATTGTATGATACAATATTGTCCTGCTCCAGGAAGACATCCAGGCCTCTCTTGAACCCCTCGACTGAGTTTGCCATCACCACCTCCTCAGGCAAGCAATTCCAGATTCTCACCTGTTATTTTGTTTGCTGTATTGGTCCCGTGGTGGTAGTGGGACTCAGCTGATTATTCTAACTAACATCATGAGACGGCATGGTCCGCCCCTCTATGCTTTCATTGGTTCTTTGGTACTTAAAAGCTCTATGATGCCTCTCTATAGACACGCCCCCAGGAGGAAGCTGTCGCGAAACGCGCGTCGGGGTTTGTGGAAAGTGGCGTGCCATGTGCGGCTGGAAGTGAGAAGTATCTCACAATTAGGTAATATGTATATGAGTGGGTGTTTTTGTACCCTTTATTCAGGCATGTTTTATTGCATGTAGACGGCTGATTATACGGCATTTGAATTTATCTGGGACCAGCATAGGGACGCATTGTTCATTCATGTATATATGGGTGGCTATAACGCTCTATTATAGTTCCGAGTATTGCCTGTTGGTTTGTCCGTTGCACCTTGTAGGAATCTTTTTGGCATAGAGTATACTTACCTCATGTGGTCTTGCAATCAGGGCATGCAGTAGTCTGGCATCACGGCAACAAACGCTTATGTATAATGGGCTGTCCTGACTATATTATTATTGGTCCAGTGGCTGCGGTATTCAGTAGTAGCTGGGTTCACATTTTGTTAGAGCTGTTTACCCATATGGCAGCAGCGCGTATTTATAACAAGCTGCTTTGTTTATACAATCATTAGTTCAGGGGTCACGGCACCAATAGGAGCTAGTTCAACATAGTTTGAGCTGTTTACCCATATGGCAACAAGCGCTTATTTGCAACAAGCTGCACGGTATATGCAATCATTAATCTAGCGGTCAGGGCACTTACAGTAGCTGGTATGACATTATAGAGTTATTTACCTCCAGCGTTTACGGCACCAATGGTAGCTGGGGTTAAAGTGGGGGATTTTCCGACGGTATATTTAAATTATCACCAAGTAGTACTTTAAACCATATCATTAATTGTGGACCTAACAGTCTTTTGCGCCCAGTGGTATCATCTATTTTGGTATAACTATATTTAGGGTATTTGTAACAGTGTGTCCAGCGCTTCTGCGCAGCAATTTGTCGGAGTGCTCTTTAATGCCTGTGTTGATTTTTCAGCATGCCTTTAACAATAATGAAATAATTTATATTGTTATCAAATTGTGTAGTGGTCCAGAATTAGCTCATAGTTTGGTATTATCATGCAATAAAAAATGAATACAAAACTTTATTAAGAATTTTCTTAGCATGCTCTAGTGCCCAATACAATGGGCTTAACGATATGTATGTTACCTAATGCTTTCCTAGAATTCTATAAACGCCTGTTTCCAGTATATAATGTTTACGGTTTTGAGGCATTGTTTTACTATTTGTATTGTTTGTGTTAATAAAATTCTAACTTTTTATAAAAAAAACATGACACTCTTGTGATTCAACATGCAGCTTAATATCTGCCGAGTGGATCAGTATGTTTAGGCTTAGTGTTATGTTGAGAAAAGCTGGTGCTCACCTCTACTAATTACTTTTCCCCTATTGAAGACTATATTGAGTGAATACAGCATTAGTGAATAAAGCAATTTTCTATAAATTTAGGAAAGGTTATTAAAAAGGTCTTACATTCAATGAAATGCACTGCACAATTTAAAGAGTGATTAAAAATAACGTTTTGGAATAAAAGAAAAGGAAAGTAATAATTAGAATGTACAATTTCAATTTGTGTATTTCTAGTTCTCTATGGAAAAGAGTTATACATCTAGAACATAATTTAGTGAATCTCACACTATTTGATTCAGGGGGGGAATTTGATTTTCATTGAATATATCCAATGCAAATTTACTCTAACTATAACAGGTTAAAAAAACTCACTTTCCCATGGTCCTTCCTGCAACTATCCCACCAACATTGATGCTCCTATTGGCTGTTTTATCTTCTTTTTTCTCTCCTCTATCTTTGTTCTGGTGACTGAGACTTCCACATTATTATTATCATTATTATTTATTTATATAGCACCATTAATTCCATGGTGCTGTACATGAGAAGGGGTTACATACAAAGTTATAGATATCATTTACAGTAAACAAATTTACAGTGACAGACTGGTACAGAGGGGAGAGGACCCTGTCCTTGTGGACTTACATTCTATGGGATAATGGGGAAGCGACAGAAGGTCGGGGGTGCAGCAGCTCTGGTGGTGGTGAGGCAGCAGCTCGAGTGGTAGTGAGGCGGCAGAATGGTTATTGCAGGCTGAAAGCTTTCCTGAAGAGATGGGTTTCCAGGTTCCATCTGAAGGATTCGAGGGTGGTGGATAATCAGACGTGTTGATGAGGCATGGAATTCCAGAAGATGGAGGATATTCAGGAGAAATCTTGGAGGCGGTTGTGTGAGGAACGAATAAGTGAGGAGAGTAGGAAGTCTTGGGAGGATCGAAGATTACGGGAGGGGAGATATTGGGAGATTAGTTCAGAGATATAGGGAGGGGACAGGTTGCAGATGGCTTTTTATGTCAGTGTTAGTAGTTTGAACTGGTTTTGTTGGGGAATTGGGAGCCAGTGTAGGCATTTGGCAAAGGGTAGAAACAAGGAAGAAGTAAGGAGAGAGGTCGATTAGTCAGGCAACAGAGTTGAGGACAGACTGGAGTGGTGCAAGAGAGTTGGCGGGGAGGCCACAGAGGAGGGTGTTGCAGTAATCGTGGTGGGTGAGGGCATGCACAAGAGTTTTAGTAGCTTGAGGGCTGAAGAAGGGACGGATTCTGGAAATATTTTAGAGTTGGAGGTGCCAGGAGGTGGCAAGAGTTTGGACGTGTAGTTTGAAGGGGGAGTTGGAAGTTTCGCCCCCAGCAGTTCGCCCCCAGCATTTCGCCCCCAGCAGTTCGCCCCCAGCAGTTCGCCCCCAGGTACACTTCGCCCCCGAACATTTCGCCCCCAGCATTTCGCCCCCAGGATGTTTCGCCCCCGCACATTTCGCCCCCGCACATTTCGCCCCCAGCAGTTCGCCCCCGAATGTTTCGCCCCGGATGTTTCGCCCCCAGCAGTTCGCCCCCGCTCATTTCGCCCCCGCTCTTTTCGCCCCCAGCAGTTCGCCCCCGGATGTTTCGCCCCCGAATGTTTCGCCCCCGGATGTTTCGCCCCCGCACATTTCGCCCCCAGCAGTTCGCCCCCGGATGTTTCGCCCCCAGATGTTTCGCCCCCGGATGTTTCGCCCCCAGCAGTTTGCCCCCGCACATTTCGCCCCCAGCAATTCGCCCCCAGATGTTTCGCCCCCGGATGTTTCGCCCCCAGCAGTTCGCCCCCGCACATTTCGCCCCCAGCAATTCGCCCCCGGATGTTTCGCCCCCAGCAGTTCGCCCCCGGATGTTTCGCCCCTAGCAGTTCGCCTCCGGATGTTTCGCCCCCAGCAGTTCGCCCCCGGATGTTTCGCCCCCAGCAGTTCACCCCCGGATGTTTCGCACCAGCAGTTCGCCCCCGGATGTTTCGCCCCTGGATATTTCGCACCCAGCAGTTCGCCCCTGGATGTTTCGCCCCCAGTAGTTCGCCCCTGAATGTTTCAACTCCAGATGCTTCGTCCCCAAGCAGTTCGCCCCTGGATGTTTCCCCCCAGCAGTTCGCCCCCTGGATGTTTTGCCTCCAGCAGTTCGCCCCCAGATGTTTCGCCCCCAGCAGTTCGCCCGTGGATGTTTCACCCCCAGATGTTTTGCCCCCAGCAGTTCATCCCTGGATGTTTTGCCTCTAGCAATTTGCTCCTGGATCTTTCGCATCCGGGAAAGACCTGCCTGAACTGAACATTGGCAGGTTTGCTTATCACTAATAATACACCATATGAGTCTAAGATATATAATTCTGATCAAATTAGTTTTTTTATTTTAAAACTTTGTTTTCTAGATGAGTCATTTTACAAACAGACAGGAAAATAGTAGGATTTCATTGGTTACTAAGGAGGTCGTGCCCCCTTGGTAGCAGAACGGATCCTGGCTCCCTATGATACATTCAGGGCTGCTTGTTCATAGCCCCATGCAAAGCTCCCTTTCACCCTCCGCTCATGTGCTCTTTCCTGGACAAGAGGAGGGCTCCCCTTGACTGTGTAAAGCCATTACAGGATGGAACACA
Organism: Ranitomeya imitator; assembly: GCF_032444005.1. Taxonomy (NCBI): domain Eukaryota; kingdom Metazoa; phylum Chordata; class Amphibia; order Anura; family Dendrobatidae; genus Ranitomeya; species Ranitomeya imitator. Next base: position 502,668,886 of record NC_091285.1, read on the forward strand.
TAGGGGGGCTTTGCAGAGGGCTGTAAACCAGCAGCCCTTTATACATCATAGGGAATATATTGTTAATTGCATGCTCCTGTGCAGCCACACCCTCTAGAATCCATCCACAAGTACTGCTACTAAGGAGAAACAACCTCCTTAGCAACCACTTGGATGAGACTTTTCACACAGAAGTGAAGCTGCTGGAAGGGCTCCTTTGGAAATGAATATCATGGGCACAGGTACTATGACATAACATATTTTTTGTAGAGTTATGCTTTAACTGTATGTATAAAAACTGTTTAAACAAGAAACATAAAAAGGTATAGAGGGGAAGGATTAGAGAAAAAGAGAAAATACAAGTTACAGGTTATAATGCTTGAATTATTTTACAGCTAAGAACACTGCTCTCAAAACATACAATATGTGACCATGAACTAAAATTCAAAGCTGTAGGCAATGCCTCTCAGATAATCCATCAAGCTCCTATTATTGAAATCTTGCACGATACGTTTAACCCTTGCTGAAATTGCAGCATACTTTTTGTTTCTTGCAGCAATGGGATTTCCTGCTATTATCTGAATAATTTCAAAACTATGGAGCTCTTGCTGATGTTTCAGACAGTTAATGAACCGGTATATATTTTGGAAAAGAGTACCACATGTTTCTCGAAAGCTACGGTGCCATCCTTCGACATCATTATTTGTTCGCTGTTGATCATTCAATGTTCGCTCATACACATTCCAGAATTGAATTGGAAACAAAGGTGCTTGACGTCCTCTGCGATTCATTCGACCGATATAGCTGTCTTCAAAATAGTTAGCAATAGGTATTGCTTCTTGTGGAAAGTCAGGATCTTCCACCAACTCTTCAAATGATTGCACAACATTCTGTGGTGGTAGAAAGGCCAGGGCAGGTATCATGCGTATCCAACGGGCAAATTCATGGTCACCTTGGTATTGCATCTTGAGTCCTTCATTTTGAACTTTACGCCAAACCGACTGTGATAAGTGGAAAAAGCAACCAGTCTTCACAAGGTTGGGGAACTGACTTTCAAATGCCTGTATTGCAGCTAGTTCAAAATCCAACATCAGGTTGTGTGGCTGCAGTTCAGGCTGCAAGTTCTTCAGCTCTTGCAGCAACCTCTGGTATGTAGAACGGCTCTTGTCTGTCAGCAAGGTGTACACTAGCGGAACAACAAGGCCGCTGTGGACTACATGGATTGTGTAAAGTTGCTTAAACAAGGCTGGTGTAGTGAAAAACATGCCATCAGCAAACCGCTCTTTACTTTGTGCCAGTAGATGGAGATTGTCTCTTGTTCCAAATATCAACATACGGCTGTGTCCATTTCCTAATTTAAAATGAAAGTATTAGTAGAGGAAATAACAGAAAAAGTGTAACAAGCAGCAGACAGAGAATTTTGGGATAAATTCACAAAAAAAAATGTCCTAATCAGAAGCCTCTGTTCATATCTCACATTAAAAACTCACATTTTGCTCCAGATTTTCGGATTTCATAATAAAAAAACTGAAGCAAAATCTAGTGTGAAGGGGCCAACCAATAGTTTTTTACAACATATATTGTCCCAGTGGTAAATGATATATTTTTGTTTAAAATTAAAATTACTTCCAAACTTGAAATAGGTCACATTTTTAGGGTACCTTTAGACCCTTCAACTAGACGGCCGTTCAGCACGGCCGATCGCCGCCATGCTGAACAGCTTTCTAGTTGACAGCCGCATCCAGACGAGGCGTGCGGCTAGACGTCTGAATGAACGACTGGGAGGGCCGACTGCCTGAATGAGGTGTTCCATTCAAGCGGATGGGCGCGCTAGTCGTCGGGTGGGCAGGGCGGACGTTCGTGACTATGCTGTCTCATTGAGAGGATTGTGCAGGATGCAAAAAACGCCAGTAAAATCACCAGTGTGCTTTTGGCCTAAGGCATAACTGAATGGTCCATTAGGCTGGGGTCATATGCAGCATTAATGTGTAAATCCCATCCACATGCTGATGAAAAAATTTTGTTTACAAAAAAAAACATGCAGTGCAGCATGTCAATATATGCTGCCATTATACAAAGAAAATTCCAGCCATTTAGATAAGAGGCTGAAATCCTGCACTAAAACCTGCACCTAAATCCATAGAGTTAAGTGAAGATTTTGATACAGAATTAGGGTACCACAATAGTGGCCACAATTGCAGGCACAAATAGATTCCTGTGGGATCTGCAGTTGCTACCGCAATTACAGCCGCTGCGGAGATGCCGCTCCGCAATCCCCTTCCATCAGTGGGCACGAGGCCTCAGGCTTTATCCAGACAAGCTGGATTTACAGGCGTATTCCGTGCTGTGTTTCCTGAAAGAAACCCGCCCTTTCATGTCTATGGTGCGGGTTACGGGCAGATTCCGGCTGGGGCCAGAAAACGCCCCACCGGAAAATAGCTTTAAAGCTATTTTCCGGCGGATCCCGTGCTTAACTTGCCCATTCAAGGGAATGGGCAAGAGGGAAACCTCCTGAAAAATGCCTGCAAACTACTGGAAAAACGCTCGGTTTAGGCAATAGCAAGGCATGGCCACTCCCATAGCAGAGCTTGGCCACGTCCCCTATTTGCAGAAGCGTTTTGCCAAAGCGCTTAAAAAGTGCTTGCAAGCAGCAGGCAAAATGCCTCTGCAAATCATGGCGTATCTCTCACCTGAGCTCCGGAGTTCAGCCCGACCTGTCCACGGATCTGCAGGACTGAACTACGAGAGCCGAGGAATCAGCCGGCGATGGCAGTTCAGCCCGTGCATGCCCCAGACAGGCGAGGCTGAACTCCGGATCAGCATCCAGGACAGGTATGGCCAGTACAATGCTGCATATTTGGAATTAGTGCTGGCCGATCCGATCACTGAAGATCGTAATTTATTACGATTTTCAGGCTGATCGTTATTTTAAATTACGATCCGATTTATAGCTAGATCATGATGATGATCAGAATTAGAAATCGGAATCCTCCGTAATCTGAAAACACTGTCCGGGCATACATGCCCGAACAGTGTGCGTATATATATACAGTTAGGGCCAGAAATATTTGGACAGTGACACAATTTTCGCGAGTTGGGCTCTGCATGCCACCACATTGGATTTGAAATGAAACCTCTACAACAGAATTCAAGTGCAGATTGTAACGTTTAATTTGAAGGGTTGAACAAAAATATCTGATAGAAAATGTAGGAATTGTACACATTTCTTTACAAACACTCCACATTTTAGGAGGTCAAAAGTAATTGGACAAATAAACATAACCCAAACAAAATATTTTTATTTTCAATATTTTGTTGTAAATCCTTTGGAGGCAATCACTGCCTTAAGTCTGGAACCCATGGACATCACCAAACGCTGGGTTTCCTCCTTCTTAATGCTTTGCCAGGCCTTTACAGCCGCAGCCTTCAGGTCTTGCTTGTTTGTGGGTCTTTCCGTCTTAAGTCTGGATTTGAGCAAGTGAAATGCATGCTCAATTGGGTTTAGATCTGGAGATTGACTTGGCCATTGCAGAATGTTCCACTTTTTGGCACTCATGAACTCCTGGGTAGCTTTGGATGTATGCTTGGGGTCATTGTCCATCTGTACTATGAAGCGCCGTCCAATCAACTTTGCAGAATTTGGCTGAATCTGGGCTGAAAGTATATCCCGGTACACTTCAGAATTCATCCGGCTACTCTTGTCTGCACTTATGTCATCAATAAACACAAGTAACCCAGTGCCATTGAAAGCCATGCATGCCCATGCCATCACGTTGCCTCCACCAACTTTTACAGAGGATGTGGTGTGCCTTGGATCATGTGCCGTTCCCTTTCTTCTCCAAACTTTTTTCTTCCCATCATTCTGGTACAGGTTGATCTTTGTCTCATCTGTCCATAGAATACTTTTCCAGAACTGAGCTGGCTTCTTGAGGTGTTTTTCTGCAAGTTTAACTCTGGCCTGTCTATTTTTGGTATTGATGAATGGTTTGCATCTAGATGTGAACCCTTTGTATTTACTGCCATGGAGTCTTCTCTTTACTGTTGACTTAGAGACAGATACACCTACTTCACTGAGAGTGTTCTGGACTTCAGTTGATGTTGTGAACGGGTTCTTCTTCACCAAATTAAGTATGCGGCGATCATCCACCACTGTTGTCATCCGTGGACGCCCAGGCCTTTTTGAGTTCCCAAGCTCACCAGTCAATTCCTTTTTTCTCAGAATGTACCTAACTGTTGATTTTGCTACTCCAAGCATGTCTGCTATCTTTCTGATGGATTTTTTCTTTTTTTTCAGCCTCAGGATGTTCTGCTTCACCTCAATTGAGAGTTCCTTTGACCGCATGTTGTCTGCTCACAGCAACAGCTTCCAAATGCAAAACCACACACCTGGAATCCACCCCTGACCTTTTAACTACTTCATTGATTACAGGTTAACGAGGGAGACGCCTTTAGAGTTAATTGCAGCCCTTAGAGTCCATTGTTCAATTACTTTTGGTCCCTTGAAAAAGAGGACGCTATGCATTACAGAGCTATGATTCCTAAACCCTTTCTCCGATTTGGATGTGGAAACTATCATATTGCAGCTGGGAGTGTGCACTTTCAGCCCATATTATATATATAATTGTATTTCTGAACATGTTTTTGTAAACAGCTAAAATAACAAAACTTGTGTCACTGTCCAAATATTTCTGGCCCTAACTGTATATATATATATATATATATATATATATATATATATATATATATATATATATATATATATATATATATATATATATATATATATATATATATATATATATATATATATATAGCTCTGGAGAATTAGTTCCAATCTTTTGGTATGATCAACCCGATCTGATCCTATCTTTCCAGTGATCGGCCAACACTAGTTGGAATCAGTAGGCCTCACTATAATATAATAATAATTTTTATTTATATAGCGCCAACATATTCCGCAGCGCTTTACAAATTATAGAGGGGACTTGTACAGACAATAGACATTGCAGCATAACAGAAATACAGTTCAAAACAGATACCAGGAGGAGTGAGGGCCCTGCTCGCAAGCTTACAAACTATGAGGAAAAGGGGAGAGACGAGAGGTGGACTACATTATATTACTCTCAAAGTTTCCCTTGAAGGCAAAAATCACATAGTATTTTATATCAGCAGCACCTTACAGTCTAGCATTTTTCACATTTGTGCAAAATAAACTTTGCAATAATTATGCATAATGGAATTGTTTTAATACAATGTTAAATGGTTAAGTAGCTTACCAGAGTCATGCAGAAGGAACTGCTGGTGGACACCATCAATACTGATCTTCTGGAACTCCAGGGGGATAACAAGTTGATCAAGGGTTTGAGGTAACCTTGGGATATTGCCAAGTTGCCTTGCTAATCGTATTGTCCTCTTCAGTGATGCTTTCCTTGGGAGAAGTGCTGCAACATTAGAATGGGCTCCTGAAACGACGTCTCTGAGAATCTGTTGTGGTGTCTCCTGTGTTGTCCTTGCCCTGGTGACTGCCTCATTAACAAGTCGGATTGCTTCAGGTCTTGCAGCTTGTGCTGCGTGACTGTGAAGATTGACTACTTTCACAACTAAGCCAGATTCTTCATTGGTCCAAACACGTCCCTTGCAAGTCGACCGTTTTTCACATACCCAGATGGAATGGACATCATCAGCGGTTCGTTTGGAAAATAAGTAAATGTGATTCTCATGGACCAACTTCCTCCTTCCACGTTTGGACAGAACTGAATTCATAGTTGTAGAAAGTGAATTGCTGTGGAAGCTGACTGATTTTTTGTGGCAGTACACTTCTCTCTTTGTGGAGATTTCAGACACTGCTATATTCTGATGTACAGGTGGAATAAAAGCTAGTCTAATGTAACTTGCAGGACATGTGACCTGCTACTTGTTACATCTGCAACAAAACTTGCAACAAAGCAGGTCAGTGCTGGGTCAACTTGCAACAAAGCAGGTCAGTGCTGGGTCAGGTAAAAGTTCAAAATTGTTTAGATTTTAGGCCTCTTGCACACTGTAATTTTAGAGTGGTTTCACACTTGTGTTTGTGGCCGCCAGAGGTCAATCCGCTCTGGATCTGACATCCAGCTGACCCCAGGGCAATGTTGGCGGAATGCTGGCATTCCGCTCGCATTGCCCATAGAAGTGAACGGCTCGGTTCCGCGATTTGCAGCCGCCCGTTCGCTTTCATAATGCCGCATTCTGCTATCAGTGTCAGAATAAAAAGAAGAGCTTTTTCTTCTTTTCGTTCCACTGCAGGTTAGCGGAATGCGGCATCACAGAAGCGAACGGGCGGCCTGTAGTGCATATGTAGCGGAAGTGTAAAAGCACCCTTATGCTGCCACTGTTTTAGAACTCCAAAGCACGTGCTTTACTGGCATTTTTCAGAGCGCTTTTGTGAGCGCTCTCGGTAATGACCCATAAGATACAGGCTATTGATGAATGCTAAGTGCTCAAAAATAGCTCCTGTAATAAAATAAAAAGAGCTGGCCGAAACAACACCTCGCTTTTCCAGCCATTGACTTATTTACTATATAACTGTCTAAGGGTCACTTTCGTCTTTCTGTCTGTAACGTTTTATTCGTATATTCATTTGTCGCGGCGTCTGTCTGTCTGTCAAGTCGCTGATTGGTCATGGCAAAATGCCCACGACCATTGCCACGACCAATCAGCGACGGTCACAGGCTGCCAGAAAAATGACCGCTGCTTCACTGCCCTGCACTCACCGCTGACCGCTCACACAGGGTTAATGCCAGCGTTAATGGATCGCGGTGTACCGCACTCCGTTAATGCTGCTACTAACCCTGTGTGACCAACTTTTCACTATTGATCGTGCCTATGCAGCATCAATAGTGAAAAGATGTAATGTTAAAAATAAAAAAAATTTAAAAAAGTTATTCTCACCCCCTCCGATGTCGCGCTGTCCTCCGCGCCTCTCTCCAGTGCACGCCGTGCCTTCCGGTCCGAACGATGTTATGCGTCCAGGACCTGCGATGATGTCATGGTCATGTGACCGCAACATCATCGCAGGTCCTATGCTCAGACCGGAAGCCACTGCCAGCACTGCAGAGAGGCGCGAGGACTTCAGGGCCCGTGGCTGAGGTGAGTATATCTTTATTATTTTTTTTTTAACACGAATATAGTGCCCACATTCCTAGACTATGTGGGCAGTGCAATATACTATGTGACAAGTGCAATATACTATGTCGGCTGGCCAATATACTACATGTGCTGTGCAATTTACTACGTGGACTGTGCAATTTACATGCGCTGTCCAAAATACTACTTCGGCTGTCCAATATACTACATGGCCTGTGCAATGTACTACGTGGACTGTCCAATATACTACATAACCTGTGCAACATACCACGTGGCTGCGCCTTCTAGAATACCCAATATTCTAGAATCGGGCCACCATCTAGTATATTCAAAATTGGCAATCTTCTTAGCGATTTTCCAGTGCTTAGCACTTGGGAAAGTGGCTACTGTGAAAGAGGTCTTAGGGCTAAAACACAAGGCCAAAATTCCCTTCCTAATTTGGGGCCAAAACATCTGGGGGGCAAAAAGCTGGGGGTGAAACATCCGGGGGCAAACTGCTGGGCGCGAAACATCTGGGGACAAAACATCCGGGGGCGAACTGCAGGGGGCAAAACATCCGGGGGCGAACTGCTGGGGGTGAAACATCCGGGGGCGAACTGCTGGGTGCGAAACGTCCGGGGGCGAACTGCTGGGGGCGAAATGTGCGGGGGCGAACTGCTGGGGGCGAAACATCCGGGGGCGAAACATCCGGGGGCGAACTGCTGGGGGCGAAATGTGCGGGGGCGAACTGCTGGGGGCGAAACATCCGGGGGCGAACTGCTGGGGGCGAAACATCCGGGGGCGAACTGCTGGGGGCGAAATGTGCGGGGGCGAAATGTGCGGGGGCAAAACATCCTGGGGACGAAATGCTGGGGGCGAAATGTTCGGGGGCGAAGTGTACCTGGGGGCGAACTGCTGGGGGCGAACTGCTGGGGGCGAAATGCTGGGGGCGAACTGCTGAGGGCGAAACTTCCTAAAACCGTTTGAAGGACAGGGCAGAGTCGAGAGTTACTCTGAGGCAATGGATTTCAGGTGCGGGAGAGAGCGTGATGCCATCTACCATAATAGATAGATCGGGCAGGTAAGATACATGAGATGGAGGAAAGACGATGAGTTCAGTTTTGTCTACATTGAGTTTTAGGAAGCGAGAGGTGAAGAAGGAGGATATGGCTGATAGACACTCTGGGATTCTGGACAGCAGAGAGGTGACATCTGGACCAGAGAGGTAGATCTAAGTGTCATCCGCATACAGGTGGTACAGGAAGCCATTGGATTTTTTGAGTTGTCCTAGGCCAAGAGTATAGATGGATAAAAATAGGGGCCCCAGGACAGAGCCTTGAAGGACTACAACAGAGAGAGGGCGGGATGAGGAGGTAGTGTGGGAGTGGGAAACGCTAAATGTGCTGTCGGAAAGGTAGGAGGCTATCCAGGAAAAGGCAAGGTCTTTGATGCCAAGGGAGGAAAAAATCTGTAGCAGTAAGCAGTGGTCGACTGTGTCAAAGGGAGAGGACAGGTCGAGAAGGAGGAGGATGGAGAAGTGTCAGTTAGCTTTGGCTGTAAGTCATTAGTAATTTTGGTCAGGGCAGTTTCGGTAGAGTGGTGGTGGCGGAAGCCAGATTGGAGGTTGTCAAGGAGAGAGTTAGATGAGAGGTGGGAAAAAAGATGAGCATGGACATGCTGCTCAAGGAGTTTGGAAGCAAACGGAAGCAGTGGTATGGGGCGATAGCTGGGCATAGCAGTTGGGTCAAGGTTTGATTTTTTGAGGATGGGTGTGATGGTGGCATGTTTGAAGGCAGAGGGGAAGATACCAGAAGATGGCAATAGGTTGAAGAGATGGGTTAGGACTGGAATGAGCGTGTTAGTGAGGTTGGGGAGCTGGTGGTAAGGGATGGAATCAAGTGCACAGGTGGTGAGGTGTGATTTGGAAAGGAGATGAGTAAGCTCTCCTTCAGTGATGTTGGAGAGGGAGCTTATTAGGGAAGGGCAGAGGTCTGGAATATGGAGTGATTGGGGAGGTGAGTCAGTAAAGGTATGCCTTGTTTGGTCGATCTTATTTTTGAAGTAGGTGGCAAAGTCCTTTGCAGAGATGAGGGGAGTTGGAGGTGGCAGTGGTGGGCGGAGGAGAGAGTTGAATGTGCTGAATAGTTGTTTTGGGTTGTAGGATAATGAAGATACAAGGTTTGTGAAATAGGTCTGTTTAGCAGAGGTTAGGGCTAATTTGAAGACCAGTGTAGCTTGTTTGAAAGCAGTGAAGTCGTCTGGCAGGCGTGTTTTCTTCCAATGCCGCTCTGCGACCCTGGATGATTGTCGAAGTTTTTTGGTGAGATTGTTGTGCCTGAGTTGTCTATTGAATCGGCGCATTTTGCCATGCGTGAGAGTGATGACTGAGTCTATGGCTGATGTGTGGATGGCGTTATAGAAAGCTGTGGCACTGTCCGTGTTGTGGATTGAAGATATGGATGACAGAGGGAGAAGTGAGTCTGAGAGTCTGTGAATGTCTAGGTATGCGAGGTTTCTGTGAGGATGTGCTAGTGGCTAGACATGGGGGGTCAGGTGAGGAGGACAGGGATGAGAAGGTGAGTAGGTGGTGGTCAGATAGGTGGAGGGGAGAGATTGTGAGATTAGATAGGGAACAGAGGCAGGTGAAGATGAGGTCTAATGTATGTCCATCTCTGTGGGTGGCTGTGGAGGACCACTGAGTAAGTCCAAAGGATAAAGTAAGTGATAGGTGTTTCGAGGCTGCTGGCTGGCGGGTGTCAGTAGGGATATTAAAGTCATCCATGATGATGGTGGGAATGTCAGCAGAGAGAAAGTGAAGAAGTCCTAGGGCCTCAAAGAACCTATCTACCAACATCCGCTCAGGGGCAGTAGAGGACAGCAAGAAAGCCCAAGATTGGGGACCCTCCCTAAGTAAGGAGATAATAATCCACATACTAGGACCATATTGTCCAGTGGGGTACGATGCACATTATTGTGGTGCATCACACTGCATGTGGTCACGTGGGGCATAATCTATGTTATTGACATGAATTGCACCCTATGTGATGTCGTTGGGCCTAGTGGACCAGAAGAATAGAATGAAGATTGAAGATATAAGACAGAAAATTGAAGCGTTGTTCAAGGGACTGGCAACAGGGGGACAAGTATGGGGAAGGCTGAAGAAAGGTGAGTATAAGAATTTTATATCTAATCCCTTTTACATCCTCTAAAATCCATTACATTTCCCTCATCTGAACTTTGTAGTAATTTCTGCCTCAGTCCTCGCTCCTTGTAACCAGAAGAGTTCAGAGATTATCATACATTACAGAGAGGTCCACCATAAGCAGCAGAAAACTAGGCATCTTCATTAGTGCTTACATGGGTTCCTCCACGTACTTCAGATTGCTGCCATGCTCCAAAAACCGTATTAATTGGGTGATTGTCTTCCTATCCTATACAGTCGTTAGGGATTTAGATTGGGCGATCTACTGAGCACAGTTAAGGTACCTTCACACATAACGATTTTGTTAACGATATCGTTGCTTTTTGTGACATAGCAACGATATCGTTAACGAAATCATTATGCGTGACAGCGACCAACGATCAGGCCCCTGCTGGGAGATCGTTGGTTGTTGGGAATGATCAGGACCTTTTTTTTGGTCGCTGATCACCCGCTGTCATCGCTGGATCGGCGCTGCAGCGATCGGCATCGTTGTCTATATCGCTGCAGTGTCGCTAAATGTGACGGTACCTTTACTTAAGTAAATAAACAACTATTGTACAGCTCTGTACAGTACGTTAGTTCTTTATATATGCAACCAGACTAACATAGGATATCGTAAGAAATGACTAGATGAAAGCAAAAATAATGAATATTAGTGTTACCGAGTTCTAATAATAATATATTATCTATCGTAATTTTTGCTTTTTAATAATGATTATATACAGTGTATACAATGAAGCAAAGAGGTTCTGCTCTACTGTACAACTTATATTGCTCCTCACTGTAACAATGAAATGGAATGTAACAGTGTGTCACCTGGAAGTCTCCCCCATATTTACTCTCTGCTCCATAGCACTGACTTGGGAGAAACAAATAGGCTTTTGGTGACTTCAAACGGGAAATTAACATTACATTCATCAAATGGTGCATAACATTCATCAAATGGTGGTCTTTTACAAGACAACCTCACTCCCTTAGTGCCAGCACTCATTCTAGGAGACATTCCACTCCTCCCATAGAGCGAATGTACATCTACAAGAACACTACAAGCTGGCCAAATGCAGAATATTGAAGAATAAAAATATGCATTTTTTTTTTATAAACATTAAAAAACAGTAATAAAATATACCCACGAATACACAGATAACACAGTGTGGGCAAAACAGGAGAGCTATTAGTATTACCCCCGTATATATACCAAGTACACAGTTATAGAAATTAACAAAAGTCTACATCCCTTGTGACATCACAAATAGTTACAAAAATACACATAAAGGTAAAAAAAATAATTGCACAAAATACAGAAGTCAGGGGCATGAGAAAGAGAAATAGGCTTTTGGAGAAAGACAAATAAGGGGAATGTCCCCATATTTTATTTATATAGAATCATTAATTTCTACAGCACTTTACAGACATTATGATCACTGTCCCCATTGGGGCTCACAATCTAAATTCCCAAGCAGTATGTTTTGGAGTGTGAGAGGAAACCCACGCAAACACAGGGAGAACGTAGAAATACAATGCAGATGTTGTCCATGGTGGGTTTTGAACTCAGGGCTGCAAAACAACAATGCTACCCATTCAGCCTCTATGAGATATTCAAAATATCTCAAAGGGCAAGAAAAAGTACAAAAAAGTAGGTAGAACAAAGATAAAATGTGACCAACCACCAACAACGCACATCATATGCGCATTTCGTCAACGACTTCCTCCCATACAGTACAGAAACTAGTGACCACATAAACTGAAGTCTATGGCTATGTGCCCAAGTTCCGTATTTTTAGTGTTTTTTAAGCATTTTTGAGGTGGTTTTTTGCTGTGGAAATGCTTAAAAAACGCTTACATAAAGCATCCCATTATTTTAATGCATTCTGCAATTTTTGTGCCCATGCTGTTTCTTTTTGCAGCGAAAAAGCATTGGAAAAAAAAAGCAGCATGTTCATTAATTTTGCGGAAAATCGGCGGTTTTGCCGCTATAGAACTGTATTTGGACCATTGGAAAAAAAAACGCTAAAAATCCGCAAAAAAACTGCTAAAAAACAGGACAAATACGAGCAAAAAAGTGATAAAAACGCAAAAAAATTGTAAGCAGATTTCCTGCGAAGGGAATCCAGATTTCATCAGGAAAATTCTGCATACTTTCTGCTACGTGGGCACATAGCCTATGTGTTAGGCCAGCGTCACACTCAGCGTCTAAAAATACGGTCCGTAATTTACAATGCTTCTCTATGCCCCAGCTCCTATCAGCCATATTTTACTGATCCGTATTATACGGTGTTCTACGGCCGTAGAAAATCGCAGCATGCTGCGTTTGTCACCGTATTGCGCAAAAAAAATATATATATATCAGTGAGACACATATATGTATATATATTAATATATCATACAGCGCTAGATAGCTTAAAAGCCGGTAATTCAATTGCCGGCTTTTGCTATCTCCTTCCCAAACCCGACATGATATGAGACATGGTTTACATACAGTAAACCATCTCATATCCCTTTTTTTTGCATATTCCACACTACTAATGTTAGTTATTATGATCCGGTGACCTTGGAGCAGCATGAAAACTTTCACTGGAGTAGGTGGTAACTATACTGACCGCAAATCCTGATCTTAACACCGCAACTAGAAGTAGCCGTGGGGTGTACCTAACAAGCCCTAGACACCTCGTCACAGCCGGAGGACTAAATACCCCTAAAGATGGAAATAGGAATACTATCTTGCCTCAGAGCAGAACCCCAAAGGATAGGCAGCCCCCCACAAATATTGGCTGTGAGAAGGAGAGGAAAGACACACACAGTCAGAAAACAGGATTTAGCACAAGAGGCCACTCTAGCTAAAATAGGAAAGGATAGGACAGAGTTCTGTGCGGTCAGTATTAAAACCCTTCCAAAAATATCCACAGCAGATTATACAAAAATTCCTCCATCTAACTAAAGACGTGGAATGTATATCTGCAACTCCAGAGACTACTAAACTCAGAGCAGGAATACAATCAAAAACAAGCACACAGCTTGTGTGCCATAGAAAAAGAAACAGACACTTATCTTTGCTGAATTGGCAGCTAAGCAGGAGAAGCCAGACTGAGATCAAATACTTCCCAAGAAACATTGACAACTGGAAGGACAAATGAGTCCTGCAAACCTAAATACTGCAGTCAGAACTGCAATCAGTAGATACACCTGTCCAGGACTACAGCTCAGAGACAACTGCATTACCACCTACAACCACCGGAGGGAGCCCAAAAGCAGAATTCACAACAGTTAGTAGTGTGTATGTGCAAAGTTTGGGCGCTCTAGCTATTAATTTAAAGGGTTAAATCGCGGAAAAAATTGGCGTGGGCTCCCGTGCAATTTTCTCCGCCAGAATGGTAAAGCCAGTGACTGAGGGCAGATATTAATAGCCTAGAAAGGATCCATGGTTATTGCCCCCCCCCCACCCTGGCTAAAAACATCTGCCCCCAGCCACCTCAGAAACGGCACATATGGGAGATGCGCCTATTCTGGCACTTAGCCACTCTCTTCCCATTCCCGTGTAGTGGTGGGATATGGGGTAATGAAGGGTTAATGTCACCTTGCTATTGTAAGGTGACATTAAGCCAGATTAATAATGGAGAGGCGTCAAGTATGAAACGGTTAAAAAACACACACACATTATTACAAAGTCTTTTAATGAAATAAAAACACAGGTTGTTGGAATAGTTTATTAGACTGGTAATCCACCTGAAGACCCTCGCTCTGTAAAAAGGTAAAATAAAAAAACAACAATATCCCATACCTTCCGATGATCAGTCTCGTCCTACGCTGTAAATCCATCTGAAGGGGTTAACTAATTTTACAAGCAGGAGCTCTGCTAATGCAACTGTGCTCATGCCAGTAAAACCCCAGCGAATGAATGGAAAGTAGGTCAATGACCTGTAGTTACCTTCAGTTGCGGTGATGCGCCCTCTGCTGGATGTCCTCATATGAACTCGAGCCTGGGAACTTTTCAGAATATTTTCCCGCGCTCGAGTTCATATGAGGACATCCAGCAGAGGGCGCCTCACCACAACTGAAGGTAACTACAGGTCATTGACCTACTTTCCATTCATTCGCTGGGGTTTTACTGGCATGAGCACAGCTGCATTAGCAGAGCTCCTGCTTGTAAAATTAGTTAACCCCTTACAATAGCAAGGTGACATTAACCCTTCATTACCCCATATCCCACGGCTACATGGGAATGGGAAGAGAGTGGCCAAGTGCCAGAATAGGCGCATCTTCCAGATGTGCCTTTTCTGGAGTGGCTGGGGGCAGATGTTTTTAGCCGGGGGGGGGGGCATAACCATGGACCCTCTCCAGGCTATTAATATATGCCCTCAGTCACTAGCTTTACCATTCTGGCGGAGAATATTGCGCGGGAGCCCACGCCAATTTTTTTCCGTGATTTAACCATTTAAATTAATAGCTACAGCACCCAAATTTTGCACATACACACTACTGACATTAGTAGTGTGGAATATGCAAAAAAAAAAAAAAGGGATATGAGATGGTTTACCGTATGTAAACCATGTCTCATATCATGTCGGGTTTGGGAAGGAAATAGCAAAAGCCGGCAATTGAATTGTATGAAATATTAATATATATACATATATGTGTCTCACTGATATATATATATATATATATATATATATATATATATATACCCCTATACTATGTGTAGACATTTATTTTAGCTATTCTATTCTAACCCGTCAGTGTGATTTTACTGTACACCGCACTGAATTGCCGGCTTTTCTATAGAACACCGCTGCGTATTTCTCGCAAGGCACACTGCTGGTCCATATGTAATCCGTATTTTTCTGGCCCCCATAGACTTTCATTGGCGTATTTTTTGCGCAATACGGTGACAAACGCAGCATGCTGCGATTTTCTACGGCCGTAGAACACCGTATAATATGGATCAGTAAAATACGGCTGATAGGAGCTGGGGCATAGAGAAGCATTGTACCATATGCAATCCGTATTTTCAGCACCTCTCTTACGTCCGTAAAACACGGTAATGTGACGCCGGCCTTACCACGCATCAGTTCACAATGTGCTGCACAGCTGCACATTAATGAGAATCTGTTAGTAGAGTTAACCCTAATAAGTCTTCTATATAGGCAGTTCATAGGAAGCGGAATAAAATGATACCTTGATATCTGCGATATGATGTCTTATTCCAGAGATATCCAAGTTTTTCTTATACAACCCCTGGCAAAAATTATGGAATCACCAGCCTTAGAATATGTTCATTCAGTTGTTTAATTTTGTAGAAAAAAAGCAGATCGCAGACATGGCACAAAAGTAAAGTCATTTCAAATGGCAACTTTCTGGCTTTAAGAAACACTAAAAGAAATCAAGAACAAAAAATATGGTAGTCAGTAATGGTTACTTTTTTAAGCAACCATAGGGGAAAAATAATGGAATCACTCAATTCTGAGGAAAAAATTATGGAATAATGAAAAACAAACAAAAAAAACATTCCAAAACATCACTAGTATTTTGTTGTACCAGTTCTGGCTTTTATAACAGCTTGCAGTCTCTGAGGCATGGACTTAATGAGTGTCACACAGTACTCTTCATCAATCTGGCTCCAACTTTCTCTGCTGTTGCCAGATCAGCTTTGCAGGTTGGAGCCTTGTCATGGACCATTTTCTTCAACTTCCACCAAAGATTTTCAATTGGATTGAGATCCGGACTATTTGCAGGACATGACATTGACCTTATGTGTATTTTTTCAATTAATGTTTTCACAGTTTTTGCTCTATGGCAGGATGCGTTATCATCTTGAAAAATGATTTCATCATCCTCAAACATCCTTTCAATTGATTGGATAAGAAAAGTGTCCAAAATATCAACATAAACTTGTGCATTTATTGAAGATGTAATGACAGCCATCTCCTCAGTGCCTTTACCGGACATGCAGTCCCATATTATCAATGACTGTGGAAATTTGCATGTTCTCTTCAGGCAGTCATCTTTATAAATCTCATTGAAACGGCGCCAAACAAAAGTTCCTGCATCATCAGCTTGCCCAATGCAGATCCGCGATTCATCACTGAATATGACTTTCATCCAGTCATCCATAGTCCATGATTGCTTTTCTTTAGCCCATTGTAACCTTGTTTTTTTTGTTTAGGTGTTAATGATAATAATAATAATAATTTTATTTATATAGTGCCAACATATTCTGCAGCGCTTTGCAATTATAGAGGGGATTTGTACACACAATAGACATTACAGCGTAACAATAATCACAGTTCAAAACAGATACCAAGAGGAGTGACAGCCCTGCTCGCAAGCTTACAAACTATGAGGAAAAAGGGGAGACACGAGAGCTGGATGGTAGCAATTGTTTTCGTTGTTCGGCCCAGCCATAGTGTAAGAATCGGGTGTTCATGTAAAACTGCATGAACCAGTTAACAACCTAAATATGTAACAGTACAGACACAGAGGGCTATTAAATGCATAAAGCATATGAGAACATGATGCGAGGAACCTGATTTTGGTTTAAGTTTTTTGAATGGGCCACACAGGGATAGTTAGGCTAATGCGTTGAGGCAGTAGGCCAGTCTAAACAAATGCGTTTTTAGGGCATGTTTAAAACTGTGGGGATTGGGGAATATGGCTTTCGTTTAGCTTTTCTGTAAGTAAAATCCCATTTCCTTTGGGCGGTTTCTTACAGTTCGGTCACAGATGTTGACTCCAGTTTCCACCCATTCGTTCCTCATTTGTTTTGTTGTGCATTTCCTGTTTTGGAGACATATTGCTTGAAGTTTCCGATCTTGACGCTTTCATGTCTTCCTTGGTCTACCAGTATGTTTGCCTTTAACAACCTTCCCATGTTGTTTGTATTTGGTCCAGATTTTAGACACAGCTGACTGTGAGCAACCAACATCTTTTGCAACATTGCGTGATGATTTACCCTCTTTTAAGAGTTTGATAATCCTCTGCTTTGTTTCAATTGACATCTCTCGTGTTGGAGCTTGATTCATGTCAGTCCACTTGGTGCAACAGCTCTCCAAGGTGTGATCACTCCTTTTTAGATGCAGACTAATGAGCAGATCTAATTTGATGCAGGTGTTATTTTGGGGTATGAAAATTTACAGGGTGATTCCATAATTTTTTTTTCAGAATTAAGTGATTCCATAATTGTTTGGTTAAAAAAAGTTTGTCATTTGAAATGGCTTTAGTTTTGTGCCATGTCTGTGATCTGCTTTTTTTCTACAAAATTAAACAACTGAATGAACATCCTCCAAGGCCGGTGATTCCATAATTCTTGCCAGGGGTTGTATGTGTGACGCCCAAGAGACCGGGGTACCCAGCACCGGACCAATGGGGTCTGTCTCTTGAGGGGGGTGTCACGGGTGGCTTGACCCGGTGCTGTGGCCTCAGGCAATGCACAGTGTAAAGGGTATCATGAGGGAACAGGCACTTACTTGATCAGCAGCAGGTTCTCCCAGCGGTGATGATCCCAATCCTGGATAGATGGCTATTGTCCAAATGAAAGACTGAGGCACTGAAACGTTTAACCAGTTTACTTTAACAAAAAAGGATTTACAACCAGTCCTGTCACCGGAGTCTGTATGGGAACTCTGAGTTACTTTGACCCTGCCGGGGTCTTCGCCTCTTATTGTACGCAATATCTGTGTGGCCCTGCTGCTGTATGTGAACTGGCTGCCGGCCCAATCTGTCCCCTCCGGGTCCTGGTTCGACGGGCAACCCGAGACCTTTTATCGGCTTACCCCCTCCAGGAGTACCGCTGAACTCTGTGTCTGTTGCTGCGTCAGACCCTAGTGAAGCTGATATCACCTCACGTTTTTCCGGTTGCTGTATTATATGTAATGAATACAGCCACTGATCCGGTATCCGTCTTTGCGCCTGTTCTGGGTAGTGATTAATGCTACCCGGTTCTCACAATGTCCTTTTTCTCTATCCCTCTTCTCCTCAGGCCGGTGATTTAGGCCTGGTAACAGTCACAGGGCTGTTAGAGATTCAACTGTATGACCTCTCACTTTCAGCTCCTTAGCCCAACTGCCATTTCTTCTCTCAGACCAGAATGGATCAAGGGGAGTCTCTGGAGCTCCCCCTTCTGGCCGGAGGTGGTAGTGCAGTCTTGCTATTTTAGTATTTGTACTTACTGTCAGTAACTATTTTTGTGGCAAATACCCCTAGGGGTGCCACATTCCCCCTTAGTTAAGAACAGTACTCCGGGACTGTGGGACAATAACATTTTGAAATAACAATTAATATGTACAGAGTCTTAAAAATGAAAAGTTACAAAAACCACTCAAGGAAACAAAAATAGAGTTCTGTAAAAAGTCACTTCAAATAGCGTCCATTAATACAGTTCTATCCTTGAAGGTATTAGGAAAGGCACTGTACTTAGTGTCCAGGAATTTAGTTCCATTTTTCCAACGGAGTTATCAATATAAAGTCTAAAGAAAGTTCAAAAAGAGCAAAAAGCAAAGTTCAAAAAGCAGTCTTTCCGGAGCTTTGATTTAGTGCCTCCGGGCTGATAAAAAGTTCAAGAATATGCAATAAGTTCATACAGACAAGTCTCTGTAGGCACTGGGCTTAAACGTTGCAGACTGATAACAATGACTATACTACATTTTCTGTTTAACTATATACGGCATAACATATATACAATTCACATTATGAGCTTTATAGTTGGTAATCTGCATACCTGGCCGGTAATTGACCCTGGGTACTACGCTGTGATCTACGTAATAGCGGTGTCTCTTCATGTGGTGTACTACTGTCTACTGCGGATGTAGTATCTGCCCGCTCTGCTAAAGATAATTCCACGACTATGGAGTTGGCAAGTCCACCGTGAATGGGATTACTCTGACCAGGAATCTGTTCTTCCTGGCCTGGAACCTCCTGTAGTACGGGGTCAGCCTCTTCCTGTCTTGGGACTTCTGGTATTGGGTTTGGTGTTGGGTAAAAGGCCACCATGGGAACCACTACTGCACCATGGTATGTTAGTAGCGTTTTGGGAAAGTCTCCTATATAGGTGTGATACACTTCCTCTTCTTTTTCCTTTACTGGTTGAACCTGTATGGGTTGAATAACTTCTGGTTCTGGCTGGACAACGTCTGGCTCTTTCAATGCTTCCGGACATAATTTAAGATTGTCTCTTGACACTAGTACAGATGTTAAGCCTCCGTTTTTGCTAATGAGACACATTTTAGGATTATCCACTCTTGTTGGTAAAACTGTGTAGGGTACGGCTTCCCACTGATTGTCCAGTTTATTGGTTCGACGATTTCTCTTGAGCACTTGGTCACCTGGTCTTAATGGGGTCGCTAGAGCATTCTGGTTGAAAGTTCGCTCTTGTCTTTCTCTAGTTTGCTGAAGGCTTCTTTCCACACTCTCTTGCACTTGGCGATACTGCTTTTGCCGTATGATATCCCAATTGGAGTCTTGGACTTCTGCGTCTGGTTTCAGAATTCCCATTTCTAGATCGATTGGTAATTGGCCGGGTCTTGCACGCATAAGGTAAGCTGGGGTGCAATTGGTGGAACTCACCGGGACATGATTATACAGATCCACCAAGTCAGGCAATTTCTCTGGCCATTGATTCCTTTCTGCCTCAGGTAAAGTCTTTAGTAGTTCTATTACAATATGGTTCATCTTCTCGCATAAGCCGTTTGTTTGTGGATGATAGGCCGTCGTCCGGATCTTTTTGCAACCATACATATTACAGAATTCTCTGAAGATCTCTGATTCAAAGGCTGTACCTTGGTCGGTGAGAACCTGTTCCGGATATCCATGGGGTCTACAAAAGTACGTTTGGAACGCTTTGGCTGCTGTTTTTGCTGTCAGATCTTTTACGGGTACTACTACCAAGAAGCGTGAATAATGGTCCACGATGGTCAAGGCATAGACATAGCCAGACCGGCTTGGTGTCAACTTCACGTGGTCCATGGCTACAAGTTCAAGTGGTTGTTTGGTGATTATGGGCTGCAGTGGTGCTCTTTGGTTCTTTTGATCGTTTCTTCTGAGGTTGCACGGGCCACAATTTCTGCACCACTGTTCGATTGATTTTCTCATCCCGACCCAATAAAATCTTTCTCTTAGAAGTACTTCTAACTTTATCCAACCGAAGTGACCAGCACCATTATGGTAAGCTTCGAGGACCATCTTGACATCTTGTTTAGGCACGATAATCTGCCAAACCAATTCATGTGTTTTCGGATTGGTGTACCTTCTACAGAGCTTCCCTTGATACAGGAACATTTTGCCTCTCTCTTTCCAGAGTTGATGCGTCTCTTCTGGGGCATCCTCATCGGGATATGCACTTTGCTCAGTTAACAGTTCCTTCACCAACTTCACAGCCGGATTGCTGTCTTGGGTGTCAGCCCATCTATGGTGTGCTAACGGATTTAAATTCACCTCTTGTTGTTTCTGATAGGTACTTGACTGATGATGTTTTGCCTTGGGATGATGGAAGGCTGGTAGTTCAATTTCTTCAAGCTCCCCCATTTCTTCTTCTACATCTCTCAAGTGTGGCATCCGGGATAGGGCATCGGCATTTCCATTCTTGCGACCTGCTCGATACTTGATCTTGAAGTTGTAATTAGATAACCGGGCTATCCATCGCTGTTCTAACGCACCTAATTTGGCTGTGTCCAGGTGGGTCAACGGATTGTTGTCAGTATAGACAATAAATTCTGCAGCGGCCAGATAGTGTTTGAAACGTTCAGTCACAGCCCAAACTACTGCCAGTAGTTCCAATTTGAAGGAGCTGTAATTTTCTGAATTTCTTTCAGTAGGCCGGAGCTTTCTACTTGCAAAGGCGATGACTTTCTCCCGACCTTCTTGCTTTTGTGACAGCACCGCTCCTAGTCCCACATTACTGGCATCGGTGTAGAGGATGAAAGGTTGATGGTAATCTGGGTATGCCAGAACCTCTTCTCCGGTTAGTGCCTTCTTTAGTTGTTCAAAGGAGTCTTCCCTTTCGTCGTTCCACTGAAAAGGAGGGTTTCGGTTTGAAGGTTTCTTCGTCTGCCCTACCAAGGTGTCTTGCAAGGGTGCTGCCAACTTGGTAAATCCTTTTATAAATCTGCGATAGTAACCCACCAATCCCAGGAATTGTCTCACTTCTTTTGCGCTGGTAGGTCTTGGCCAATCCCTTATGGCGCTTATTTTCTCGGGATCTGGTGCTACTCCCTCCGAACTCACGATGTGTCCCAGGTACTGTACCTTTGGCTTGAGAAGGTGACATTTGGATGGCTTGACTTTCATGCCATACCTGGATAAGGCTTCGAACACTTCTGCCAGGTCTATTAAGTGTTGTTCGTAAGTCTTTGAGTAGACGATCACATCATCTAGGTACAGGAGGACGGTCTCGAAGTTCTTGTGTCCGAGGCAGCATTCCATCAGCCGCTGGAAGGTACCGGATGCGTTGCAGAGTCCGAACGGCATGCGATTAAATTCACATAGACCCATTGGTGTGGTGAATGCCGTCTTTTCCTTATCTCGCTCAGCCACAGGGACTTGCCAATACCCGCTTGTTAAGTCTAAGGTGGAAAAATAATTAGCAGATTTCAAAGCAGTTAAGGACTCTTCTATCCTAGGCAAGGGGTAGGCGTCTTTATGGGTGATGTTATTAATCTTCCGGTAGTCTACACACATTCTCATGGTTCCGTCCTTTTTTTTGACAATCACTAGAGGGGCCGCCCAGGGGCTACAGCTGTCTCTTATTACCCCGGCCTGTTTCATCTCCCTCAGCATATCTTTTGCACATTGATAGTGAGCGGGCGGTATGGGTCTATATCTTTCTTTTATTGGGGGATGGTCACTGGTGGGGATTGTGTGTTCTACCCCTTCTATCCGTCCGAAGTCCAATGGGTGTTTACTGAAGACTTGTTCATATTCCGTCACTAGCCTATACACCCCTTGTTTTTGATGGGTAGGTGTTGAATTTATGCCCACGTGTAGCTGTTGGCACCAATCCTCCATTTCTCCATCTGAGCCATTGCCTTCCACCTGACAGGTTGGTTCTAAGGGCTCAATGGTTGTGATGGCATTGTTGTCAACAGTATATAGCTTTGCCATTGTAGCATACCTTGGCAAAGTGACCTCTTCCTCTCCACAGTT
This sequence comes from Ranitomeya imitator, assembly GCF_032444005.1. Classification (NCBI taxonomy): domain Eukaryota; kingdom Metazoa; phylum Chordata; class Amphibia; order Anura; family Dendrobatidae; genus Ranitomeya; species Ranitomeya imitator. The sequence continues at coordinate 502,691,297 of NC_091285.1, forward strand.
CAAAAGTCGTACCGGCACTCGTCCCCGGTGTACCTCGACTATCCCTCGTGCTGTGAGTATAGTGGGCCTGCTGTCGGTGTACACTGGTTCTATTAAGGCTTGATAATCTCGTCCCTTAGTACCAATGGCTGCTCTACACCATACCAGCATTTCTGTTTTTGGTGGGATTACAATAGATGTTGGATCACTTACCCTCACACTGCCGATTTCTCCACCTGCAACTTCTACCTGTTGCCTTAACATCAATACTTTTATTTCCCTCCGGAGAACTCTCTGCTGGCAGGATTGGGCAGTTTCAGCAATTTGCTGTAAGACAGAAATGACTTCGGAAAAGCAGTTCTCTAACACATTAATTCCTATCAATACAGTTGGTTCACAGTTCCGCCGGTCAACATCAACAACAATTATACCCTGTTTCTTCAATTCTACTTTACCAATCTTTATGGTCATCTCCCTGAATCCTAGTTTCGGTACCAACTTACCATTACTGGCCCATATATCTAGTTCAACATCAGAGGGCCCTTTATCAATATCTGCATCAGCCCAGTACCTCTTATAAAGGATATACGGTATAGATGAAATCTGGGAACCTGTGTCCAGCAAAGCGTTGAGGGGCATTCCGTCCAGCACGATAGGGATAATGGGTCGTCCTCCGATGTACCTGTCGTGCCAGGGTGTTGGGCCTTGAAAGTTCATTCCTGCGAAGCGGCCCGCATTCCCAGGGGATTCCCGTTTAAATCACAATCTCGTGCAAAGTGGCCTGGCTACTGGCAACGGCGGCAAATGGGCTGTCCATCCGGTTGGTAGCGGTCGCGGGGTCGTCCTCTCCATGTCGGGTATCTCCGGGGTCTCATCCATGGAACACCTTCTCTACGGTTTGACAACTCCATCTTGGGTCCTCTCATCTCCTGCATGGTTTTAGCCATTGAAGCAACAACATCAGTTAAGGAGTCAAGCTTTTGTTGAAGAGCCTCATTAGTACTGGGCCCCAGGGGCTTAGCAATGGCCCCGGACATAGCTGATGTCACTGGTACTCCATGTTGTTGAGGAGCCTCTGCCATGAGTTGCGCAGGATCCTGATCCCGAGGTGCCTCTGCCAGCTGGAGACGTATAACGCTCTCCTTTAATTGGGCAAATGTCAATTCAGGGTTCTTAAAAACAAGCATGCTCACATGCCCCCGGTGAGAAGGGGTGTAGAGTCCCTCAATAAATTGATCTCTTAGCAGTTTATCCGCTCCGGTGTTAAAAATGGGTTCAGCCAGTGTAAGTGATTTAAGGGCTTCCTGCAGGTTTAAGGCAAAGTCTCTCACGCCCTCATTAACTTTTTGTTTGCAATTAAAGAATCGTACTTTAGCTTTGCTGCTGGCAGTGGTTTCAAATGTAGCTTTTAATCCAGCAAATATGCGTTCAACAGTGCCTTTTAGATCAGCTGCCCATGCTGTGACTTCTCGCTTAGCATGGCCACTTAACTGCATCATCAGGAGACTAACACGCTGAACTTCACCCACAGGGAACATGTCAAAATGGGCCAGCATCTTTTCTCTGAAATCGTCAAGGGTATTAGGCTCACCTTCATACATTGGAAGCCATGGGCCACCCGGGGTATATGGCATCAGCACCGGCATGATGGGCGCCACTCCTTGCACCGCTGCGCTACCGGACTCTCTATCGACACTCTGTCTTTCAGCTGCATTAGCGTCGCCGGGTGCTGCGGCGTCTCCGTGCTGCGACATACTGTGCCCCCTTAGTTAATCCGGACCCTTCCGGTCCTCCGCTTCCGTCGGGATAGTGTAGATTCGTTCCGCTGTGCAGCAGGATCGATTTTCCCCTTGCTCTGATGTCAGAGCGCTCAGCTTGGTGCCGCCCACAATGACACGCCCCCTGCTGCTCCCACCCACCGCGCTCTGTAATGGCGGATTCTGAAGTTTTTCAGTTAGACTGGGGCTCAGGTGATGGCGTAGCTCAATTAACAGTCTCGTGCCTAACGGTTATGAAGTGATTACCTCAGGGGATGGCGGCCATCTTTACTCCATTATAACCAATGGGGAAAAGTCACTTTCAATAGTTTTCAATGGAGAATGGATTTTTCTTTAATAAAGTCAATTTTCAAGATTTTTCATCCAAGTTTTCACAGTTTTGGGCTCCAATCACGGCACACAATACCCGGTATACGGGCTGGCTAGATCCTGTTCGTGACGCCAATTGTGACGCCCAAGAGACCGGGGTACCCAGCACCGGACCAATGGGGTCTGTCTCTTGAAGGGGGTGTCACGGGTGGCTTGACCCGGTGCTGTGGCCTCAGGCAATGCACAGTGTAAAGGGTATCGTGAGGGAACAGGCACTTACTTGATCAGCAGCAGGTTCTCCCAGCGGTGATGATCCCAATCCTGGATAGATGGCTATTGTCCAAATGAAAGACTGAGGCACTGAAACGTTTAACCAGTTTACTTTAACAAAAAAGGATTTACAACCAGTTCTGTCATCGGAGTCTGTATGGGAACTCTGAGTTCCTTTGACCCTGCCGGGGTCTTCGCCTCTTATTGTACGCAATATCTGTGTGGCCCTGCTGCTGTATGTGAACTGGCTGCCGGCCCAATCTGTCCCCTCCGGGTCCTGGTTCGACGGGCAACCCGAGTCCTTTTATCGGCTTACCCCCTCCAGGAGTACCGCTGAACTCTGTGTCTGTTGCTGCGTCAGACCCTAGTGAAGCTGATATCACCTCACGTTTTTCCGGTTGCTGTATTATATGTAATGAATACAGCCACTGATCCGGTATCCGTCTTTGCGCCTGTTCTGGGTAGTGATTAATGCTACCCGGTTCTCACAATGTCCTTTTTCTCTATCCCTCTTCTCCTCAGGCCGGAGATTTAGGCCTGGTAACAGTCACAGGGCTGTTAGAGATTCAACTGTATGACCTCTCACTTTCAGCTCCTTAGCCCAACTGCCATTTCTTCTCTCAGACCAGAATGGATCAAGGGGAGTCTCTGGAGCTCCCCCTTCTGGCCGGAGGTGGTAGTGCAGTCTTGCTATTTTAGTATTTGTACTTACTGTCAGTAACTATTTTTGTGGCAAATACCCCTAGGGGTGCCACATATGTAAATGAGCTCTTCAGAATTATGGGCCAGACTCTGATCTGAGAATCTGCCTCCAGAGCTTATTTTTAATAAAAGGTGGCATTATCAGTGTACAGTGAACAGTAGAACTGAACTTTGTCTCCTTACAAACACACTTGCTGCAGCTCTGAAAGCTCTGCTGTAATGCAACCCTATCTGCTGTGAGATGTAAGCTGAAACAGTGAGAGGAACCAGTATGTGTGTCAGATGTAGTGGTTGTCGAACGTGTTTGGATAACGTCCTATCCAGGCATGTTCGGGTGTTATCCGAGTATCTTGTGTGTGCTTGAATATTATGTTTGCGTCACTGTGGCTGCATGATTTGCAGTTGTTAGACAGCATGAACACATTGCACATCACATTGGAAATGCCTCCTTTTATTTAAAATAATCTCTGGTGGCAGATTTTTATGCAGATCAGAGTCTGTCCCATAGTTCAGAACATGGAATTCTCTGGAATAAGACATTGGGTGGCAGATATCAAGATATCATTTCTGCTTCCTATGACCTACATGCCCATATAGACAGCTTAAGAGGGTTGATCCTACTGACAAATTCCCTTTAATGACCACTGCTTTGCTGCAAAGATCCTCATCGAAGGTCTTGAGGTACCTTCACACATAACGATATCGTTAACGATATCGTTGCTTTTTGTGACGTAGCAACGATATCATTAAGGAAATCGTTATGTGTGACAGCGACCAACGATCAGGCCCCTGCTGGGAGATCGTTGGTCGCTGAACAAAGTCCAGAACTTTATTTCGTCGCTGGACTCCCCGCAGACATCGCTAAATCGGCGTGTGTGACACCGATCCAGCGATGTCTTCACTGGTAACCAGGGTAAACATCGGGTTACTAAGCGCAGGGCCACGCTTAGTAACACGATGTTTACCCTGGTTACCAGCGTAAAAGTAAAAAAAAACAAACACTACATACTTACCTACCGCTGTCTGTCCCCGGTGCTGTGCTCTGCACTCCTCCTGTACTGGCTGTGAGCGTCGGTCAGCCGGAAAGCAGAGCGGTGACGTCACCGCTCTGCTTTCCGGCCGCTGTGCTCACAGCCAGTGCAGAGAAGCAGAGCACAGCGCTGGAGGACAGACAGCGGTAGGTAAGTATGTAGTGTTTGGTTTTTTTTACTTTTACGCTGGTAACCAGGGTAAACATCGGGTTACTAAGCGCGGCCCTGCGCTTAGTAACCCGATGTTTACCCTGGTTACCGGCATCGTTGGTCGCTGGAGAGCTGTCTGTGTGACAGCTCTCCAGCGACCAAACAGCGATGCTGCAGCTATCCGGATCGTTGTCGGTATCGCTGCAGCGTCGCTTAATGTGAAGGGGCCTTTGGGTAGACCACAGGTGAAAATTAATGGTGTCTCACAAACATCAAGAAACTTAAAAAACATGAGCTACATTAATTCATATAACGTATAAGCTATAAAAAAAAATTACTTTACATTTTGGCCTATGCAGAAGTTTCACCAGCTTTGGAAAAAAAGAAACAGAATTAAATCCCATTTGGTTTAATGGGCATTCATCCGCTTGAGACATGCAGCTACGCTGCTGAGTATATCCATTCTTTCTGCACATTGCATTATGAACCATTAATTCTTAAAAGCACTGCCATTTGCTAGTGACTGCATTATGATGTGTAATTCATAATCAATATTCAGCAGGACAAAATGTGCAATAAATTATGGTTAAATTGGATGAATGTTCTAACGGCGTGAATGTATCATTGTTGATCACGATGAGTCAACGAAGCTGGAAATGCGGTTTGTGATTAAACTCTATCGATATATTTAACGTAACAGCAACTGGGAAACAGGGATACTGTGTCCCTTATGTAAAGAATGTGACTCAATATCCATTCATCTTAGTTAATAAGTTCATTTATGATATACGGCATATGCTTTTACCATAAATGACAGAAGACGAAGTGCTGGAAGTGGAGTAGCAATAAGATTAGCCCAGAATGGTATCGATAACTGGAAAAATAATTGACTTAGATTGATGTGGTTGAAACTGTGTGATGTTCTGATTCAGCATTGATGTTTTTACTTTGCATATCTATACCTTTCCATAGCCTGTTTTTATAGTTCTCTGTCATTTTAGTGAATGGATAAATGGGAATTCCTTATTGAGTACACCCTGTTTCCATAGTCTTTTAAAAAGATCATTCTTGTCAGCCATCGTTTTCTTAGTTTTCCCTCATGCAATTCAATGAGCTGTATGGAGCTGCTGAGATTTCTGTGTATAGAGCATTTAGAGCTAAAGAAACGACTAAATCATGTCAGGCATCTTGGACTCCGACTGCCCTGGTATCTCAGCTGGAGGCAGCACCCATCCATTGTTCCGTAATTGAGTTCTATGAGTACAAAGCAGAATCACTAGTCTCCTCTCTGACTCATGGTCTGTACAAATGCCCGGAATCTTAAGGTACCGTCACACTTAGCGACGCTGCAGCGATACCGACAACGATCCGGATCGCTGCAGCGTCGCTGTTTGGTCGCTGGAGAGCTGTCACACAGACAGCTCTCCAGCGACCAACGATGCCAGTAACCAGGGTAAACATCGGGTAACTAAGCGCAGGGCCGCGCTTAGTAACCCGATGTTTATCCTGGTTACCATCCTAAAAGTAAAAAAAAACAAACACTACATACTTACCTACAGCCGTCTGTCCTCCAGCGCTGTGCTCTGCACTCCTCCTGTACTGTCTGTGTGAGCACAGCGGCCGGAAAGCAGAGCGGTGACGTCACCGCTCTGCTTTCCGGCTGACCGACGCTCACAGCCAGTGCAGGAGGAGTGCAGAGCACAGCGCTGGAGGACAGACGGCTGTAGGTAAGTATGTAGCGGTTGTTTTTTTTACTTTTAGGATGGTAACCAGGGTAAACATCGGGTTACTAAGCGCGGCCCTGCGCTTAGTTACCCGATGTTTACCCTGGTTACCAGTGAAGACATCGCTGAATCGGTGTCACACACGCCGATTCAGCGATGTCTGCGGGGAGTTCAGCGACGAAATAAAGTTCTGGACTTTCTTCCCCGACCAGCGACAGCACAGCAGGGGCCTGATCGCTGCTGCCTGTCACACTGGACGATATCGCTAGTGAGGACGCTGCAACGTCACGGATCGCTAGCGATATCGTCTAGTGTGACGGTACCTTTACTTTTCAGACCAGCAGAGCACATCTGATGGATCTGAAGGACCAGATAAATAAATATTTATAATAAAACTGCAAGATAAAGGACCACTATAGGAAACTACGCTTATGGAAAGGAAGGTTCATTACTTATACTGTTGTCTTAAAATTATCATTCTGAAACTGAGCCTGTCACCCCAGAATGCTAATTAAACCACTTCTACGGGTATGTAGGAGACCAAGCATACTTCCAGTAAAGATTTTCGTGGTTTAGTTTCCAGAAAAAAAAGTCTTGTATGCAAATGAATAAACTTTGGTGCACTTTTGGCATGGCCAAGGGCTCAGTGCACCATTATGCCCCCTCAATTTGTATACTGAGAACTTTCTGATATCTTGATTTACAATCATCAAGAAATCGCCGCCTGAACTTAATCAGTGGTTTGGCACTTCCACATTGACACTGCTGGAGACTAGTCATGCTCAGTCAGTGTGCCCCTTCATCCTTGGCTCCTGTCTGCAGTACAGTACCACAGACAGGAGCCAGTGATGAGAGTCCAAATGGGACACTGTGTGAGTGGTGTGTGGTTGGGCATCTGCAGTGTCAGTGAGCACACTGTCTGTGGTCGCTGCTCGTTATTGTACTACAGAAAGGAGCTAGTGAAGAGGGCGCACACTGACAGTGAGCACAGCAGAGTTTTTGCAGTGTCAATACAGAGGTTCAGAGCTTCTGATTTAGTTCAGGAAGAACATGTTTGAGAACCGTCAATCAATATATGACAAAGTGCTCAGTATGGAAATTGAGGGGGGTAAAATGGTACACAAAGTACTTGGCCAAGCCAAAGGTCCACAACAAAAAACTTTATTTTCATATGTTTTTTTGGCAACTATACCACTAAAATCTATATTAAAGGTATGATTTTTAAAAGGGCCAAATCCCCTACATACCTGGACAAAGGTCGTGTCTTGGTGTTGTAGGGGAAAACATTTTGAAGCTAAAAATGTCATCATAATGTAGCATCGGGGAAGATCTGCTGCTGAGACTATTATGGGGGTAATGTCCCCCAATTCTGTACCAATATTACCCATCCTGGGCCCCTTCCTGGTATATATGTCCCCCATCTTGGTATTTATGTGGACCTTCCTGTTGTATATGTCTAATATCCTGGTATATATGTCCCCCATACTGGTATACATGTCCCCCATCCTGGAACCCTTCATGGTATATACAGCCATGGCACACTTTAAATTATTCCAGAAAATGAAGTACCATATATACTCGAGTATAAGCCGACTTGAGTATAAGCCAACCCCCCCTAATTTTGCCACAAAAAACTGGGAAAACTTAATGACTTGAGTATAAGCCTAGGGTGGAAAATGCAGCAGCTACTGGTAAGTTTCAAAAATAAAAATAGATACCAATAAAAGTAAAATTAATTGAGACATCAGTAGCTTAAGTGTTTTAGAATATTGATATTGAATCAGGAGCCCCATGAGAAGCTCCATACAAAATACACCCCATATAATGCTCCATACAGTTTATGATGGGCTCCATAAGATGCTCCATATTAAAATATGCCCCATATAATGCTGCGCAAATGTTGATTATGACCCCATAAGATGCTCCATAGACACATTTGCCCCGTATAATGCTCCACAAATGTGGATTATGACCCCATAAGATGCTCCATAGAAATATTTGCCCCATATACTGCTGCACATAGCCCCATAAGGTAATTTGCCCCATATAATGCTGCATATAGCCCCATAAGATGCTCCATACAGATAATTGCCCCATATAATGCTGCACATGGCCCCATACAGATATTTGCCCCATATAATGCTGCACATGGCCCCATACAGATATTTGACCCATATAATGCTGCACATGGCCCCATACAGATATTTGCCCCATATAATGCTGCACATGGCCCCATACAGATATTTGCCTCATATAATGCTGCACATGGCCCCATAGGATGCTCCATACAGATATTTGCCCCATATAATGCTGCACAGGGCCCCATAAGATACTCCATACAGATATTTGCCCCATATAATGCTGCACATGGCCCCATACAGATATTTGTCCCATATAATGCTGCACATGGCCCCATACAGATATTTGCCCCATATAATGCTGCACATGGCCCCATACAGATATTTGCCCCATATAATGCTGCACATAGCCCCATAAGATGCTCCATACAGATATTTGCCCCATATAATGCTGCACATGGCCCCATAAGATGCTCCATACAGATATTTGCCCCATATTATGCTGCACATAGCCCCATAAGATGCTCCACACAGATATTTGCCCTATATAACGCTGCACATGGCCCCATAAGATGCTCCATACAGATATTTGCCCCATATGCTGTTGCTGCGATTAAAAAAATAAAAAATGACATACTCACCTCTCAGGCCCCCGGCACTTGCTATATTCACCTGCCCCCCACTCCACTGCCGACCGCCGCTGTGTCTTCCCAGTCCTCTGCACTGACGCACAGGGAGAGGGCGGCGCTTACTAATCGTGTCATCGCGCCCTCTGACCTGAGCGTCACTGCAGAAGACGTGGAAGATGCAGCGGCGCTGACGGTGGAATGGGGAGCAGATGAATATCACGTACTGAGTAATACTCACCTGCTCCTGGCACAGTCCCTGCACGTCTGTTCCCCGACACCGGCAGCTTCTTCCTGTAGTGAGTGGTCACATGGTACCGCTTACTACTAATTGAAGAAGCTGCTGGCACCCGGGAACCAGGGATGTCCAGGGACCGCGCCAGGAGCAGGTGAGTATTGTTACACAGCTCCGCTCCCCCTCCCCTGCCGACCCCTGGGTATGACTCGAGTATAAGCCGAGAGGGGCAATTTCAGCCTAAAAAAATGGGCTGAAATTCTCAGCTTATACTTGAGTATATGCGATACTTCTCCCAGAAAATTATTGCAATTACACATGTTTTATTATACACATGTTTATTTCCTTTGTGTGAATTGGGACAACATAAAAAACAGAGAAAAAAGGACAAATTGGACATAATTTCACATAAAATCTCAAAAATGGGCTGGACAAAGTTGTTGGCACCCTCAACTTAATTTTTTGGTTGCACGCCCTTTGGAATGAATAACTGAAATCAATCACTTCCTATAACCATCAACAAGCTTCCAATACCTCTCAACTGGAATTTTGGACCTACTCTTCTTTTGCAAAGTGCTCTAGGTCTCTCAAATTTGAAGGGTGCCTTCTCCAATTTCAAGATCTCTGAGGTGTTCAATGGGATTTACATCCTGATTCATTGCTGGCCACTTCAGAACTCTCCAGTGCATTATTTCATCCATTTCTGGGTGCTTCTTGAAGTATGTTTGGGGTTATTGTCCTGCTGGAGGACCCATAACCAAGACACAAACCCAGCTTTCTGACACTGAGCACTACATTGTGACCCAAAATCTTTTGGCAATCTTCAGATTTCATGATGCCAGTCAAAACACCCAGTGCCAGAGGCAGCAAAATAACCCCCAAACATCTTTGAACCTCCACCATAATTGACTTTAGGTACTGTTTTCTTTTCTTTGTAGGCCTCATCTCATTTTTGGTAAACAGTAGAATGATGAGATTAAGCAAATCTGTCTACAAGATATTTTACCATAATGATTTTGGCTTACATTCATTTTGGCAAACTGCAGTTTTATATGTCTCTGTATCAGCAGTGGGGTCCTCCTGGGTCTTCTACAAATGTGTTTCATCTCATTCAAACATCGACAGATAGTTTGTTCTGACACTGATGCACGCTAAGCCTGCAGGACACATTGAATTTCTTTGTAACTTAATTGGGGATGTTTATCCAGCATCCATACTATCCTGCATTGCAACCTTTCATGAACTTTTCTCTGCTGTCCACGTCCAGGTAGATTAGCTACAGTGCTATGGGTTGTAAACTTCTTGGTTATGTTGGGCACTGTGGACAAAGAAACATCAAGATCTCTGGAGATGGACTTGTAACCTTGAGATTATTGATATTGTTCAACAATTTTGGTTCTCAAGTAATAAGATAGTTCTCATCTCCTTTTCCTGTTCTCCATGCTTAGTGTGGGGATATTCAGTCAATAGCTCCCTTTTTATCTGTATTCAGGTATGATTTTCCTATTGCCCACACCTGTTGCTTTCCACAGGTGAGTTGAACTATGATCACATGCTTGAAACAAAGTTGTTTGATCAAACAAATTTTGTCAGGCCCATTTTCGGGGTTTTATGTGAAATAGCTATTTTTTCTTTGCTTTTTTTTGTGTTGTTCCAATACACAATACACAAAAAGGAAGAAATACTTAATTTTCTGGAAGAATTTCAAGGGTGCCAACACTTTTGGGCATGATTGTATGGTCCCTATCCTGGTGTATATATCCTGGGAACATCCTGGTGTATATATGTCCCCCCTCCTGGTCACATATTTGTCCCTTATACTGGGCCTCATCCTGGAATGTACGTACCTTATCCTGAGACCTATCCTGGCTTGTTTGCCCCCCATCCTAGGCACATCCTGGTATATACAGTGGTTAAAATAAGTATTTGATACACTAGCGATTTTGCACCTACAAAGAATGGAGAGGTCTGCAATTTTTATCATAGGTACACATCAACTGTGAGAGACAGAATCTTAAAACAAATCCTGAAAATCAAATTGTATGATTTTTACATAATTAATTTGCATTTTATTGCATTTTATTGTATTTGATACAATAGAAAACGTAATATTTGGCACAGAAATCTTTGTTTGCAATTACATAGCTCAAATGTTTCCTGTAGATCTTGACCAAGTTTTTGGCCCTCCCCTTCATACAGATTTTCTTCAGATATTTCAGGTTTCGGGACTGTCACTGGGCAACATTGATTTTCAGCTTCCTCCAAAGATCTCCTGTTTGGTTCAGGTCTTGAGACTGGTTAGGCCACTCCAGGATCTTGAAATGCTTCTTACGGAGCCACTCCTTAGTTGCCCTGGTTGAGTGTTTCCGGTCATTGTCATGCTGGAAGACCCAGCCACGACCCATCTTCAATGCTCTTACTGAGAGAAGGAGGTTGTTGGCCATAATCTCACTATACATGACCCTATCCTTCCTCCATTCTAAATGGTGCAGTCGTCCTGTCCCCTTTGTAGAAAAACACCCCCAAAGTATGATGTTCCCCCCAAGGTTTCATGGTGGGGACGGTGTTCTTGGGGTTGTACAAACTCATCTTTCTTCCTCCAAACACAGCAAGTGGAGTTGATACCAAAAATCTTAATCCATGATGGAGCAGTGTGTTACTAACAATAATGTTTGATACTGTGGTCCCAGCTCTATTCAGGTCATTGACCAAATGCACCCATGTAGTTCTGGGCTGATACCTGACCTTTGTAACATAGTAACATAGTAACATAGTTAGTAAGGCCGAAAAAAGACATTTGTCCATCCAGTTCAGCCTATATTCCATCATAATAAATCCCCAGATCTACGTCCTTCTACAGAACCTAATTGTATGATACAATATTGTTCTGCTCCAGGAAGACATCCAGGCCTCTCTTGAACCCCTCGACTGAGTTCGCCATCACCACCTCCTCAGGCAAGCAATTCCAGATTCTCACTGCCCTAACAGTAAAGAATCCTCTTCTATGTTGGTGGAAAAACCTTCTCTCCTCCAGACGCAAAGAATGCCCCCTTGTGCCCGTCACCTTCCTTGGTATAAACAGATCCTCAGCGAGATATTTGTATTGTCCCCTTATATACTTATACATGGTTATTAGATCGCCCCTCAGTCGTCTTTTTTCTAGACTAAATAATCCTAATTTCGCTAATCTATCTGGGTATTGTAGTTCTCCCATCCCCTTTATTAATTTTGTTGCCCTCCTTTGTACTCTCTCTAGTTCCATTATATCCTTCCTGAGCACCGGTGCCCAAAACTGGACACAGTACTCCATGTGCGGTCTAACTAGGGATTTGTACAGAGGCAGTATAATGCTCTCATCATGTGTATCCAGACCCCTTTTAATGCACCCCATGATCCTGTTTGCCTTGGCAGCTGCTGCCTGGCACTGGCTGCTCCAGGTAAGTTTATCATTAACTAGGATCCCCAAGTCCTTCTCCCTGTCAGATTTACCCAGTGATTTCCCATTCAGTGTGTAATGGTGATATTGATTCCTTCTTCCCATGTGTATAACCTTACATTTATCATTGTTAAACTTCATCTGCCACCTTTCAGCCCAAGTTTCCAACTTATCCAGATCCATCTGTAGCAGAATACTATCTTCTCTTGTATTAACTGCTTTACATAGTTTTGTATCATCTGCAAATATCGATATTTTACTGTGTAAACCTTCTACCAGATCATTAATGAATATGTTGAAGAGAACAGGTCCCAATACTGACCCCTGCGGTACCCCACTGGTCACAGCGACCCAGTTAGAGACTATACCATTTATAACCACCCTCTGCTTTCTATCACTAAGCCAGTTACTAACCCATTTACACACATTTTCCCCCAGACCAAGCATTCTCATTTTGTGTACCAACCTCTTGTGCGGCACGGTATCAAACGCTTTGGAAAAATCGAGATATACCACGTCCAATGACTCACCGTGGTCCAGCCTATAGCTTACCTCTTCATAAAAACTGATTAGATTGGTTTGACAGGAGCGATTTCTCATAAACCCATGCTGATATGGAGTTAAACAGTTATTCTCATTGAGATAATCCAGAATAACATCCCTCAGAAACCCTTCAAATATTTTACCAACAATAGAGGTTAGACTTACTGGCCTATAATTTCCAGGTTCACTTTTAGAGCCCTTTTTGAATATTGGCACCACATTTGCTATGCGCCAATCCTGCGGAACAGACCCTGTCGCTATAGAGTCCCTGTCAGAATCATCCTTACTAGGGTTGAGCGACTTTTACTTTTATAGGATCGGGTCGGGTTTCACGAAACCCGACTTTTTCAAAAGTCGGGTCGAGTGAAATCGGCCGATCCTATAAAAAGGTCGGAGTCGGCCGAAACTCGAAATCCAATGCAATGCATTGGGGTTCCAATGGTTCCCAGGGTCTGAAGGAGAGGAAACTCTCCTTCAGGCCCTGCGATCCATATTTAAGTGTAAAATAAAGAATGAAAAAAAAAAATATCGCTATACTCACCCTCGGACGCGCCCTGGTACTAACCGGGAACCTTCCTTCCTTCGAATCAGCGCTTGCAGGACCTTGCGGTGACGTTGCGGTGACGTCGCGGCTTGTGATTGGTCGCGCGACCGCCCATGTGACCGCTCGCGCGACCAATCATAAGCCGCGACGTCACCGCAAGGTTTTGCAAGCGCTGATTCTTAGGAAGGAAGGCTGCCAGAAAGAAGCAGGGCGCGTCCGAGGGTGAGTATATTCCTATTAGGTATATACTCACCCTCGGACGCGCCCTGCTTCTTTCCGGCAGCCTTCCTTCCTAAGAATCAGCGCTTGCAGGACCTTGCGGTGACGTCGCGGCTTGTGATTGGTCGCGCGAGCGGTCACATGGGCGGTCGCGCGACCAATCACAAGCCGCGACGTCACCGCGACGTCACCGCAAGGTCCAGCAAGCGCTGATTCGAAGGAAGAAAGGCTGCCGGTTAGTACCAGGGCGCGTCAGAGGGTGAGTATAGCGATATTTTTTATTTTAATTCTTTATTTTACACTTAAATATGGATTCCGATACCGATTTCCGATATTGCAAACATATCGGAACTCGGGATCGGAATTCCGATACCAGATTCAGAAGATCGCCGACTTCATGGCAGACCCCACACAGGGGTCGGGTCGGGTTTCATGAAACCCGACTTTGCCAAAAGTCGGCGACTTCTGAAAATGGCCAACCCGTTTCGCTCAACCCTAATCCTTACCACACCAGGCAAGATCTTGCACGGAGCCCCAGACTGAGGAAAATTGACAGTCATCTCGCGTTTCTTCCATTTTCTAATAATTGTGCCAACAGATGTTGCCTTCTCACCAAGCTGCTTGCCCATTTTCCTGTAGCCCATCCCAGCTTTGTGCAGGTCTATAATTTTGTCCCTGGTGTCCTTAGACAGCTCTTTCGTCTTGGCCATGGTGTAGAGGTTGGCATGTGATTGATTGAGTGTGTGGACAGGTGTTTTTTTATACAAATATCAAGTTAAAACAGGTGGAATTAATATAATAAGTGCCGAGTAGGAGGGCTTCTTAAAGAAAAGCTAACAGGTCTGTGAGATCCAGAATTCTTGCTGGTTGGTAGGTAATCAAATACTTATTTCATACAATAAAATGCCATTTAATTATTTAGAAGTCATATAATATAATAATATAATAATAATTTTTATTTATATAGCGCCAACATATTCCGCAGCGCTTTACAAATTATAGAGGGGACTTGTACATACAATAGACATTACAGCATAACAGAAATACAGTACAGTACAGAAATACAATATAATGTGATTTTATGTTTTTTATTTTTTTATTCTGCTTCTCACAGTTGAAGTGTACCTACGATAGAAAAATACATTCTTTGTAGGTGGGAAAGCTTGCAAAATTGGTAGCGTATCAAATACTTATTTTCTCCAATGTATATCCGCCATCCTGGTGTATATGTCCTCAAACCGGGTATATATATCCCTCATCTTTTTGTATCTTTTTTTTCATCTGAGAGCAGTCTAATGTTTTCCACTGACTCATTGACTTGTATGGCCAAGTACAATCTGAATAGCGGATGAAAATAATGCAGGCTTTAATTTTTTCTTCTGAAAAAAACTGGACATGTGCGTGGCTCCATAGAATAACATTGGTCCCAATGCAATCCAATGTTTTGTCACATCACAGCCAGACCGAAAATACGGTCATCTGTACGAGTCCTTTAAATCGAGCAACAATATTTGCAAAACATTGGTCCAGCAGCAAGATCGGTAGTCCCTGGCTGCCAAACCAATAGGCTTGGTGCGACATCATCATTGCAACGTGTGCGTCATGCTGTGTGTACGAACAAAAAGAGGTGCCACAGCTAGGAGGAGGTTCACAGACTACCTACATGGATCCTGAAATAGGGTCCTGTCAATCTTTTTAATCAACCGTATCCACTAGGTTGAATTATGGAGGCAAAATTGGTTATTTCTTTTCTTTTCTAGGCATACCATATAGTTATACAGTATGAGGATTTCGAAAGGCAAGATACTTGTGGCATGTGGTTTGTTTGTGCAGTGTTATCTGTTATTTAATAATGGAGATGTCATCAGTCCTGAGATCAAATTTTGCAATCAGGCCCAAGAGCTTTTCGCTGGGTCACTGCTTCTGAGGATCATACTTGTATCCAGTGAAGGACAGAATTAACACCAGATTTAGAAGTTGGCAATTTGTCTTGTTTTATCAAAGAACTGAGTAGATTTCATCTATTAGGAGGCCAGAAACTCATGTTTACAAAGAAATAGTTTCCTGAACAAACACGATGAATTTCTTACCCTTTTACAGCGGGAGGTTGTAGATGTCAAAGAGCATTACCTGAACCTGTGCCAAGGGAATTAAATTCTGGCTATCACAATCCAATCCAGCTGTATAGGTCAGCGAAATGAAGAACATGTGCTAACAGATGTGACTGTATCCCATCTCAGCCAGCACAATGGTCAATGAGGACGCACTGCTTTACTTCAAATTACCTTTACTATGTATTTTAGAGTATAAGATGGCTTAGTGACGTCCCAACTGCCAAGATAAAAATCCCACCTGTATGCTTATGCCACGCAGATGTTATAATTCTGCGTGTGTTGAATAATGGGTCTGTCATCTGTTTAGTTACATATGTGATGGGGTCATAGTGATCATTCCTCTTGTTTGATGACCTGGCCAAAGGTCAGATTTCCGTAAGCCCAGGAACATTTTTTTTGTAGGTCTGTCTGGATCTCCACACAATATGTTTTCTGTTCAGCTTGACTAGTGATAACAGTTTGGTGGCCTATATGGACATTTTAATATCACTTGTTGAAATCTTACATATCAAATAGATTAACTAGATAGTAAATATTGGCGCCAGAGAAACCATTACAAGAACATAACTATGTGATAACACTGGTGTAAAGACACTCCTGACTAATTTTGTACATTAGTGATTCCCCTTGCTGACGCAGGAAGGCTTAGAAGCAATACTTCTTGGGAAAAATATACAAATTTGATCTGCACCAGAAAAAATACTGTTTCTTACATGCAGCTTCTTATAGGGGCTGTCCTGTAGAGCTTTCTATGTGGTTATTCAGAGATCTTTGGTTTCCTGTTTGTAAGGGTCCACGCTGATGACTGTATTATCGGTTAGAGTATGATCCAATATCGGATTGCAATCGAAATAATGCTATGCTATGGGGCCGTGCACATGTCAGCCAGCTGGTCAGAGGAAAAAAATACTGCACGCCCAAGTTTGATCAAATATTCCAATAGCACTCAACCATGCAAGTCAATGAGTCAGTGGAAAACACTGGACTGCACTCTGATCACAGAATGGAGAAGATGGAGAAATATACAAGAATTGGATGACACTATGATCACTCTCTGATCACACTTTGATCAAAGTTTGATCAGAGTGTGATTTGCATAATCGGCCCAATTTTCTCAGATGAGAAAATACATTGTTGTCTGCATTTGCCCTTACAGTGACTAATGTAGCAACCTAAAATTGAAATCCACCATTACCAGCACCTTAAACTGACACCTGTCATACACAATGAATTATCATATGGTCAGCCTCTTTGGTATTTATTGCATGTGTGTGACTAGCCTAAGCACAGCGAGAGGTGGAAACTTACTAAAGAGTATAAAATTGCAGAAAGTAAATAAGAATCTTTATATAGTGCTAACATATTCCGCAGGGCTTTACAGTTTGCATACATTATCATCACTGTCCCCAAATTGGGCTCACAATCTAAATTCCCTATCAGTATGTCTTTGGAATGTGGGAGGAAACCGGAGTGCCCGGAGGAAACCCACACAAACACGGAGAGAACATACAAACTCTTTGCAGATGTTGTCCTTGGTGGGAATTGAACCCAGGACTCCAGCGCTGCAAGGCTGCCATGCTAACCACTAAGGCTACATTCACACTAGCGTTTTTTGACGTACATCGCAATGCGTCATTTCGGAGTAAAAACGCATCCTGCAAAGTTGCCCGCAGGATGCGTTTTTTCTCCATAGACTTTCATTAGTGACGCATCGCCACACGTCGCATCCATCGTGCGACGGATGCGTCGTGTTTTGGCAGACCGTCGGCACAAAAAAAGTTCCATGTAACGTTTTTTGGTGCGTGGCCGAAACTCCGCCCCCTCCTCCCCGGACCTTACAATGAGGCAGCAGATGCGTTGTAAAACTGCATCTGCTGCCCCTGTTGTTCTTTTTTTTCGCAGTTTGCGTCGGTACATCGGGCCGACGCATGGCGACAGCCCCGTACCGACGCTAGTGTGAAAGTAGCCTAAGCCACCGTGCTGGCCGTACTTAATAATAGAAGTTGACATGTTCAAACAGCAGTTCTCATCAGTATACAGATATGAAGCGTTATATAAGATGTAGAAACATTCCAAATAACACACTGGAAAGTCTATTGGCTGATAATCGGGTGCATGACCTTAAAAGGACACTGTCACCTGAATTTGGAGGGAACAATCTTCAGCCATGGAGGCGGGGTTTTGGGGTTTTTAATTCACCCTTTCCTTACCCGCTGGCTGCATGCTGGCTGCAACCTTGCCTTGTGCAGGCATATACTACGGAGGATAGAGAATGAACTTCAATCCAATATTGCAGCCAGCATGCAGCCAGCGGGTAAGGAAAGGTTGAATCAAAAACCCCAAAACCCCGCCTCCATGGCTGAAGATTGTTCCCTCCAAATTCAGGTGACAGTGTCCCTTTAAGGGTATGTGCACACGTCCGGATTTTTAGCGTTTTTTTTGTGGAATTTCGCCATAAAAATGCTATAAATCTGCTAAAAAAACGCTAACATTATGCATCCTATCATTTATAATGCATTCCGCATTTTTTGTGCATATGTTAGCGTTTTTTTCCACAAAAAAACGCATACCGCAAAAAATCCGGACATGCTCTATCTTTTTGCGGATTTTCTGTGGATTTCCTATCAAAATGGACATTCCAGAAAAATCCGCAAAAATTCCGCAAAAAATCCGTGCAAAAAATGCGTCAAAAACGCGCAAATTCCGTGAGAAATCCGCGCGAAAAAAGCACGCGGATTTCTGGCAGAATTCTCCGGATTTTGTCAGGAAAAAATCCTGACGTGTGCACATACCCTAATAGTCATTCAATATTGTGAGCCCCACTGGGGGGCAGAAGCTGATGATTGTGTTACTCTACATGTAGAGCTGCAGGATATGTTCAATAAAAAGTCAAATAAATTAATAATTAAAGAGAACCTATCATAACTAGAAACACTATTTACCTGCAGATATATGGTTTATTTACAAGTAAACAGTGTTAAAATGCTGCATGACTGCCTTACTCGAGTAGCAGCTACAGGAAAAAAAAATAATGTATATCCTCCCTGCAGCCGCTCATTTCCAGTTATCAGGCGGAGGAAGGAGCAAGTCCTGTCACTGCATACAACACAGTAATGCTGCCGTCACACTAGCAGTATTTGGTCAGTATTTTACATCAGTATTTGTAAGCCAAAACCAGGAATGGGTGATAAATGCAGAAGTGGTGCATATGTTTCTATTATAATTTTCCTCTAATTGTTCCACTCCTGGTTTTGGCTTACAAATACTGATATAAAATACTGACCAAATACTGATAGTGTGACGGCAGCCTGAGTGTGACTGAAATCACTCCCCAGAACTTTGATTGACACCTTGATCTGCAGCATGTGTGTGCAGCATTTATGTGCAGAGCAGGTTGTCAATCACAGTGCCAGGGAGTGATTACAACAGCTCTCGCTGTGTAGTGAGCGGTGACTGTAAGGGTATGTGTCCACGTTCAGGATTGCATCAGGATTTGGTCAGGATTTTATGTCAGTATTTGTAAGCCAAAACCAGGAGTGGCTGATAAATACAGAAGTGGTGCATATGTTTCTATTATACTTTTCCTCTAATTGTTCCACTCCTGGTTTTGGCTTACAAATACTGACATAAAATCCTGACCAAATCCTGATGCAATCCTGAACGTGGACACATACCTTTACTACTCCTTGCACCGCCCTGATGACTAGAAGCAAGTGGCTAGAAGGAGCCGTCAGAATTTGAATGCCATTTACCTGCAGATTAACCGCATAACGTGTCTGATCTAGACATGTTCCCTTCAAGTATTGACACATAGATAAAACATAAATGTGCCACCTCAGAGAAAAAAGGCATTCTTACAAACCAACACCGGGTCACAATATCAAAGCACTACAGGATGCAGCAGACCCCCATACTCACTCCAAGCAAATGCACTATTAGGGTGCAGTGAACCCAATTAGAGATGGCGGGAACACAGATGCAGCAATACCAATGAAACAGCCACTTTCAATCTAGTATGTGGTTGTTTGGTATATCAGTGCACAAAAAATGATAAAAATCTGTATGCGGCGTTGTTCACATCAGGTGATGCACAGCATCTGGCTTACAGCCTTTTAGTGATGCCCATACTCTTCAGGTACCTTCACACTCAGCGACGCTGCAGCGATACCGACAACTATGTTGATCGCTGCAGCGTCGCTGTTTGGTCGCTGGAGAGCTGTCACACAGACAGCTCTCCAGCGACCAACGATCCCGAAGTCCCCGGGTAACCAGGGTAAACATCGGGTTACTAAACGCAGGGCCGCGCTTAGTAACCCGATGTTTACCCTGGTTACCAGCGTAAAAGTAAAAAAAAAAAACAGTACATACTTACCTACCGCTGTCTGTCCCCGACGCTCTGCTTCTCTGCACTCCTCCTGCACTGACTGAGCACAGCGGCCGGAAAGCAGAGCGGTGACGTCACCGCTCTGCTTTCTGGCTGACCGACGCTCACAGCCAGTGCAGGAGGAGTGCAGAGAAGCTGAGCGCTGGGGACAGACAGCGGTAGGTAAGTATGTACTGTTTGTTTTTTTTACTTTTACGCTGGTAACCAGGGTAAACATCGGGTTACTAAGCGCGGCCCTGCGCTTAGTAACCCGATGTTTACCCTGGTTACCAGTAAAGACATCGCTGAATCGGTGTCACACACGCCGATCCAGCGATGTCTGCAGGGAGTCCAGCGACGAAATAAAGTTCTGGACTTTCCTCAGCGACCAACGATCTCCCAGCAGGGGCCTGATCGTTGGTCGCTGTCAAACATAACGATTTCCTTAACGTTATCGTTGCTACGTCACAAAAAGCAACGATATCGTTAACGATATCGTTATGTGTGAAGGTACCTTTAGATCAGGCGGGCTGGCCAGTGCTAGTTTAGTGTTAGGACTCGCAAATGACAGGGCCCTTGACGTGGGTTGCTAGCTTCCATATTTTGGTGATAATATCAACCAAAATCTCACATTTATTGATATGTGTTTTTTGCACTTTTTTGTCCTTGGGGTGCAGTTGGGCCTAGATGGCTCTGAAAACGGTGTCATCTGTTCACACAGGATGATTTTGGATGGCACTGGGCATCCCACCTGATCTAAGAGTATGGGCATCACTAATAGGCTGTAAGCCAGATGCTGTGCATCACCTGATGTGAACAGCGCCGCATACAGATTTTTATCATTTTTTGTGCACTGATATACCAAACAGCCACATACTAGATTGAAAGCGGTTGTTGCTGCACCTGTGTTACTGCCATCTCTAATCGGGTCCACCGCACCATGATAGTGCATTTGTTTGGATGCCTGGGCAGGTAAGCATCTCTGCCTTTTTTCTGGTGTTTTTTTTTTTAAATACGTAAGCTCGCAACCCACATAAAGGGTCCTCATTGCCTTGCGGGTCCCCATACTAAAAGCAAGTGATAGCTGGGCAAATTTGGGTGTCTGTTCTTTTAGGGTGCACTTATATAGTGGCTGATCTGAGAGCATGGGCATCACTAATAGGCTATAAGCCAGACACTGTGAAGTATATCTGTGTGACTGACGCCCTGTACAAGCCTCATGTGGGTATTTAAAATACGAGGCAACCAACTGTCACGATATGGTATGAAATATCATAAGTAGTTCTCTTGCTAGCCTGCGTGGGCTAAGCCCCCCTTCTTGGAGTAACAGTTTGTAGCTGCCAATTCCTGGCTTTCCTTCTCAGAGAGTGTGGGGGAGTTTTATGGCCGAACGGTATTTACGACCAGGTTAGAATCTTCCTCCAGCTAGAACAGGAAGAATGGCTCCAAAAATTCATGAAAGATCCTTTGTTTGGTTTTTGTACGATATTATGCACCATGTTTACGTTAAGAACACGAAAATATATATTCGTATTCCCACTCGGTGTATCTACCCATCCCTTGAAACTCGGGCTTCTAACTCCATCTGGTAAAGAAGTAGGGATTTCTCTGTAAATATGTATCCCAGATAGGACATATTTGATCTCATTAGAATGCTCACGTTAATCTGAGATGAATTATAAGTTTGTTACGACTCTGACATGTTTTGTAGTGAAGTTATAGAAATCAGAGAAAATAGTTTAAAGTTTACTCAGAAGGTACAGAGAGGAGGGTCTGGATAAGCCAGCCTTTCTGTGATGTCACAGCCTTGAAGTTATAACTGTCTGCACACATCCCCAGCTCTGTCTCTCTGCTTGATTTCTTCTTCTGGACTTCTTGTCTTCTCCTGAAGCCAGCAACACGTCCTAATGAGCTGGGACATATGGAAAACTCCACTAGCCTGGTTGCCTACAATGTTTTGAACATGTGAGTGTTATCTTTTCTCATTTATTCCCTTTATGTTATAATTACCCTTGTACATATTTGCAATTGTCTCATGTGTAACATCTTGATAAAATATTTTTGATAAAGCACTGCCTAATTTTTTGTATGGGATATAATATAATATATTAGTTCGTTCTCCTGTTCTAAACCGTACCCTAAGTCTTCTGAAGAGAAATACGCTACTGTTACTACTGTGTTGGGTTAGCTTCGGAACCGTTTAATCGAAGCTGGTGGCAGTGATACCGATAGTGTGCAGACTTTTGGGTTATGTGGTAGCGGCTGCGGCGTTAATAATTATTGTTCCTGCCTGAGTGGGAGTAGTCGCTGCAGCGTGCCCAATAGCCAGTACATAGCAGGCAGCCTTTCTGGCGACTAATTACCCAGGGTGCAGTACCTAATCTGACCTGAGAGTAAGGGGGGCGCCAGAGAGCTGCAAGTGTTAAGTGGAACTGTAAGTGGGATATACATAAATCCCTGCAGTTCGTGGTATATAGAAAAGCAGTGGGATACCTAGAATAAGCCCCTGCTGTAAACTAAGAGGTCAATAGCCTTGTGTGTGTTTTTTCATCACATTTTAGCAGTGGAGGGATAACTAAGATAAGCCCCCCTGCACATGTGATAGCCGTCTGTTGGCCTCAAGTCACCTCAATCTGTGACGTAGGGGTGACGGTCACGGTGGGAATCCTGACCAATTGGTGACAGCGGTCAGGGGAATCGTGACACCAACTCTTCCATGAAATGGTAAGTTTGTGGTTGTTTCATCAGTGTTTTGCACCTGTGCTATCCCCCCGCCTTAACCATGGGGGTCTGCTGCATCCTGCAGTGCATTGGTATGGTGACCTGGTGTTGGTTAATACGGCTGCCTTTTTTTCTGAGGTTTGTTGAATTTTATGTCCTTCTTATTAATGACTCAGCTTAATAGTCAAACATAATTGAGTGCAGCAATAAAAATAAAAGGTTTTTTATTACATATAGAGAAGCAGGGAACAGTTTACATACAAGGTCAGTGGACGCGCATTACGGCTATCCATATATTCAGGGTGTAAAAAAACACAATTTGACAAAAAACTGGCAGATGTCTGTTGTAATTATTGTCAGCATTTTGTAAAATCATTTGGCCAGATGTTTATTGGTAGCATTTTCACAATGTACATTACCATTTGATGACAAAGACAGTGGACACGTAGACACTAGTATGCGAAATGCAGTAGTATTAACTGATGGTAATGAGCACTAAGCAATTATTGCAACAATTTGTTTTTTTCTGGGCAAGAAATTGCCATCTATAGAATGTATGAATATGCTGAGTCAGAACAGAAGCTGGTGCCTACAGTGTCTCTGCCTCTGTGGACCAGATCTGTCCGGCCATCACAAGGTTTCCTATTCATGGTCGTCTTGTAATGCTCTATTCCTACTGTAGTGGTTGTGGGAAACCTATAGCCAAATGCGACAACCTCTCAAAGTAAATATCATGATCCATTATTAAAATTAACATATAGCTTATAATTAATGAAATAGATGTCTCCATGACAGCCAGAGAGAGTGCTATCCATGAAAAGAATGACAATGATCAATGTTATTCAATGGGGAGTGCAGATGAGCAATTTTTCCAGTGACTAAACCTGCGTGTGAAAAAAATCGCTGCATGTTAGTTTAATCTGTAAATCAGTCTCACCCCTCAGTCTATGGGTGTGGAAAAAACTAATTGGATTCCATACAACGCCACTATATAGAATAACATAGGAAACTGTAAGGCCACATGCACATGTAGAGCATTTGGTGAGGTTTTTACCTCAGTGTCTGTAAGCCAAAACCAGGAGAGGAAAAGTATAATAGAAACACGTCACCACTTCTGCATTTATCACCCACTCCTGGCTTTGGCTTACAAATACTGAGGTAAAATACTGACCAAATACCGAATGTGTGAACGTGACCTAAATGGTCTTATAAAATATAGATTGCATAGAGACATCACATGTTTAACAAGTGAGAAAACAATTGTTCCTTTTTATTGTATAGACCTGATTTTTTTTGTACGCTCGTGTGAACCTATCCTTAGGCTACGTTTCCACCATGAGCATTTTGGTGCGTTTTTGAGGTTACGTGTTTTTGCTACGTCAAACACACAGTTACAGTTGCAACAAAGTGGATGGATTTTATAGAAATCTCAGGCTCACTGTGCTTCTTTTTAACGCAGCGTAAACTGACCTGCGGTGCGGGTTTCAAATCCGCAGCATGTCGATTTCTCTTGCAGGTACGCTGAGGCTTCTGTGCGGATTTTCCCCATAGACCTGAATTAAATGCAGAAAAACAGCAGCAAAAAAACACATGTAAACCGTGGTGCTAAGGTGCTAAGTATATCAATAAAGTTTTGTCAAAGCAAAAAAAAACAGGACGTATCAAAACCAAACCAGTTTTATTTAAAGCAAGGCACACCAAACAAGGAGAAAAAACACAATAAAAATTCATGTTAATCCTTAATGACCACAAAAATGTCTTTTTACTGACCTGAGGTATAAGAGAATAGCATCCCCATACTGGTCAATCCCGCAGCTGCTGTCTGCTGTCCACTATAGCTGACAACTTGCTGTATCAGCCACGATCAGTGTTTGCACTGTCCATATCTGTTTAACGCCTTAAATGCTGCTGTTAATACTGACTACATCATACAAATGGTTAAGACAGTATGGGGGCTTCCTCTTTAACACCCTGAGATGTGTGAGTTGTGTGATCCTGATGTTTGCCTTGGCAATTCACGGCTATAAAACAGCCTTAGAGTTTGCCGGCTATAGTAATCTGTTCAAAAGTTATCAACAGTTAGGGTACCGTCACACTATACGATTTACCTACGATCACGACCAGCGATACGACCTGGCCGTGATCGTAGGTAAATCGTAGTGTGGTCGCTGGGGAGCTGTCACACAGACAGCTCTCCAGCGACCAACGATGCCGAGGTCCCCGGGTAACCAGGGTAAACATCGGGTTACTAAGCGCAGGACCGCGCTTAGTAACCCGATGTTTACCCTGGTTACCAGCGTAAAAAAAAACAAACAGCACATACTTACATTCTGGTGTCCGTCAGGTCCCTTGCCGTCTGCTTCCCGCACTCACTGACTGCCGGCCGTAAAGTGAAAGTGAAAGCACAGCCGCTGTGCTCTGCTTTCACTTTATGGCTGGCAGTCACAGTGCGGGAAGCAGACGGCAAGGGACCTGACGGACACCAGAATGTAAGTATGTGCTGTTTGTTTTTTTTTAGTTTTACGCTTGTAACCAGGGTAAACATCGGGTTACTATGCGCGGCCCTGCGCTTAGTAACCCGATGTTTACCCTGGTTACAAGCGAACGCATCGCTGGATCGCATCGCTAGATCGGTGTCACACACACCGATCTAGCGATGACAGCGGGAGATCCAGCGATGAAACAAAGTTCCAAACGATCTGCTACGACTTACGATTCTCAGCAGGATCCCTGATCGCTGCTGCGTGTCAGACACAGCGATATCGTAACGATATCGCTGGAACGTCACGAATCGTACCGTCGTAGCGATCGAAATGGCAGTGTGTGACGGTACCCTTAGGTGGAAAGAATACACTTTTTCATTCCTGTCATTCCACTTTCCATTCATTCCTGAAAAACAGCTGAAG
Source organism: Ranitomeya imitator (assembly GCF_032444005.1). NCBI lineage: Eukaryota > Metazoa > Chordata > Amphibia > Anura > Dendrobatidae > Ranitomeya > Ranitomeya imitator. Next base: position 502,717,025 of record NC_091285.1, read on the forward strand.
AGTAAATAAACTACCTGAAAGCAATTTTGAATAGGTTGATGGGTGCTGCTTTTATAATAGTATCACTTTTGAGGGTTTTCCAATATATAGGACCACCAAAGCCACTTCAAACCTGAATAGGTCCCTAAAAAAAATAAATTTTGTAAATTTCCTTGAAAAAATTAGAAATTACTGCTACATTTTTAAACCTCCTAAAATGCTAACAAAATAAAATAACATTTTACAAATGGTGCTGATGTAAAGCAGTCATGAGAGAATTGTTATTTATTAATGTTTTTGTGTGTTATGACTATCTGAATTAAAGTAATAATCAAAGTTTGAAAATAGCTAATTTTTTGTCAAATTTCTGATAGTTTTATAAATAAACACAAAACATATCAACCTAAATTTACCATTACTATAAATTATAATGTGCCATTAAAAAAACTGTCTCAGAATCAGTGAGATCAGATGAAGCGTTCCAGAGTTATTACCACATAAAGTGACAGTGGTCAGATTTAAAAGGGGTTAAAAAACGCACACAAAAATGCAAGTAACCTAAGTGCAGAAATGGTGGAGAAAATCTGTAAAATCATGAAAAATGAACCAAAATCTCCTTGTGGGAACGTATTCTTATAGTAAGAGCATTTCGTTATCCCTAGTTCCTAAATTCTGCTTACCATAAAGTACGTTTCAATACTCCGCCATTTGCTGCCTATAAAGCATCGTTTGTGTTTACTTTGAGATATTATGCGAGATTTCCTAACCTTTGTGGAGCGATAACACTTTATGGTTCATCTTCAAAATCCATTTGATTATGTGCAGTTAAGTTATCATACTTTAAAGAACTGTGCTGTTTCGGCATATTTTTTAATTTTCAGACACTTAAAAGATAAAACAGGCATCCATCATGACTCATGTCCTTTGTGTCCCCACAGCCTTTCTTCATTTGCCGCTGCCTGGGTTTTATTTGGTACAGTAGGCTATGCAGTGCTTTCTTGTGTTTTCATAGATCATTTTAAAGACTCCTTCTACTTGAGAGGCTTTGAGATCTGAAGGTTCTCCTCCACCTTTTCTTTATAGATGCCTAGACGCCCCTTTTATACACTTATCTCTTTCTTGCGTTGTCATTCCGTTTTATCTATACAGTTAGAAGACGGGTGCAAGATACATAAAAGATGAGGGTGAAAGCGATAAGGAGCTGAGCAGAAGTGCCAATCAAAGTATGAGTGCAAGCATTGAAATATCTGAGTGCGCCTATTCATTGTCAGATTGGCAACGCTCAGTGCATGATCCGAATGTTTTGGAAGTCAAATGAGCCAAGGAAAAGGTCAGGCATAGGAAAGTTTGGACGCATCCTACTTGCTAGATAGATAGTTGGAATGTTTTCATGCGTGGCTGTTTTTAAAGAAGCAACATGAAATCATTAGCATCTTAACAGCTATGACAAAAATAATATTTCACTTCTAAGAAAGGACAGCCATGGAGAGACAGAAGACACTCTGACCATGCAGAAATAAATCTCTGCTGTCCTAACTGCTTACACGTTGAAAGATCTTGTAAGATAAAGATGAAAGTCCATTCATAGAGATTCTTGTCTGCCAAGCTACCTCATTCACAAGTGATACGATTTAAAGAGATTATTGATCACAAGCAGCAGCATTTCTTTGTATCTTTGTGTAAAGATTAAGTAGAACATTGAAGTTCAAGATAAAGTGAAAGACCCTTTTATAAACTTTAAAAATGGGAATATAGGGAGAAAGTTATTGTGGAGGTATATATATTGATCATCTCATGACAATTATTATTATTATTATTATTTATTGTTATAGCGCCATTTTTTCCATGGCGCTTTACATGTGAGGAGGGGTATACATAATGAAAACAAGTTCAATAATCTTAAACAATACAAGTCATAACTGGTACAGGAGGAATGAGGACCCTGCCCGCGAAGGCTCACAATCTACAAGGGATGGGTGAGGATACAGTAGGTGAGGGTAGAGATGGTCATGCAGCGGATTGGTCGATCGGTGGTAACTGCAGGTTGTAGGCTTGTCTGAAGAGGTGGATCTTCAGGTTCTTTTTGAAGGTTTCGAAGGTAGGCGAGAGTCTGATGTATTGTGGTAGAGGGTTCCAGAGTAGGGGTGATACGCGAGAGAAATCTTGTATACGATTGTGGGAAGAGGAGATAAGAGGGGAGTAGAGAAGGAGATCTTGTGAGGATCTTATAATAATAATAATAATTTTTATTTATATAGCGCCAACATATTCCGCAGCGCTTTACAAATTATAGAGGGGACTTGTACAGACAATAGACATTACAGCATAACAGAAATACAGTTCAAAATAGATACCAGGAGGAATGAGGGCCCTGCTCGCAAGCTTACAAACTATGAGGAAAAGGGAGACAGGAGAGGTGGATGGTAACAATTGCTTTAGTTATTCGGACCGGCCATAGTGTAAGGCTCGGGTGTTCACGTAAAGCTGCATGAACCAGTTAACTGCCTAAGTATGTAGCAGTACAGACACAGAGGGCTATTAACTGCATAAAGTGAATGAGAACATGATGCGAGGAACCTGATTGCCTATAAAAAAAAAAAAAAAAACTATTGTTTTTATTTATTTATTTATTTATTTATTTATTAATAGGCCACACAGGGATCGTTAGGTTAATACATTGAGGCGGTAGGCCAGTCTGAACAAATGAGTTTTTAGGATCTCCAAAGAGGCGGATAAATTAGGTTGTGAGTTATCAGTTGCGAATGTTTATGTGCAGGAAATGAAAAATTAACGGGAAAGTGTAAGGATGTAAGAAACTTATGGGTTATATTTTGATGTTGAGATGATTGGCTAATCTCTATAAATATTAGGTCTTGTGGGATGTTATGGGTATACAATACAAAACAAAAGTTTGGACACACCTTCTCATTTTAAGATTGTTCCGTATTTTCATGCCTATGAAAATTGTACATTCACACTGAAGGCATCAAAACTATGAATTAACACATGTGGAATTATATACTTAACAAAAAAGTGTGAAATAACTGAAATTATGTCTTATATTCTAGGTTCTTCAAAGTAGCCACCTTTTGCTTTGATAACTGATTTGCAGACTCTTGGCATTCTCTTGATGTGCTTCAAGAGGTAGTCACCGGGAATGGTCTTCCAACAATCTTGAAGGAGTTCCCAGAGATGCTTAGCACTTGTTGGCCCTTTTGCCTTCACTCTGCAGTCCAGTTCACCCCAAACCATCTCAATTGGGTTCAGGTCTGGTGACTGTAGAGACCAGGTCATCTGGCGTAGCACCCCATCACTCTCCTTCTTGGTCAAATAGCCCTTACACAGGCTGGAGGTGTGTTTGGAGTCATTGTCCTGTTGAAAAATAAATGATGGTAAAACTAAACGCAAACCGGATGGAATAGCATGCCGCTGCAAGATGCTGTGGTAGCCATGCTGGTTCAGTATGCCTTCAATTTTGAATAAATCGCAAACAGTGTCACCAGCAAAGCACCCCCACACCATCACACCTTCTCCTCCATGCTTCACGGTGGGAACCAGGCATGTAGAGTCCATCCATTTATCTTTTCTGTGTCACGCAAAGACACAGTGGTTGGAACCAAAGATCTCAAATTTGGACTTATCAAACCAAAGCACAGATTTCCACTGGTCTAATGTCCATTCCTTGTGTTCTTTAGCCCAAACAAGTCTCTTCTGCTTGTTGTCTGTCCTTTGCAGTGGTTTCCTAGCAGCTATTTTACCACGAAAGCCTGCTGCACAAAGTCTCCTCTTAACAGTTGTTGTAGAGATGTGTCTGCTGCTAGAACTCTGTGTGGCATTGACCTGGTCTCTAATCTGAGCTGCTGTTAACCTGCGATTTCTGAGGCTGGTGACTAGGATAAACTTATCCTCAGAAGCAGAGGTGACTCTTGGTCTTACTTTCCTGGGGCGGTCCTCATATGAGCCAGTTTCTTTGTAGCGCTTGATGGTTTTTGCCACTGCACTTGGGGACACTTTCAAAGTTTTCCCAATTTTTCGGACTGACTGACCTTCATTTCTTAAAGTAATTATGGCCACTAGTTTTTCTTTACTTAGCTGCTTTTTTCTTGCCATAATACAAATTCTAACAGTCTATTCAGTAGGACTATCAGCTGTGTATCCACCAGACTTCTGCTCAACATAACTGATGGTCCCAACATCATTTATAAGGCAAGAAATCCCACTTATTAAACCTTACAGGGCACACCTGTGAAGTGCAAACCATTCCCGGTGACTACCTCTTGAAGCTCATCAAGATAATGCCAAGAGTGTGCAAAGCAATTATCAAAGCAAAAGGTGGCTACTTTGAAGAACCTAGAATATAAGACATAATTTAAGTTGTTTCACACTTTTTTGTTAAGTATATAATTCCACATGTGTTAATTCATAGTTTTGATGCCTTCAGTGTGAATGTACAATTTTCATAGTCATCAAAATACAGAAAAATCTTTAAATGAGAAGGTGTCCAAACTTTTGGTCTGTACTGTACATTAGTTAACACTTAACAAAAGTGGTCCAAGAGCGTGTCACCAGTGAATCAGTAACATGGTCATGTTTGTTAATGCGCGTTGGGGAGAAAATATAACCCATTTGGCACTACATTGTCTCCACAACATCCTGTGGTGTATGCATTGGTTAGTACTTATCAAAGACTTACAACAAATGATACCCAATATGGCAACAGGGTCATTTTTGTTATTGCACTGCAAAGTCTAGAAAGTTGTGAGAACACACAATGCATCACAGTACATGCAGAGTGGGACGTGTGTTGAACAACCACCAACTACTACAAGTGTAAGGACATAAGAAACTTTGACTGGTCAGATTTATTTATTTATTTTACTCACTTATATAACGCCATTAATACCACAAACCCTTACAGACATTATCGGAACTGTCCCCATTGGGGCTTGTAATTTAGATTCCATATCATTATGTCTTCCGAGAGTTGGAAGAAACCAGACTACCTGGAGGAAATCCTTACAGATGTTGTCCTTGGTGGGATTTGATTCCAGGACCCCAGTGCTGCAAGGCTGCAGTGCTAACCACTGAGTCACCGTGCTGCCCATTAATTCCCCATATACCCCATTAATCAGAACGCTGATGCACTGCACAAAGTGGTCATGAATGATCTGAGATAGGCTCATTCTGCTAACATTTGTTTCTGCCACCTAGCCTTCTTAATCATGCATGTTTCACTAAGCATGCATGTTTCAGATTGGGAAGAGAGGAGTACATAGTTACATACAGTTAGGTCCATATATATTTGGACAGAGACAATATTTTTCTAATTTTGGTTATAAACATTACCACAATTAATTTTAAAGAAAACAATTCAGATGCAGTTGAAGTTCAGACTTTCAGCTTTCATTTGAGGGTATCCACATTAAAATTGGATGAAGGGTTTAGGAGTTTCAGCTTCTTAACATGTGCCACCCTCTTTTTAAAGGGACCAAAAGTAATTGGACAATTGACTCCAAGGCTATTTCATGGACAGGTGTGGGCAATCCCTTTGTTATGTCATTCTCAATTAAGCAGATAAAAGGCCTGGAGTTGATTTGAGGTGTGGTGCTTGCATTTGGAAGGTTTTGCTGTGAAGTAAACATGCGGTCAAAGGAGCTCTCCATGCAGGTGAAACAAGACATCCTTAAGCTGCGAAAACAGAAAACACCCATCCGAGAAAATGCTACAATATTAGGAGTTGCAAAATCTACAGTTTGGTACATCCTGAGAAAGAAAGCAAGCAATGGTGAACTCATCAATGCAAAAAGACCTGGGCACCCACGGAAGACAACAATGGTGGATGATAGCAGAATAATCTCCATGGTAAAGAGAAACCCCTTCACAACAGCCAACCAAGTGAACAACACTCTCCAGGAGGTCGACGCATCAATATCCAAATCTACCATAAAGAGAAGACTGCATGAAAGTAAATACAAAGGGTTCACTGCACGGTGCAAGCCACTCATAAGCATCAAGAATAAAAAGGCTAGACTGTACTTTGCTAAAAAACATCTAAAAAAGCCAGCACAGTTCTGGAGTAACATTCTTTGGACAGATGAAACCAAGATCAATCTGTACCAGAATGATGGAAAGAGAATAGTATGGTGAAGGCGTGGTACAGCTCATCATCCAAAGCATACCACATCATCTGTAAAACACGGCGGAGGCAGTGTGATGGCTTGGGCATGCATGGCTGCCAGTGGCACTGGGTCACTAGTGTTTATTGATGATGTGACACAGGACAGAAGCAGCCGAATGAATTCTGAGATACTCAGAGCCATACTGTGTGCTCAGATCCAGCCAAATGCAACAAAACTGATTGGTCATCATTTCATACTACAGATGGACAATGACCCAAAACATAAAGCCAAAGCAACCCAGGAGTTTATTAAAGCAAAGAAGTCGAATATTCTTGAATGGACAAGTCAGTCACCTGATCTCAACCCCATTCAGCATGTATTTCACTTGTTAAAGACTAAACTTCAGACAGAAAAGTCCACAAACAAACAGCAACTGAAAACCACCACAGTGAAGGCCTGGCAGAGCATCAAAAAGGAGGAAACACAGCGTCTGGTGATGTCCATGAGTTCAAGACTTCAGGCAGTCATTGCCTACAAAGGGTTTTTAACCAAGTACTAAAAATTAACATTTTATTTAAAATTATTGAATCTGTCCAATTACTTTTGATCCCTTTAAAAACAGGGTGGCACCTGTTAAGGAGCTGAAACTCCTAAACCCTTCATCCAATTTTAATGTTGAAACCCTCAAATGAAAGCTGAAAGTCTGAACTTCAACTGCATTTGAATTGTTTTGTTTAAAATTCATTGTGGTAATGTCTATAATGAAAATTAGAAAAATGCTGTCTCTGTCCAAACATATATGGACCTAACTGTAGTTACATAAGTAGAAAAAAGTCCTAGGTCCATCAAGTTTCTCCACCAATTGCACATGTTGTCACTAATTTATTTATAACCCACAATGCTATAGGTATCGAGGAAATCATCCAGCCCTTTCTTAAAAGCTGTCATAGTGTCTGCCATTACTACCTCTTTTGGTCGGGCATTCCACAGTCTGACTGCTCTAACTATAAAGAACCCTTTCCTGTTTAGCTGCTGGAATCTAATTTCTTTCAGCCGTAATGAGCGCCCACTGGTTCTTAGTATGAGTAAGTCAATGCCAGACACTTATGTTGGTTGCTTATTTCCCCTGAGAACAAAAGGAACAAGCTTCTTAAATTCAAACAGCCTTAATCTTTATTTCTCCTAAATTAGCCATAAGGAAAAAGTTGGGTATCTCTATACACTTTAGACCAGAGGTCCCCAACTCCAGGCCTAGAGGGCCGCCAACAGTGCAGGTTTTCAGGATTTCCTTACTATTGCACAGGGGTTGGACTCATCACCTGTGCAGATGATCACATTACCACCGATGCAATACTAAAGAAATCCTGAAAACCTGCACTGTTGGTGGCCCTCGAGGCCTGGAGTTGGGGACCCCTGCTTTAGATGATCTGCTGATCTTATCGACATTCATCAAGTGTACAGTGGGGCAAAAAAGTATTTAGTCAGTCAGCAATAGTGCAAGTTCCACCACTTAAAAAGATGAGAGGCGTCTGTAATTTACATCATAGGTAGACCTCAACTGTGGGAGACAAACTGAGAAAAAAAAATCCAGAAAATCACATTGTCTGTTTTTTTAACATTTTATTTGCATATTATGGTGGAAAATAAGTATTTGGTCAGAAACAAACAATCAAGATTTCTGGCTCTCACAGACCTGTAACTTCTTCTTTAAGAGTCTCCTCTTTCCTCCACTCATTACTTGTAGTAATGGCACCTGTTTAAACTTGTTATCAGTATAAAAAGACACCTGTGCACACCCTCAAACAGTCTGACTCCAAACTCCACTATGGTGAAGACCAAAGAGCTGTCAAAGGACACCAGAAACAAAATTGTAGCCCTGCACCAGGCTGGGAAGACTGAATCTGCAATAGCCAACCAGCTTGGAGTGAAGAAATCAACAGTGGGAGCAATAATTAGAAAATGGAAGACATACAAGACCACTGATAATCTCCCTCGATCTGGGGCTCCACGCAAAATCCCACCCCGTGGGATCAGAATGATCACAAGAACGGTGAGCAAAAATCCCAGAACCACGCGGGGGGACCTAGTGAATGAACTGCAGAGAGCTGGGACCAATGTAACAAGGCCTACCATAAGTAACACACTACGCCACCATGGACTCAGATCCTGCAGTGCCAGACGTGTCCCACTGCTTAAGCCAGTACATGTCCGGGCCCGTCTGAAGTTTGCTAGAGAGCATTTGGATAATCCAGAGGAGTTTTGGGAGAATGTCCTATGGTCTGATGAAACCAAACTGGAACTGTTTGGTAGAAACACAACTTGTCGTGTTTGGAGGAAAAAGAATACTGAGTTGCATCCATCAAACACCATACCTACTGTAAAGCATGGTGGTGGAAACATCATGCTTTGGGGCTGTTTCTCTGCAAAGGGGCCAGGACGACTGATCCGGGTACATGAAAGAATGAATGGGGCCATGTATCGTGAGATTTTGAGTGCAAACCTCCTTCCATCAGCAAGGGCATTGAAGATGAAACGTGGCTGGGTCTTTCAACAAGACAATGATCCAAAGCACACCGCCAGGGCAACGAATGAGTGGCTTCGTAAGAAGCATTTCAAGGTCCTGGAGTGGCCTAGCCAGTCTCCAGATCTCAACCCTATAGAAAACCTTTGGAGGGAGTTGAAAGTCCGTGTTGCCAAGCGAAAAGCCAAAAACATCACTGCTCTAGAGGAGATCTGCATGGAGGAATGGGCCAACATACCAACAACAGTGTGTGGCAACCTTGTGAAGACTTACAGAAAACGTTTGACGTCTGTCATTGCCAACAAAGGATATATTACAAAGTATTGAAATGAAATTTTGTTTCTGACCAAATACTTATTTTCCACCATAATATGCAAATAAAATGTTAAAAAAAACAGACAATGTGATTTTCTGGATTTTTTTTTCTCAGTTTGTCTCCCATAGTTGAGGTCTACCTATGATGTAAATTACAGACGTCTCTCATCTTTTTAAGTGGTGGAACTTGCACTATTGCTGACTGACTAAATACTTTTTTGCCCCACTGTATATGGCTAGCTTAAGAACTCCATTAGCTTGGGATAACTTGTTCAAACGACCATCTGTACTAAATCCTTGAATTCAATTTGTAATCATTATCTGTAACAGTAAAATAATTGTAAAAATGCAAATCCTACATTCACTTTGGGAAATGGCAATTATGCGGGTCACTTGCCAGCATCCTTATTGTGATAGAACTTGCTGCATTTCTTAGCAGGGATCTCACATGATGTGCTGCAGCATAACTCATCATTTCTCTAAATCAATAGGATGATGGACTGCATTTCTCATAAATAACAAGTCACTATGTACATGATATATGTTATAATTCCCAGAATATTTCCTTGCATAATAAGTGCAGAACATTCAAGAAAGGCACTTGAACAACCCATGGTCTTAACACTGTGTAATAGCCACATATTATTACATTTTACATAATTAAACCAGGGTTAATGATCACTGAAAATATCATTTGTATTTCTATACAATGTTATGTACAACTTATATTGATTTAATTATGCATTTTTGGCTACGTTATTAAAGGGATATTCCCACAATGGTAATTTTTTTCCAAGGCACAGTATTTGCATGAATATTGATACACAGGACAAGTCCAACATAAAGTTTTTTCCTCCTTGTATCCTTTTCTTGTTGTCCCCCTTCCTTGTGCATCAGCTATATTTCCCAACAGCACACTGTTTCTCCTCAGTTCTCCAGGCCCCTCACTCTGATCTCCTGATTGCTTCCTAAGGGCTACTTCTCACTTGCGAGCAACTCGGATGAGTCTTGCATGTTTAAAACCCGGCTCTCCACCCGGCACTCAGCTCGGAGCGTGGGGCCACATAGCAATACATGGAGCAACATGCTCCGCTCCTCTCTACCAGGTACAGTGTCGGGGTATTGCCGTATGAGACTTATCCGAGTCTCGCGCAAGTGAGAAGGAGCCCTAAGAGAGACAGGAAGATATCAACATGATTAATTTTTATTTATAGAAATGAAGTTACCATTAATAGCTTTGAATCTATCTATTTGTAATCTTGCCTGAAGAAGGAGCCTCTGTGCTCTGAAAGCTTGCAAACATATTATTTTCTGGTTAGCCAATAAGGGTATCACTCCTAGAATACTTCGGTCATCACTGGGCAGAAAAATATTCACATCGAATGTAGAGAGTGTAACCCACTTCTTGACCAATATTTATTATGATTTACATACTCCAAATTTCCAAATTTAAGAGCGTCAGGGTGAAATTTTATTAGACCGGGTAATAGGTGCATCTGTTTTTCATGAATTAGACTGGGTCATTAGGTGCAAATTCAGCCGGTATCGGTGGGATCATTGGCATAGCATAACTGAACTATGCAGCAACCAGGGTATCAGATGTTTTATTACACAAAGTCATTAGGTGAATCTTAGCATGCTCAACCAACAGCATTAAAACAACTAGATCCAATAGCAATGAAGAGTAAAGAAAGTCCTGGAGGCTCATCATTACGGAAGTGATAGCTGCAAATCAGTGCACATATGATAATAGGTTGCATTGACAGACGTAATTAATTCTGTATACACAGAAAGCTGAGGCCATATTATGATTTTGTCAATAACCCTTTACGATTCAGTTCTAATGATTCTAGTGGTATTCCAAACCTAATGAGAGTGTATAGACGTAGTAGAGATTGGTGTTATGTCACTTACCTAGGACTGGAAGCAAAGTGTCTGTATTATGTTACAAGTATTGCTGTTGTTTCAACAAACCTTGCATAAGTGAATGAACACTCTAATATACGGTAGCTTACCAGAGAAATTAACTTCTTTCTCAACTGACGAGCCATTCATATTTCTTCTTTTCACCACATCTCCACATCCTGAACTCTTTGTCCACTCTGAAAATACCTAAAATATGTTGTTTTTTTAAAGCAAGACAGACAGCCAGCACAGTAAGTTGTCAGGCTAAAGCTCCTATTAAACTCAATGAAAAAGAAAGAAAGTATTGAGGAGGAAGAGGAAGAAGCACTCAGTGAGCAACCAGGCTGACAGACTATGCTTCAGTTTACCAAATATATTTCACTTCAATCCTGGATTACTGGATTCACAGCCACACAGCTCAGTACTGCCAAGTAATATCTTCCATGCTGCTGCTGTTTTTGTCTGTGCACTACAGAGAAAAAAAGAGCAGGGATCCACTCTGTATGGAATGTATGGAATTCTCTGTATGGAATGTATGGAATTCATTATTTACAAATTCAGAAACAACTGAAAATTGGAGTCTGCAGAGAGGAAACTGGTGAAAAATACAATTGATATAATGGACAGAAGTAGTGTTATACTGCATGTTCACAAATGACAGCTGTGTTTAAAAAGTTACCTGAAATGACAGGTATGCATTATAAAAGGTTTTGGTAGCATTAATAGTCATATAAAGTTTATTTTATAAATACTTTGATTTACTTATCTTGTACTGATCCTAAGTTACAGCCTGTATTATAAAGAGCTGCATTATTAATTATTTAGGCTTCAGAGCTGAAATCCAAATATTCCTCAATATTTTCATTCTTTTTTTATTTGTATTCTGAGAAGTGGATATTTCTCTTTACCAAGCACTGAACCTTAATCTTCTGTGGGATAATTTATACATAATTTGAAGAATATCTAAGGATAAATAGATGCCATTTAACAGTACAATACAGTAGCTTATGTATGTAAAACAGCTAAAATTATAGTCCTTTTAAAAGATAAAGTGGTGATAGCTTTGTGAATGTTTTCCGAAAGATATACGGTGACTTTCCAACTCTGAATTAGGTAATCATTACAAATAGCGTTACTCTAAAGCTCTAAGTAACAGCAGAGTCATTTTTTCTTAGGAATTAATTGCTTCTCAACAAAAGTTTTAATTTGCAATGCTTCTTTCCTCACCTTACCTTAATAAAGAGGCTTATAAAGGTAGATGCTTGTCTTAATATAAATAATGGACGCACGCCGGCACATTAATGATTGATTCTTTGTTGTGTGTTCAGAGTATGGCTGGGTAAAATATTGACAGCACAGAGGAAATGAGCTGTTTCTTAATTTAGTTTGGTTCTGGTAATGTGTAACTAATGTTTTTTTGCAGCACAGAATAAGAAACATATGAGCCATACAGTAGAATATTTAGGGGGCATGTCAAAGCAACGTAGAAGTTCCGATTGCATATTTGCACTCTCTTAACGAGTTTGATGTGTTTATGATAATGGTAAATTTAGGTTGATATGTTTTATGTTTATTAAAAAAATATATCATAAATTTGACAAAAATGTAAAAAAATGCAATTTTCATACTTTGAATGATTATCCCTTGAATCCAGATATTCATATCATACATTAAAATTAATAAATACCGTATTTTCCGGCGTATAAGACGACTGGGCGTATAAGACGACCCCCCAACTTTTCCAGTTAAAATATAAAATCTTAAAAATCGGGGGTCTTCTTATACGCCGTATGTCATCTTATACGGCCGGTGACTAATGTGCCTTTTTTTTGGGGGGGAGTGGTCCCGATGATGGAGGGGCGTCTCACAGGGAAGTGTGAGTATGCCCCATTACCTCATATTGTAGCTGCAGCGTCAGCGTGGGGTGCTGGGGAGCGGCGGCGGCTGCTCCTTTGTGCCGCGTGGGTGCTGTGGGGCGGCGGTTCCTTTTGGTACAGCGCCGGGGCTCTGTGCTGTGGGGCGGCAGCGGCGGCGTATCTTCAGGGAGAGTCAGTCGGGGCTCCTCCGGCATCTCCTGAAATCCCGGAGGCGCCGGCAGCTCCATTGCTGCGATGCGGTGGCCTCCGGGAAAATGGCCGCTGGGGGCGGCGCAGGCTCAGATTCAGATCTCGTCCCGAGATCTCGGGAGACGAGATCTGAATCTGAGCCTGCGCCGCCCCCAGCGGCCATTTTCCCGGAGGCCACCGCATCGCAGCAATGGAGCTGCCGGCGCCTCCGGGATTTCGGGAGATGCCGGAGGAGCCCCGACTGACTCTCCCTGAAGATACGCCGCCGCTGCCGCCCCACAGCACAGAGCCCCGGCGCTGTACCAAAAGGAACCGCCGCCCCACAGCACCCACGCGGCACAAAGGAGCAGCCGCCGCCGCTCCCCAGCACCCCACGCTGACGCTGCAGCTACAATATGAGGTAATGGGGCATACTCACACTTCCCTGTGAGACGCCCCCTCCGTCATCGGGACCACTCCCCCCCCACCCACCATAGATACCCGGCGTATAAGACGACCCCCGACTTTTAAGAAGATTTTCAGGGGTTAAAAAGTCGTCTTATACGCCGGAAAATACGGTACATTTTTTCCAGATGTCTACTTTACATCAGCACCATTTATAAAATGTTATTCGAAGTGACGTTGAAGGTCCTACACTGCATATTGGAAAACCTCCAGAAGTGATACCATTTAAAAAACGGCACCCCTGACATATTGACAACTGCTGTCAGGTAGTTTATTTACCCTTCAGGTGATTTTCAGGAATTAATGCAAAGTGACATGACTAGTGTTGAGCATTCCGATACCGCAAGTATCGGGTATCGGCCGATACTTGCGGTATCGGAATTCCCATACCGAGTTCCGATACTTTTGTGGTATCAGGAATCGGTATCGGATCCATAGTGATGTGTAAAATAAAGAATTAAAATAAAAAATATTGATATATTCACCTCTCCGGCGGCCCCTGGACATCACCGCTGGTAACCGGCAGGCTTCTTTGTTTAAAATGAGCGCGTTTAGGACCTGAGAATGACATCGCGGCTTCTGATTGGTCGCGTGCCGCTCATGTGACCGCCACGCGACCAATCACAAGCCGCGACGTCATTCTCAGGCACTAAACTCCTCATTCTAGGAATTTAGGACCTGTGAAATGACGTCGCGGCTTCTGATTGGTCGCGTGGCGGTCACATGAGCGGCACGCGACCAATCAGAAGCCGCGACGTCATTCTCAGGTCCTAAACGCGCTCATTTTAAACAAAGAAGCCTGCCGGTTACCCGCGGTGATGTCCAGGGGCCGCTGGAGACGTGAATATATCAATATTTTTTATTTTAATTATTTATTTTACACATTAATATGGATCCCAGGGCCTGAAGGAGAGTTTCCTCTCCTTCAGACCCTGGGAACCATCAGGATACCTTCCGATACTTGATGTCCCATTGACTTGTATTGGTATCGGATATCGGTATCGGCGATATCCGATACTTTTCGGGTATCGGCCGATACTATCCGATACCGATACTTTGAAGTATCGGACGGTATCGCTCAACACTAGACATGACAGGAATGAAGAAGTGAACAAGCTGCTATAGCCGGAAGACTTTAAGGCTTTTATTTGGCCATTAATTGCCATGGCAAACATCAGGATCACACAATCAAGATCTCAGGGTGCCGTTGGGGTTAAAGAATAAGCCCCTACACTCTGCTAACCATTTATATGATGCAGTCATTATTGACAGCAGCATATAAGGGGTTAAATGACCATGGTTGGTGCCAACACTGATCGAAGCTGATACAGCAAGTTGTCAGCTATAGAGGACAGCCAATAGCTGCTGGATTGTCACCTGCTGGAGGATGCTATTCTCTTATACCTTAGGTCATTAAAAAGACGTATTGGCAGTCATTAAGGAGTTAATAAACCCAGCAAAAAGGCAGATAATATTGTCAGTCTATAATAAATCTTATCTAGAGTGACTGCTACATGACCCTCAATGGCAGAAAGGCATTTTTCCTTCAACATAGAGATAAAGGTGGTCACTAGGCTTGAGCGAAATGGATCGGACAAATTCAAAAGTCGCCGACTTTTGGCAAAGTCGGGTTTCATGAAACCCGACCCGATCCTAGTGTGGGATCGGCCATGCGGTCGGCGATCTTCGCTCCAAAGTCGCGTTTCGTATGACGCATTTGGCGCCATTTTTTCAGCCAATGAAGGAGCGTGGGCAGAGTGATGACATAGGTCTTAGGGGCGTGGATGCCTATCGCCATCTTGTCGCTTGTGCGCTGTAGCGATTTGCAATGTGTAACACCAGCTTTTCTGTTCAGGGACGGAGGAGAGAGAGAGAGAAAAAAAAAAAGTTAGATTTCCCATTGACTTTGCATTGGGTTTCGTGTTTCAGTCGATCCCCAACTTTTCGCCATAATCGGCCGATTTCACTCGACTCGACTTTTGAGATAGTCGGGTTTCGCAAAACCCGACTAGACCCGAAAAAAGTAAAAGTCGCTCAACCCTAGTGGTCACAACAAAAAATGGAGTTTCTTCTTCTGATGGTTAACACTACCAAACCCTAACCACATGATGCAAGAGGACATGCTACTTATATGCCCTAATCTGCTTTTATGGCTATTGAAAAAACTCTTGCTGACATTCATGATGGCCTTGATCCCTTGTTCTCGCTGACCTCAATTGCCAAGTCATTAACCCATTCACGACCTTGGGATTTTCCGTTTTTGTTTTTTGCTCCCCTTCTTCGCAGAATGATAACTTTTTTATTTTTCAGTCAATATGGCCATATGAGGGCTATTTTTGGCAGGACGAGTTGTACTTTTGAATGACACCTTTTTTTTATCTTGATTGGGTGCCTCTTCTCCTCCAGCAATGTCATCTTCCCTCTGTGTTTCGTGTGGATGACGTGATTGTCTTTCCACTATCTTTAACATTATGTCCTCCCTCTATCTAAAACTTAAACTGTCAAAAACTGAACCCTTGTGTTTCCTCCCTCTACTAACCTACCTATACCCAATATTAAGATTTCCATGTGTGGTTCAACAGTTACTTCCCAGCAACATGCACGCTGTCTTGAGCTTATATTTGACTCAGATCTTTCCTTCACTCAGCACATTTGATCACTCACGCTCTCATCTCACCAACATCTCAAAAACATCACTAGAATTCAACCTTTACTTACCTTTTACTCAACAAAAACGTTTACTATTGTGCTTATTCATTCATGTCTAGACTACTGCAACTCTCTATTAATCGGTCTCCATCTTACTAAACTCTCCCCTCTCCAATCTGTCCTGAATGCAGCAGCGAAGATTATATTCCTTTCCAACCACTTCACCGATGCCTCTTCCCTGTGCCAGTCTTTCCACTGGTTGCCCATCTTCTACTGAGTCCAATATAAACTTATCACTCTCACTCACAAATCGCTCCGTGGTTCAGCACCACCCTACATCTTCTCCCTCATCTCAGTCTACCACCCATCCTCAATAATAAGAACCTCCAGCTCCCATCTGCAAGACTTCGTGCATGCTGCACCAATTCTTTGAAATACATTACCTAGGACAATTTGTTGAATTCCCAATATCCACACTGGCCTATTGCCTTATTTTACTCATCTAACTCAGTAGCTTAGCTACCGCGGAGTCAGAGTGGGCCATCGGCCCGGGCCCTGTGCTCTGGGGGGCCCACCCAGAGCTACTCTACTGTAACTGTATCAGTGTGTGCACAGCACACCTATACAGTTACATTCTTCGGCAGAGAAGGGAGAATCGATCTCCCTGGTCTGCTGCCCAGCTGCTATGGGGTCCCTGAGCAGGCGGGGGGGCTGGATGCCAGCAGTGGGCCCCCCACCCATCATCACAGGTTCAGCTGTATCGGCTACATGCCAATACAGCTGACCACATTGATGAGAGAAGGAGCGCTACGCTCCTTCTCCCATCATCTCCCTGTCAGCATCTGACATCACCAACGCCAACACTGACAGCAGGCGTGATGATGTCACTACCTGGCGCCCACAGTCCGGAGATGAGTAGGCGCTCAGAGCAGCAGAGGAACCAAGAGCAGTCTGCCTATAGGAGCTTCCTTATACTACAGAGTCTGCCTATGGGGGGCTTCCTTATGCTACAGAGTCTGCCTATGGGGGCTGCCTTATACTACAGATGGCACAATATGCAATTGGTTGTTGCCGGTCATGTGACTGGAGCGACCGTGTATTTAATGCTGACGTTTATCCACCTGAGACCATGCCCCCTTGAGGAAGCGACAGTCACGTTTGCGAAAAGCGCGTCGGGATGAGTGGTCGCCTCCTGGACTGGATTAAATCAGAGATACTGCTATGGGTAATCAACCTTTCACCTTTCACTTATTTGCTTTATGCTTTCTTTATTTCTCTGAAACAGCACTATATTGTGGGAAATATACCGTGTCTTTCTAGCTCAAACTAGCCATATGACTTGATTTGTATTATGCTGTTACCTTTATCCCACTATATGAGGGTTGTAAGTACATGATTTTCTTGGGGCCAGAAATTGATGATTTTTACACTGTCCATTTGGATATTACTTCAGTGCTGTATTACACATGTCCAGTTTGGCGGCCACTGAAAATTGTCACCTTTTAGGATCAAATTTTTATCCATACGAATGTAACATGTAATTAACATTGTATTTATTTAATATTTTGTTTATTTACTTTTTATTTATGCTTTTCATTATGCCTTTGATATTAATAAATAATGGTGTTTTTAATATATGAAGACTCAGGTTCTCCCATTTATTCAATTCTTATACTACAGAGTTTGCCTATGGGGGCTGCCTTATACTACAGAGTCTGCCTATGGGGTGCTTCCTTATACCAGAGGGTCTGCCTATGGGGTCCTGTCTTATACTACATGGTCTGCCTATGGGGGCTGCCTTATACTGCATGGTCTGCCTATGGGGTGCTGCTTTATAATACAGGGTCTGCCTATGGGGGCTGCCTTGTGCTATAGTGTCTGCCTATGGGGCTGCCTTATGCTACAGAGTCTGCCTATGGGGGTTGCCTTATGCTATAGAGTCTGCCTATGGGGGCTGCCTTATGCTATAGAGTCTGCCTATGTGGGTGCATTATACAATATAGAGTAGACCTATGGGGAGTGCATTATACTATATGGAGGCCTATGGAGTGTGCATTATACTATATGGATACTATCTAGGGGGCCATCATACAGTGTGAGATTACAGTGAGGGGCATCATACAGTGCTGGAGCCATCAAACAGTTTGGGGGCTACTAAGGGGTCAGTATACTGTGTGGGTGGTACTATACAGTGAGGGGGCATTATACTGTGTATAGGGGAGCTGTACAGGGGGGAGACTCGGGATATTATTAAACATAAAGTGGGCACTTATTGTTTTAGGGGAACTCAGGTGACTGTGACTATCAAAGAGGCACACACAGGGCATTAATACTTTCTAGGGGGCAAAATATGGGCACTGTTTTCTAGGGCACTTCCACCCGGCATTACTAAATTATAGAGGGTTGCTTTAAAATTTAGAATGCACAGTGAACCACACAGCAGGTGCAGCAATAGGGACACATAAGGCAGCAGTGGCTCAGTGTTGGGGTATCAGCATGATGAGGAGTTTGTGCAGGTTGGGAATAGACGATGATGGGGGTGGAATATGAAAAGTGAAATATGTCTTTGTTGTATTCTCTGCAGACGAGTCGTGGCTGGAAGAAGTTGTCGGAAGAAGTTGTCATGTTGGTCTGGGCCAGATGGAAAAGACTGGAAAACTGAACGATTCCATCAGAAAGAACGTCAGCAGTAAGTCACTATCTGTAACTGTGCTGTGATCTCTTATATGTTCTGTAGGACTGGTATCTACCACTGACCACATGGCAGTAATATCCATTTTGGTCTTTGTATAGAGATTATTTTCAGCAATAGTGAGGTCATCTGCTGAGGTTTTCCTCCACTAATAGGGTGCATCACCTAGTTATAATCAAGGTTACCTGGTTAGGGGCTCACTGAGAAGTTCCCCCCTCCTCCCCCCCCCCCCCCCCGAACCAAAGCCCTAGCTGTGCCTCTGTTCTAACTATTCATAATAAAGAGAAAAAAAAGGGCTGAATTCATCAAAATAATACAGATTTAATAGTTGCATATAGTGGTTCAGTATAAAACAGTAAAAAGCAAGAGGTAAACAAAGAACTATTCATGTAGTCACCCAGGCAATAATTAGCTTGGGTAAAAAGCACAATTGTTTGTACTCAATAAGTGCAAGGGAATAAAGTTTCCCGCCTAAACTATAGATTAATTATTAGGTTCATGAGGATCTCACTGAATAAAGTGAACTAGTGCAGTATCGTAAACTGGAGTTCACAGGCACACCAATGACTAGCTGCAACTGATTAGTTAAGCCAAGATAGTAAAGTGAAAGGCAGCAAGGTAATAAAGTGCATGTGCCATAGAATTAGGATCAATAACACTTACCCCTAGTCATATGCAAGTGCACGGTACAATTCCCATGGGACAGCCCCGGACGCACGTTTCACACTAGCTTTTTCAACAGGGATCTCAGAAAAAAATCAATACTTGATACCTTTTAACCATTTTACAACAGTAGGTTTAGTTTCTCATAATGTTTTTACTAGATCTAGAACCTAAATGCGCCCAAGGAATTACAACTGCAAAATTTTGTTGTATAAAGAATTATCAGATTTTCTTCTATTAAATGAGACAGTAAAGCACCATATTTTTCACTCCACCAGTTCTTCCATTCTTGCAATTCCCTGGTCTTCAGTGCTATATAGGGAATATTGGGTAAGTGGCACTTATATTTTTAAATTCCAATATAAAGATAGAATAGTGTAAGGGCACGCCATCTATGCCCATGTGTTACAGTATACTGGAGTGCTTTTCAATAAGAAATTTAACTCACTTTGATCACTACATCGAGTCATTCTCCTCTGTCTATCTAGTATTTTGATCATCAGCACTGTGCTCTACAATGTGAAGACAAGGCTAGTCAGCATTAGACACTCATTCATAGACTATTTTTAAACAAGTGACAAGAGAAGCTGCTATTAAGATGAAAAAGATATTCCGTGCCATGCTCGACATGTCTTCTAGTGTTCCACTCATGATGGAGGCAACTTACTGAAATAATGTCTCTGATATTTGAATACCCCTCATGGATTTTCCTACTTGCAACAGAACAGTTTCAGAAACTTTGCCTGACTCTTAGTGACCCAAAGCACAATGCCAACCATTCATGAAATGGCATGGGATGCAGCAGATGTTAAAATGATTCATATTTAACCATATCATCTTTGAAGATATTGATGCATCAGTTTTACATCGTGATAGAGGAACTTAGATTATTTCCTACTCTGTTTCTAATAATGTTCCATGGAATGATGAAATATGAAGTTTTAGGAGATGGTGCAGCCAATGTCTTTAGTTCTTAATGAGATAATTTAGCATTCATTCATTGGATGTAATCTAAAAATACAATAATAAAAAAAGCCTAAATTTGATGCCATTTTAAGAGGAATCTATTAACTTAAAAATGCTGGGCTATTAATGGGAAACACGCTTTAGAGCCAGGGAAGCTGAGAAAATTTGTGCGATGATTAGTAGAACTTTTTACATTAAAATCCCTGCTCATACTGGGCTTAGCTGTTAATGGTGTGGTTCAAACCAATGACTTGACAGGTGTCTTTGTATAAGTGTGCATACAGATATAGCTGTTACTGATTAAGACCCGCCCATATGACTCCAAAACTCAGAATGAGTAGGGATTTCAGTGAAGAACAAGTTCTAGTAATCATCCACAAACCTAAATATATAACTTCCTTCTCACCCCCAACGGGAGTGGTCTTTGTTGTCCTTTCTCATTCTCAGGTCCTCTGCCAGAAGCCTGGGAGTTTGTGAGTTCTGCGCAGGATTTTAGCTATTCCCAGCATTGAGCTTTTCTGGACAGAGAGTTCAGGTGTTGCTCCTGGGATCTGTTGTAGCCATTCTTCCAACTTAGGGGTCACTGCTCCAAGTGTTCCTATCACCACTGGAATCACTGTTGCTTTCACCTTCCACATCTTTTCCAGTTCTCCTTTAAGGCCCTGGTATTTCTCCAGCTTCTCACGTTCCTTCTTTCTGATGTTGCTGTCACTTGGCACTGCCACATCTATTATCATTGCTGTCTTCTGATCCTTGTCTACTATCATAATGTCTGGTTGATTAGCCAACACCTGCTTATCCATCTGGATCTTGAAGTCCCAAAATATTTTAGCCCTTTCATTCTCCACCACTTTTTCTAGGGTGTCCCACTTGGACTTAGGGGGAATTAGCCCATATGCTGTGCAGATGTTCCTGTATATAATCCCCCGCTACTTGATTGTGGTGTTCGGTATACGCTGTTCCTGCTTGCATTTTGCATCCTGCCACTATGTGTTGGATGGTTTCTGAGGTTACTTTGCATAGTCTGCACCTTGGGTCTTGTCTTGTGTGGTAGATTTCTGCTTCTATAGATTCTGGTACTTAGTGCTTGCTCTTGTGT
The DNA here is from genome assembly GCF_032444005.1 of Ranitomeya imitator. NCBI lineage: Eukaryota > Metazoa > Chordata > Amphibia > Anura > Dendrobatidae > Ranitomeya > Ranitomeya imitator. The sequence goes on from NC_091285.1 coordinate 502,738,443, forward strand.
CGCTATGATTAGTGCCTCTGTGCTGTCTCGGAGTCCTGCTTTCTCCAGCCAATTTCTCTATGTCAGCCACCTCCATTATCTGTCGATTGTACATCCCATGCAGTGTCTTGTTTTGCCATGATGCTTCATGTTCCTATCTTTCCTTACAGATCTGTTGTTGTTGCTGCCTTAGGCTTTCTCTCAGCATCTCATCTTTTGGTGCTATTTTACTGATGCATTCCTGGATACTCCTTTTTCACCCGTGATGGTGGCTTAGATGCTTATCAAGCCTCAACCACCCTCCTTTCTGTTGGTATACAATCTTTGTGTGTTAGACTTTGGGTGGAGATCTCCGTGCATTGGGATGGAGCTTTTGTGTCTTCACATCTGCAGCTTTCATCTCTTCTTTTGGCCAGCACACTATGCCAGCAGGGTATCTGATAACTGGCAGGGCATATGTATTGATGGGGCGGATTTTATTCTTCCCATTGAGCTGGCTCTTCAGGACCTGTCTTACCCTGTGATCGTATTTGGATATTGCTGCTTTCCTTGACTCCTCATCATGGTTACCATATCCCTGTTGGATGCCAAGGTATTTGTAGCATGTCTGCACATCTGCTATGTGCCCTGTTGGTAATTCCACTCCATTAGTCTTGACTACCATGTCTCTCTTTATTACCAGCTGCACTTTCCCAGTCCAAAGGACATCCCAATGTCTTCACTGTAGATCTTTGTCAGGTGGATCAATAATTGATGTCTCGCTCAATTTTCACATACAGCTTGATGCCATCCTTGTAGAAGAGGTGGCTAATGGTGCTTCCACTCTTGAACTTGTATCCATAGCCAGACTCTGTAATTATCTGACTGAGGGGGTTCAAGCCTATGCAGAACAGCAATGGGGACAGTGCATCACCTTGGTATATGCCGCATATGGCATTTGATGGTCACTTGTGCTAGTTGTCTTGAGTTGACCTCCAATGTTGTTCTCCATTGCCCCATTGAGTTTCTGAGGAAGGTTCTTAATTTCCTCTTGACATTGTAGAGAGCTAAGCATTCACAGATCCATGTGTGTGGCATTGAATCATAGGCTTTCCTGTTGTCAATCCAGGTTGTGCTGAGATTGGTCTGTCTGGAGCTTGAGTCTTGAGTGACTGCTCTATCTATTAGGAGCTGGTGCTTAGAGCCTCTGGTGTCGGACCTAATGTCTTTCTAAGCTGAATTCATGTACTGGTTCATATTGTTCTGTAGCTTGGTGGCTATGATGTTTGGCAAGAGTTTCCATATTGTTGAAAGGAGGGTTACTGTGCGGTAATTGGATGGAGCTGTTCCTTTGTGATGATCCTTCATGATCAGCACTGTTCTTCCTTGTGTTAGCCAATCTGGGTGGTGGCCTGCTTCTAGCAGTTGGTTAATCTGCTGTGCCATGCGTTCATGTATAGCTGTTAATTTCTTTAGCCAGTAGGTGTGGATCATGTCTGGGCCAAGTGCTGTCCAGCTCATCATGTTCTTGATGCACTGCTGGATGTCTGCTTCTGTAATGGTGACTAGTTCTTGCTCTAGATGGTTGCTGTGTTTCATTTTCAGATCTTGCAGCCACATTGCACTGGTGTTGTGCGTTTTTCCTTCTCCCATATGTTCCTCCAGTATTGTTCAGTCTCTGCTATTGGTGGAGTTGGTGGAGTACAGCTTGGATGGTTCTTTGGAGAACAGAGCATTTATCCTCTTGGCCTCAGCTTCTCTGGTGTATCTCCTTAGTCTTGCAGCGAGTGCTGTGAGCTTCTGTTTTGCAGTCTCTAGGGCTTCAGTTGGGGTCAGACCTTTGTACTTGTCTAACTTGGTGTTATTCTTGATCTTTACACCTTTCTGCATTTCTGTTAGTTGGCTGACTTCCCTTTGTGTCACCTTAATCTTGGTCTACAGTCTTGTAGAATGTACTTCTGTTGCTCTTGCTGGTTGTATAGCCAAGCATTTCCATGATTGCTGAGGCAGTAACATAGATCAGTTTATTGGTTTGAGTTATGGTGGTGGTAGGTATTGACGCAAGTGCTCTATTGGCATCTTCTAGCATACTGTCTGGTGGTGTTTCTTTGCTGAGCCTTGGCAGTTGATCTCTGGTATTGATGGTATTTAGTTTATCTAAGATCTTTGGATACTGCTACTGCAGCTGATCTGAAACAGAAGATATATATATGCACTCCTCCCATTGACCTTGTAGGTGGCGGCAATCAACTCTACCTGCCCATAAATTGTAGATTTAGCCCAGAGTGACATGTTTTGTCCAGAGTTGTAGGCTGGTGGCCCAAGAGTGGCATGTATGGTAGAGTAGGACCCATCAGAGGGAGATCACCTTGCCATGGTTGATGGACACACATGAATTGGCCAATTTATGCGCTAAGAATCTTCATTTCATCTATAACTGTAAGTTTTATGAAAAAATTAAGAAAAAAAAATCTTTTGAGAAAAAATATTTTTGAGAGGTATAATTCATATAGAATATTTGTCTGTGTTTTCACATGGTCTAGATTCATGTACATGTGCTGCTGTGTTCTTATATATATATATATATATATATATATATATATATATATATATGTGTATATATATATATATATATACACACACACACACAGCTCAAAAAAAAAATAAAGGGAACACTTAAACAACAGAATATAACTCCAAGTAAATCAAACTTCTGTGAAATCAAACTGTCCACTTAGGAAGCAACACTGTTTGACAAACAATTTTACATGCTGTTGTGCAAATGGAATAGACAACAGATGGAAATTATTGGCAATTATCAAGACACACTCAATAAAGGAGTGGTTCTGCAGGTGGGGACCACAGACCACATATCAGTACCAATGCTTTCTGGCTGATGTTTTGGTCACTTTTGAATGTTGGTTGTGCTTTCACACTTGTGGTAGCATGAGACGGACTCTACAACCCACACAAGTGGCTCATGTAGTGCAGCTCATCCAGGATGGCGCATCAATGCAAGCTGTGGCAAGAAGGTTTGCTGTGTCTGTCAGCGTAGTGTCCAGAGGCTGGAGGTGCTATCAGGAGACAGGCCAGTGCACCAGGAGATGTGGAGGGGGCTGTAGGAGGGCAACAACCCAGCAGCAGGACCTCTCCCTCAACCTTTGTGCAAGGAGGAACAGGAGGAGCACAGCCAGAGCCCTGCAAAATGACCTCCAGTAGGCCACAAATGTGCATGTTTCTGCACAAACGGTTAGAAACCAACTCCATGACAATGGTCTGAATGCCCTACTTCCACAGATGGGGGTTGTGCTCACTGCCCAACACTGTGCAGGACGATTGGCATTTGCCACAGAACACCAGGATTGGTAAATTCGACACTGGCGCCCTGTGCTCTTCACAGATGAAAGCAGGTTCATGCTGAGCACATGTGACAGAGTCTGGAAATGCCTTGGAGAGCAATCTGCTGCCTGCAACATCCTTCAGCATGACCGCACAGCCCTCCATGTGATCGCCAAAGGTAGCCTGACTGCCATTAAGTACCGAGATGAGCTCCTCAGGCCTCTTGTGAGACCATATGCTGGGGCGGTTGGCCCTGGGTTCCTCCTAATGCAGGACAATGCCAGAACTCAGGTGGCTGGAATGTGTCAGCAGTTCCTGCAAGATGAAGGCATTGAAGCTATAGACTGGCCTGCCCATTCCCCAGACCTGAATCTGATTGAATACATATGGGACATCATGTCTCGCACCATCCACCAACGTCACGTTGCACCACAGGCTGTCCAGGAGTTGGCGGATGCTTTAGTCCAGGTCTGGGAGGACATCCCTCAGGAGACCATCCGCCGCCTCATCAGGAGCATGCCCAGGTGTTGTAAGGAGATCACACAGGCACGTGGAGGCCACCCACACTACTGAGCATCATTTCCTTGTCTTGAGGCATTTCCACTGAAGTTGGATAAGCCTGTAACTTCATTTTCCACTTTATTTTGAGCATCATTCCAAATCCAGACCTCCATGGGATATTCATTTTGATTTACATTGATCATTGTTATGTTTTATTGTTCTCAACACATTCCACTATGTAATGAATAAAGATTTGAAACTGAAATATTTCATTCAGTGATATCTAGGATGTGGTATTTTAGTGTCCCCTTTATTTTTTTGAGCAGTGTATATATATTATTATTATTATTTATTATTATAGCGCCATTTATTCCATGGCACTTTACATGTGAGGAGGGGTATACATAATAAAAACAAGTACAATAATCTTGAACAATACAAGTCACAACTGGCACAGGAGGAGAGAGGACCCTGCCTGCGAGGGCTCACAATCTACAAGGGATGGGTGAGGATACAGTAGGTGAGGATAGAGCAGGTCGTGCAGTGGTTTGGTCGATCGGTGGTTACTGCAGGTTGTAGGCTTGTCAGAAGGGGTGGGTCTTCAGGTTCTGTTTGAAGGTTTCGATGTATACTGTATATATAAATATATATATATATATATATATTCCAGGACCTTAAGACTACGCATGGAAAGGCCAGCATACATCAATTCAGAGACTTTTCACATCACCTACGACGCCATTGTGGGAATTTCCAGCCTCCTCCGTCCGGGAACCACAGGCTGATAAGTTAACCCATTATTTGAACCTATATTGTTCCTTTATAATTGCATACATTTTGTTCATCCATATTACTTTAATAGATTCCTCCCTGCGTGGAGTACCAACTGTTACAATACCTTTTTATAAAAAAACCCGTTAACTCTTGTTCTGCCGCCTGCTTGTCACTGCATCCTGCGTACCTGCTAGAACCTCACATGTGCATTGTTACTGTTTTGCTCCTGGTGGTGGAAAAATCTTTTTCTTCCTGTATACTACAAATTACAACCTGTTCTCACATTCCCTAATAGATTATAACTGCCCCATGTGAGTGCCATGACAGTTTGAAAAATACTAAATGAAGTCAGTCCATCCTTTCAAATGCAAAGAGGTGGACTTCAAGGCAAAATATCGGAGTCAACAAGTCAGCTCATCACAAGGTCTATCAGCTATGGAGCGACAAACAGGGCAGTGGAGATGGCTTGTATGCTTCATAATAGTGAGATCAGAGACGTCCATGCAAGCACCAATCGACACACATTATACAAGTCTAGAATGGTGACCCCAAAAGAGGTGAAAAAGCCTTGACTTCAATATCGTCAAAAAAAGCATTAGCTTGAGTTTCCCCCCAAAAAAATTGTACAGTAGAAGATTGGAAACAGGTGACTTGGAGTGATGAGCCAAAAGTCAATAGCCTCTGATGGGGCAAATGGGTATGGAAGAAACGGGAAAAAGCGGCTAACGGATCGATAAATTGAAGGAACTGTTAAGTTCGGTAGATCGTACAAGACAAGTTACTTTGCGCATTCGAATACAGTTTAAATAAAGGTCTTTATTATTACGGGAAAAAGAAATCTAAAACTACAGGGCCCTGTGTGAAAAAGTGATAGCCCCGTAAACCTTAATAACTGTATGGGCCACCTTTAGCAGCAACAACTGCTATCAAGCATTTGTGATAACTGGAAATGAGTTTTTTCCAACGCTCTGGAGGAATTTTGGCCCACTTATCTTTGCAGAATTGTTGTAGTTCAGCAACATTGAAGGGTTTCTGAGCATGAACAGCCTTTTTATGGTCATGCCACAGCATCTCAAAAGCATACTCCAAAGTCTTAAATTTGTTTTTCTTAAGCCATTCAGAAGAGGACTTGCTGGTGTGTTTTGGATCATTGTTCTGCTACATACCTCAAGTGCACTTCAGCTTGACATCACGAACAAATTCTCCTTCAGTAATTTTTGGCAGACAGCAGAATTCATGGTTCCATTTACCGCAGCAAGTCTTCCAGGTCCTGAAGTAGCAAAACAGCCCCAGACCATCGCACTATCCTGATATTTTACTATTGGTATGATGTTCCTTTTCTTAAATGCTGTGTTACTTCTACGCCAGATGTAATAGGACATACAAGTTCAACTTTTGGCTCTTCATTCCGCAGCGTATTCTCACCTCTTGGAGATCATCAAGATGTTTTCTGACAACACTGAGATGAACGTTTATGTTCTTATTGCTCAGCAGTGGTTTTCTTCTTGGAACTCTGCCATGTAGGACATTTTTGCCCAGTCTCTTTCTTATGGTGGAGTCATGAACACTGACCTTAACTAACGCAAGATAGGCTTGAAGTTCTTTGGACATTGTTGTGGTGTCTTTTGTGACCTCTTAGATGAGTCGTCTCTGAGTTCTTGGGGTAATTTTAGTTGGCCGGCATCTACTGCGAAGGTTCACTACTGTTCCATGTTTTCGCCATTTGTGGATAATGGCTCTCACTGTGGTTCTCTGGAGTCCCAAAGCTTGAGAAATTGCTTTATAACCTTTTCCAGAAAGGTAGGTCGCAATTAGTTTGTTTCTCATTTGTTCCAGAATTTCTTTGGATCGCGGACTGATATCTAGCTTTTGAGGAACTTTTGGTCTGCTTCACTTTGTCAGACAAGTCATATTTAAGTTATTTATTGATTGGAAACCTGTGTGGCAGTAATGAGGCCTGCGCGTGGCTAGAGAATTTGAACTCAGCTTTCCAAAGATGTGATAAACCACAGTTAATTTATATTTTAGGGAGGAAGAGGGCAATCACTTTTTCATTCAGGGCCCTGTAGGTTTGGATTTATTTTTACCTTAATAATAAAGACCTTCACTTAAAAACTGCATTTTATGTATACTTGTGTTATTTTTGTCTAATATTTAAATTTACTTGGTGATATAAAACACTTAAGTGTGACAAACATGCAAAAGAATAGGAAATCCGGAAGGCGGCAAACACTTTTCCACACAACGGTAATTCTATTTCAGTGAGTAGAAGAGACTAATCCACCTATACTTACTATACTGCTACATATCTGCACAGAAATCCAACATGACCAGTCATTTTTTCCCGAGACTCCCATATACATTAGAGTTATTCACTGATCCTACATAACCAAACTGTGGTATGAATGTCATAGAAAAGTCAAATCTTTTAGTTGAACTAAGTAATCAACTTTTTGTCCATTTTAGCTACTTAGTCATTAGCAGTGGAACTAAGTAGGATACACTGCTATTCCATATTTTGATGGCCTTAAGAAAACTCTGTATAGCAGCCAAGGCTATTCACAAGCAAAACAGTTTAAAAAATCTAAATATTTTCTTGCACTGTCCTGATGTCATCCGATCCCGTTCTTGGCATAAATTCTAGAGCTCGAGTATAAAGCAGTATTATGGCTGTATACATACGGTCTTAGAATTTGTATTACAGTCCTAAAGTCCTGGGTTTTCCAGGACTAAAAATAGTTATATTTAGAAATAAAAGTTTTTCACTTGAAAGGCTTTCTCTTGTAAGTGTTACTTATCCTATAAGTTTTGTTTCACATTATTAAAGAGGAAAAAGGCTTCAATTCAGAATATACAGTGGGGCAAAAAAGTATTTAGTCAGTCAGCAATAGTGCAAGTTCCACCACTTAAAAAGATGAGAGGCGTCTGTAATTTACATCATAGGTAGACCTCAACTATGGGAGACAAACTGAGAAAAAAAATCCAGAAAATCACATTGTCTGTTTTTTTATCATTTTTTTTGCATATTATGGTGGAAAATAAGTATTTGGTCAGAAACAAACAATCAAGATTTCTGGCTCTCACAGACCTGTAACTTCTTCTTTAAGAGTCTCCTCTTTCCTCCACTCATTACCTGTAGTAATGGCACCTGTTTAACTTGTTATCAGTATAAAAAGACACCTGTGCACACCCTCAAACAGTCTGACTCCAAACTCCACTATGGTGAAGACCAAAGAGCTGTCAAAGGACACCAGAAACAAAATTGTAGCCCTGCACCAGGCTGGGAAGACTGAATCTGCAATAGCCATCCAGCTTGGAGTGAAGAAATCAACAGTGGGAGCAATAATTAGAAAATGGAAGACATACAAGACCACTGATAATCTCCCTCGATCTGGGGCTCCAAGCAAAATCCCACCCCGTGGGGTCAGAATGATCACAAGAACGGTGAGCAAAAATCCCAGAACCACGCGGGGGGACCTAGTGAATGAACTGCAGAGAGCTGGGACCATTGTAACAAGGCCTACCATAAGTAACACACTACGCCACCATGTACTCAGATCCTGCAGTGCCAGACGTGTCCCACTGCTTAAGCCAGTACATGTCCAGGCCCGTCTGAAGTTTGCTAGAGAGCATTTGGATGATCCAGAGGAGTTTTGGGAGAATGTCCTATGGTCTGATGAAACCAAACTGGAACTGTTTGTTAGAAACACAACTTGTCGTGTTTGGAGGAAAAAGAATACTGAGTTGCATCCATCAAACACCATACCTACTGTAAAGCATGGTGGTGGAAACATCATGCTTTGGGGCTGTTTCTCTGCAAAGGGGCCAGGACGACTGATCCGGGTACATGAAAGAATGAATGGGGCCATGTATCGTGAGATTTTGAGTGCAAACCTCCTTCCATCAGCAAGGGCATTGAAGATGAAACGTGGCTGGGTCTTTCAACATGACAATGATCCAAAGCACACCGCCAGGGCAATGAAGGAGTGGCTTCGTAAGAAGCATTTCAAGGTCCTGGAGTGGCCTAGCCAGTCTCCAGATCTCAACCCTATAGAAAACCTTTGGAGGGAGTTGAAAGTCCGTGTTGCCAAGCGAAAAGCCAAAAACATCACTGCTCTAGAGGAGATCTGCATGGAGGAATGGGCCAACATACCAACAACAGTGTGTGGCAACCTTGTGAAGACTTAAAGAAAACGTTTGACCTCTGTCATTGCCAACAAAGGATATATTACAAAGTATTGAGATGAAATTTTGTTTCTGACCAAATACTTATTTTCCACCATAATATGCAAATAAAATGTTAAAAAAACAGACAATGTGATTTTCTGGATTTTTTTTTCTCAGTTTGTCTCCCATAGTTGAGGTCTACCTATGATGTAAATTACAGACGCCTCTCATCTTTTTAAGTGGTGGAACTTGCACTATTGCTGACTGACTAAATACTTTTTTGCCCCACTGTATATAGAAGTGTTGATCCAAACAGGTTATGGTCAGTGTTATTTGGTAAGTTAGGTTATATAAAGTTTTTTTTACCTTACATAGAGGCAGAATTAACATAATTTAAGAGGCAATCAGTCACATAAGAAATCAAATAACGTTTAAAAACTTGTAACTGCATTAATAACTATAACTATATTGCTTTTTAGTATTCTAAAGCATTTATATCCACGGGGTAATAATGCCCATACCATTCATCACACCCTTCCAGTTACTAAAAGGAAGAATAGATTCCACTTGGGGGGAATTAAATTATTAAATTGAATGGCTTGCTGTAATAGTTGGCTTTACAAAATAATAAGTTTGAAATAATCTTCAAGATTTGACTGTGCCGCACACAGACAAAAGTAATCATTTTTCTAATCTTCACAAGAACCCAAAGAGCTATTGTACACAAAATTTTCAGTTTAGTGGATGAGGAAAAAGATATGCATTAATTGTTGAGAATGAGGGTTTGTCTAGACGCATTGGTAAATTCCGTCAAACAATGAGCTGCATTTGTTGGAGAGCCTTGCATAAGAGGCTATAAGTTGGAGGACTCTTACTCCCAGACAGAAACATTTATTCAGGGAAAAAAATCAATTCATCAAAGAGTGCAAATATTCTCGATACATTAGCAAATAGAATAACCTTTAGGTTAGATGTACAATTTGGCGATTTGTAAGATTTCTCAGAGTTAACATAAAATATGAAAAGAAACCTTTTTCTTGTTTTGCAATAGACTTATAACGATGACAGAATTTTCCCGATTTATATTTCTGGCTTATTTATTCACATAAAGCAAAAAACACAAGACATATATATTTCTTGTTTTCACATGCTATCTCCTCCAAAGAAAGCCAGCTAATAAATTAACAAAGATAATCTTCAAAAGAGTCTTTCAGCACAAAATTACTGCTCAAGCCAAGCACAGAGGTGAGCATCCCATGTTAGGACACGCCACCGCCCCTACACGTGTCCTCTCCCTCCCCCTGCAAGGATACCAGCATGTGTACTTACCAGTCCACATTCTCTAAGCGTCTGCCTGCTTCAAGGACCTGCGCACAGCGCACAGGTCTTCTGGCAGTGGAGAGGGCATGCGAGCCCCTTGACTCTTTAAGGGACTCTTAAAGGGCCCACGTAAGTTGCTAAGGGCATCCGCAGCCAATAGCTGGGACACGTCTTGTATATCAGGCACCTATTGGGAGGTGCCTTTTCAACTTAGTTAGTTTCTAGTGTTTCCTGCTAGCCAGTTGTAAGGTTCCCATGCTCCTGATCCACCCGACCCTGTCTGTTCTTGTACCAATCGACCCTGCTATTCCCATATGTGAATCTGTTCTGTCTTTACATTGTCCCAATTTTGATCCATCTGACTTGTTCTTGTGCCGCTTATCTACCCAGTCTGAGCTTACAATTGTAACAATTTGCTAATGCCATGAAATGCACTGAATCTCACACCCATCCAGTCTCAGACCTATACCATGAGATGATCCATCAGAGAGATTAGCAAGACAAGATCCTATCTTAGCTACTGACCGATAATAGCAGTCTGGACGCCTTGCTAACAGCCACCGCATCCACTCCAGTTCAAGCCCCGGCAACCTCGGCAGTGACCATTCAATCCGCAAGTCATTCTTCTAGCCCTAGACACCCTAGAATATCCTTGCCTCGAAGAAAGTGAGACGGAGAACATTTTTTTTTCTAGTAGATTGGAAGGGATTTGGGCCCAAAGATCATGGAAGCCCAAGGAGCATATTTGTGCTAAACTTCTTCTACAGACATTTATAGCTTGCTTTAAGAACTGTGAACATAAGGGGAGGTACTGTTAGGACACCATCGGCACCATTGTTTGTGTCCTCTCCCTTCCTACTGCTAGGACACCAGCGTGTGTACTTACCCATCCATGCTCCCTCTGCATCTGTCTGCTTCCAGGCTTGCAGGTCTCTTTGGATTGGGCTTAGGGCGCGCACTCTTAAAAAGCATGCATTGCTACAGGTGTCCCCAACCAATAACTTGGAAACGACTTGGATATGAGGCACCCTCCCCTACTGGGATGTAACTTTGCAATTTAGCTAGTTCTAGTGCTTCCTGCTAGTCAGTTGTTAAGTCCACGTGCTCCTTATCTGACATACCCTGTCTGTTCTTGTCCAAATCCACCCTATTTCCATCCATCCTGCTTGTGCCTTGTCCTGATCATAATCTATCTGACCTGTTCCTGTGCTGCTTATTTACCCTGTCTGAACTTGCACCTGACAACCTGCATCTGTGATCCCGTATTGTGGCCGTCCCGTGTTCCTGCTCCAGACCTGCTTGGTCTGTACCACCCCGCTAACCAGTTATTGGCTGGTCCTGCTTCCCTCTCCCCATGGGAGTCGGCTTCCACAGCTCTGTGGATCCATCCTGGAGTAGCACCTGGGGTGCATCTGAAGCCAAGCCTAACCCCACCATCAGGGGCTCTAGCGAAGAATCAGCTGTGCACTTAGTTACGCTCCTCCAGGCTCTCCCCAGACCGTGACACAGTGGTTCCACAACCACGTGCATAACACCCTGTAGAAAATGATTCAAGAGGTAGTCAGCAGCCGACCTACAGTGCTATCTTTTAATTGGGATAAAAGTTCCCGAGTCTTGTGGTCGGTGTGGTGCAAGCGGGGGGACACCCACCAATCAGTGAACTTGTTATCATCTATTTAGCAGATGATATCTTGGTTTATCTGGAAAACCCCTTTAATCCAGTGTATATTGATTGCAATAGTCCTCTAAAATCAGACCTATACATGTGCATATAGCTTAGGACACCTGTCTAGTGTTTTATGAAAGTTCCAAAACATCAGAACAAAAATCCTTATTCACCTGCATCAACAAACCCGGAGCATAATAGGGGTTTGCAGCTGTGCTTTATATGCCTGCGTAAGCATCTTTTACTCAAATAGGCATTTTTCTCCTTTGGATATATATGTTATATTGCTTTTATTATTATTATTATTATTATTATTATTTGCATAATTTTTATATTGTATCATTATTTTATATTTTTATCATTAGATGTAAATGAAACCTTCTGCAAAACAAAACCTGTCTGCGGCTAGTGGACATTGCCTATTTGAATTCCATTTATACTGATTCCAAACTTTTAAATTGATATATTAGTGCTTTTGCCAAAGATATCCAACCATACAAATGATAAATATGGCAAACTACTCTATGTGTTGCAATATACCTAGCTCAAGGCAATAGGCAGACTGGAAAACCATTAGGACTGTTATTTGAGAGCCCATGACTACTTAAAGCAATCAATAAAGTTTAAGAACCTGCAAAAAAAAAGAAAGAAAAAGTAAAAATAAAAATGATAAGAGCACTCAAAATATATGTGTACTCATGTGTAATGCAGTCAAGGTAAAGAAATGTAAGCGTTACAGGATCGTAACTTTAATTTTTCCACATGAGAAAAACAAATTGCAAGTCAACTTGAATCTATGGCAAAAAATCCTGACCATCTCTTACTAGTAGAAAAAATCTTTTCGCAACGTGCTAGCCACTACATAGAAAAATAAAGGCTGTGAGTTTGTGGAGTTGATGCCTTTTAATGGATAACTGAAAAGATGATGAAAAATAGCCGGCTTTCAGGACTACTTATGACTTTCATTTATGAAATGATGCCTGAAACCACTACCTTAGTTGTCTTGAAGGTTTGAAATTTGTCATCATGCGTTTCCAAAAAAAGTACAAGACAATTAAAGGGAATTTAAGGGTAAATATAGGCAAAGCTAAAGCAGCTTGAAATAATAAGTTACATAAAGTACTAACATAGCAAATGGGAGAACACGGAGTACATGGGTGCAGACAAATTTATAATTTTATTATATAATTTAAAAAAAATACGTATATACAGTACAGACCAAAAGTTTGGACACACCTTCTCCTTTTAAGATTTTTCTGTATTTTCATGACTATGAAAATTGTACATTCACACTGAAGGCATCAAAACTATGAATTAACACATGTGGAATTATATACTTAACAAAAAAGTGTGAAACAACTGAAATTATGTCTAATATTCTAGGTTCTTCAAAGTAGCCACCTTTTGCTTCTGTACTGTATATAAAAAATTACAATATGAAAGACACATTCAGGGATAAAGAGATATTGAGGTCACTGTCTTTGGATCTATAATCTTGCACATATCGAACAGTAGCAAAATCGAGTGGGTTCAATATTGTTATGTCAATGCACAACTACAAGTTGAGAGACACTACATAAAAAATCATATATATATATATATATATATATATATATATGTATATATATATTATATCTATATATATACATATATAGATATATATATATATATGTATATATCTATCTATCACACAAAGTGCGCATCATTTTGAAAAAGCGTGCCCCAGACCTGATAGAATTTGTCCCACAGGAGGCATGAAAGCACTAAAATCAGTGCCTGTAACAAAATTGCACATGCCCCGCATGATGCCAAAAGAAAATAAAGTGCTGTTGTGCAGTTTATCAGGGGAAGGTACTGTTCCACAGAACAAGCATCTTTGTATTAGGCAAATTAATATTCAGCATATTTCTTACAGATCCTTACCGAGACACAAAACAGTGATGCCCCAGGTCAGGTGAAGCAGTCCCGAAACGCGTTTCGCAGGTGTTTTGAGAAAGCGGGGCACTATATCTAAGCACTAACAGGCAGGTAATTGCAACTTATCTGCCTGTTGCACACGGCACTGTTCTTCCCCGGCCACAGACTGCTCCTGCTAGCGATTCAGAAGCCTCTGCTGATGTCACATCTACAGAGTGGAGGCTTCTATTCCTCTGTGCTGTGTCGATGGGGCAGGACTCCCAAGGTCATTCTGATTGACAACCGGATCACCGCTGCCTAACTGAAGGAGCCGGCTGTCAATCAGAATGACCTCGTCACATCAACAGAGGCAGCTGAATCCTCTCAGGAGCATTACGTGACTGCTCTATGCAAGGGAAGAACGGAAGTTACAATTACCTGCATGTTAGTGCTTAGATACATTTTTTATTGTAAAGTCCCAGACACCCCCCTTTACATAGAGGTCTTGAATAGAAATAATCTCTTAGTTGATCTGAAACGGGACACATTTTATTGGGAGAGATGAGTAGGCTGCTGCCAGTCACCCCTGGTGGAGGTTTTATCTCCCATGGGTACAAACTGATTGCATGCTGTAATTCAGCATGTCCAATCATTCTTACACCTAATAGCATCTGTAAAAGGAAAGTCAAGAGGCCAGATATACATTAGATGGTTGCCAGTCCTAATAAAATTGATGGGTTCAGTTGACATAATGAGTATGGATACCTTTATCCTGCCCTGTTCAGGGCAAGTATAACATGTATACTACGCTAATGTTGGTTAGATAAGTATAAGTATGTAGGACCTAAAGGAAGTCTTACATATATGAGGGTCTCAATTTCCTCCTGACAGCAGGGGATATAAACTCTCTCCAGAGGACTCTAACAGTTACATACAGGAGGAAATATAGTTGAGAGAAAATGCTGGGAAAGTAACAGTTTTTAGATTAATGCCAGGGAAAAACTGTTGGGCAATTGACAGAAATCGAAAAGCAACAGTTCTCAGTGAGTCTGAACTTTAAGAATCCCTTGAGGAGAAACCTTTCAACAGAAGGAAGCGTTGATGACAATGAAACCAAAGTGGCTAATAAGGCATTACTGAGATCAATAATGCTAATGAATATTTGTGCTGGAGACTGTTAGTTTTACAAATCTCAGACCAGTGTCATAAAAGTTCCACCCAGTATGATACCATATTTTCTAAAAATGGGACAAAGTGCAAAAAGGTAAAAACAGACCTTACAAATCTACTGTATATACTCATGTATAAGCTGAGATTTTCATCCCATTTTTTGTGCTAAAAACGCCCCCCCCCTCGGCTTATACACGAGTCATGGTACAGAAAGCCGGCAGGGGAGGGGGCAGTGGAGCAGCGGGTGCCAGAAGCCGGCGCACACATCATACTCACCTACCTGCATGCCCTCGGTGCTGGAACTGCATCTCGTCCCGGCCGCCAGCGCCTGTCTGTAGCTCTTCCTGTGCTCAGCGGTCACGTGGTACTACTCATTAAGATGATGAATATGGACGCGTCTCCACTCCCATAGGGGTGGAGCGCATAATCATCACCTTAATGAGCAATACCACGTGACCGCTGAGTACATGAAAAGCTGCAGGCAGGCGCAGGCGGCCAGAACGAGATGCAGTGCCAGGACCCAGGGCACGCAGGTAGGTGAGTATTATGTTTTGTTTTTGTTTTTTCCAATAGGAAACATGCACACAGGGATAGGGAATAAGGAGGCATGCATACAGGGAAAGAACTGGGAGGCATGCATACAGGGACAGAACGAGGGAGGCATTCTTACCAGGACAGGCAAGGGGGAATCATGCATACAGGGACTGAACAGGGGAGACATGCATACAGGGAAGGAATGGGGGAGGCATGCATACAAAGAAGGAACGGGGAGGCATGCAGACAGGGAAGGAACGGGGGAGGCATGCATACAAAGAAGGAACGGGGAGGCATGCAGACAGGGAAGGAACGGGGGAGGCATGCAGACAGGGGCAGGAATGGGCAGGCATTCATACCAGGACATGTAAGGGGGAGGCATGTATACAATGACAGGGACAGGGGAGGCATGCAGACAGGGATGGGGGGGCATTCATACCAGGACAGGGAAGGGGGAGCCATGCATAGCAGGACAGGGATGAGGGGACAATGCATACCCGGCTTATACTCGAGTCAATAAGCTTACCCAGTTTTCCGTGGCAAAAGAAGGTGCTTCGCTTAAACGCTGGTCGGCTTATACTCAAGTATATATGGTAAGTTAAAGAGCAAAACACCTTTATGATCCAACCAAAGTTCATGCCAGTTTTTTATCCCGGTTTTCTGTATAAAACCATATAGAGAGTTGTAGGCTTGTTTCTTTTAGCGTATCATTCTTCTCTATGTATAATTTTTGCTAAATAGATGCAGTTGAAAAACAGAAGGATCAGGTTTGTTTGTACTACATTAGTGATGGTTGATAAATTTTACTTGCCTTTTCTTAATAAATGAAATCCATACCAGACATCTGAAGAGCTAAAAATGTGCAGAAGCAGGAAGCGGGCAATAATTGTTTGTTTGCATGCAAGTGTAATTGATCATAATAGTTCTGTTGCAGAGCCTCGGAAATAGAAACAATCAAGGAAATTATTAAGACAGTAATAAATGTATTAACTGCTACTAGATTGTTATATTTATACGGCATGACTTTAGTAATTGGTGCACTTTGTGGCCACTTATGTTACTATTATAATATCTATTCAACAGTAATTAACTGCAGGCTGTTTAGCCATATATAGACAGTATTAGTAAATGTATTGGATGAAACAAATTCTTAAATTTACAGGAACACTAAAACTAGAAATGGGCATAATAAATAAGAAATATTGCTGTGCTCACTGTTTGTTAGCCTGCAACAATTTCTGTATAATCCTGAAACAGTCAGTCTTGTAGAAATCCTACAAAGAACATGGGCTCATCTCCTGTTGATCAGCTACATATTCAACTGACAGGTGGCTGAAGCCGAGGGGGTGGATTTAGCAATATCTTGCTCTAGCGGGAATCTGTGATTAGTTTTTTTCTATTTAAACTGAGAGTGGCATAATGTGGGATCAAAGAGTCTAATTCCAGGGATGTATCACTTATTAGTTTGTGTGCTGTACAGTAGTTTCAATACAATCAGTATTATATCAGCAGGAGATTATCACTGCCCGGACTAGGAGTCTTGTGCAAGAGAGTCCATCTAATCTGTGTAACCCCACCCCCACCACTGATTGGCAGCTTGCTGACAATGCACAGTGTACACAAGAAGCTGCCAATTAGTGGTATGGGTGGGTTATTCTGAGCTCAGGATCCATAAATTCTCAAGACTGTGTTGACCTGTTTGCCAACACATATAGATGAATGGAGTAATTTAAGATGTTTAGGATCCCACATACATACACTGTATACATATATACAGTATATACACTGCTCAAAAAAAAGGGAACAGTTAAACAACAGAATATAACTCCAAGTGAATCAAACTTCTGTGAAATCAAACTGTCCACTTAGGAAGCAACACTGTTTGACAATCAATTTCACATGCTGTTGTGCAAATGGAATAGACAACAGATGCAAATTATTGGCAATTATCAAAACACACTCAATAAAGGAGTGGTTCTGCAGGTGGGGACCACAGACCACATCTCGGTACCAATGCTTTCTGGCTGATGTTTTGGTCACTTTTGAATGTTGGTTGTGCATACACACTCCTGGTAGTATGAGACAGACTCTACAACCCACACAAGTGGCTCAGGTAGTGCAGCTCATCCAGGACGGCACACCAATGCGAGCTGTGGCAAGAAGGTTTGCTTTGCCTGTCAGCGTAGTATCCAGAGGCAGGAGGTGCTACCAGGAGACAGGCCAGTACACCAGGAGATGTGAAGGGGGCCGTAGGAGGGCAACAACTCAGCAGCAGGACTGCTACATCAGCCTTTGAGCAAGGAGGAAAAGGAGGAGCACTGCCAGAGCCCTGCAAAATGACCACCAGCAGGCCACAAATGTGCATGTTTCTGTATAAATGGTTAGAAACTAACTCCATGAGGATGGTCTGAGTGCCCGATGTCCACAGATGGGGGTTGTGCTCACAGCTCAATACCATGCAGGACGCTTGACATTTGCCACAGAACATCAGGATTGGCATATTCGCCACTGGCTCCCTGTGCTCTTCACAGATGAAAGCAGGTTCACACTGAGCACATGTGACAGATGTGGCAGAGTCTGGAGACACCATGGATAGTGATCTGCTGCCTGAAACATCCTTCAGCATGACCCGTTTGGCAGTGGGTCAGTAATGGTGTGGGGTGGCATTTCCTTGGAGGACCGCACAGCCCTCCATGTGCTCCCATGTGCTCGCCAGAGCTAGCCTGACTGCCATTAGGTACCGAGATGAGATCCTCAGACCCCCTTGTGAGACCATATGCTGGTGTGGTAGGCCCTGGGTTCCTCCTAATGCAGGACATTGCCAGACCTCATGTGATTGGAGGGTGTCAGCAGTTCCTGCAAGATGAAGGCACTGAAGCTATGGACTGGTCCACCCATTCCCCAGACCTGAATCTGATTGAACACATATGGGACATCATGTCTCACACGATCCACCAACATCACTCTACATCACAGACTGTCCAGGAGTTGGAAGATGCTTTAGTCCAGGTCTGGGAGGAGATCCCTCAGGAGACCATCCGCCGCCTCAACAGGAGCATGCCCAGGCATTGTAGGGAGGTCATACAGGCACATGGAGGCCACACACACTACTGAGCATCATTTCTTTGTCTTGAAACATGTCCACTGAAATTGGATCAGCCTGTAACTTCATTTTTCACTTTGATTTTGAGCATCATTCCAACTCCAGACCTCCGTGGGATATCAGTAGTGATTTACATTAATAATTTTAAGGTTTCATTGTTCTCAACACATTCCACTATGTAATAAGATTTATAACTGGAATATTTCATTCAGTGATATCTAGGAAGTGGGATTTTAGTGTTCCCTTTACTTTTATGTGCAGTGTATATATATATATATATATATATATATATATACATATATATATATATATATATATATATACATTGTTAGGGCTAGCGGAACGCACCAAACAATAAGACTGATAGTGTACGGTGCGTTCGTAGCCCGGGGTCCAAAATGACTGACCAAGGACTCACCCTGAGTTAATGCCAGCAGTTGGAGCGCAGTGTCATGGGTGACTTGAGGTCCTAAAAAGACCTGTTTTAAAGTGCTCAAAAACAGATGAGCACTCTGCACCACATGATCGCCACGCTCCCACAGCGGCGTAGCCCATTCCAACGCCCTGTCCGACAATAGAGACACAATAAATCCCACCTTAGCCCGCTCTGTGGGGAAACGTGCAGCCAGAAGCTCGAGATGAATAGAGCACTGACTCACGAATCCCCTACAAAATTTGCTATTACCAGAAAAATTTTCTGGCAGCGGGAGGCGAGAAAATGTCGGAACAGGGGTGGCAATGGACAAAGTTGCTGCAGCCACGCTGGCAGCCTGTACAGCAACTGCAGTAACATCCACAGCTGAGGTTGCACTCTCGAGAGCCGCCAACCTACCCTCCAGCTGCTGTATATACCGCAGGGATTGCTGTTTGTCCGTCATCACTAGCCAGACCCTGGCGCTTGTGTAATGTTAGGGCTAGCGGAACGCACCAAATAATAAGACTGATAGTGTACGGTGCGTTCGTAGCCCGGGGTCCACCGTGCAAAGATGGAACCTGCTGCTGAGTAATGACGGACTATATGGCGGTACTCATAAGTATACTCGCGTGGGTTAAACTTCACCCAACGTGAAGGAAGCGATCCTGTTGCGTCACAGGATCGCGGTACCGCACATAGAAGGCGAGCAAGCAGTCAGCGAACTTAACCCCAACTAGGATTGAAGTCCGATTAGACCACTTGCTGACACAACACCGCAACAGGGTGTGTTAGGCAAATCTTATAATTAGAGCACCGAAGTGCGAACTGTGCCGTGCTGGCAGGCACCACTAAGCACCCAGACGTGGGTCAGGAAGCGCACTACTGGCGCGTGGCGCCGCACTGGCGGTCACAGCAATAGACGCTGATACGTGTGTGACACGTTGAGTGATTTGTCGGGCGCTAGATAGCAGCCATACTCCATACGCGAACAGTCATACAATAGGGTAGGGGTATTTAATGAACGACTTGCACTCACAACAAACACACGTATTCAAATGTACACTAGCGCATGGCCGTGCGGTCATGCGCAGTTTATATAATTGCAGGACAGGAAGTGGCCACAGAAACTTTGCCCTTCCAGGGCCTGCCAAGAGGACCAATGGAATGCGCTGCAGAGCCAGAGCACATGATCCTCGATCTCCAACGGGAGATCTTGCTCTGGGCATGCTCAGTGTGCGCAAACAAGGACTTAGTCCCAGGGAAGTCCGCTCGCCGCTGACCAGCACTGACTTTAATGGCAGGAGCTGAAGAAGCAGCAGTAACTCTCTGTACAGAGTGAGAGCGAGCAAGACACTGGGAGCGACGTCCCTGCTGAGCAGACTCCACTGCGGCTGGAGGAGAATGGGAGACCGCAGCGGAGACGGATCGAGATTCCCCCTGTACAGCAGAGGAAACTCGACTCCTCACATGCCCCCCCTCCTTGGGCCTCGCTACGCTCGAAGGCAGCAATGAGCTGTGGGGCCCGAATGTTTTCAGCAGGCTCCCAAGACCTGTCCTCTGGACCATAACCCTTCCAATCCACCAAATAAAACTTTTTGCCGCGTACCACCTTGCACCCCAAAATAGCGTTCACCTCGTAATCGTCCGTAGACGAACCCGATGTCCCGGCAGATGACTCGGAAAACCGGGACATGTATACGGGTTTCAAGAGGGACACATGAAAGGTGTCGGTGATACCCAAGCGTGGAGGAAGAGCCAGGCGGTAGACCACAGGATTAACCTGTTTGAGAACCTTGAAGGGACCCAAGTAGCGAGGAGCAAACTTAGTGGACTCAACTCGCAGCCTGATGTTACGGGCGGAGAGCCACACCAAGTCGCCAGGGGCAAAAGTCGGAGCGGGGTGCCGATGAACATCGGCGGAGGACCTCATTCTCTCCTTGGAGGCCCGAATGTCATCCTGCGTGCGATCCCAAATGTCCCGTGCCTCCACAGCCCAGTCTGCCACCCTGGGATCAGCGGAAGACACAGGCATGGGCACAGGAACACGCGGATGCTGGCCGTAATTTAAGAGGAATGGAGTCTGACCGGTAGATTCGGCTACGGCATTGTTAAGTGCAAACTCTGCCCACGGTAGCAAGGATGCCCAGTCATCCTGTCTGGCAGAAACAAAATGTCGCAGATATGTGACCAAGGTCTGGTTGGCCCTTTCTACCAACCCATTTGTCTCGGGATGATATGCCGAAGAGAGATTTAACTCAATACTGAGTAGACGACATTGCTCCCTCCAGAATCGAGACGCAAACTGGGGACCCCGGTCACTAACAATTTTGTCTGGCATACCGTGTAAGCGAAAGATATGCTTGATAAACAAGACAGCCAACGCCCGTGCAGATGGTAGCCGTGGAAGAGGCACCAAATGCACCATTTTTGGAAAAATGATCGGTTATCACCCAGATAATGGTGCAATTACGAGACTTGGGTAAGCCAACCACAAAGTCCATCCCGACCATCTCCCAGGGCCTGTCAGCCACGGGCAGAGGATAAAGCAACCCAGCTGGCCGTTGCCGAGGAGTCTTGTTCCTGGCGCAAGAGACACATGCCCGAACGTACTCCGCGACATCACGAGCCATATGCGGCCACCAGTATGTCCTCGCCAGTAACTCTGATGTCCTTTTAGTACCAAAATGTCCACCCACCCTGGACGAGTGCGCCCAAGAAAGAACCTCCGGTCGCAAACTAGATGGAACAAAAGTCTTGCCTGGGGGCACAGACTCCAGCGAAACCGGGGCCACGGTTCTCAAACTCTCGGTGGGGACAATAAGCCGAGGCTCCTCCTCCTCCTCCGCAGATGACACAACGGAGCGAGAGAGAGCGTCGGCCCGAATGTTCTTCTCCCCAGAAAGGAAATGGAGGGTGAAATGAAACCGGGAGAAGAACAAGGACCATCTGGCCTGGCGAGAATTCAACCGCTGAGCTGTCTGCAGATACACCAAATTTTTGTGATCTGTGAAGACTTGGAAGGGAAAACGTGCTCCCTCCAAGAGATGTCTCCACTCTGAGAAAGCCAACTTCATGGCTAGCAACTGTCCCCGATGGAATAATTCCTCTCTGCTGGTGCGAAGGTCTTGGAGAAAAAGAAGCAAGGATGCTTCCGACCTTGAGCATCCTTTTGGAAGAGGACTGCTCCAGCACCAACAGAAGAGGCATCCACCTCCATGATAAATGGCTTATCAACATCGGGGCGATGAAGAATGGGAGCGCTAGCGAAGTGTGACTTTATAGAGATAAAAGCCTTGGAGACCTCCTCAGACTACAATTTGGGATTCTCCCCCTTCTTGGTGAGGGCAACCAAGGGAGCTACCAAAGTTGAGAAATGCGGGATGAACTGGCGATAATAATTGATGAACCCCATAAAGCGCTGCACCGCTTTAAGAGAATGGGGTTCCTGCCAGTCCATCACAGCCTGTAGTTTGGCAGGATCCATAGCCAATCCCTGGGCTGAGATGATGTAGCCTAGGAAAGTTAAGGACTCCTGCTCAAACATACATTTCTCCAACTTGGCATAGAGGGAGTTTGCCCGTAGGAGGTCGAAGACTTTGCAAACATCTCTCTGGTGGGAGTCAATATCTGGAGAGTAGATGAGAATATCATCCAGATAGACTACGACCGAGGTGGAAAGCATATCCCGGAAGATATCGTTCACAAAGTCTTGGAAAACGGCTGGGGCATTACAGAGCCCAAAGGGCATCACCAGATATTCATAGTGCCCATCCCTGGTGTTAAAAGCCGTCTTCCATTCGTCCCCCTCACGGATGCGAATCAGGTTGTAAGCACCCCGCAGATCTAACTTAGTAAATACCCTTGCTCCCCGAAGCCTATCAAACAGTTCAGATATCAAAGGCAAAGGGTATTTATTCTTAACGGTGATGGCGTTAAGACCCCTGTAGTCTATGCATGGACGCAATTCCCCACTCTTCTTCTGCACGAAGAAGAACCCTGCCCCAGCAGGTGACACTGACTTCCTGATGAACCCCCTTGCCAGATTTTCCTGGATGTACTGTGACATTGCCTCCGTCTCCGGGAGAGATAGCGGATAGACTCGACCCCGGGGAGGCTCAGCACCAGGCAAGAGGTCAATAGGACAGTCATAGGGGCAATGGGGCGGAAGGGTCTCTGCCGCCTTTTTGGAGAATACGTCTGCATACGACCAATACTGCTTGGGGAGAGAGGAAAGATCTGCGGGTACCTCAGTTGTAGCTACCTGAACGCACTCCCTCTGACACCTACCCCCACAAGATTCACCCCATCCCAGAATTCTGCCTGAGGACCACTCGATGTGAGGAGAGTGGTACCGTAACCAAGGTATCCCCAACAGGACTTCATCAATTCCCTCTGGAATGACGAGCAGGGAAATAATCTCCTGATGAGATGGCGACATGGACAGAGTAAAAGGGATGGTCTGGTGAGTTATCTGTGAGGGCAGAGTCGACCCATTCACCACTCGTACCGTTACAGGTTGAGCTAGCATAACCAGAGGTTGGGCGAAGGCAGAAGACATAAAATTGCCCTCCGCCCCAGAATCCACGCAGAGCTCTACCAAGTGGGAGAATGAGCCTATAGTAATTGTCCCCTTATAGGACAATTTAGAGGCAAACATCGCCGTGTCTAGTGTACCTCCACCTACGACCACTAGACGCTGACGTTTCCTCGACCGCTGAGGACATCTGGTGGCTAAATGTCCAGACTGCTGGCAAACATGACAGACCCTGAGTGCACAAGCGGTCCGGGACTTAGGTCCCGCTTGTGACACTTCCCTGGCCTCATGTGACTCAGGAACCAGGACCGGAGATTCCAGAGGTTTGGCGAAAGTAGGAGCCAGCCGAAACCTCTGCCTACACTGGGCTTGCTCTAACCTCCGCTCGTTAAAACGGAGGTCAATTCGAGTGGAGACTGTTATTAACTCCTCCAGTGTGGCAGGAATCTCCCTAGTGGCCAGAGCGTCGTTTACATGGTCAGCCAAGCCCCTCCAAAATATGGGGATAAGAGCTTTATCCGACCATTCCAGCTCAGATGCTAAAGTGTGGAATTGGACGGCAAAATGACTGACCAAGGACTCACCCTGAGTTAATGCCAGCAGTTGGAGCGCAGTGTCATGGGTGACTTGAGGTCCTAAAAAGACCTGTTTTAAAGTGCTCAAAAACAGAGGAGCACTCTGCACCACATGATCGCCACGCTCCCACAGCGGCGTAGCCCATTCCAACGCCCTGTCCGACAATAGAGACACAATAAATCCCACCTTAGCCCTCTCTGTGGGGAAACGTGCAGCCAGAAGCTCGAGATGAATAGAGCACTGACTCACGAATCCCCCACAAAATTTGCTACTACCAAAAAATTTTTCTGGCAGTGGGAGGCGAGAAAATGTCGGAACAGGGGTGGCAATGGACAAAGTTGCTGCAGCCACGCTGGCAGCCTGTACAGCAACTGCAGTAACATCCACAGCTGAGGTTGCACTCTCGAGAGCCGCCAACCTACCCTCCAGCTGCTGTATATACCGCAGGGATTGCTGTTTGTCCGTCATCACTAGCCAGACCCTGGCACTAGTGTAATGTTAGGGCTAGCGGAATGCACCAAATAATAAGACTGATAGTGTACGGTGCGTTCGTAGCCCGGGGTCCACCGTGCAGAGATGGAACTTGCTGCTGAGTAATGACGGACTATATGGCGGTACTCATAAGTATACTCGCGTGGGTTAAACTTCACCCAACGTGAAGGAAGCGATCCTGTTGCGTCACAGGATCGCGGTACCGCACATAGAAGGCGAGCAAGCAGTCAGCGAACTTAACCCCAACTAGGATTGAAGTCCGATTAGACCACTTGCTGACACAACACCGCAACAGGGTGTGTTAGGCAAATCTTATAATTAGAGCACCGAAGTGCGAACTGTGCCGTGCTGGCAGGCACCACTAAGCACCCAGACGTGGGTCAGGAAGCGCACTACTGGCGCGTGGCGCCGCACTGGCGGTCACAGCAACAGACGCTGATACGTGTGTGACACGTTGAGTGATTTGTCGGGCGCTAGATAGCAGCCATACTCCATACGTGAACAGTCATACAATAGGGTAGGGGTATTTAATGAACGACTTGCACTCACAACAAACACACGTATTCAAATGTACACTAGCGCATGGCCGTGCGGTCATGCGCAGTTTATATAATTGCAGGACAGGAAGTGGCCACAGAAACTTTGCCCTTCCTCGATCTCCAACGGGAGATCTTGCTCTGGGCATGCTCAGTGTGCGCAAACAAGGACTTAGTCCCAGGGAAGTCCGCTTGCCGCTGACCAGCACTGACTTTAATGGCAGGAGCTGAAGAAGCAGCAGTAACTCTCTGTACAGAGTGAGAGCGAGCAAGACACTGGGAGCGACGTCCCTGCTGAGCAGACTCCACTGCGGCTGGAGGAGAATGGGAGACCGCAGCGGAGACGGATCGAGATTCCCCCTGTGCAGCAGAGGAAACTCGACTCCTCACATACATATAACTAAAATACTTCCTTCTTTAATAAATTAATCAAAGAAGTTTTCATAATTGCAGTTTATCATAACATACTGTTGAGAGGTATCAAGCAAAATTTTTCATGCAATGCAGTAAAGTTTAATGTCCCTTTCCATGCATAATTTTTGTGTTAATTTATGTGTTTTTTTGTGTTTATATTTGGGCATTTGGCTGATCCTTTTTCCAAAGGATCATATTTTATCTAAAATTCTGCATCATGATTGGCAACAGTTGGACTGTGTGATTGCAGATATACAAAACACCATTGCAAATATTTCTGACAAACTTATATTAATACATACCTATTAAAATACATGCTCTATTATAATGTCCGATCTGCATTCAACTATATAGTCCAAAATACATATGCTGTACATATACACATCACATTAGAGGATAAAAAAATCACCACAACTGTTTTACGTTCCCAGCAGGTTGTTGGTGTAAGATGGTCGCTGGACACATCCTTGAAGGGAGATATGTATCACAGAGGTGGTTATCCTCAGTAATGAAAGCCTGGAAGCAAGCTCCAGCACATATAGCGCTGACAGTGTTAATAGGGCGTGGCAATGGTTGGGTTTTCGAGCAGACAGAGAGATGTCTATGTCTGACTGCTCACATATCCACACCCCGGGGAGTGGTATGGCGAATATAAGGAAATCCAGCTGTATCATTATTACACAATGTGTGGAGGCAAGAAGGCCTCCTACGTAATGTCTCCAGACTAAGTTTGGATATTGGATGCTATCCAGCACGAGTCTACCAGATCGACACCAAAGTGCCGTTATTTTGACCATTTACTGTGGGGGGGAGGGTTGTCTGCACTGAACGGACTTTTATTTCCTTTGTTTGAGGCATGGTTTATGAAATGTTACTAGACCAGCATGAACATTTTACTTAAAGGAAATCTGTCACCTCCCGAGATGTACTGTATATGACCTATTAATATGGGCATACAGGTAATAGAAATGTTACACTAGTCCTAGCTGTGTGCCTCATATTAGCAGTCTTGTTGTTGAGAAAACTTATTTTATTTCTTTATGTTAATACTATCTTCCAGGTTCCAGGGCATGTGGTGCCTGGAAGAAACCCCTGCCTCCTGTCTTCATTATAATATTGCCACCCTCACATGCACATTAGTTACGGTGCTGAAATCCTGTGTCTGCACCCTGCATTCCAGCAAAATTCATACCTTTTCCTCCCTTCTATGGGCAGTGCATTCAGGAATCCTCTGTGCAGGCACCGGCAACTTCCGCTCCAGTGACCTCTGGCATGTGTGTCGATAAGGTGCTCTCCCCACTTCCTCTCTGCATAGTAATCACTATGTACACATGGTTCCTAGCGATGACTATGCAAGATCCCTGAATACACTACCCATAGAAGGGAGGACAAGGTACGTATTGTTGAGGCAGTGCAGGGCACAGATTATGGTGCCACAACTGAAGTGCATGAGAGGGGGTGGTGTTGTAATGAAGACAAGAGGCGGGGATTTTTTCCAGGCACCATACACCCTGTAGCCTGGAAGAAATCATTAGCATAAGGAATGAATATAAGATTTCTCAAAAACAAGACTGTTAATATGAGATATACAAGTAGGGCTAGTGTAACATTTCTATCACCTGTATGCCCATAGTAATAGGTCATATTTGTCTCAGCGGGTGACAGAGTCCCTTTAAACTGCTTCTCCTGCCTACCTCAAATGCATCTGAATAAAACTTTTCATGTGCCAATAGTTCACCATCACCAATTAATGCCCAACTGTCTGATAAATAAGCAAACAAATCATCTTATTTAGCTTCATTTTTTGGCTTTCTTTGCTCAGCTTAAACCCATGTCAGTGGAATCTATTGACAATTTCAAGATCTGGTCACAAATTTCCATCTGACATTTACCATTAAGTAAAAAGAAGGTTCAGACAGATTGGAATTCAATACATCAACACTATTGTCATGTATTCTGTCACAATGGAAAAAACATGGTATTTTAGTTAAACAGAATGTGCAAGGTTGTGGCAACAGTTGATGATGTTACATTTTATACAGGACCATGATTGTTGTTTAGTGTAAATATGTCCAGTGATCAATGAACAAATAAAACAATGTTCATCTGTCATCGATTGCATATTTTAAGTGGCCAGAAACTTATGGTTGGTTGGCAACATATTCAAGTTTATAACAAATAAAGTTAGGTGGGTGTGAGGTAGTAAAGGGGATCATATGGGATGGTCGATATGTACTTCCCAGGATGCATATAGTCGGTTATGGTCCAGTAGAACCCTCAAGCAAAGGAAGCGTTCCAGTCCCTGAAGTCGACGTTGTGTGGACAGCCGATCCTCATCAGCTCCAACTTCCTGAAAACATTTATCGTGCAAACAGATGCCACAGAGGTAGGCCTTGGAGTGGTACTTTCGCAAGAGGTGAACGTAGATGAACATCCAGTCACCTAATTGAGCAAGAAACTGACCCCGACAGAGAAAAATGATAGCGTGGTGGAGAAAGAGTGCTTGGTGATTAAGCGGGCCTTGGAGTCCCTATCCTGCTATTTACTCAGGCATCAGTTTTGTCTGGTAATAGACCATACACCCCTTGTCTGGATGAGCAATGCAAAGGAGAGGTATGCTTGTGTCACCAGATGATTCTTGTCCCTATAATACTTTAGTTCTACAGTGGAACATTGGCCGGGGAAGTTGCAGGGAAATGCGGATGCCCTGTCACGGGCACCCTGGAGGGTGGCAAGTGTTCAACCCCACAAATTTAGACAGAGGGGGGAGATAAGTAAGGCAGTGAGGGGAATCATATGCGAGGGTCGATATGTATCCCACAGGATGCACATGGAAGCCTATTGAGGCCGCTGGAGTGCATTGCAGTCGCAGACATAGCTGTGGTTGCAGTGCAGCATAAAAGTAAGTTTGGTCTTGGACAAGCTTTTTGCCCAAGGCAGATTTAAGAAAACCCGGTATGGGCTTTTATTTTTGGAGAGAACTACAGGATGGTAGTAGGGCAGTTCACTCTCTCCAGCCGGTTTTTACAAGTGGCCCATGGCCACAGATCTGATTTAATAACTCTGTAGCAAAGGTTGGGTGTGTTAATGTTTTGTTTGCAAGCTGCAGAGCCCATGGCTGTGCAACTCCGGCTTGTGTGTGAAGTCAACACAGAGCCAAGGGAAGCGAACGAATGGCGCCCCTCAGCATCACATGATGG
Source organism: Ranitomeya imitator (assembly GCF_032444005.1). NCBI lineage: Eukaryota > Metazoa > Chordata > Amphibia > Anura > Dendrobatidae > Ranitomeya > Ranitomeya imitator. The sequence goes on from NC_091285.1 coordinate 502,767,038, forward strand.
TGAAGTCGCTCATGGCAATCGGTTTTGGATACGGACTGTTTTGACGCCCTGGCTGCGACTGGAGGATACCGTTTTGCCTTTAAGTTGTGAGTTTTTGGACCATAAAGACATTTGCATTGAACTTTACTGGATCACTGTCTCATTAGCGCACAGCGTGAACACCGCCGCCCTACAGGGAAAGAATTATTGTACGAACACTCTCATGATTGTGACATGTAAATGAAAGTGAATTAGCTCCAATCAACTTCCTACATCATTGATTGTCGATTATGGCATGCAATTTATTGACCCCTTGTAAAAGGACACTCACTCAGCTATCTGGTTAAGCATCTACAGTGACCAAACTACACCCTGTAGTTGATATCTGTTTCAGTACAGCACTAAATCTTTAAAGGTTAAAGTTTAATCTGATTGTCAAAGTGAGTACATTCCAAAAGTTTGGTGCAGCATGAAAGAGTCTTTAGTGACAGACATATAGTGATAAGGAAGGATAATAGCTTTAGGTCATAAGCAATCTGGTGTAAATATACAGTACTTCTAACAGAGATATGAAGAGTGTAAAGCATCCCATACACATTAGACAAAAGTTGGCCAAACCACCCTATATTAACAGATAATGCGAGGGAAGATAAGGTCCTGGAATATCCGTTTTTAGGACAGACATTCCATTTTCCTCTAGAGATAAGTCACGATTAGAGATATCCAACAGCGGGTCTCTCATAGAGAACACAAGAGGAGAGGGAGTGCTCCTGTGTATGTGAAAGTCGGGTGAGATAGCTGTTGGGAAAACAATGGGCCAAACCATCAATCGGCTGATAGCTACCTAAAGTGTATGGGGGTTTTTAGAATATAGTAATTTCTACTCAGATCTATATCTGGAACCATAACATGTTTCATAAAGAATTTAGCCTACTTTCCATACACTGTCTAATTACCATAGAAGAATTTAGTGGAAAGTGATTACAGACATTCAGCAAATGATGGCATCATACATTAAGGTTCATTATTGACAAGAAACTGAGCTTACAATATAGAGTTGACATGCTTTGCTAAGGTATTGATTGATGCAAAGGGTACTTCAAAATCTAATACTAGGCACAAAACACCTTATTGGCCAACCTATCCAGACTCTATCATGTAAATTCAGCCTTTTCAGTGGTCCAGGAATTCATTATGTAAGCTTGTGACTGAATACATTCAATCTAAACCCAATTGGGACAATATTAAAGGCAATTTTTAAGTGATTTGTATTTGCAGAATGTCATAGATAAGTGAATAAGAGGTTTATGATTGCTTGACAGAAAAAACAAATAACTTCTTGCGCTCTTAAAGAGTGCAAGAGTCTAAAAAGAAGGAGGTAGCAGATGGAGTGAAAGCTGCCCTGATGCTTGTAAACTAATATGGTTTAAGATATTACATTTCAGAATGAACACTTAAGTTTAGCCTTGAATTACCTTCGGCCATATGGCGCTAAAGTCATTGCACTCTTGATTTTCTCTGTAGTATGATTGCTATGTGTTTAGTGTGATCAATCTCAGTTCCTGAAATCAAATGAAAGGAGCAGAATTTGTTTGGGAGAGACCCATTCTTTACAGAAATGTCTAATTCAGTTGTCCGCCCTCAGTGACACTGTAGTTCATTGTAGAACTATTCTTTCTTGTATGTAGAAATGTAAAGTGTGGGCAATCCTGTGCGGTGCAAATGTAAAGACTAAGCGCAGTCATTTACAGCCAGGGAATGAGTCTATTACACTGAAGGGTTTTTCCTACTGGAAATTCACAAGACATTTCCACTGGCGGGAGCGAGAGAGGAGAAGAAATGACTTCCCATGTATTTACTTTATCTCTGTGGTTCATAGAACAACACAGCAGATCCCTCCAGAAGCCAGCAAATATTGTAACCATATTATACCAGTCAGTAAAAACAGCTTTGTGAAAAAGAGAATTAGACTCTGCTGTCAGAATAAATTGAATACACTGCAGACAACGGTTACATAAGCCGATATACTATTAAAAGAAGAGCATTTATCTCGGAGCTCACATTAGCCTTGTGACAATCCACAACTCGCGGCTTGATGAGAAACTTCTATTTTAGAGTTATTGTAAAGATGACATGAAAATCTTGCTTTTAAGGGAACCTGTCACCAGAAAAAAATTATATTAACCTACAGATATGGGATTAATCTGCAGGTTAACAACATTACTAACCTGTCTGCATTTGGCTGAACGTTGAAGGAAGAAAATGAACCTAATTTCCCCCGCAGTGTTCCAGTTTCAGTCATGGCGGTTAGCATCAGCGCTGAGTAGAGAGCAGCCGCTGTAACCACGTCCCAGAAACTGACTGACAGTCGTCCCCAATGCAGGGGGAGTGTCAGTTAGGGTCAGGGGTGCGGTTATAGCTGCCGCTCTCTTGACTGTATCCAAAAGCTGCCAGGGGAAATAAAGTTTTTCTCCCCGCAGCGTTAGGCTAACACCTAATTTTAGCTATATTTTCCAAGTGCTGGATCTTCTACTACCTATGATAATGTGTATACTGTATATTATTATTATTCATTATTAAAGCGCCATTTATTCCATGGCACTTTACATGTGAGGAGGGGTGCATACATAATAAAAACAAGTACAATAATCTTAACCCCTTAATCCCATATGACGTACTATCCCGTCCAGGTGACCTGGGACTTAATTCCCATGGACGGGATAGTACGTCATATGCGATCGGCCGCGCTCACGGGGGGAGCGCGGCCGATCGCGGCCGGGTGTCAGCTGCCTATCGCAGCTGACATCCGGCACTATGTGCCAGGAGCGGTCACGGACCGCTCCCGGCACATTAACCCCCGGCACACCGCGATCAAAGATGATCGCGGTGTGCCGGCGGTGCAGGGAAGCATCGCGCAGGGAGGGGGCTCCCTGCGGGCTTCCCTGAGACGATCGGTACACGGTGATGTGCTCACCGTGTACCGAGCGTCTTCTCCCTGCAGTCCCCGGATCCAAAATGGCCGCCGGGCTGCATCCGGGTCCTGCAGGGAGCACTTCCGGGTCAGGATCAGGCTGCAGCTGCAGCTCTAATCCTGCCCGGCTGTATGTCAGATCACCGATCTGATAGAGTGCTGTGCACACTGTCAGATCGGTGATCTGTGATGTCCCCCCCTGGGACAAAGTGAAAAAGTAAAAAAAAAAATTTCCACACTTGTAAAAAAAAAAATAAAAAAAAAATTCCTAAATAAAGCAGAAAAAAAAAATATTATTCCCATAAATACATTTCTTTACATAAAAAAAAAAACAAAAAAACAATAAAAGTACACATATTTAGTATCGCCGCGTCCGTAACGACCCGACCTATAAAACTGGCCCACTAGTTAACCCCTTCAGTGAACACCGTAAGAAAAAAAAAAAAAAAACGAGCCAAAAAACAACGCTTTATTATCATAACGCTGAACAAAGAGTGGAATAACACGCGATCAAAAAGACGGATATAAATAACCATGTTACCACTGAAAACGTCATCTTGTCCCGCAAAAAACGAGCCGCCATATAGCATCATAACCAAAAAAATAAAAAAGTTATAGTCCTCTGAATAAAGCGATGCCAAAATAATTATTTTTTCTATAAAATAGCTTTTATCGTATAAAAGCGCCAAAACATAAAAAAAATGATATAAATGAGGTGTCGCTGTAATCGTACTGACCCGAAGAATAAAACTGCTTCATCAATTTTACCAAATGCGGAACGGTATAAACGCCTCCCCCAAAAGAAATTCATGAATAGCTGGTTTTTGGTCATTCTGCCTCACAAAAAAATCGGAATAAAAAGCGATCAAAAACTGTCACGTGTCCGAAAATGTAACCGATAAAAACGTCAACTCGTCCCGCAAAAAACAAGACCTCACATGACTCTGTGGACCAAAATATGGAAAAATTATAGGTCTCAAAATGTGGAGACGCAAAAACTTTTTTGCTATAAAAAGCGTCTTTTAGTGTGTGACGGCTGCCAATCATAAAAATCCGCTAAAAAACTCGCTATAAAAGTAAATCAAACCCCCCTTCATCACCCCCTTAGTTAGGCTAGGTTCACATTGCGTTAATGGGTTAACGCTAACGGACAGCGTTGCACGGCGAAAATGTCACAATTAACGCCGTGCAACGGGTCCGTTAGCACAACCATTGACAGCAATGTGATTTTCAGGTGTAGCGCATCGCTAGAGCGTGCCATTTTCGGCTCGCGCTAGCAAGGTGCCATTCTTTTGTGGCGCGCCTCAGACGCTGCTTGCAGCGTCCGCGGCGCGCCCGAGGTCCGATCCCCGATCTTCCAGAGCGGGGACGTTAACGCGACCACTAAACACGACACCTAAAAAGACATTGCGTTAGCGCAATCCGCTAGTGCTAAACGGATTTCCCTAACGCAATGTGAACCTAGCCTTAGGGAAAAATAATAAAATTAAAAAAAATGTATTTATTTCCATTTTCCGGTTAGGGTTAGGGTTAGGGTTAGGGCTAGGGTTGGGGCTAGGGTTAGGGTTTGGATTACATTTACGGTTGGGATTAGGGTTGGGATTAGAATTAGGGGTGTGTCTGGGTTAGGTGTGTGGTTAGGGTTACAGTTGGGATTAGGGTTAGTGGTGCGTTTGGATTAGGGTTTCATTTATAATTGGGGGGTTTCCACTGTTTAGACACATCAGGGGCTCTCCAAACGCGACATGGCGTCCGATCTCAATTCCAGCCAATTCTGCATTGAAAAAGTAAAACAGTGCTCCTTCACTTCCGAGCTCTCCCGTGCGCCCAAACAGGGGTTTACCCCAACATATGGGGTATCAGCGTACTCGAGACAAATTGGACAACAACTTTTTGGGTCCAAGTTCTCTTGTTATCCTTGGGAAAATAAAAATTTGGGGGGCTAAAAATCATTTTTGTGGGAAAAAAAAGGATTTTTATTTTCACGGCTCTGCGTTGTAAACTGTAGTGAAACACTTGGGGGTTCAAAGTTTTCACAACACATCTAGATAAGTTCCATGGGAGGTCTAGTTTCCAATATGGGGTCACTTGTGGGTGGTTTCTACTGTTTGGGTACATCAGGGGCTCTGCAAATGCAACGTGACGCCTGCAGACCAATCCATCTAAGTCTGCATTCCAAATGGCGCTCCTTCCCTTCCGAGCTCTGCCATGAGCCCAAACAGTGGTTCCCCCCCACATATGGGGTATCAGCGTACTCAGGACAAATTGAACAACAACTTTTGGGGTCCAATTTATTCTGTTACCCTTGTAAAAATACAAAGCTGGGGGCTAAAAAATCATTTTTGTGAAAAAAAAAAGAATTTTTATTTTCACGGGTCTGCGTTATAAACTGTAGTGAAACACTTAGGGGTTCAAAGTTCTCACAACACATCTAGATAAGTTCCATGGGAGGTCTAGTTTCTAATATGGGGTCACTTGTGGGGGGTTTGTACTGTTTGGGTACATCAGGGGCTCTGCAAATGCAACGTGACTCCTGCAGACCAATCCATCTAAGTCTGCATTCCAAATGGCGCTCCTTCCCTTCCGAGCTCTGCCATGCGCCCAAACAGTGGTTCCCCCCCACATATGGGGTATCAGCGTACTCAGGACAAATTGGACAACAACTTTTGGGGTCCAATTTATTATGTTACCCTTGTGAAAATACAAAACTGGGGGCTAAAAAATTTTTGCGAAAAAAAAATAAATTTATTTTAACGGCTCTGCGTTATAAACTGTAGTGAAACACTTGGGGGTTCAAAGCTCTCAAAACACATCTAGATAAGTTCCTTAGAGGGTCTAGTTTCCAAAATGGTGTCACTTGTGGGGGTTTTTAATGTTTAGGCACATCAGGGGCTCTCCAAACCAACATGGCGTCCCATCTTAATTCCAGTCAATTTTGCATTGAAAAGTCAAATGGCGCTCCTTCCCTTCCGAGCTCTGCTATGCACCCAAAAAGTGGTTTACCCCCACATATGGGGTATCGTCGCACTCAGGACAAATTGCACAACAACTTTTGTGGTCTAATTTCTTCTCTTACCCTTGGGAAAATAAAAAATTGGGGGCGAAAAGATCATTTTTGTGAAAAAATAAGATTTTTTATTTTTACGGCTCTGCATTATAAACTTCTGTGAAGCACTTGTTGGGTCAAAGTGCTCACCACACATCTAGATAAGTTCCTTAAGGGGTCTACTTTTCAAAATGGTGTCACTTGTGAGGGGTTCCAATGTTTAGGCACATCAGGGGCTCTCCAAACGCAACATGGCGTCCCATCTCAATTCCAGTCAATTTTGCATTGAAAAGTCAAATGGCGCTCCTTTCCTTCCGAGCTCTGCCATGCGCCCAAACAGTGGTTTACCCCCACATATGGGGTATCGTCGCACTCAGGACAAATTGCACAACAACTTTTGTGGTCTAATTTCTTCTCTTACCCTTGGGAAAATAAAAAATTGGTGGCGAAAAGATTATTTTTGTGAAAAAATATGATTTTTTATTTTTACGGCTCTGCATTATAAACTTCTGTGAAGCACTTGTTGGGTCAAAGTGCTCACCACACCTCTAGATAAGTTCCTTAAGGGGTCTACTTTCCAAAATGGTGTCACTTGTGGGGATTTCAATGTTTAGGCACATCAGGGGCTCTCCAAACGCAACATGGCATCCCATCTCAATTCCAGTCAATTTTGCATTGAAAAGTAAAATGGCGCTCCTTCCCTTCCGAGCTCTGCCATACGCCCAAACAATGGTTTACACCCATATACGGGGTATCAGCGTACTCAGGACAAATTGGCCAACAATTTTTGAGGTTCAATTTCTTCTCTTACTCTTGGGAAAATAAAAAATTGGGGGCGAAAAGATCATTTTTGTGAAAAAATATGATTTTTTATTTTTACGGCTCTGCATTATAAACTTCTGTGAAGCAATTGGTGGGTCAAAGTGGTCACCACACATCTAGATAAGTTCCTTAGGGTGTCTACTTTCCAAAATGGTGTCACTTGTGGGGGGTTTCAATGTTTAGGCACATCAGTGGCTCTCCAAACGCAACATGGTGTCCCATCTCAATTCCTGTCAATTTTGCATTTAAAAGTCAAATGGCGCTCCTTCCCTTCCGAGCTCTGCCATGCGCCCAAACAGTGGTTTACCCCCACATATGGGGTATCAGCGTACTCAGTACAGATTGTACAACAATGTTTGGCATCCATTTTATCCTGTTACCCTTGGTAAAATAAAACAAATTGGAGCTGAAATAAATTTTGTGTGAAAAAAAGTTAAATATTCATTTTTATTTAAACATTCCAAAAATTCCTGTGAAACCCCTGAAGGGTTAATAAACTTCTTGAATGTGGTTTTGAGCACCTTGAGGGGTGCAGTTTTTAGAATGGTGTCACACTTGGGTATTTTCTATCATATAGACCCCTCAAAATGACATCAAATGAGATGTGGTCCCTAAAAAAAAATGGTGTTGTAAAAATGAGAAATTGCTGGTCAACTTTGAACCCTTATAACTCCCTAACAAAAAAAAATTTTGGTTCCAAAATTGTGCTGATGTAAAGGAGACATGTGGGAAATGTTACTTATTAAGTATTTTGCGTGACATATCTCTGTGATTTAAGGGCATAAAAATTTAAAGTTGGAAAATTGCGAAATTTTCAAAATTTTCGCCAAATTTCCGTTTTTTTCACAAATAAACGCAAGTTATATCGAATAAATGTTACTACTAAAATGAAGTACAATATGTCACGAGAAAACAATGTCAGAATCGCCAAGATCCGTTGAAGCGTTCCAGAGTTATAACCTCATAAAGGGACAGTGGTCAGAATTGTAAAAATTGGCCCGGTCATTAACGTGCAAACCACCCTCGGGGCTTAAGGGGTTAAACAATACAAGTCACAGCTGGTACAGGAGGAGAGAGGACCCTGCCTGCAAGTAGATCTAGTCGTGCAGCGGTTTGGTGGATCGGTGGTTAATGCAGGTTGTAGGCTTGTCGGAAGAGGTAGGTCTTCAGGCTCTTTTAGAAGGTTTCGATGGTAGGCGAGAGTCTGATATGTTGTGGTAGAGCGTTCCAGAGTAGGGGTGATGCACGAGAGAAATCTTGTACGCAATTGTGGGAAGAGGAGATATGAGGAGGTACCGGGTGATGAAGTCACAGATGTACGTAGGAGACAGGTTGTAGATGGCTTTGTATGTCATGGTTAGGGTTTTGTACTGGAGTCTCTGGGCAATGGGGAGCCAGTGAAGGGATTTACAGAGGGGAGAGGCCAGGAAATAGCGGGGGACAGATTGATCAGTCAGGCAGCAGAGTTTAGAATAGATTGGAGGGGTGCAAGAGTGTTCAAGGGGAGGCCACAGAGCAGGAGGTTGAAGTAGTCAAGGCGGGAGATGATGAGGGCATGGACTAGGGTTTTTGTAGATTCTTGGTTGAGGAATGTACGGATCCGTGAAATATTTTTGAGTTGAAGTCGGCAAGAAGTGGAAAGGGCTTGAATATGTGGTTTGAAAGAGAGATCAATGTCAAGGATTACCCCAAGGCAGCATGCCTGTAGGACTGGGGAGAGTGGACAGCTGTTTACTTTAATGGACAGGCCAGTTGGGGGGTCACGTGAGATGGGGAAAGATGATGAATTCTGTTTTGTCCATGTTAAGTTTTAGAAATCTAGTGGAGAAGGATGAAATAGCGAACAGACATTGAGGGATTCTGGTTAATAGGGTGCTGATATCTGGTCCAGAGATGTAGATCTGTGTGTCATCAGCATAGAGGTGATACTGAATCTATGAGCTGTCCCAGGCCAAAGGTGTAAATGGAGAAGAGCAAAGGCCCAAGGACTGAACCTTGCGGGACTCCAACAGATAGGGGGTGAGGTGAGGAGGTGATATGTGAGTGGAAGACGCTGAATGTCTGGTCTGTTAGGTATGTGATAAAGAGAGACAAGGCGCACAACAATAATCTAGGTAAAGGGGAGGTGCCAAAAGGCCGGTAGTATAAAACAACATGAACAAAGAAAAGAAAACAAGGCACTACCATAAAGCCCGCACACTACACCAAATTATAACAATATATCAAATTTTATTGGGTACACCATAACAGCAGAAAAAACACATAAAACATAAGTAAAAACGAAACAACAATACCCCACTCATGGACCCCCTTTAAACAATACATCCATATAATGCACAGTTGGTGGAGTAATGACAATAAATACATAGTAACACGGATATCAATATAAATACACAATAGTCATAACATATCCCACCATAAATATATCAGGCAATCCAGATGTACCTAAAATGGCAAATAGGAAGGACCCCCTATAGCAATCACTAAATATATATTGAATATGCCACAACCAATTTAGTGGCTAATATAAATCCTAATGGGACAAAGGAGAATATACAACCATCCCAAAACTAAAGTGGCCACAAGCTCAAATAATTTTATATAAAAAACGCCATAGCCCATAAGAAACGAATAGCAGGGCTGGCACAGATAAATAATGTTGTTTCGTTTTTACTTATGTTTTATGTGTTTTTTTCTGCTGTTATGGTGTACCCAATAAAATTTGATATATTGTTATAATTTGGTGTAGTGTGCGGGCTTTACGGTAGTGCCTTGTTTTCTTTTCTTTGTTCATGGTCTGTTAGGTATGATGAGATCCAGGATAGAGCCACGTCTGTGATGCCAAGGGAAGAGAGGGTCTTAAATAATAGGGAATGGTCCACTGTGTAAAAGGCAGAGGACAGGTCCAGGAGGAGGAGGACAGAGTAGTGTCGCTTGGCCTAGGCATTTAATAGGTCATTGGTGACCTTAGTTAGGGCAGTTTCAGTGGAGTGGTGTGACCGGAAGCCAGATTGTAAGCGGTCAAAGAGGGAGCAAAAAGAGTGGTGGGAGAATGGACGTGTTGTTCCAGTAGTTTTGAGGCATAGGGGAGAAGTGATATAGGGCGATAGCTAGATACAGAGGATGGGTCAAGATAGGGCTTTTTGAGGATAGGTGTGATTGAGGCATGTTTAAATCTTGAGGGGAAAACACCAGTTGTTAGTGATAGGTTGAAAAGATGGGTTAGGGTTGGGATGAAGACTGTGGTGAGGTTTGGAAAGAAGTGGGATGGGATTGGGTCAAGTGCACAGGTGGTGAGATGCGATCTTGAGAGTAGAGTGGAGAGTCGATCTTCTGTAATGGTGGAGAAGTTGGTTTTGGAGGAGGACTCTGGGGGTTGTCGACCAAAACTGTCTCCGATGTTATCAATCTTCTGCTTGAAAAATGAGGCAAAGTCTCCAGCTGAATGGGGAGGGAGGAGGTGCTGGGGGATGGAGAAGAGAATTGAAGGTGTTGAATAACTGTTTAGGGTTGTGAGACAGGGAGGATATGAGAGATAAGAAGTAGGTTTGTTTAGCTGTGGCGAGTGTGGACTTGAAAGTAGTGAGGGACTGTTTGAATGTGATGAAGTGCTCGTTGGAGTGGGATCTTTTCCATCTCCGCTCAGCAGCCCTGGAAGCTCGCCTCAGTTCTTTGGTCAGGATGGTGTGCCAGGGCTGTCTGTTGATTTTGTGAGCTATGGTATGTGTGAGGGGGCAACCGATTCCAAAGCTACAGCTATTGTGATGTTATTTGGAGTGGCAGCGGCATCTGCATTGTGTTGTAAACTTATGTCTGTAAGAGGGATTCAGAGAGTAAGTGTAGATCGAGGTGTTTAAGATTTCTTCGAGAGTGTGTAAGTTTGTGGGGTGGGCATTGTAGACAAGGAGTGGAGACGGAAGAGAATTGGGGTTAAAGAGCAGTTATCTGACAGGAGAAAACCAACTCCTCCACGATTGCTGGTGGGGCGGGGTTTGTGGGAAAGGTGGAATCCACCATACTAAAGTGCAGCAGGAGAGGCTGTGTCAGAAGGGGTGAGCCAGGTTTCGGTGATCGCGAGGAAGGAAAGTTTGTTAGTAATAAAATGGATGTAGGAAAGTTTGTTGCAGACAGAGCGAGTATTCCACAGAGCTCCTGTTAGTGGGACTGGGGAAGCGGGGCTGGGTGAATGAGTATAAGGCTAGAGAGGTTATGGAAAGTTGTGATAGAGCATGGATGGGAGGTAGAAATGAATGTGGGGGTGTGGTGAGGAGGACCAGGATTTGGAGAGACATCACGAGCAGTGAGAAGGAGCAGAGAAAGTGTTAGCAGGTGGGAGCAGGAGAGGGCATGAGGGGGTTGTCTGTTGTGAATTCTGTGGTCAAGCTCCCTCCTGTGGTCATGAGTGGTACTGCGGCTGGTTCTGTCTGTGAGCTTCCTTTGGTGGATGTGAGTGGGGCTGCGGCTTCTGAGTTTCCTTCCTCGGGTGACGAGGTTAAGTCGTTAGGTGCTGCTCTATTTAACTCCACCTAGTTCTTTGTTCCTGGCCTCCAGTCAATGTTCCAGTATTGGTCTTGCTCTCTCCTGGATCGTTCTTGTGGCCTGTCTTCACTGCATAAGCTAAGTTCTGCTTGTGTTACTTTTGTTTGCTATTTTTTCTGTCCAGCTTGCTATATTGGTTTTTCTTGCTTGCTGGAAGCTCTGGGACGCAGAGGGAGCACCTCCGTACCGTTAGTCGGTGCGGAGGGTCTTTTGCGCCCTCTGCGTGGTTGTTTGTAGGTTTTTGTGCTGACCACAAAGCTATCTTTCCTATCCTCGGTCTATTCAGCAAGTCGGGCCTCACGTTGCTAAAATCTATTTCATCTCTGTGTTTGTATTTTCATCTTTACTCACAGTCATTATATGTGGGGGGCTGCCTTTTCCTTTGGGGAATTTCTCTGAGGCAAGGTAGGCTTGTTTTTCTATCTTCAGGGCTAGCTAGTTTCTCAGGCTGTGCCCGAGGCGCCTAGGTCTGGTCAGGAGCGCTCCACGGCTACCTCTAGTGTGGTTTGATAGGATTAGGGATTGCGGTCAGCAGAGTTCCCACGTCTCAGAGCTCGTCCTATGCTATTAGTAACTTTCAGGTCACTTTGTGTGCTTTTAACCACCAGGTCTGTTGTGGTTCTGAATCACCAGTTCATAACAGTTGTCTGTGTTTGGAGACAGAGGATTGCATGTTGAGGAACAGCTCTGAGGAGGTGGTGAGATGGATGGGGAGGATTGAAGAATAGATGAACAGTTCCTTACTAGGTATAGGGATTAGGGGAGTTAGCAGAAAGTGAAGGATTATAGGGGTGAAAGTGAAAACAAACAGAAACATTGTTTATGGTGATTGTGTCCAGTTACCTTCAGTTCCCTTCTGGTTCAATTCTGGATTAATTCATATCTCACACTTGTATGATACACACTTATAGTAAACACAATGCAGATTTAAGTCTTGGCAGACTTGTGCTATGCAATATATGTGCTACTAAGTGCATGCAGGTATGAAGCAGAGAGGAGTGGTCTGTGCTTATCTTGGTCAGAAAAATAAGAGTGGACCAGATGCATATAATCAAGCCAAAGTAAGCAAAGTCATAAATAACACTGGGGTAAAGCAGAAGTTAGTTGAAAGACATACCATGGGAATACTAGGAGCAGAGGTATTGGTCTGTGTGGAAAGTTGGGTGAAGTACCATGTGAATACTAGGAGCAAAAGTAAGGGTCTGTGTGAAAAGTTGGGTGATGTACCTGTAGGGAGAATAGACATGCTGGTTAGAGTGCGATGGTGGCAGATGGCAGGGCACAGTCTGTATACATCCTCCTGGATTAATTCATATCTCACACTTGTATGATACACATTTATAGGATATATATACATATAGAATGTATATATTACATACTTTATTATATGTCTTATTTGACCTCAGGGAGATGCTTTGCATTTATAGGTAAAATATATAAGTGCAGCAGGAAGGTATTGCTAGATGAGACCATTCGGTCAGATATTGTGACCACTGTTTACCACAACTGTTTACCCTATGGGAGGTGGAGCCGCATATTCATCACTGTAATGTGCGGCACCACGTGACCGCTCATACAGGACAAGCAGCGACGCTGAGAGGAAGCATCGAGGGAGCTGGGTAAGTATTTTAATGCCAGCGGGTGGGCGCACAGGGGGAGGGAGGCGGGAGCTGACTGGGAACTTTATTTTAAACACACACAAAAAAAAACCCTGATTTTTCATTCCTTCTCTCGAGCGAACGCTGCTGGGAAGAAGGAATGAATTCTGGATTCAGCACCCAAAGCAGGGGACAGAGCTTAACTCTAGTGCTGTCTCCTGCACGGTGCGTGTGGTACCCAGTCGGCACATGGACAGCATCCGTTTGCGGTACGTGTTTACACGGACCCATTGACTTTAATGGGTCCGTGTGATACGTGCGCCCCCACAAACACTGACATGTCTCCGTGTTTTTCAAACGGACACACGGTCCATGAAAACACGCTGACATGTGCAGAGACACATTGATTTTAATGTGTCTATATGAGTCAGTGTCTCCGGTACGTGAGGAAACTGTCACCTCACGTACCGGAGCCACTAACGTGTGAAACCAGCCTAAGAAGCAGTTGTAGGTCTTAGAAGCTTGCAATCCATCAATTGTCTCTAAATTTGTTGATCGTGTTCTAAAATTGACAATGTATGTAGAAAGCTTTGGTGTCCTGTGCCCAGTGTAAAAGCTATACCTGAGCTTAATGAGTTTGTCGCACAATCAAATCTTATAACCTACCAATACTATCGGTCCTAAGCATCTGATTGCTGGAGGTAATATTACTAGGACCCCAACTGATCCTGAGGACAATGATAAAAATGGCTTGTTTGGTGTCTAAGGGACTGAAATAGATATTTGAGTACAGTGCTCAGCTATATTCTACAAACAGTGAATGGAGCAGGAGACAGCTCAGTAGGTCTCTCCCTCAGGCATGGTATAACAAAGTTTCTGAAGAAATACAAATATATGATATTTATATTATGAATATATGAATTATAAATATTATTAATATATATTTTGTTCATATATTTGTGTTTCTTCAGATACTTTGCTATACCACGCCTGAGGAAGGGACCTAAAAAGTCTTGAAAGCTTATTCTATAGCTTCATTTATTTTATTTTTGTTAGCCAATAACCCCTTAACGGCCAGGGGTATTTCATTTATTTAATTTCTGTTTTTTGCTCCCCTTCTTCCCAGAGCCATAACTTTTTTATTTTTCTGTCAGTATGGCCATGTGAGGGCTTCCTTTTTGTGGGACAAGTTGTACTTTTGAATGACACCATTGGTTTTAACATATCATGTACTGGAAAACAGGAAAAAAAATTCCAAGTGCGGTGAAATTGCCAAAAAAGTACAATTCCACAGTTATTATTTTTTTTTTTTTACCACGTTCACTAAATGCTAAAATTGACCTGTCATTATGATTCTCCAGTTCATTATGAGTTCACAGACACCAAACATGTCTAGGTTCTTTTTTATTTAAGAGGTGAAGAAAAAAATCCAAAATTTGTTTTAAAAAAAACGGCGACATTTTTCGAGACTTGTAGAGTCTCCATTTTTTTGTGGTCTGCGGCTGGGTGAAAGCTTATTTTTTGCGAGCCGAGCTGATGTTTTTATCGATACCATTTTGATGTAGATACCAACTTTTGAATTTTTTTATCATTATGTCGTTTAGTGAACGGGTTAATTATAATAATAATAATAATTTTTATTTATATAGCGCCAACATATTCCGCAGCGCTTTACAAATTATAGAGGGGACTTGCACAGACAATAGACATTACAGCATAACAGAAATACAGTTCAAAACAGATACCAGGAGGAGTGAGGGCCCTGCTCGCAAGCTTACAAACTATGGGGAAAAGGGGAGACACGAGAGGTGGATGGTAACAATTGCTTTAGTTATTCGGACCAGCTATAGTGTAAGGCTCAGGTGTTCATGTAAAGCTGCATGAACCAGTTACCTGCCTAAGTATGTAGCAGTACAGACACAGAGGGCTAATACTGCATAAAGTGTATGAGAACATGATGCGAGGAACCTTTTTTTTTTTTTATTATTATAAATAGGCCACACAGGGATCGTTAGGTTAATGCATTGAGGCGGTAGGCCAGTCTGAACAAATGAGTTTTTAGGGCACGCTTAAAACTGTGGGGATTGGGGATTAATCGTATTAACCTAGGTAGTGCATTCCAAAGAATCGGCGCAGCAAGTGTAAAGTCTTGGAGACGGGAGTGGGAGGTTCTGATTATTGAGGATGCTAACCTGAGGTCATTAGCGGAGCGGAGGGCATGGGTAGGGTGGTAGACTGATACCAGGGAGGAGATGTAGGGTGGTGCTGAGCCATGGAGTGCTTTGTGGATGAGGGTAGTAGTTTTGTACTGGATTCTGGAGTGGATGGGTAGCCAGTGTAATGACTGGCACAGGGTAGAGGCATCGGTGTAACGGTTGGTGAGGAATATGATCCTGGCTGCAGCATTCAGGACAGATTGGAGCGGGGAGAGTTTTGCAAGAGGGAGACCGATTAGTAGAGAGTTACAATAGTCCAGACGAGAATGAATAAGTGAAACAGTCAGAGTTTTTGCAGAGTCGAAAGTAAGAAAAGGGCGAATTCTAGAAATGTTTTTGAGATGCAGGTAAGAAGAGCAAGCCAGTGATCGGATGTAGGGGGTGAATGAAAGGTCAGAATCAAGGATGACCCCAAGGCAGCGGGCATGTTGCATTGGAGTAATGGTGGAACCGCACACGGAGATGGCAATGTCAGGCAAAGGTAGGTTAGTAGAGGGAGAGAACACGAGGAGTTCAGTTTTTGACAGGTTTAGTTTCAGATAGAGGGAGGACATGATGTTAGAGACAGCGGTAAGACAATCACTGGTGTTTTCTAAAAAGGTCGGTGTGATATCGGGAGCAGAAGTGTATAATTGGGTGTTGTCAGCATAGAGATGGTACTGGAAACCAAATCTACTGATTGTTTGTCCAATAGGGGCAGTATACAACGAGAAGAGTAGGGGGCCTAGGACTGATCCTTGCGGAACCCCAACAGTAAGGGGAAGGTGAGAGGAGGAGGAACCAGCAAAACATACAGTGAAGGATCGGTCAGAGAGATAGGAGGAGAACCAGGAGAGAACGGTGTCCTTGAGGCCGATGGAGCGGAGCATTTTTTATATTGATAGATCGGGTGTCAATAATACCAAATATGTGTATATTAGATTTTATTTATTGTTTTATTTTGAATGAAGCGAAACGTGGGTGATTTGAACTTTTATTTTTTTTACTTTTTTATATTTTTAAAAACATTTTTTATTTTACTTTTTGCATGCTTCAATAGTCTCAATGGGAGACTAGAAGCTGCAATACTTTGATCGCCTCTGCTACACACAAGCGATGATCAGATTGCCTGTGTGCAGCAGAAATGCTCACTTACTATGAGCGCCGCCAAATGGTCACAATTGGGCAATGACAACCATAGAGGTCTGCTGCAGACCTCTGGTTGTCATGCCGACCCATCGGTGACCCGCAATCAACAGGGGGGGTCTGACTTGGGCGTACTATTACACACCTAATGTTGGAAAGAACTTAAAAGGTATCATACATATAAGGTTATTTTGTTTTTCCCAAAGAGAGCAATTTTTTTTTCGACTGGCTAACACGGTACCAAACGCCTTGTTTTTTCCCCCCGATTTATGGCAAATCCTGTAGAATAGGATTACTGATCACATAATAATTAGGATCTACTACTAATTATCATGTGATCAGGTAAATTCACAATGATTAAATCACTGCACAATAAAACATTGGATCACCCTCAATCCAATGTTATTCTATGGGGTCGTGTACATGTGCCAATTTTTAATTGGATAGAGATGGTTCCGGGAAAAAATTGCAAGTCAATGAGTGCATGGAAAATAGCGGACTGCCCTCGGATGACAGCTAAGTGCAACTTGATTTCCACGGACTGACAGAATGGAGAAGATGGAGACATTTTTTTCTCTATCTTATCATCCGAAATAATTGGGTCATATTATTATCACATTCCGATCAGAGTGTTATTTGCATAATGGATCAAATTCTCTCGGATTACAGAATATACAGTCATGTGACACTAGCCTTATAGTGATTTCTTATGTGACTAAATGAAAATGGATCCCTTATGTATTGGGGACTTATTGCAAGGATCCCCCAATGCAACTCATATAGCTTTATCATTGAATGTCAAGCATTAGAATTTATAAACAATTTTAACTTTTCTTTTTATTTAAAAAAAAGCAACAAAGCCCATTATAATCACAGAATGTTCACTTACTCTAAAAGCAATTGATTATTTGCGGGAAGGTTACAGAACGACTGAGTAATCAGAGAGATGCAGCGGGCTGATTGTTTAATACTCGCTGCCTTGCATTGTGGCTTTGCCTGTCTGCTAAGGACACAACTGCGCAGGGGAACAGTATGGTGCTTGCTGCTCTTTATTTGAAATGTCTTAGATTTCAACCCTCGGGAGGAGGAAGGAGATCAGGCACAGAGTGTCTTCTGTATCGAAGACCAAGTTCTTCTTTTCACATTCTAGCACTGCTAAACCTTAAGTTATCAATGACAAGGTCTCCTCATAGACCGTAACACTTCAGGTTTGCTCTGTATTCATTTCCTGCTAAATGTCGCGTGTTGTACTGTTTAATCAGCAGAAGTCATCGAATGACGCAAATCTTATAACATTTACAGGAAAGAAAATGAATGTTTCTGTGACACAGAGGGGTGTAACTGCTAATTAGCTCCTTTCTATTCTGTTAGTACAGAAATTACATCCAAACATACCAATAAATAATCATCTTTATATAGCGCTTTTTATATATTATCATGACTGTGGCTCACAATCTAAATTGCCTATCAGTATGTTTTTGGAATGTGGGAGGAAACCGGAGGAAACCCACACAAACACAGAGATAACATACAACCTCCTTGCAGATGTTGTCCTTGGTGGGAATTGACCCCAGGACTCCAGCGCTGCAATGCTAACCACTGAGCCACCGTGCTGCCCACCAATAGAATAATGCGAGTTTTAGCCAGTCACTAAAAAGATACTAATTTACAGGTAGTCCATATGTTCCCCACCTTATCATCAGAACAGATACCTAAGATATGGAGGCCTTTATCCTAGAAGTACAATAGCTGTGATAATGGTTTGCCGACCCAAGTGATAATCACAGCAATCAGCCACAAATATTATACAAAAATTGTTTGTCTCCAAATCAATCAAATTTTTCGCATCAGATCATGTATATGAACCTCTGAATTGTTCTAGGTAGTCTCGTAGATGCTATTGCTACCATTGCAGCTTTTTTACAATGGCCTGAGAATTTCCCACATGGGGGATATACAAGGCAACAATTCTAGATTTCCATGGAAACAAGCAAATATGACCAATTATGAGCAATTCCCTAATAGAATTTTAGACAACCCCATTTACGAGCAGGAGCAGATAAAAATCCCGTAGGGCTGTGGAATAATAATATTCTTCCCCGCTGCCCAGTTGGCAGTGCCAGCATGCAACTGATATTACACCATTCCGGTGGGAACAGGGACAAATCACATGCTTAGATTAGGCCTTTGACATGGACAACAAAGTGTATGCCAGTTCTGAATTAGATATTTTCTCTTAAGCCTCATTTACATAACTGGTCTCAGTAAATTCTTTCCTGACAAAACTGCCCATAATATGCCATTAGTTAAGCTAAATCCTCTACTTTAACTCCAGTGCTCTGTATTCTCCCCCATAGTGTGTTTTTTTGTTTTTATTATTTTTATTTTAAACAATAGCGTAGCCTAAGTCTAAATAGCCTTCCAGTTGGTTATTTCAAGCTATTTTCCTGAGGAACTCATGACAGTGGGTGGTCCTGGGAAGTGAGGAACAGATATTTGCTTCCAATAGTTACCGTTTTATTGCGTGTTTGTTCATTCTTTCATTTGGTACCCACCATGACTTCTTATCTTTAGTTATCTATATGTTGGCATGTAATGAAGTTCATAACAATTGCAACAAAACTGCTTTCGAAATATAAATGTTTCTCAAAAATACTGGGTGGTTTTAAGGAGTTGCTTTAAAGTGTCAAAACTTTACAGCCAATTTATCCAACACTCAGAATTATTTCACAGCCAGAGATGAGCAGATCAATCTTCTGCAGATTGTGTTCAAGTCCAATTTTCTGAAATTCTCTAGTCTCTGCCACAATTTGCGAATCACTTTGCAAGGATCACAAAAAGAAAAAAAGCGATGCGCCAATTCACCCAATTCGCACACTGCTGAAGACTGCAGCAGGCAGAAAGCATGCTCATGATGACAGGCCATGTAGGCTTCCCTATAATGCTTTTTTGGCTATCACATCACTACAGTAGTTCTAGTGCATCCAATCAGGGTATATTATCACAGCCAATATAAAAGGTGAGAGCCTGCCAAGTAGCATAATTTTAGGAATTTACAGGCTATTGATGGGGGTTAGAAGACACAGACCTACACATATAGATGGAAAAAAGCCAAATCTGATTGCGGTCTACTACTTCAGTGCTGAAGCACCTTGAAAATGAGTGGTAGTCTCATTTTGTCAATAATAATCCAAAGATTCAAGTGATATAGGGAGGTGCTGTAGCTGCATAGTCAGTGTAACTGTGAATTGATTGATCTTTGATTTTCTATAGTAACAGCACCTTAATAACACCATTTTTCATTCATCATACACTGCAAACAAAGAAGGAAGTTTAATACCCCTCTTCCCTAATTTTGTTTCTAAAGAAAACTCTTGAAACTAAGGCTCTTGTGTCAGAGAAGGTGCACTTCCTGGCTTGTGAAAAGGGAAAACATATTTTTTAAGACAAAAGAAATGTAAATGGACTTTCTACCTCATATGTGTTTTATAAAAAAATTGTGTGCTATAAAAATATTTTTGGACACTTACTTGTTGTAATAGTTCAATATTAGACACCTACACGCCACTCGAATACAGTTATTGGTTACCTCCATCTGTTTTCCCTTAGCCATATCACTTGGATATTAATAAGGCTGTGTTTGTGTTAGAGTGATTAAAACAGGTTCAATAAAGTTCTAGAAGACCTCATAGTGTTATAGCATTGTGACGGGCTCTGTATGAGTGCCCAAGGAAAGCCTGTAGGGTCGTAATTAGGAGCTTCACCAAACCTGACCTCGGATACACAGTAGCATACAATACCGTGATCTGACGCCAGACAAAGGAGGTGGACCAGGTGCTATTCTAGGGCTGACCTTGGCTAGATGGCAGCTGAAACCCTAGGAATGGATAGCTGGGGCTATCCAGTTGATGCAGGCAGGCGCTGTGAGAACAAGGGAACCATGGATGCAGACAGGACCAGCTGATGTAAAGATGGGCACAGGCAGGTGCAGGCTTGACTGGTTGATAGACTGGCAAGCGGTCATGGCTGATAAACAGGAAGGTATGCAGGATTATGAGCACTGGGACGTGAGAGCTAACAAGAGTGTTAGGAAAAAAACTTACAACATTGCAACATTTTAAGGTGGACGTGCCTTAAATAATAAGTGTTCCCTAGCCACTGGCTGGGGACACTGTAAGATGGCATGTGGTCCCTTTAAGATGCAGGAACCACAGAAACCCCGAGCACAGTGCCTAGGGATGAGCAAGCAGTGCGCAGACTTTGGGAGACTGGAGGAGGACAAGGACAGGGCAAAAGACCACGGCGATGAGTATGCATAGGTCTCTGCTGGGGATGGGAGGCAGAGACAGAGATGCCGGAGACATGACAGGGACAGCAGGAGAAGAAGAGGGAGGAGCAGGGCTGCGGCGGTGAGAGCGTAGGCATAGCTGTCAGGGAACAGGGAGCAAAGCCACCGGCGTTACATACATATTTTCAAGGAAATTTGAGGCTTTGCAGTAGTGAGATTCATGGTGAATATATTCGGCAAAGCTGGCAAATTTGAATTTCAAAACATCTGCTCATCTCTATTAACAGCCAAAGCTGTTATGCAACAAAATAATGCTGTAATGTCTGTGTAAAAGTGATATTACACTGCTGGTCTATCAACAAGGACCACCAATGCCATTCATGTACTTCTGGATCCCCTAATTTTTACGTCCACTGTAGAATCCAAATTGAGAAGGGGAAACGCATCATCATGATGACTTCATTTTGTTTATAGGTTTGTAAAGGACCAGTTTAGGAGGTGGAAAGAGCTTGGATGTGCGGTTTGAAGGACAGGGCAGAGTTAAAGGTTACTCCGAGGCAGAGGACTTCCGGTACGGGGGAAAGCATGATGTAATTGATTGCGATAGATAGGTCAGGTAAGGAAGATCTATGGGATGGAGGAAAGATGATGAGTACAGATTTGTCCACATTGAGCTTGAGGAAGTGAGAGGAGAAGAAGGATATGGCTGATAGACACTCTGGGATTCTGGACAGCAGAGCGGTGACGTCTGGGCCAGAGAGGGAGATCTGAGTGTCATCAGCATAGAGGTGGTACTGGAATCCATGGGACTTTATGAGTTGTCCCAAGCCAAGTGTATAGATGGAGAAGAGTAGAGGTCCTAGAACAGAGCCTTGGAGGACTCCAACAGAGAGAGGGTGGGATGAGGAGGTAGTGTGGGAGTGGGAGACGCTGAATGTGCGGTTAGGCTGGTTTCACATTGGCGTTTTTTGGGGTGCGTTTTTGCGGTAAAAAATGCAAAAAAACGCATGGTGAAAAAACGCATGTAAACGCGTGTAAACGCTGCGTTTTTTTGACGCATGCGTTTTTGCATGTGGTGAAAAAAACACGGCGTTTTGACGCGTTTACATGCGTTATTACATGCGTTTGCGTTTTTTAAATGAATGCTGAGAAATGTGTGACAGCTGCCAATCATCAAAATAAAGTAAAAAACCCACTATAAACAGAAACAGTTAGGGTTAGGGTTAGGGGTAGGGGTAGGGATCATAACCCTAACCCTAACCCTAAAGGGATCCTACCCCTAACCCTACCCCTAACCCTAACCCTAAGGGATCCTAACCCTAACCCTAACCCTACCCCTAACCCTAAGGGATCCTAAACCTAACCCTAACCCTACCCCTAACCCTAACCCTACCCTAACCCTAAGGGATCCTAACCCTAACCATACCCCTAACCCTACCCCTAACCCTACCCCTAACCCTAACCCTAACCCTACCCCTAACCCTAACCCTACCCCTAACCCTACCCCTAACCCTAACCCTAACCCTACCCCTAACCCTAACCCTAACCCTACCCCTAACCCTACCCCTAACCCTAACCCTACCCCTAACCCTAAGGGATCCTAACCCTAACCCTACCCCTAACCCTAACCCTACCCCTAACCCTAACCATAAAGGGATTAGGGTTAGGGTTAGGGTTAGGATCCCTTAGGGTTAGGGGTAGGGTTAGGGTTAGGGTTAGGGTTAGGGGTAGGGTTAGGGGTAGGGTTAGTGTTAGGGTTAGGGGTAGGGTTAGGGTTAGGGGTAGGGTTAGGGTTAGGGTTAGGGGTAGGGTTAGGGTTAGGGTTAGGGGTAGGGTTAGGGGTAGGGTTAGTGTTATGGTTAGGGGTAGGGTTAGGGTTAGGATCCCTTAGGGTTAGGGTTAGGGGTAGGGTTAGGGTTAGGATCCCTTAGGGTTAGGGGTAGGGTTAGAGTTAGGGGTAGGGTTAGGGGTAGGTTTAGGTTCCCTTTATCACCTTTATGTTGGGGGGTGGCATATCAGTGTGTTTTCTGGTTTTTTAATAAAAAAACGCATGCGTTTTTTACCGCAAAAACGCATGCACCAAAAAACACATGCGTCCCCATTGACTCCAATGTATTTTTTGACCCAAAAAAACCGCATGAAAACGCATGCGTTTTTTTTTGTTCCAAAAAACGCTTCTAAAAATACTACAAGTAGCATTTCAGAAAATGAACGCATGCAGTAAAAAAACGCATGCGTCAAAAAACGCGACCAAACGCGTACACAAAAAAACGCATGCGTTTTCAATGTTAAAGATAGGAAAAAAAAAACGAATGCGTTTTTTTGAAAAAAAAAAACGCTGCAGACAAAAACGCAAGTGTGAAACCACCCTTAGAAAGGTACGAGGAGAGCAAGCATAGGGCAAGGTCTTTGATGCCAAAGGAGGAGAGGATCTGTAGTAAGAGGCAGTGGTCAACCGTGTCGAAAGCAGAGGACAGGTCTAGAAGGAGGAGTACAGAGTATTGTCCATTAGCTTTCGCGGTTACTTTATATTTCACATTTTTGCCAAAAGGTATTGAGATTTATAATAGTCAATAAATAAACAATTATTGCTATTTATAAGATGTAAAGGTATTTTTAAGTTGGCCTTTTATAAAAACCATCAATTAGCAGAACAAAGGGGCAGTGGAAGCAAAACCAGACACATCAGCATGGACATTTGTGTCAGGTACTGCAGGGAAGAAGTCCTGTCACTTCACTGAATGATGCAACCTTTTCATTTTTTCCATATAAGAATTCAGAAAATCTCTTCAAATACTTTTGCGTTCAAGTATTTAACATCACTCCATCAATGTACATAATGACAAGTGGGGAACGATAGAAAATCTTTAGTAGATAACTGTTTGCAGTATAAAAAAAATCCTTTGAAAATGTAAGCAAGTTCTCAGTGGAACAGCATTTTGTATGAAGTCTGTTGAAATACAGCAATTAACACATTAATATGAGATAAGCCATTATAAAAGACAAGTTGTTAACATATTTATTTGTCGATTTCAGGATATTTTTTTAATTACCAGATTAATTCCTTATTTCACTCTTGAATACTTATCTTTGCCACAGCAACAATACAACTTTTTGAAGTTTGTTGCTTTATCTTAGAGTTTTGCAGTTTCCTTTTAATGGTATAACTTCAAATGGGATATATTAAGCAAAAATGTGTTGGGATAATTAGAAGTAGATACATTCACTACTCCTACTACAACAAGAATCTTCCATAATTGTCATGCATTTCTTATGTTACGTTAGAGTAAATTGTACTAGAATAGTAGATTAAAAAGGTTGTCAGGTTACAAGATATTGATCACCTTAGCTTGGGATAGTTCATCAATATCAGATCGTGGAGGTCTGAAACCCAGCTATCCCACTGATCTGCTGGCAGCAGCTCTGGCAATTGAATATATGCATTAAACAGAGCTGCAATGCACTGCTCTGTTCAAAGTGTAATGGCCACTGTGGAGTACCGCAGATCACATTCTATTCTTTTGAGCAACACTGGAATAGAAACTCCTCTTGTGCAGCAGCTGATTGACAACGGGTTTGCCAGGTATCAGACCACCACCAATCTGATACTGATGTCCTATCCTAAGGATGGGTCATCAATATCTTGTGTCCAGATACTATGACTGAATAATACAAAATACTTTATAAGAAGACACTTTAAACAAGTGTACATGCAACGCGTTTCAGATCCATACTGGGGCCTTTCTTAGTCAATCCTGTGGCTGCCCCATGTTTATTCCACAAAGCAGAAGAAGAAATATATATGCGTCACTCACCCGTTTGAAGCTGTATAAACGTGCTCTTTATTGGAACGAAAATGTGAATACATCCATTAGGACATCAGGTGTACAGGAGGGTCCGGGAATGGAGTTTGGACAACGGTCGTTTCGCACTGAGTGTGCTTCAACGGGTCCAAGCACACTCAGTGCGAAACGGCCGTCGTCCAGACTCCATCCCCGCACCCTCCTGTACACCTGATGTCCTAATGGATGTATTCACATTTTCGTTCCAATAAAGAGCACGTTTATACAGCTTCAAACGGGTGAGTGCCGCATATATATATATTTTTTTCTTCTTCTGCTTTGTGGAAAATTCAGCTATACGCTACTATTGCAGAGCACCAAATACCCAAAGCTTACGTGACAGCTGTTTATCAGTTTTGCAAGTCCAAGTCCAGGAGAGTTTGTACTCAGATACTCTAGTGCCGTCCTCCATCTGTTCTTTTGTATTGCCCCATGTTTATGTTGATTAAAGTCTTCAAAACAGAATAGTTTCAGTGAATGATGAACTTCTTTCTAGAGAAAAACAACTGTTGATATGAGAGATTTTTACAAAATCAGAATATGGTCCGCACAAACATGAAAACACAATCTGAGTCTGAGCAAGAAATGCTGCCACTATTGATAAATTGAACGGGTGAGTGTAACCATGCCCTGTCTATCTCCAACTCCATCCCTGCTCCTCCCATTTTGGCGAAACTGGATAAAGCTGGCGCGAAAATTCCAAGAGTTGCACAATTTTTGAGCTACTCCATATTGTGCAAAAATGGTGTGACTTTTTAAAGTCTTTTTTTCAAACACATTGATGAATCAGTCACTTGGTCTTTTGACAGAAATTACTGCTGTTTATGACCAGAATAATCTTATTTCTTTTCATTAGAAAAAAAATCAAACGCCCTCCTTTGTGTCTGAAAGTGAAAAGTTCTAGTCCAAAAGTTTGTGCTTTTATAATTGGACTAAAGGGATTGTAATTACTTTTGTGTTCGGATAATATTGTAGCAATGTTCAAAGCTTAATATGATGGTTCCTGCTGATACATGTTGATACAGCTGAACCAAAGCCATCTTGAGTCACTAGGATAACTCAGCTATGCTTTCAGTATGATGAACCAAAAGGAGCAAACATTTGCCATGCCAATGAAAAGCTTGGTCACGTTCTTGGCACCTCTGTGTTTTATCGACCAAAGGCGATAGGCCATATACTAAACAATTAGAAGTATGCTTTTTCTTATGGGCTAACTTCTGATTTGACAATGTATGGCCAATTTTTATATTTTTGGTGAAATTCATCTTTACTGTTTACACGTAAATCACCGTCGGAATGAAATTTACAAATACCCAAACGTTTTAACATTTAATGAGCTCAAACTTCTTTGTTTCAGTCAATTTTTCAGATTGCAATGATCTGGTTACTGGTCACAAGGTCAAATATTAACATCTGAAGATACCAGTTGGAAGTAACCTTAGAACAAACTTCCAAATACTACTGTTATTGCAAATAGGGTGACTACTTTAACCAGTGATGACAGAATGTCACCTTAGTCACTAGAGTAATGACAGAAGCAGACATAAGAGAACATCAGTCCAGTGTTGATCCTGGCACTTTATTTCGAGAACATGTAGAAGTTTTGATTTTTAAATTCAATGCTGGATAGTAATGTAAGAGGGATTATGAGAAAAAAGGTGTTGCTGAAAAATATAAATCCCCCTATTAGTGCATATAGACATCATTAAGAAGGAGTCTCCACGAGAACATAGAACCTCTCTCTAATGTACTCAGCTAATATTTTACACTCAACATCGAAACAGCAGCAACAAGAAGGAAAAGTAATGGAAATCACTATACTGATAGACATCTTAATGATATGCAAATGATGACAAAGTTTCTAAACATCTCTGGAGTATAAGGCCATGTTCACACGTTCCTGATTTCCATCCTTTTTTTTCTGCACTAAAAACCGCAGCTCTTGGCAGAAAACGCAGGTCCTTTTTTCGGTGCGTTTTTGGTGCGTTTTTTGATGCGTTTTTTAGTGCGTTTTCTAATGCAGTTTTCTATGCAGAGTCTGTGTGTTTTCTAGGGAGTTTTTTAGGGTTAAAATGGCTGAAAATACCCTAACCCTAACCCTAACCCTACCCCTAACCCTACCCCTAACCCTAACCCTACCCCTAACCCTACCCCTAACCCTACCCCTAACCCTAACCCTACCCCTAACCCTACCCCTAACCCTAACACTAACCCTACCCCTAACCCTAACCTTAACCCTACCCCTAACCCTACCCCTAACCCTACCCCTAACCCTATTCTAACCTTAGTGGAAAAAAAAATTATTTATTTTTTTATTGTCCCTACCTATGGGGGTGACAAAGGGGGGGGGGCATTTACTATTTTTTTTATTTTGATCACTGAGATAGGTTATATCTCAGTGATCAAAATGCACTTTGGAACGAATCTGCCGGCCGGCAGATTCGGCGGGAGCACTGCGCATGCGCGCGCCATTTTGGAAGATGGCGGCGCCCAGGGAGAAGACGGACGGACGGACACCGGGAGGCCGGGTAAGTATAAGGGGGGGAGATGAGGGCACGGGGGGGGCGTCGGAGCCCGGGGGGGTGGCATCGGAGCATGGGGGGGTGGGATTGGGGCACGGGGGGCAGCCACACTGCAGCGGTTCTGCCCCACAAACCGCAGTAAAACCCGCAGATATATTTTTCATCTGCGGGTCTTACTGCGGGTTTGACCTCACAATGGAGGTCAATGGATGCAGAACCGCTGCAGTTTTGCAAAAAGAAGTGACATGGTACTTCTTTTTTACCGCAGCTATTCAGCGCGGCTTTTTTTCCCGATTCCCGCATAAGTGCACAGTGGTTCCTGTTTTCCATAGGGTACAGTGTACTGTACCCTGCATGGAAAACAGCTGCGGAGCCGCAGTGGCAAAATCGCGGCGGTTCCGCAGTAAAAAACGCACTGTGTGAACATGGCCTAAGCGCCATGCTTAGAAATACACGCAATACATGCCTTGCCTGCTCACTGTGAAGTTATTAATTGTTGTCCGAAGAATGTTTTGCCACACTAAATGCACTTTGTCACGCAAACATCAGGATCCACTGCTGGGGCACTTTTTCGGAACGGCCGCACCATAGGTTCCACATCACATAAAGGTAGCGCCGAGCTGTTATTGTACCTTTAATAAAGACTAAAGGGATCTTGCTATCATACCTTATAACTCCTGTAGAGATTCTCACTGTCAGGTTGGAATTAGGTTGTGTTCACACAGGCAATGTGGTTTGGTCTAAATGTGTAGCTTACTGCTTTCATAAAAGGATTTAAAACAAAAACCTCTTCTTGACACAAAGGTATAAGAGCAAATAAACAGTTCATTCAGAAGGACGCATAAAGACAGTGAGAGCTCACTTCAAAGAGATTACAGTCCTTTCTCAGGGAGTAAACTTCACACACAGAAGAGGCACTATCCCACCAGTCTCGGAATCTTCTTCAGCCTGAGCTCCAGCAGCTTACATCGCCAAACAGTGTTCAGCTCCGAGCACAGTTCACACTGAACAGGCTGCAGCTTCCACATGATTCTCCGCAGCTCCAACACACAGACCCCTAAGCTTTCCTATCTTACCCATGCAGTCTCCTTTCAAAGAGATACAATAACAGAATAACCATGGCACTATTGTTATATGGTGCACAAGTGTGGTCCAATCCATTTTCATACATATTGCAGTGCCAAGTTTTTTGCTCCATTCAGAGAGAGACCTCTTCATGTCTCTCGCTCAGATGCAGCTTGCATTTTGGCTGGTCACTCACCAACTTCAGCATACTCGACTCTGCTCAACATCCAGCAGACTTACACCTCCAAAGTGAACAAATTTCCTGGTTCTAACTCAAAGCTAGCCAGGTGCATCTAATCAAGAACTAAAGAGCTTAGATTTAATGCTAATTTTAGAACAAAAGGCGCACTAACATAACAATATCTATTGTAGAGGTGCAATATCCAGTAGTAAATAATAATGCACAAACAAGAGAGAAGACAGCACTACTGTATGATATGCACACAACAAGTATAGTCACATAATAAGAAATCCTTTATTAACACACAATACAAACTTAAAACATAAGTAAAACCATGAAGGTCCCATAACTAAAGTCCATAATATGTAAACAATAGTCAAAATACAATAATTGCACATCCCCAAATCATATACAGTGGGGCAAAAAAGTATTTAGTCAGTCAGCAATAGTGCAAGTTCCACCACGTAAAAAGATGAGAGGCGTCTGTAATTTACATCATAGGTAGACCTCAACTAAGGGAGACAAAGTGAGAAAAAAAAATCCAGAAAATCACATTGTGTGTTTTTTTAACATTTTATTTGCATATTATGGTGGAAAATAAGTATTTGGTCAGAAACAAACAATCAAGATTTCTGGCTCTCACAGACCTGTAACTTCTTTCAGAGTCTCCTCTTTCCTCCACTCATTACCTGCAGTAATGGCACCTGTTTAAACTTGTTATCAGTATAAAAAGACACCTGTGCACACCCTCAAACAGTCTGACTCCAAACTCCACTATGGTGAAGACCAAAGAGCTGTCAAAGGACACCAGAAACAAAATTGTAGCCCTGCACCAGGCTGGGAAGACTGAGTCTGCAATAGCCAACCAGCTTGGAGTGAAGAAATCAACAGTGGGAGCAATAATTAGAAAATGGAAGACATACAAGACCACTGATAATCTCCCTCGATCTGGGGCTCCAGGCAAAATCCCACCCCGTGGGGTCAGAATGATCACAAGAACGGTGAGCAAAAATCCCAGAACCACGCGGGGGTACCTAGTGAATGAACTGCAGAGAGCTGGGACCAATGTAACAAGGCCTACCATAAGTAACACACTACGCCACCATGGACTCAGATCCTGCAGTGCCAGACGTGTCCCACTGCTTAAGCCAGTACATAAAATTCCCATAGTCCTATTTAGAACAGGCAAAAGTCACTTCAAATATTCGTAATTCACATATTCCTTTGTAGAGAGAGGTATCTTCCAAAGGAAAAACGAAGTGAAAATGAGGAAGGTAATTTAAAAGTATAATGTTTATTAACAATAATTAAAAAGCAAAACAATCAAAAACACAAAATGTGGATAAAATACAGGGGATATTTCAACACCAGACAAAATCTGGGGAGACGAACCTGCCTCGTATGGTCACAGGAGATAATGAAAGCCCAGAGTATCACAAATGATAGTATTGGTGGTGACACTAGTATATGTGAGGCTAATTAGCAAGACACTGCATGAAACTAGTACCCAATTGTGGTATATGGCCACTGTGCAGAGTATTCCCCTCTTAAGCTGGCAGGAAGGAACCTAAAGTATATCCAGTGGTGCAAACAAGTATGCTAACCACCTGGAAAAAGGATTCCTATAAAGTTGCCACAATAGAAGGGGTACCTAATAATGAAAGGCAAAGGTACACATATCGGTGATCTCAGGGTTAATTACCTTGATGTAGCTGGAGGTGCAGAGAGATGCTAGTGACCAGTGGCAGGAGGCAGGAGCGGATCCCCGGCGCCCGACAAGCGCTGTTTCGCCGTAGCTTCTTCCAGTGGGGGCGAGGACCTTACATATACTAGTGTCACCACCAATACTATCATTTGTGATACTCTGGGCTTTCATTATCTCCTGTGACCATACAAGGCAGGTTCGTCTCCCCAGATTTTGTCTGGTGTTGAAATATCCCCTGTATTTTATCCACATTTTGTGTTTTTGATTGTTTTGCTTTTTAATTATTGTTAATAAACATTATACTTTTAAATTACATTCCTCATTTTCACTTCGTTTTTCCTTTGGAAGATACCTCTCTCTACAAAGGAATATGTGAATTAAGCCAGTACATGTCCGGGCCCGTCTGAAGTTTGCTAGAGAGCATTTGGATGATCCAGAGGAGTTTTGGGAGAATGTCCTATGGTCTGATGAAACCAAACTGGAACTGTTTGGTAGAAACACAACTTGTCGTGTTTGGAGGAAAAAGAATACTGAGTTGCATCCATCAAACACCATACCTACTGTAAAGCATGGTGGTGGAAACATCATGCTTTGGGGCTGTTTCTCTGCAAAGGGGCCATGACGACTGATCCGGGTACATGAAAGAATGAATGGGGCCATGTATCGTGAGATTTTGAGTGCAAACCTCCTTCCATCAGCAAGGGCATTGAAGATGAAACGTGGCTGGGTCTTTCAACATGACAATGATCCAAAGCACACCGCCAGGGCAACGAAGGAGTGGCTTCGTAAGAAGCATTTCAAGGTCCTGGAGTGGCCTAGCCAGTCTCCAGATCTCAACCCTATAGAAAACCTTTGGAGGGAGTTGAAAGTCCGTGTTGCCAAGCGAAAAGCCAAAAACATCACTGCTCTAGAGGAGATCTGCATGGAGGAATGGGCCAACATACCAACAACAGTGTGTGGCAACCTTGTGAAGACTTACAGAAAACGTTTGACCTCTGTCATTGCCAACAAAGGATATATTACAAAGTATTGAGATGAAATTTTGTTTCTGACCAAATACTTATTTTCCACCATAATATGCAAATAAAATGTTAAAAAAACAGACAATGTGATTTTCTGGATTTTTTTTTCTCAGTTTGTCTCCCATAGTTGAGGTCTACCTATAATGTAAATTACAGACACCTCTCATCTTTTTAAGTGGTGGAACTTGCACTATTGCTGACTGAATAAATACTTTTTTGCCCCACTGTATATACTAATTGCTCAGATAATCAGTTGACAACCAAGGTGCCTACAATAATAGTAACAGGTACCCATAAATAAATACAAACTCCTGAACAAAACCTTCATCCAAATGGGACAATGTCTGGGGCACAAATCCAGAGTGCTGTAATAAGTATAAAAACTGTGGTGCAATTAAGGTGGCACACCACCTAAATGACCCATCCTGGCAAAACACAGGAAAAAAAACAATCATTCAGGAAAGAATCCAAATGACTTGGAAGCTAACCCTCAACCTCTATGGATGAAACTTAAGAGTTAAAATAGAACCCAGTAAAGGATATGTGGAGCCCAGTAAGTGTGGTTGATTACAAGTCAGGAGACAAAACTGAGTCCATTAAAGCTGTTTAACAGGCCTCAATAATTTAGAAGAGAGAGAAAGAAGAAGCCAGTACATGTAAAGCTGATCAGACAACTACACAATGTAACAATGTTACTCACTTGGAAACGATATGAGGTGTCATAGGAACCATTTCTATTTAAAAGTTTGGCTGGTTTATGTTAGTCCTCATAAACCACATCACTGGAAAACTTAAATACATCCCTTGTCTGGCACAAAATAAAACAAAGCTAAAAAGCAATACAATAGTGCTGGTTTGCCCACCTAGATTAGAGTCCGGATCTGCACATCTCCATATACACAGAAATGTGTGATACAAACAGGCCTCATTTTACAAAGTGAATTACAAATAGGGGTGGAGATATGGTGAGCAGCTCTCTCTCCCAAATCTTCAGCTGCTCACAATCAACCTGTTATGGATGATTAACCCCTTATGTACTAAAAAATTTCTCCAGATTTATTTCCCATCCTCTATGTGTCTGACAGACTCCTTACATACCTCTCCCCTCTGTCTATAGCCATGTGGCTTGGCACCTTCTACCACCATTCACGGGATTCTCGAGAGAGCAGCGGCATTACCATGTAAATTCCCGGCTCTGTGTTCAACATGGAAGTGGAAATCCTGCAGGGCTAGAAACCAGCAGGTAACACAAGCACTTTTCCCCTTTTTCTCCCTCATCAACCTGAGTGGGGCATGGTCTGACAATAATTGAAATTTTCTCCCTAAGAGATAATATCGCAATGTGTCCACTATCCACTTTATTGCCAAATATTCTTTTTCTAACATAGAATAATTTTTCCCACATGCTGACAGTTTCTTACTCAGGTACAGAAAAGGATGCTCCTTTTCTATGTATATCCTGAGAAAGGACCACTGCTAATCCAACTTCTGAGGCATCTGTTTGGAGCACAGATCCCTTCTTAAAGTGTGGGGCAACCAGGACTGGCTGCTTACAAAGAGTTACTTTTAATTATTGAAAGGCAGCCTCTGCTTCCGACGTCCATTTGGCCATGACTAATTTTTTCCCCTTAAGGAGGGTGTATAAGGGTATGACCACCATGGCAAAGTTTGGAATGAACCTCTTGTAGTACCCCAAGATTCCCAGATAGGCCATAACTTGCTTTTTGGAGAGTGGTTTTGGCCATTTCTGGATTGTGTTCACTTTATTGATCTGGGGTTTGATTTCACCTCTACCTACTACATAGCCAAGGTATTTAACCTCCCCTTTCCCTATGGCACATTTTTGGGGATTTATAGAAAACCTTGCCTTTCTGAGAGCATCAAACACTGTCTGGTCCCTTCTTAGATAACTTCCACAATCTGGGCTTAAGATTACAATATTGTCTAGGTATGCTGCAGCATAAATCTTATGAGGTGCGAGGATCCGGTCCATGGCCCTCTGGAAGGTGGCGGAAGATCCCTGCAGTCCGAAAGGCATCTGGACTGTTATATCTGACTATGGCCTATGGACGCTGTGACTCACCGCTCAGCTGCCCAAAGGGATCTGTGGTGTCCTGAATTGTCAGTTTTGTGAGTGACAGTCCAGTCATCCAATCTGATCCTGGGGCTTGTTGGGCTGTCAGCATTTTCACTGACAGCACTGCTGTTCAATCTAGTTTAGCCTGCGAGCGTTTCCTCAGTGCCTTAAATCCTTGCAGGATATTTAACTGGCTTGCTATGAGCAGTGCAGTATCAGTTGTAGATTTGTTATACTGTAGTTAGGTGTTTATGCTTGCTCTGTGTCTGACTTCTCATTTTGTTGATGACCTGGATTTTGTTGTGACCACTCTTGTCGATTATCCCTTCTGCTTTTTACACTATCTGACTTCAGGTATCTGACCCTGGACTTGGCCTCTTGACTAGCTATTTGTTGTACTCCATGGTTTTGATGTACCCTACTGGCATTTGACCCCGGACTGTTAACTTACTAAACCTTTGTCTTACCCCTCTGTACTAGGAGCCCTCCTGGTATCTAATCTTGGACCTTCTGGCTACCCTGTCTCACGGCTTGCCTTTATGTAGTGACTCAGAGTCACATGGACACATTGGAAACAACCGATGTGTGTGTAGAAAAAGCTGTCTTCTCCTTGGCTTCTTCTGAGTTGGGGATTTGCCAATATTCCTTTGTTAGATCAAAGGTGGTTATTTACTTTGCCAGGTTAAATTTCTCAATCAGCTCATCGGCACGCAGTTTCGAACTTGGAGACTTTGTTCAGCTTCCGCTAATCATTACCGAATCTCCATTCTCCATCGGGTTTTGGAACAAGGACAACTGGGTTAGACCACCCACTCTTAGATTCCTCAATGACTCTGAGATTCAGCATATGCTTCACTTGCTTGGAGTTCAGTTCTCGTCGGGCCTCTGGAATTTGGTAGGGCATTGAATTCACCCATACATGGGGTTTTGTTAGAACCTTGTATTCTATGACATCTGTACACCCCAGAAAATCTGAGAATAGGTTGTTGCTTAGCTGCAGCAATTCCCGACATTGCAGTTTTGGTGCCTTCAACAGTGTTTCGGCTACTGTGGCATCTTCAATGTCCCCTTCTGGCTTAACCAGCAAACATGGAGTTTAAACGGGATCCTAGTCTTGCCATGTCTTGATGAGTAGCGTCACAAGGGGATTTCAGAAGTGAGAGGTGGGAGCGGTTGACTGGAAGATTGGACAGGACTTGCAATACCTTAGGATTTCCTGGTGACATCCGGGCCAATAGAACCTTTGCATGACCTGTTCTTGAGTTTTATCTACCCCCAGATGTCCACCAAAGACATGTGAATGAGCCATGTCCAATATACCCCATAAATAGAGATATAACCTACAACATAATTACCATGCCCGAGAAGGAATTCTACCCCTTAGGCCGAATACATTATACCAGCAACGAAAGCTCTGATCTCTGTAGTGAAATATTATAAAACCATATTTAAATCAGCATATAACTTAGAGATCTCAATAAAGAATAAGGGGATTTTTTAGTGAAAAAATATAATTTTATTATACACATTAAACATATCAAACAGACAAAATGGCATTCACATATGAGAAGCAGCTAAAACTCACTGGCATCGTAAAAGTTGAATAATATAATGCCAGGAACAGAGAAATTCTGGTGTCTCAATGGGCACTATTATGCACTGTTGTATCGGGAGGTGAACAAAAGACTGAATCTAATATATCATATATATCATATAACACTGATTAGTGGGTAAGGTTCAGGGATTAGTGTGTCAGCTGTACCTAAAAATAGTCACACACTGAAGCAATTAGAAGCTCTATATAATATAACCATAATCTGTGTTATATGGCTCCCCGTTGATCCCCATCATGACCCAATATAACAGTTATAATTAATAAGTCAGTTAGTCAACAGTGCCAAGGCCGTGGATGGTGAAACGCGCGTCGAGGCTCTTGCGTGTCTCACGGACGCTATAGCACAGGGTGTTCATCATGTCTCAAGGTAAATTCACATATACTTAAACTTTGGATTCTTGCCTTGGCACTGTGGACTAACTGACTTATTAATTACAACTGTTATATTGGGTCATGATGGGGATCAACGGGGAGCCATATAACGCAGATTACAGTTATATTACATAGAGTGTCTAATTGCTTCAGTGTGTGACTATTTTTAGGTACAGCTGACACACTAATCCCTGAACCTGACCCACTAATCAGTGTTATATGATATATATGATATAATAGATTCAGTCTTTTGTTCACCACCCGATACAACAGTGCATAATAGTGCTCATTGAGACACCATTATTTCTCTATTCCTGGCATTACTGTATATTTTTCAACTTTTACGACGTTAGTGAGTTTTAGCTGCTTCTCATATATGAATGCCATTTTGTCTGTCTGATATGTTTAATGTGTATAATAAAATTATATTTTTTTCACTAAAAAATTCCCTTATTCTTTATTGAGATCTCTAAGTTATATGCTGATTTAAATATGGTTTTATAATACAGCAAGACCTTTTCACTACAGAGATCAGAGCTTTCGTTGTTGGTATAACCTCATAAATAGAGTCCTGGTACCAACAATTGTGCCACTATCTCCTCCCTCACTTTAGTAATCAAATACAATAAGTCCCCACTCAACATGATATAGGGCAACCTGGCGTCAGTCCCCAGCTCCAGTACTATGCCATTAATAACAGTTACCTTATTGATCGCTTCTTTTAGACTTAGGTCCCTATGTTGGGTGGACCCAACATTTTCTGTGGTCTCAGGTGATACTACCTCCTCATCTCCCACCATTACACAGAAGGGAAACCTATAAAGGTGCAGCGATATAGACAACGAGCCGATCGCTGCAGCGTCGCTGTTTAGGTCGCTGTAGAGACGTCAAACACAGCAGCTCCAGAACGATGCAGGAGCGATCCTGTGACGTAACAGCGACTCACTTATCGTTGTAGCTGGTTGTTAGCTCCATGTAAAACATTGCTGGCATCATTGATTTTGCTGTCAAACACGACGATAGACGCCGACCTGATGACCAAATAAAGTTCTGGACTTCTAGCTCCGACCAGCGATATCACAGCGGGATCCAGATCGCTGCTGCGTGTCAAACACAACGAGATCGCTATCCAGGACGCTGCAATGTCACGGATCGTTGTTGTTCTTGTTGTTAAGTTGCTGAGTGTGAAGGTACCTTAAGGCTCTGGTGTTGGTGAGACTTATTTACAGCCAACCCGTCTCTTACCAGAGAAATCTCCGCCCCTCCCCCACAAGTCTCATAACAACACAAACTCGCTGCCTATGATAATTGGGTGCAACAAATCCTTGTCCAACCTCATTGGACTCAAAACCTCAGGCGGTCTTAATGACCACTCTAGCCACCAGATAGTCTTTAGCATTCCTGTGAATGCAGCAAATGCCATCGTCTTCCCAGGGATCAATTGGAGAGGGAGTGTGCCACTCACAAGGGTCACCAAACTCTAAGTTTAGTAGTTCAGTGATTTGCAGACCATTCACTTTTACAAGCTTGGGGCCCCTCGCTGGTGAACAGTCCACATTGCAAGCTGGATGTGCATAGAATGAACACAGGTATACTATGCTACAGTCCATTTACTTAGTGGTTAGGGGACAATGGGCAGATATATTACCTGGACCATGACATTTCCAGCAAATGACATCCCCCGATGACACCCTCGGCAAGACCTCCAGTGCCCCTTTGGAATTTGGATGATCCATCCAATTTTAGCCTCTCCCCTCTGATGGGACCCCCAATGTAGAGTGGGTTGCCTCCCTAAGGAACCCTTAACCTTTTGATACCTATTGGTTTGCACTCCGGGGATCTCCATTAGCTACTCAAGCCTGCATTGGGCTCGGAAGAGAGTGCAAAACTGGTCCATAACAATTCCTTCTATCATCTGTGCTGGAGTAGAGGTGTGAAGGAACAAATTATGAAAGATTCTCCATTTTGTGCTTTGACTCCATTTTGTTGTTGGTTAAAGATAAATTCTGTTATTTACTTAGGTAGAAGGTTACAGCTGCTATGAACTAACTGTCCTGTTTCTCACGAAGATAATATTTTGTTATTCAGCTAGTCTATGGTTCATAATTGGTATAAAGACCTTGAGTGTTCTAATTGGAGCCGAGCCAGATAAGAGACTCGTGGGGGTATCGCTATACAAGACTGAGGCATCTGTTAATATGTTTTTCTATGCCAAAAAGACACGACCATATCTGTAGTTCCCATTTTTCCTGTATCCTCATGGGTTAAGTTTTTCCTGTATTCTTATAGGTTAAGAACTGTGAACGTGTTCTTATGCTGATTGGTTGAAGTATAATTTCTATGACTATGAAAAGTCAGACAATAAACAGGGGCACAGAGATCTGCTCGATCCCCCACACAGAGGCACGAGTCTCCGTCTGGTCATTTTCAGTTGCCGGCAACTCCCTTTAGATTAATTTGGAAATCACTGAGTCAACCGTGAAGGATCACTTTAGATCCTCCCTCAACAGCTTGGCGCCCGAAAACGTGGGGCCGCAACCAGGAACGCCTCTGCCCCCCGGAGGACAACAAGACAAAGGACCCTCGGAGCGGACACAGGCACTGGAAAATTGGGACTGATCATCCCCCACAACAACCACGGTAAGTTGGCAGTTATACTGTCCAGACTGACCGTTTGGTGTGGTTTTCCTGTGTTTGTTGCTGCAAGGAGGATCTGAGGTTTGTCCCCGATGGTGGGTGATTTTTGGGTGGAATCATATAGAGGTGTAGTTCCGTTGGGAGCCCAGTGCTCGAACCGTTCCTCATAAGGGATGGACACCCCGGATTGACCAGTGATGTAATTCTCTTTATAGTCAAAATATCCTGAATTCCTGATCATTGTTAGAATCAGGCGCGGTGAGGTGATCGAAGATTGGGTAGGATACGTAACTCAGGAATATATAGAAGTATACAATATATATATCCAGAGGTATTTGGAGGGATGTCTAAGACGCCCTCCTCCTTTCACTGAGTACCGCGTTTTTGGGTTGTCCCAGTGGGGGACAGGTAAACCTAGTGGAATAGACTATATACGGCCGCTCTGGTACTATGCACGACAAAGTAAGGATATTTAGCTCTAAAGGAGAATCATGTTTCCATGGAAGTAAGAGAAGACTTTGAATTTGTGTGTTGAATCTGATATTGTTAGCCCAAAGATGGGGAAAATATTCTCAATCATTGGTTTTTCTAAGGTGGTCTGGTTTTTCATATGAATTGTGTAATGAAGGTTTTGTAGAAATTAATTAAGTCTGAGAACTGCTGTATTCTGTTTCTGTGTGAAATTTGGGATGGGAGGGGTCAAACATCTGCGCTATTGCTTTCTTTTGTGTTGAGGAATGCTGTGATGTTCTTATCTGTGTTTCTGGTATGGAGGGGGCGAGTCGCTGCGTCCTCTCGGAATTTTCTATCCTTGTGTTGTGTAGTATGTGCAATAGTACAATGTTGTATTGAATTAGAAAGAAATATCGTAAGTTCAAGTTGGAATTTGAAAGTGAAAGAATTGTGCCTATTTTAGAAGAAAACATGTAAGAGATTGTTTGGTTATCAGTGTAAGTGATTGAAAGATTGGTAAAAGATTCACCTGCTTCAAGTTGAGTGGTTGATATATAGCAAATTAAGGATTAACAGAGAAAGTGAATTCGGATCTGTTTTTGTTACGTTGAAAAAAAAAAAAAAAAAAAAAAGGAAAGTTGTCTATTATTATGACAAAAAAAAAAAACAACTGGATGTTTGTGGTGCAGGAAGGAACTGAGAAAGTGACTGAGATTAATGTGTTGGGAAAGCAAACAATAAGAAATTTGGTACAGGGGCTCCTGTTAGGTAATATGGTCCCTCCCCAGGAAATTAATTCTCTTCTCCCGACTGTAAGCTCTGTGCCCCTTAACCCCAAGGCACCAATATATCCTAGACTGCCGAGAAGTTCTATGGGCGTCTTATGGTAGTGTTTAAAGATCTGGGGTTTTCACTGTATAATAAAGCCCATTCACACGTTTTTGTGGTAGCTTTGATGTCCGAGTTTTAAATCTGAATTGAAAGAGGCAATAATGTCAGTTAGACCTGACATCGAGAATTCCACTCCGGACGATGCATTAAAAGTAGTACAAAGTTTCCAGAAGAACTTAACCCATTCTGTATCAGCAGCTGCAGCGATCTTTACTCGCTCTCCAGCACCCCCCCGCCTGCCCCCCCCCCCCCCCTCCGCCCCAGCTGCAAGGACACAGCTCCCAGCTCGGTTCCTTAGCAGTGGCCCAAGCAGAAGATTTCAGCTCCAGCCCCCCCCTCCCTTACACAAATCCAGTCTTACGCTCCAATATCTATTTTAACCCTGTGTCTGGAAATCTCCCTCGCCATGTTAATTCTCAGACAAAGACAATATGATGGATGTATAAGTGCACCTGAGCAGACTTAGAGAGTTGGTGAGCCAAGATGATGGTCAAATGGTATTTATGTTATATAACCCCTATGCAGATGAGTATAATGAGATGTGTATCTTACATGCCCTTCCCACGGTTATGATGGCCCTGATAGGCCCAGATTCACCCCAATAATACCTGTAAAACCAGTAAAAGTGTTTCTCAAACCTGGTGCCCCCTTTTCCCAAAGTCCATCAGTACCCTTTGAAACATGATCAGGAGCGGGGCCTCAAGGGGCAAATACAAACGTTATTCGATAATGGTGCCCTGGTACCCTGTGTTTCTCCATGTAACACGCCCTTGATTCCCGTTAAGAAAAAGACCCCACCCGGCCAACCCCCTGTGTACCGGCTGGTACAAGACCTACGGGCAGTTAATGCAGCTACTGTTCTAGAAACTCCAGTAGTGCCTAATCCATATACTCTTGTCCCAGATATCTCAGGATGCTGCTTGGTTCAGT
The DNA here is from genome assembly GCF_032444005.1 of Ranitomeya imitator. Classification (NCBI taxonomy): domain Eukaryota; kingdom Metazoa; phylum Chordata; class Amphibia; order Anura; family Dendrobatidae; genus Ranitomeya; species Ranitomeya imitator. The sequence goes on from NC_091285.1 coordinate 502,806,934, forward strand.
TATCGACCTCGCCAATGCCTTCTTCAGCATTCCATTACACCCAGATTGCCAGTTTGTTTGCATTCACTTATCAGGGACGACAATTGATGTGGACAGTTATGCCACAAGGGGCCCAAAACAGTCCCAATCAGTTTGCAAAAAAAATATGGGCGAGTGTCTTTAACCCTGTCAGTTAGAATATCCCTATGTCACGTTGCTTCAGCATGTGGCTGATCTTTTGTTGTGTGCACAGACAGAGCAGGAAGCCATTGTTGCCACTGTTAGTTTTCACAAGTATCTGGCAGATCTGAACTGTCGGGTTTCAGCCTAGAAACTTCGGTTCTGCCTTGGTCAAGTGATATTTTTGGGTCACTGTCTCCTTCAGGGTGCCAGACACCTCACAGAAGAAAGAAAAATAGCCGTCAGCTACAAAGGATGAGACTGAGCTCCAGCGTTTCCTTGGACTATGTATTTATTGTTGTCAGTGGATACCGGACACATCCCGCATAATGCTACCTCTCTACAAGGCCCTGAAAGACTGTTCAAGATATGCTGATGATTTTGGCAGATTCCACACCGGATAAGCTGTTACCACGGAAGATACTGTATTGCTCGGAGCTGCACTCCCTCCCTCCCTGTCAGGACAAGAAGCAGAACTTCAGGATCTGTCTACTGCATGTACTTTGGCCAAAGACAGGCGGGCTAATATTTACGGAGTCACAGTATGCATTTGGTATTGCTCATGATTTTGAAGCCCTATGGACCAATCGAGGGTTTGTTACTACCGCCGGGACTCAGTGAAGAATGTTGAAGCTGTTAAAGCCCTCATGGACTCAATCAAATTACCTACCCAGGTGGCCATTATCACAGTTAAGGAGCATGGTACTATGGAACAGGCCACAGACTGTTGGTAACACCTTTGCGGATATGCAAGCAAAAGCCGCTGCTCTCCTACCCGTTGAACTGACCATACCAGCTATGGTGACCACACGCTCTCAGCATAAACAGTTACAAGAAACACTGACTCTACAGGAACCTGATGATCTATGCCAGACTGAGGTTTTCTGCCGGACCCCGGGAGACCGCTTAATGACGATGCAGAGAATGTCTCCAAAGGAAGAAGTGAAGCAGTGGAAAGCTGATGGAGCACGTATGGACAATGGTCGCTGGAAAAAGGACCAACTTGTGTGTCTCCCTAAGCGGATGTACCCTGCTATTGCCACGTGGGCGCATGGGCCCACACATCGAGGTATCTGTCAGACCTGCAATCCCGGTCAACTTCAACGTGTAACCCCGAAGCACCTTGCTAAGCCAGACTATCCTTTCCAAAGGCTCCAGGTGGACCTCACGTTGCCTAAGTCTGGAAGGTATGAATATTGTCTGGTGGTTGTCGATATGTTCTCCAGTTGGCCAGAAGTATTCCCCGTTACCAACGTTACTGCAAAGATCACAGCAAAGAAACTGGTAATGGAAGTTATATGCAGATATGGTGTTCCAGAAGTTGTTGAAAGTGACCAAGGCCCGGACTTTTCTTCTCATGTGTACCAGGAGGTTCTGACAATGCTTGGATCTACTGTAGCCCTCCATACTCCGTACCATCCACAATCTAGTAGGAAAATTAAGAGGCTGAAAGGCACACTGAAGGGACAATTGACCAAAATGATGCAGGAGACTACGGCTCCATGGCCAGGGCTCTTACACATTCGTACTACCCCTATTGCAAAACATGGCCTGTCCCCTAATGAGATATTGTTTGGTGCTAGGCCCCCAGTTGCAAATTTCAGTCTCAGTAGTTATCAGAAGAAACTGTCCGTGCTGTTCAATATGTTATTCATCTTAGTAAAAATGTTGCTAACACCCATGTTTTAGTTTCTTCTTCCCTTCCAGATTCAGCAGAAACCGACACTTGTCACAATTTGAAGCCTGGTGGTTTTATGGTCGTGAAAAGCTATGTCAGAAAACACGGACTAGAACCCTTGTATGATGGTCCCTACCAAGTCCTCCTCATTATTCCTATGTCAGTAAAGCTGGAAGGAAGGCCGACGTGGATCCACGTATCGCACTGCAAGCTGGTCAAACAGACTAGTAGCAAATAAGGGGACATAATGTTTTAGTTTTTCGTATTTCCATATAATAATATTGGTAACCGCATGGGACAGCCTAAATTCTCCAACATCCTTGTATAATAAGTTTGTACAATATCATGAAAAATTAATAGTACAGATGGGTATAGCCAATAAAATTGTCAGTTCTATTTTCATTTACCCTATGATTACACAAATGTGGGATAAATTGGTTAGGGCCACAGATTGTCCAGATGATCAAATTTGGGATATATTGGATATACTTAATACCACTGCCTGTGTTATGAATCTGTTGAAGGGTTTAAAGCCCACTGATTGCTCAGATTATGTCCCACTAATTCATGAAGCACCTAAACTAAAGGTCCCAGGAGGAATAACCGTATTAGCTGATAATTATACCTGTTATAATTCCCACGACACTACAGGTACACCAGTAGGGGTCTTCGAGACAGGTTTCTGTAAAGAGAACAATTCCCTGGATACTGACTTGCTAGCTAATCATACACAGTATATGTACGACATTTATTGGTTATGTGGAAATGGTAAGCTCCGTCCTAGGTTGCCTAATGCCTGGACAGGTCAATGCACCCTTGTTAAACTAGCTATGCAGTTCAAGATTTTACCTTGGGATCCAGAGACACCTGATGAATATACCCGAAAGAGGAGAAGTCTCGATCAGCTCCACATGAGTTATGAAGAAGATCCATTGGTATATGTTGATGGCATTGGAGTGCCAAGGGGGGTGCCTGACCAATTTAAAGCCCAGAACCAGATCTATGCTAGCTTTGCTTTATTAATCCACAAGTGCAGATTAATAAAAATGTTGATGGGATCAATTACATATATTACAGTGAACAAAGGTTTGTCAATTTTACCTGTGATGCTTTCCAAGGTATAGTTGAGGAGTTGAGCCCTAACACTAGAATGACCCTCCAAAACCGACTCGCCCTTGATATGATCTTAGCTGAGGAAGGAGGAGTCTGTGGGATGGTGGGAGAGGAATGTTGTACCTATACCCCTCAGAACTCTGGGGTAAATGGAAAGACCATGATAGCCCTTAAAAAGATAAATGGGTTAGCAGCAGAATTAAAATCTAATGTTGGAGTAGACACATCTTTCTTTTCCGGCTGGTTGGGTGGGCTCAAAGGATTCTTTCAACAAGCTTGTCTGGTACTGATTGCCCTTCTTGTAGTTGGATCGATAATCCTCTGTTGTGTTATTCCCCTGTATAAAAAGGTTATCACTGAGGCAACTCCGACTGGCACCTTCCTCAACCAAGAAGTAGACTCACCAGAGTATGATGGCACTGATCCAGGGGAGATCCCCAAGTACGTCCCCCTCAAGAAGTTAGACAAAACCCCTTACTCTCAGATGATGCTAAGAGATTTAGTTTAGGGACAGCGGGAGAACTCCATGTGAAGCTAGTGAAGGGTTCAGCTGCCTGGAGGCCTCTTGCAAGGGGAGAGCTTCTGAGGTGTCTGGATGAAGCAATCCACCTCCCCTTTCCCTATCACATGGACAGTCTCGAAGGAACTTTCTTTTTAGGGAAAAACTTAGTGTTTAGGGGGGATTGTCAAGTTGAAAATATATATCTTTATACTCTTTTGTACTTTTATATATTCTTATGCTGTGAAACAATAAGTTTTTCCCCTTATGTTTGCTAATGCAAATTTAACTGTATTTAAGATGGCTGCCAGTATTCACATAAGTTAGAAGATATTCAAAGATTTAGAGATTAATATGATAAAGACAATGACCGTAATAAGGACAGTTGGTGGGCAGACACCTTCTCCTTTCTTAATCCAGCCAATTGGTTTGAGGGACTTGCGGCTGGATAGCTGGATTCTTGCAAAGTTTGTTACATGTCACTGCCTTTATCCTTGTCATATATGTAATACTAAAACTTGTTCTTTGGTGTATTTCTGTATGTATTAGGAAATTCTGCACTAAGACAACTAATGATGAAACCAAAAGCGTTGCCACGCCTGCTTTTCTCTACACCGATTTCACAAAGTTACCTGATGAAGATGTTGAAGCCAAGCGCATGGCTATCTTCAAAAGATCCCCACCACTGTTATCAACAATTGTTATTCATAAATTCTAGTATACAGGGGGGACGGGTACGCCGCAACAGCCATGGCTGGTAACATGGCACCAGTCATGTGAAGACCAGTACCCCTCGAGCTTATAGCTTGGGATAGTACCTCTGATGCTGGATATTAATTAACAAAATTTATCTAGGGGGGAATGTGAAGGAACAAATTATGAAAGATTCTCCATTTTGTGCTTTGACTCCATTTTGTTGTTGGTTAAAGATAAATTCTGTTATTTACTTAGGTAGAAGGTTACAGCTGCTATGAACTAACTGTCCTGTTTCTCACGAAGATAATATTTTGTTATTCAGCTAGTCTATGGTTCATAATTGGTATAAAGACCTTGAGTGTTCTAATTGGAGCCGAGCCAGATAAGAGACTCGTGGGGGTATCGCTATACAAGACTGAGGCATCTGTTAATATGTTTTTCTATGCCAAAAAGACACGACCATATCTGTAGTTCCCATTTTTCCTGTATCCTCATGGGTTAAGTTTTTCCTGTATTCTTATAGGTTAAGAACTGTGAACGTGTTCTTATGCTGATTGGTTGAAGTATAATTTCTATGACTATGAAAAGTCAGACAATAAACAGGGGCACAGAGATCTGCTCGATCCCCCACACAGAGGCACGAGTCTCCGTTTGGTCATTTTCAGTTGCCGGCAACTCCCTTTAGATTAATTTGGAAATCACTGAGTCAACCGTGAAGGATCACTTTAGATCCTCCCTCAACAGAGGGCTCCAGCTGTAGCCACCTTTGGATGCTATGCAGCAGGTCAAACATTTAGGAGTGAGGGGGTTTGTCACAGTGATATGCCCAGCAGTGGACCTCTGACAGACATTGTCACCCTCAAGCACTCTAAAAATTATTTTTTCAATTTTGAATATTCTTTGGCCTCCTGTAAGGCTAAATCATAGCAGGCCTTTTATGGCTTCCCTATTAAGTATGGCACCAGGACATCCTACCCACTGCTCTGGCGGAGGTTTCTCCCTTTCAAAACCAGTTAAAAAGACCTCTATGTCGTCTCTCACTACCATTTTCTGCAAGGCTCTTCTCGCCACCTTTCATAGTAACTTAGTAACATAGTATTTAAGATTGAAGGAAGACTTTAAGTCCATCTAGTTCAACCCATAGCCTAACATGTTGATCCAGAGGAAGGCAAAAAAAAGCCATGTGGCAAACACTAAGTTCCACATTGGGGAAAAAAATTCCTTACTGACTCCACATACAGCAATCACACTAGTTCCCTGGATCAACTCCCTATCAATGAATCTAGTATATACAGTACAGACCAAAAGTTTGGACACACCTTCTCATTTAAAGATTTTTCTGTATTTTCATGACTATGAAAATTGTAAATTCACACTGAAGGCATCAAAACTATGAATTAACACATGTGGAATTACAGTGGGGCAAAAAAGTATTTAGTCAGTCAGCAATAGTGCAAGTTCCACCACTTAAAAAGATGAGAGGCGTCTGTAATTTACATCATAGTTAGACCTCAACTATGGGAGACAAGCTGAGAAAAAAAAATCCAGAAAATCACATTGTCTGTTTTTTTATCATTTTTTTTGCATATTATGGTGGAAAATAAGTATTTGGTCAGAAACAAACAGTCAAGATTTCTGGCTCTCACAGATCTGTAACTTCTTCTTTAAGAGTCTCCTCTTTCCTCCACTCATTACCTGTAGTAATGGCACCTGTTTAAACTTGTTATCAGTATAAAAAGACACCTGTGCACACCCTCAAACAGTCTGACTCCAAACTCCACTATGGTGAAGACCAAAGAGCTGTCAAAGGACACCAGAAACAAAATTGTAGCCCTGCACCAGGCTGGGAAGACTGAATCTGCAATAGCCAACCAGCTTGGAGTGAAGAAATCAACAGTGGGAGCAATAATTAGAAAATGGAAGACATACAAGACCACTGATAATCTCCCTCGATCTGGGGCTCCACGCAAAATCCCACCCCGTGGGGTCAGAATGATCACAAGAACGGTGAGCAAAAATCCCAGAACCACGCAGGGGGACCTAGTGAATGAACTGCAGAGAGCTGGGACCAATGTAACAAGGCCTACCATAAGTAACACACTATGCCACCATGGACTCAGATCCTGCAGTGCCAGACGTGTCCCACTGCTTAAGCCAGTACATGTCCGGGCCCGTCTGAAGTTTGCTAGAGAGCATTTGGATGATCCAGAGGAGTTTTGGGAGAATGTCCTATGGTCTGATGAAACCAAACTGGAACTGTTTGGTAGAAACACAACTTGTCGTGTTTGGAGGAAAAAGAATACTGAGTTGCATCCATCAAACACCATACCTACTGTAAAGCATGGTGGTGGAAACATCATGCTTTGGGGCTGTTTCTCTGCAAAGGGGCCAGGACAACTGATCCGGGTACATGAAAGAATGAATGGGGCCATGTATCGTGAGATTTTGAGTGCAAACCTCCTTCCATCAGCAAGGGCATTGAAGATGAAACGTGGCTGGGTCTTTCAACATGACAATGATCCAAAGCACACCGCCGGGGCAACGAAGGAGTGGCTTCGTAAGAAGCATTTCAAGGTCCTGGAGTGGCCTAGCAAGTCTCCAGATCTCAACCCTATAGAAAACCTTTGGAGGGAGTTGAAAGTCCGTGTTGCCAAGCGAAAAGCCAAAAACATCACTGCTCTAGAGGAGATCTGCATGGAGGAATGGGCCAACATACCAACAACAGTGTGTGGCAACCTTGTGAAGACTTACAGAAAACGTTTGACCTCTGTCATTGCCAACAAAGGATATATTACAAAGTATTGAGATGAAATTTTGTTTCTGACCAAATACTTATTTTCCACCATAATATGCAAATAAAATGTTAAAAAAACAGACAATGTGATTTTCAGGATTTTTTTTTCTCAGTTTTTCTCCCATAGTTGAGGTCTACCTATGATGTAAATTACAGACGCCTCTCATCTTTTTAAGTGGTGGAACTTGCACTATTGCTGACTGACTAAATACTTTTTTGCCCCACTGTATATACTTAACAAAAAAGTGTGAAACAACTGAAATTATGTCTTATATTCTTTAACAAATGTGGAATTATATACTTAACAAAAAAGTGTGAAACAATTGAAATTATGTCTTATATTCTAGGTTCTTCAAAATAGCCACCTTTTGCTTTGATGACTGCTTTGCACACTCTTAGCATTCTCTTGATGAGCTTCAAGAGGTAGTCACCAGGAATGGTCTTCCAACAATCTTGAAGGAGTTCCCACAGATGCTTAGCACTTGTTGGTCCTTTTGCCTTCACTCTGCGGTCCAGCTCACCCCAAACCATCTCGATTGGGTTCAGGTCTGGTGACTGTGGAGGCCAGGTCATCTGGCATAGCACCTCATCACTCTCCTTCTTAGTCAAATAGCCCTTACACAGCCTGAGGTGTGCTTGGGGTCATTGTCCTATCGAAAAATAAATGATGGTCCAACTAAACGCAAACCGGATGGAATAGCATGCCGCTGTAAGATGCTGTGGTAGCCATGCTGGTTCAGTATGCCTTCAATTTTGAATAAATCCCCAACAGTGTCACCAGCAAAGCACTCCCACACTATCACACCTCCTCCTCCATGCTTCATGGTGGGAACCAGGCACGTAGAGCCCATCCGTTCACCTTTTCTGCGTCGCACAAAGACACGGTGGTTGGAACCAAAGATCTCAAATTTGGACTCATCAGACCAAAGCACAGATTTCCACTTGTCTAATGTTCATTCCTTGTGTTCTTTAGCCCAAACAAGTCTCTTCTGCTTGTTGCCTGTCCTTAGCAGTAGTTTCCTAGCAGCTATTTTACCATGAAGGCCTGCTGCACAAAGTCTCCTCTTAACAGTTGTTGCAGAGATGTGTCTGCTGCTAGAACTCTGTGTGGCATTGACCTGGTCTCTAATCAGAGCTGCTGTTAGCCTGCAATTTCTGAGGCTGGTGACTCGGATAAACTTATCCTCAGAAGCAGAGGTGACTCTTGGTCTTCTTTTCCTGGGGCGGTCCTGATGTGAGCCAGTTTCTTTGTAGCGCTTGATGGTTTTTGCCACTGCACTTGGGGACACTTTCAAAGTTTGCCCAATTTTTCAGACTGACTGACCTTCATTTCTTAAAGTAATGATGGCCACTCGTTTTTCTTTACTTAGCTGCTTTTTCTTGCCATAATACAAATTCTAACAGTCTATTCAGTAGGACTATCAGCTGTATATCCACCAGACTTCTGCACAACACAACTGATGGTCCCAACCCCATTTATAAGGCAAGAAATCCCACTTATTAAACCTGACAGGGCACACCTGTGAAGTGAAAACCATTCCCGGTAACTACCTCTTGAAGCTCATCAAGAGAATGCCAAGAGTGTGCAAAGCAGTCATCAAAGCCAAAGGTGGCTACTTTGAAGAACCTAGAATATAAGACATAATTTCAGTTGTTTCACACTTTTTTGTTAAGTATATAATTCCACATGTTTTAATTCATAGTTTTGATGCCTTCAGTGTGAATGTACAATTTTCATAGTCATGAAAATGCAGAAAAATCTTTAAATGGGAAGGTGTGTCGAAACTTTTGGTCTGTACTGTATAACCTGTAACATTATACTTTTCAAGAAGGCCATCCAGTCCCTTCTTATTTATTTTATTCATTTATATAGCACCATTAATTCCACAGCGCTTTACACACATTTTTATTGTTTTAGTAGTGAATCACTTATTATGAAATCCCTGTCCCATTCTGCTCCCCGGTCCTCACCTGTGGCCTCAGGCTCGTCGCTTCTGCACGGTGCCCGGTGGGGACGCCGATCTCCTGGAGCTCCCATCCAATGTCTCATGCTGTCTGCTTTTGCTGCAGCTTCCTGAACTCTGCACGCACCTTGCAAGTCTCCGACACGTCTCTAAGGGTGCACGCATGCACACTCCCAATCTCTTAAAGAGTCAGCGCACCATTTTCAAAATAGCTTTCAGCCAATGACCGAGTGTCTTGTATTATTTCAGGCACCTTTTATGGAAATGCCTGTCTGTATTCTGCCAGTATCCTGCTAATTCCGCTTGTCTCCTCAGAGTGACAGCGTGTCTACCTACATCTCCTGGGACGTCACCAGAACCTGTTCTTACCCGGTCCAGGCCACTATCTGACTCTTCTACCTGACATCAGCCAAGTGCTTCTCTACCTGCAATATCTACCAGTACCCCTCTTCTGCTGGGTCAGCTTCCACGTGTCCAGGGTTTACCTGGATGTAGCACCTGCATCCCTCGGGCATTCCAATCCGACCTTGTTTGAGGGGTCGTACTATGGGTATCTGGGACTCGCATAGTCACCCCCCCCCCCTTGGGAGCCCCCCAGACAGTGGTCCCGTGGATACACCAAATTGCAATAAACGAATTTACACTGCAACATCTGTGCCTCCGTTTTCATTCGTTAAACATTACAACATCATACGACAGAGTGTTCCATAGTCTCGCTGCTCTTGCAGTAAAGAATCCACGTCTGTGATTCTGATTAAACCTTCTTTACTCCAGATGTAGAGGATGCCCCCTTGTCCCTGTCTCAGGTCTTAGAGTAAAAAGATCGTTAGAAAGGTCTTTGTACTGTCCCCTCATATATTTATACATTATAATAAGATCACCCCTAAGCCTTCCTTTTTCCAAACTAAATAACCCCAAGTGTAATAACCTGTCCTGGTATTGCAGACCCCACCAGTACTCTAATAACCTTGGTCTTCTCTGCACTCGCTCTAGTTCAGCTATGTCTTTCTTATAAACCAGAGACCAGAACTGTACACAGTATTCTAAGTGGGGTCGCACTAGTGATTTGTATAGAGGTAAAATTATATTCTCCTCATGAGAATCTATGCCTCTTTTAATGCATCCCATTATTTTATTTGCCTTTGTAGCAGCTGCCTGACACTGGTCACTAAATGTGAGTTTGTCATCCACCCATACACCCAGGTCTTTTTCAGTTACAATTTTGCCCAGTGTTTTACAATTAAGCACATAATTATACATCTTATTTCTTCTGCAAAGTGCATGGCCTTAACTTTATCCCCATGAAAACTCATTTGCCATTTATTAGCCCAACCTTCTAATTTACATAAATCATCCTGTAATAAAAAAAATCTCCTCCTCTGTATTGATTACCCTGCAGAGTTTAGTGTCATCTGCAAATATTGAAATTCTGCTCTGAATGCCCCCTACAAGGTTATTAATAAATATGTTAAAAAACAAGCTGGCCCAACACTGACCCCTGCTTATCCCACTGCTACCCGCGATGCAGTCCGAGTGTGCTCCATTAGAGGGAATCTGTCACCCCAAAAATCGTATATGAGCTAAGGCCACCGGCATAAGGGGCTTATCTGCAGCATTCTGTAATGCTGTAGATAAGCCCCTGATGTAACCTGGAAGGTAAGAAAAACAGGTTATATTATACTCACCTAGGGGCAGTCCTGATGTGGTCCTGATCCGATGGGTGTCGCGGTCCGGGTCCTGCGCCTCCTATCTTCATACTATGATGACCTCTTCTTATCTTCCTGCTGCAGCTCCGGCGCAGGCGTACTTTGTCTGCCATGTTGAGGGCAGAGCAAAGTACTGCAGTGTGCAGGCGCCGGGAAAGGTCAGAGAGTCCCGGCGCCTGCGCACTGCAGTATTTTGCTCTGCCCTCAACAGGGCAGACAAAGTACACCTGTGCAGGAGCCGCGGCAGGAAGACAAGAAGAGAACGTCATCGCATGAAAGTAGGAGGCGCGACGCCCATCGAACCCGGACCATAGCAGGACCTCCCCTGGGTGAGTATAATATAACCTGTATTTCTTACCTTTCTGGTTACATCGGGGGCTTACCTACAGCATTCCAGAATGCTGTACATAAGCCCCTGATGCCGGTGGCCTTAGCTCATATATGACTTTTGGGGTGACAGATTCCCTTTAATAACCTCCCTTTGTTTCCTATCCCTGAGCCAGCTCTTAACCCACTTACACTTATTTTCCCTATCTCCATTGTTCTCAATTTATGTATCAACCTTTTTTGGTGGCACCATATCAAAAGCTTTTGAAAAGTCCATATACACCACGTCCACTGCATTTCCATGGTCCAGTCCAGAAATTACTTCTTTATAGAAGCTTTCGGATAGAAAATCATCAGCTGACCTTGGAGTCGGCGCTGCCGCCATGCCACGAAACGCCTCTGTGGGTGATTCAATCTACTGCTGCTATTGTCGGTTCTGGACTTGCTGCTCCTGCTGTTGCTGGATCTGTTGCTGGTGCTGCTGGTGCTTCTAATCAAGCTGTTGCAAAAACAGTTTATTTGACTACTATTGTGCCAGTTGTTGTAGTCCCTGCTGCTGCAGCTGTTGCTATTGCAAAAGTGGCTTACTTGTTTCCTGATGTGCCAGCTGTTGCTGCTTTAGCTGTTTCTAGGCTGGCACCAGGTGACTAAGCAGGTCTTCCATGCTGTCTGATGCTGCTCCCTGGCTTATAAATTCTTTAACCTAAAGGTACTGTCACACTAGACGATATCGCTAGCGATCCGTGACGTTGCAGCGTCCTCGCTAGCGATATCGTCCAGTGTGACAGGCAGCAGCGATCAGGCCCCTGCTGGGAGATCGCTGGTCGGGGAAGAAAGTCCAGAACTTTATTTCGTCGCTGGACTCCCCGTAGACATCGCTGAATCGGCGTGTGTGACACCGATTCAGCGATGTCTTTGCTGGTAACCAGGGTAAACATCGGGTAACTAAGCGCAGGGCCGCGCTTAGTAACCCGATGTTTACCCTGGTTACCATCCTAAAAGTAAAAAAACAAACAGTACATACTTACCTACAGCCGTCTGTCCTCCAGCGCTGTGCTCTGCTCTCCTCCTGCTCTGGCTGTGAGCGTCGGTCAGCCGGAAAGCAGAGCGGTGACGTCACCGCTCTGCTTTCTGGCTGCCCGGCGCTCACAGCCAGACCAGAGAAGCAGAGCGCCGAGGACAGACGGCTGTAGGTAAGTATGTAGCGTTTGTTTTTTTACTTTTTAGGATGGTAACCAGGGTAAACATCGGGTTACTAAGCGCGGCCCTGCGCTTAGTTACCCGATGTTTACCCTGGTTACCGGGGACCTCGGGATCGTTGGTCGCTGGAGAGCGGTCTGTGTGACAGCTCTCCAGCGACCAAACAGCGACGCTGCAGCGATCCGGATCGTTGTCGGTATCGCTGCAGCGTCGCTAAGTGTGACGGTCCCTTAAGACATGCAGCACTTTGGTAGCAATCACACATGTTCCCTGGCAACGCTGCTCGCAGTTTTAACACCAAATGTAACAATGCTATTCACTTGGGAGGGGTATGAGGTATCATAGGAACCATTTCTATTTAAAAGTTTGGCAGTTTTATTTTGGTCCTCATAAACGACATCACAGGAAAACTCAAATACAGCCTTTGTCAGGCACAAAGTGAAACATACAGCCTGGTTTAGAGTCCAGCTTCTTAGTCCTTTAGCAAAGGCACTCATTCCAGGAGATCTGCACATCTCCATATACACAGACACGTGTGAGAAAAACAGGTCACATTTTACAAAGTGAACCATGCCCAGGGGAGGCCATCTCTTCCAACTCTTCAGCTGCTCAAAATAAACCTGTCATGGCCAAATAACACCTCTTAGTTCTTAATATACTAAAGCATTATTCCAGGCTTATCTTCCATCTCCCCATGTGTCTGACAGCCTTTTTACAAAATGTAGAGGATAATGTGGAAAAATTGGAGAGCATTTGTGATTACAGTTATGGATTGGTGGGGAAATGAGGGGGTATGTGTGCATTGTGAAACCCTGGCACCAAGAGAGCTTGTTACAACACTTAGTGATACTGGAAGCTATATATGGTGCAAACAACTGTGTGATAATGGTGGATTTCATTCAATTTTTTATAATATAGGAGTGAATAAAAAAATATCACTTTCAATTGAAAAACATCCAATTTTCAGGAGCATGCACAGTAAGCAACTTAAGAGAAACAGGGTATCATATTCTTCGCTGGTTTATGACAATATCATGTGATGATGATGTGATGTGATGTGATAGCTGCAGATTGGTAAGGGACTTTTTTTTGCCAATTTGCGCAAATCAAATCAATCACTGTTCGAATTCGTCAAGACCTGAGGATTTCATGAAATTAAACTTACATTTGATTTGTGTCAAATTGATTTTATTACTGCATCTCTATTGAGGAGTGTATGTTGAGTCAGACTTACAGCAATCACATATAGAAAAGCCGCGAAGACACCATCACGTGTTTCTCAACGCAAGCAATAAATAGCCAGGTCTTTCACCGGGAAGGAACAACCACGGGAAGGGCAGCATCCAAAAAGGAAAACCACCTAGGCCAAAACATTGTATCCATCCACAGACAGCTGTTTCGGGGTATTTGCCCCTCATCAGTGTGGAGTAGGAAACTGGCTATTAGGAGCAGTGCCTAGTAAAAGGACTATAAACATAAGGATGAATGACCCCATCCCATATTTTCCACAGGGATGGGGGCAGTGTTCTGGATCACTGTGTTGAGAAACACGTGATGGTGTCCCTGCGGCTTTTCTACATGCATTTGCATATTTCCCATAAGGGATGGGAGCAGTGTTCTGGATCACTGTGTTGAGAAACACGTGATGGTGTCTCTGTGGTGTTGGATGTTTTGATCTCCCCGAGGTCATTCATCCTTATGTTTATAGTCCTTTTACTAGGCACTGCTCCTAATAGCCAGTTTCCTACTCCACACTGATGAAGGGCAAATACCCCAAAACAGCTGTCTGTGGATGGATACCATGTTTTGGCATAGGTGGTTTTCCTTTTTGGATGCTGCCCTTCCCGTGGTTGTTCCTTCCCGGTGAAAGACCTGGCTATTTATTGCTTGCGTTGAGAAACATGTGATGGTGTCTCCGCGGCTTTTCTACATGCATGTGCATATTTCCCATAAGGGATGGGGGCAGTGTTCTGGATCACTGCGTTGAGAAACACGTGATGGTGTCTCCGCGGTGTTGGATGTTTTGATCTCCCCGAGGTAATTCATCCTTATGTTTATAGACTTATAGCAATCATCTTATATAAAAAAAAAATAAGAATCTGCTTTAAAGAGAAAAAATCAAAAAATCAGGAATGTGTGGCAGGCTTGAGCATAGCTATAGCCAAAGGGACTTACAGTATATTAGCATTGGATTGGGGGAGTTGATATGACACACGTTTTATTAACAATAGAAGTTTCTTGAATCCAATATGATGACTTAGGTTTCAGCTGAGTCTTACTACACTTACGACAAACCAATATCATGTCCAAACTTCCCAGAGGTTAAATACATCATGAGTCAAACCAATTTCCCATCTCTATATTTAGAAGATGTGGATGAAACTTGTCTTGCATTATTTTTAGCTCAGTTTCATGTACACCGCACTTTATCACTTCTTGTTCCTTTCTCATCCTGTTTACAGATTAAAGTTTCCTTCCAACAAATGTGTATTAAGGAAATCTACAATTTCTAGACACTATTTCTACTGATTTGTTTTGATCCATTAAAAGAGGGTTAGAAAGCGGCCCGTACATTAGAGCATTGCCAGTGGCCGTGTCACAGTGTCGACAGAGAAAAGTGTATAACCCTTTGTACTGATGTGAAACATACTGTAGCACAAAATGAAATTACTTTTTTCCTTTTTCCCCCGCAATATCTAATTTAAAGGGCTCTGTTTGTATTTCATGGCCATGTTTACTGTCAATATGTGATTTAATCTGGGAAGCACTGCACAGTTCCAAGGAATGCATTATCCTCTAAATCAAAGGATGGCCAAAATCTCAAGGCCAGCAATAAATGAATTACCTTCACACACGCTGAAAAAAAAAAGCAGAACGAGACCATGCATGTTCAGATCCCCTAGCATTAAGTTTTCCAGCATCCGCAAATATAATACAAAGACAGGTGTGAAGGCACGCCGAACTGTGCCGAGCGAATCATAGCCATGCGGAAAGTCAATTAAGCTTAATTTACACAAAAAACAATGATCTTTCCGCTAATCTTCTCCAGCGTTCCAGCATATGCTCCTTTAAACGTAAGAACAAGGCACTTCAATCCTTCTAAGTATTTGTTCTTCATCTTATTACGCACTGCCTGCTTTGTGTATGTGCTTAAATACGGAAAATCTAAATGTGGTCACTGCAAGTGCACGGCACTGACGGAAAGCGCGGAGTCTGCTTACAATTATAGAGCTACAAACAGGATCTCGAAGATCTAATTAGGAACACGAAAACTATAATTTGGGTAGAGAAAAAAGTTAAACTTAGAAACGCTTTTTGTTTTACCGACCTACAATATCATGAGGAATTGTATATTGTGAGTCATATCCTGTTTATACCTTTTGTATATAGGAATATTTTATGCATGCTTCTCACAGCACTGCAAGATCCATATCCAGCTCTTCTACGCACAAATTTACTTTGAGTTGAATGAAAAGGAAATTAAAGTCACTGTCATGTAATGACGCTGGGATTGTTCCCATAAGCTGTGTGATATTTACATTCAGTGTACACATGGCTGCTAGGCTTTCATCTATAATGCATACAGTGACTCTAACGAGTGTATATAAATGTTTTTCTCTGTGTAATCTGCATAAAATATTTATATTCACTGCCTTTCATTCATCCATAGTGCTGTTTTGATTACTGCTCTGAAGCCTGTCGAGTATAGCAGACGTGTTACATACCTTGCGTAGACTGAAACACATAGTGTACAATTCATGTGATATCAGCGATGTCAGGACTCTCCTGGTATTATTACAATGCCATTCGCTTATACAGAGTCAGCGCTTTACATAGCGAGTGTTGATAGAAGCATTCAGATTGGATCAAAATCAGTAATAGGGTTGCTTATGGATACTGGTGACTGTGCAAAATGTAGAAAGCGATGAAAAGATTACCATTTACCATGGTGCTTTATTCTGGCTACTGGACAAGCACTGGAAAAATAAAGCGTAAAGTCAGATATGTATCAATATTAGGCTGGGTTTTGGCAAAATTGTCAGTTTCATCTAAAAAAAACTCGGACGCTTTTTCTCACTTGTTACCCATATGCAATCCATTTTTATGAAATGGTATTGTTAAAAGTATACAAGTCTAAATAGATATGTTAAAAAACAATGCTTTACTGTGGCATCGATGGAATGGATGCATCTCATCCAAAACACGGAAGACATTTGTGCATGCTGCAATTTTTTTTACACGCAGAGTCACACAACGAAAAAATTGGCACATCTGCATTGCCACATTGAACAACATTGGTCAGAGCGCTGTCTGCCAGTAGCACTCATAACTGTGATAGTCTATGTGGCCATTTACATGATTTTGCCAAGGGTCGGATCAAAATCGGCAAAGCAAGTCAATGGGTCTGTGAAAAAATTGGACCATACTCGGATGACAAAATGTAGAAGGTGGAGAAACTTCTTTTTTTTTATTATTTCTCCACAAAAGGCCTGTTTCACACGTCAGTGGCTCCGGTACGTGTGGTGACAGTTTCCTCACTTACTGGAGACACTGACTCACGTAGACACATTAAAATAAATGTCTCTCTGCACATATCAGGGTGTTTTCACGGACTGTGTGTCCGTTTGCAAAACACGGAGACATGTCAGTGTTCGTGGGAGCGCACAGATCACACGGACCCATTAAAGTCAATGGGTCCGTGTAAACACGTACCGCACACGGATGCTGTCCGTGTGCCATCCGTGTGCTGTCCGTGTGCATTTTTCCTGTCATAGGGTTAAAATTGTAATAATTGTTGCAATACACGGACATGGACACACGGACAGCACACGGACAGCACACGGACCCTAAAAACGTACTCACGGACATCACACGGATCCCACACGGATGGCCTACGTGAGCACATGGACACACGGACACGGATAACTCCGGTACCGTTTTCTCCGGTACCGGAATTATCTGGACGTGTGAGACTGGCCTAAGACAAAAACGAATTACACTCAGGCTACACTCTGATCAGAGTCTGCTTTAATTAATCTGACTGTTTTTCTAGAATGTGAGAAAAATGTACATCTGAATGAGACCTTATGCTAATTTTCTGCACATTTCTGAGAATGCGGTTCTCTGTATTTTATAGATGAAAGATGATTTTATTTGATTTTTTTTTTTCAAATGTAATCAGTTCATTGCAAATATTTAATTTTGAAATTAATTCCACCACTTATACACATATCTGTAATATGCTACCTTGAGGACTGTGGGCCGAAATAATGAATGCATCTGTGCCTGTTTCTTCATCAAGTCTTTAGTGTTTTTGCCCTTTTTTTGTTAATGCCATATTTATCTTTCCATTTGTTTCTCTCTTCAGTTTCTTTTTTTATATATTCATCAGTTTTTTTCTTTTTAGTTGGCCACTGTGGGCAGATTTTAGGGTTCCTAGATGATTTTTGCCTAATACATCATTTGGGACTTTTTGAAAAGTCACAAAATATTTTGAAATTGTCCTTCAGTCCTCCACTGGAATGGTTTTATTTACACCTGAAAATTTGTGCTGTTTTGGTGAAACATATGACTTTTTTTCACTAAAAAGTCACAAAACAGGTAAAGAAGCTTTCCCATCAAAGTTTCAAAGTTGTTATCCTCTTAACGAGGCAACCTTTATGACATCATCGTCGCCATGGCAACCATTATGACATCTATGTCGATACTGTGCCCGTCGCTGAATCAGAAACGTGGGATTTCTACGTCCTTTATGACATCATCGTCGCTGTGCCCGTTGCTGATTGGTCGAGGTCTGGCGGCCTCGACCAATCAGAGACGCGGGATGTCTACGTCCTTTATGACATCATCGTCGCTGTGCCCGTCGCTGATTGGTCGAGGCCTGGTGGCCTCGACCAATCAGAGACGCGGGATTTCCAGGACAGACAGACAGAAAGACAGACAGACGGAAAAAACCCTTAGACAATTATATATATAGATGCACTACAATCAACATATTATATGACACTGTGTACTTACAATTGCTCATTTTGCTTTTGTGCCTAGCTAATTATTCTCTTTTCTCTGCTCTATGTAGAAACAGGAAGGATCTTTTCCCTGTATTTATTATTCCCTTTGTTAACAAGAAACAAAAAAAATGAATTCTTGAAAAAAGAAAATGTTTTGCTCCTCCCAGATCTTGTTCACATTGGTATCCAGCAATAATAAGAACATGTATCAGAGAGGTGAGTAAAATTACATGTATAACAATAGATACCTTTCTACAATTATAAGTATAAATCCCAACATAAAGGTCACGTGAATAACACTAAGGTCAGCATTAATACATAAAGACCTGTAGAAAAATGAAAAAAATATCATAGACATATATCTGAAAATATCCTCAAAGAGACCACAAATACAGTAATTAGATTTTGTAAATATTAAGTCTATTACATGTGAGGACCTTGAAAGATTGAATGACCATGAATAAAAGGTAACTAGCATATTCAATAGGTCATCCGTCTAAATGTACTCTTTTCATAACAACAAAGACACCATTATTATCATGGTAAAAAAACCAGGCAGCATAATATAAACACTAGAGGAGAGAAAGGCGCTAGATAGCGCCAAAAGACCCCTCACCAAACACAAGAACCAACTCCATATAGCTAATAGAAAAAGGAGTACAATAGGAGCATATCGGTAATCCAAAAGATAATAATACTTTATTACATCACATATAATAATACACAAGTGTGAAAAAATCTCATCATAGAAATATTAAACATAACAACGTGCAAGGATGATAAAAACGTACATGAGTGGATAACCCCCCGGTGTGCACTGACTATGGGACCAATACACCAGCTGAAAAATCAAAGCATGCTGCTATAGATGTAAGATGTGAATCCACAAGGCCCAATAGCATGATAGTGATAGAGATTATACTCAGCAGCGCTTACCAGTATAGAGGCCCAGAGCCAGGCGCACCGGATGCGATCCACCAACGCGACCCCCGACGCGCGTTTCGCCCACAAGTTGAATAGCTTTGTCAAGGGGAGAAAGTGTTTATCCGGGTTTGACGTCATTAAATAGGGCCGGCCTGCCCCCACAAAAGGCATCACATGTGATCTCCCAGCCAATGGCAACGGGATCGTCGGCGCATGCGCATGTCCCACACACCAAGCACCGCGTCGCCGACAGCGTCATGCATCGCGAGGGCGCCTGGGAAAAAGACCAGGACGCACGCGCAATGCAAGAAAGACGCCGCCGCGACGAGGAGCGAGGAGAGAGACACAGCGCATGCGCACCACCGCCGTCAATCGGCTAAGGGATGTAAAGCCTCCCACTACTATGAACCCCAGCGCCGGATCTAACAGGAGGATGGAAAAGGCACAATATGGGATACAAAACAAGCATACCAACTCTCAAAAATAAATATTCAACAATAAATTAGAACACCACACGGGACCCGGCAGTGGATCCAGGGTACTTGTCCAGTCTCAGCGAAATGAGCCACATTACACACAGAACTCGTGTAGTCATTTATATATTGAGGATGAGGTGGTGACGTTCCCATAAAGTTTGAAGGAGAGGTCCATTTCGGCCCGTATGATTAGAAAAACCCGGTTATTGCCGCAAATAACTAAAAGAAACAATAAACATATAGAAATGCATAAATAACAAATTAAAACACAATAAAACCTAAAACACACAGAGGATCCCAAACGGGGCCCACTCAAAAGGGGGAGATGTAAAAAGAATGGAGGGGCAACGAATGTAAATGAATTTCACATTATAATGTTAGAGCAGGTGAACCAGTAGCAACATCAAAAACTTTCTAAATCTGAGAGGGGACCAAGCACAACGATAGGTGGAGACCCACGGATAATTTAGAGGAAAGAGGAAAAACTTAAGGACTCATTCAGTCCTTTAGGTGTCATGGTATCAAGCCGAATGATCCAACCTGCTTCCCGCTGGGCAAGAGTCTTCTTATAATTCCCACCCCTAGCTCCTAGGTGGATACTCTCGATGCCCCTGACCCGAAGAGACCCCACATCACAGTTGTGAAATTGTTTAAAGTGGCGGGGAATAGTCTTCAGGTCAGAGGCATCGTCCAAGGCCCGCGCTGCCCGTATGTCCCTAACGTGTTCACGAACGCGTACCCGTAGCTCCCTAGATGTTAGTCCAATATAGATTAAGTGACACCCACATGTGGCATAATAAACCACGTTGGATGTACTACACGTGATGTGCTGCCTAATTGAGAATTCTTTACTGCCATTGGAAGATTTAAAAGTTGTGGCCCTCTCGATATTCTCACATGCCAGGCAGTGACCACATTGGAACGAGCCAAGCGACGGGCCCCTTGATCCAAAGGGATTAACCATGGGGGGGACATAATGACTGCGGACCAGCAAGCTACTAAGGTTAGGGGATCTTTTAGCGGTCATTAGCGGGAAGTCGCCCAAGGCCTGGGCTAGAGAGGGCTCAGTCATCAAAACCGACCAGTGTTTCTTTAATATGTCCCTCATATTGGACCATTCGTGATTATATGTTGCGATAAACCTGGTCTTGTCTGGGTCAGTTTTCCTCCTCCGTCCGCCATCATTTATGTACAATAGGTCCCTACGGGGTGTCCTCCTAGCCCTCTCAAAGCCTCGTCTAATGCTTCTGCGGCTATATCCGCGATCCATGAAGCGCCCCTCAAGTACACCAGCCTGTGCAAAAAACTTTTCATCCGTAGAACAAATCCGCCTCATTCTTAGGAACTGTCCGACCGGGATAGCCCCAATGGTGGTATAGTTGTGTGCAGAATCGGCACACAAAAGAGCATTGACTGCAGTCGACTTTCTGTAGACGTCAGTCTGGATCCGACGCATATCGTCGACCTCCAGCCTGACGTCCAGGAAATCGATCTGCTGCGGATCAAAGTTATATGTCAATCTGATGTTAAAAGTATTCTCATTAAGTTGACTCATAAAATCCCCGAGCTGCTGCGCCGTACCCCCCCACAAAAACAGGACATCATCGATATACCTGAGCCAGCACAGCACACGGTCCGCGGCCCGCACACCCCCGTCGCCAAAAATGTACCTCTCCCATGAGCCCAGGAAGAGATTGGCGTACGAAGGTGCACAGGCCGCGCCCATGGCTGTGCCACGCCTCTGCAGGTAAAACCAGTCCTTAAAAATGAAAAAATTGTGGGTCAGGATAAAGCGCAGCAGCTCGAGGATTAACTCACACATGGGGCCACCCAAGTCGGAGGTCCCCAAGAAGAGGCGGACTGCAGCTAGACCGTGTTCATGGTCGATACACGTATATAAGGTCTGCACATCGGCGGTGACCAGGAGGACGCCAGGGTCCACAAGGACGCCGTCAACCCGTGAAAGGACGTCCGTCGTGTCTCTGACATAAGATGGTAATACCTCGACCAGTGGCTTAAGGTAAAAGTCGATGAATTTACAGATGGGATCACATAATCCCTCAATACCAGACACGATCGGACGCCCCGGTGGATTGACGGCGTCCTTGTGGATCTTTGGAAGCAAATAGAAGGTTGGTACCTTCGGCGACCTCACCGTCAGACCCTCCAGGACCTTCCTATCTATGATCCCCTCATCAAAAGCCCTCCCAAGGATGGCCTGCAGCTGAGAAGCGAAGGAAGATAGAGGATTATAAGTCAGCTTCGTATAGGTAGTAGTATCCCTCAGCTGATGGAAGGCCTCTTTTTCATATTTGTCGCACGGCCAGATGACTATGTTCCCCCCTTTGTCTGCTGGCTTAATAACAATGTCCTTAAAGGACTGTAACTCCCTAATTGCATTTCTCTGTTTGAATGAGAGATTGTCAAATTTACGTCTTGAAGATAGACGTTTAAAATCTTCAGTGACCAATCGAGTAAATATGTCCACAGCTGGACACAGAGACAAAGGGGGGGACCTAGTCGATCTGGGCATGCATGCAGGCGGAAACCTACCTTGAGGAGTACTGGATTGTTCCTCTAAGAGATCTTCCAAAGCCTGCAATGCCTCCCTCTCCGCCTCAGATGCAGGCCCCTGGGCATGATGGTTTTTATAATGTAATTTCTTTAAAACGAGTTTCCGGGAGAACAGATGGAGGTCCTTCACAGCTGAGAAAAAATCAAAAGAATTAGTCGGAGAGAAATTTAACCCCTTGCTTAGAACCTCAATCTGGACATCCGAGAGGGACCGTGTCGATAGATTTAGTACCTGAAGGTCTGTACGATTACTTGTTCCCTGTTGCTTGCTGGCCGCAGTCATGGCCTTGGAAGCCTGCCGTGTGACGATTTTTTTAGCATGTGGATTGGGTCCAGATTGTTCACCTCTGGTCTCCATACGTGGGGTATATCTATCCTCAGATGGAGCATTAGACCGTGTTGATCTGGAGCGGGATCTGGAGCTTGAGAAGTTTCTAAAACGGGGACGTGACCGATCATCCAGGCCCCGCCATCTATAGACGTTGGAGGTCTGTTTGTCATTAACATCCCGTTTGAACTTTTTGGCCTTTAATCCTTGAATTTCATTAACCCATTTCTGCATTTCTATGTCCACATCATCATTAAGTTTTTTAATGGCATCCCCAGACATATCTTTTTTAAGTTTGGTTTGAATAGCCTCAATCTCTGCTTCAATCTCCCCAAGTTTGGAAGAGTCCAAGCCCTTCAATAAGTCCATAAAACCAAAGGAGCAGGTATTCGAAAGTTCCTCCCACTTATTTTTAAAATCTTCGTCAGTAATAGGAAAAGAGGGAAAAACCTGGATTCTCAATCCACGAGGGATGAGTCCCCCTTCCAGATATTTTTCAAAATATGCGTGGTTCCACCAAACCTTTGTCCTCTTTTTCAAGAGATCTTTAAAACGCCCAATAGTCTCCTGCAAATCAGCACTCGACCCCTCCAAACCCCCGTTAAAACCATCCTTGAAGGTATCATTAATTTGAGCACGCCATGTAGAATCGCGTGCCCTGAAGTCCATAATAGGCCTGTAAAAAACTGTGATAAACACAGAAACAATGATGGTAAAAAAACCAGGCAGCATAATATAAACACTAGAGGAGAGAAAGGCGCTAGATAGCGCCAAAAGACCCCTCACCAAACACAAGAACCAACTCCATATAGCTAATAGAAAAAGGAGTACAATAGGAGCATATCGGTAATCCAAAAGATAATAATACTTTATTACATCACATATAATAATACACAAGTGTGAAAAAATCTCATCATAGAAATATTAAACATAACAACGTGCAAGGATGATAAAAACGTACATGAGTGGATAACCCCCCGGTGTGCACTGACTATGGGACCAATACACCAGCTGAAAAATCAAAGCATGCTGCTATAGATGTAAGATGTGAATCCACAAGGCCCAATAGCATGATAGTGATAGAGATTATACTCAGCAGCGCTTACCAGTATAGAGGCCCAGAGCCAGGCGCACCGGATGCGATCCACGAACGCGACCCCCGACGCTCGTTTCGCCCACAAGTTGAATAGCTTTGTCAAGGGGAGATAGTGTTTATCCGGGTTTGACGTCATTAAATAGGGCCGGCCTGCCCCCACAAAAGGCATCACATGTGATCTCCCAGCCAATGGCAACGGGATCGTCGGCGCATGCGCATGTCCCACACACCAAGCACCGCGTCGCCGACAGCGTCATGCATCGCGAGGGCGCCTGGGAAAAAGACCAGGACGCACGCGCAATGCAAGAAAGACGCCGCCGCGACGAGGAGCGAGGAGAGAGACACAGCGCATGCGCACCACCGCCGTCAATCGGCTAAGGGATGTAAAGCCTCCCACTACTATGAACCCCAGCGCCGGATCTAACAGGAGGATGGAAAAGGCACAATATGGGATACAAAACAAGCATACCAACTCTCAAAAATAAATATTCAACAATAAATTAGAACACCACACGGGACCCGGCAGTGGATCCAGGGTACTTGTCCAGTCTCAGCGAAATGAGCCACATTACACACAGAACTCGTGTAGTCGTTTATATATTGAGGATGAGGTGGTGACGTTCCCATAAAGTTTGAAGGAGAGGTCCATTTCGGCCCGTATGATTAGAAAAACCCGGTTATTGCCGCAAATAACTAAAAGAAACAATAAACATATAGAAATGCATAAATAACAAATTAAAACACAATAAAACCTAAAACACACAGAGGATCCCAAACGGGGCCCACTCAAAAGGGGGAGATGTAAAAAGAATGGAGGGGCAACGAATGTAAATGAATTTCACATTATAATGTTAGAGCAGGTGAACCAGTAGCAACATCAAAAACTTTCTAAATCTGAGAGGGGACCAAGCACTATTTAATGACGTCAAACCCGGATAAACACTTTCTCCCCTTGACAAAGCTATTCAACTTGTGGGCGAAACGCGCGTCGGGGGTCGCGTTCGTGGATCGCATCCGGTGCGCCTGGCTCTGGGCCTCTATACTGGTAAGCGCTGCTGAGTATAATCTCTATCACTATCATGCTATTGGGCCTTGTGGATTCACATCTTACATCTATAGCAGCATGCTTTGATTTTTCAGCTGGTGTATTGGTCCCATAGTCAGTGCACACCGGGGGGTTATCCACTCATGTACGTTTTTATCATCCTTGCACGTTGTTATGTTTAATATTTCTATGATGAGATTTTTTCACACTTGTGTATTATTATATGTGATGTAATAAAGTATTATTATCTTTTGGATTACCGATATGCTCCTATTGTACTCCTTTTACCATTATTATCATGCCTTTTGCCCTTTGTATATTTCCAGCTGTTTTTGACTATGAATAAGACAAATGTTAGACTTGGCTGACACTAAATGTAAAACACGATAGTAGATTGCAAGTGCAATGCTATAAGTGCCTTTAAAATGATCTCATTTGCAGCCATCCATGACAGTAGCTCAAGATCTTTATCTGCAATTAGAATTTTGGAAAGCATAAATTATTACAGAGCAAAAGGAGTGTGAAGCAAATGGCACATTATATTCCATTTAACATTGTCCCTTTTCTGAAATATAACGACAATTGTCACAAAAAAAGCTCACATTATATCAATCAGACATAGTGAAGAGGTCCCTTATGGACCTTGCTGTGTGCACTGGAGCACAGTTATGCTGGATCCAAAAAGGGCCTTGCAAAAACTGGTCCCACAAAGTTGGAAACGTACAGTGGCATAAATAGAGTTCGATGGGCCTCGGTGCAAAATTTGGACAGGGCTCCCCACCGTATGCTGGTCAGATGTATGAGCCCCTGTAGTGTTTTAATTCCTATAGAGGAATGCGAGTTTCCCCCCTGCTCCATTTTGCAGTTATGTCACCCTGGGCCCCTTCCAAGTGTATATCATAGAATCATAGATGAGTTGGAATGGACCTCCAGGGTCATCATATCCAACCCCCTGCTCAATGTAGCATTCACTAAACCATCTCAGAAACTTAATGGTCCCCTTGCTGGTATTTACATCATCCATCTTGTTATATGTTCCCCATCTTAGTATATATGTCCTCCATTTGGGTATATATATTTCCCCCAACCTGGTATATGTTTCCCCATACTAGTATATGTTTTCCTTTTCTGGCATATGTTCCCCATCCTTGTATATATTCCCCCATCCTGTTATATGTTCCCCATCCTGGTATATTCACCCCATCCTGGTATATGTGCCCCATCCTGGTATATGCCCTTCCATCCTGGTATATGCCCCCATCCTGTTATATGTGCCCCATCCTGGTATATGTCCTTCCATCCTGGTATATGTTCCCCATCCTGGTATATGTCCCTCCATCCTTTTACATGTCCCTCATCCTGGTATATGTCCCACATCATGGTATATGTACCCTATCCTGGTATATGTCCTTCCATTGTGGTATATGTCCCCATCCTGGTATATGTGCCCCATCCTGGTATATGTCCTTCCATCCTGGTATATGTCCCCCATCCTGGTATATGTGCCCCATCCTGGTATATGTCCTTCCATCCTGGTATATGTCCCCCATCCTGGTATATGTCCCTCCATCCTTTTACATGTCCCTCATCCTGGTATACGTCCCACATCATGGTATATGCTATGCACTCTATCCTGGTATATGTCCTTCCATTGTGGTATATGTCCCCATCCTGGTATATGTGCCCCATCCTGGTATATGTCCTTCCATCTTGGTATATGTCTCCCATCCTGGTATATGTCCCTCCATCCTTTTACATGTCCCTAATCCTGGTATACGTCCCACATCATGGTATATGTGCCCTATCCTGGTATATGTCCTTCCATCCTGGTATATGTCCCCCATCCTGGTATATGCATCCCATCCTGGTATATGTACCCCATCCTGGTATATATCCCCCATCCTGGTATATGTCCCACATCATGGTATATGCATCCCATCCTGGTATATCTATTCCATCCTGGTATATGTCCTTCCATTGTGGTATATGTCCCCATCCTGGTATATGTACCCCATCCTGGTATATGTCCTCCATCCTGGTGTATGTATTCCATCCTGGTATATGTACGCCATCCTGTTATATATCCTCCATCCTGGTATATGTCCCTCTGTGTCTGCACATCCAGCTGAAGTGGGGGCTGGTGTCAAGACCGCAGTTGCAGGTCGAGTCCTGGCCCAGTGGACCCCTCACCCGCTGGGCCAGGTCTTGACCTGCAACAGCAGTCTTTACACCACTGGAAATATTTAATTGTCCAAAATGTTTTGGTATGCTGAAGCATTACAGGGGTTGTCTAGTGAAAACAAGTTATCATCACCTATCCATAGGATATTCGGATAGGTGATAACATTTTTTTACTGGACAACCCCTTTAAAATCTTCACTTGGTTTAAAGGGCCTAGGACATCCCCAGAAAAACAACCCCTAACCATTATCCTTTCTCTGCAACACTTTACAGCTAGCACAATACAATCAGGCATCTAACAATCTCCAGGTATTCACTAAACCTAGATTCGCACATGAGGTGGTCAGATAGAGAAGTGTTATTTGTTACTCCACATTTTCACTGGTCCAACAACCAGTGACAATGGGACTAAATGAAATACCTGAGTTCAATGACTGTGTACGTATATTCGGGACATGACGACTGAGCCTGGGGCAATATAGCAACTTTGGCCTTGATTCTAGTCATACAGCCAAAGACCTCTGTATGTACCTTCTACATCACAGCATAATGCAAGCGCATGCAGTTGCATTGACATCTGCAAATTACCCCTGACAAGCAAATTACAGGTCACAAAAAGTTAGAATCAGTTGAAGTTTTTGAGGCATGTTTATCGCGATTGTGGTATTTCGGATTCATTTGCAATATGCCATGATGTAATAGAATACAGCGTCCTGTGTCACAGCCAAAGTCATGACCTAGCCAACCAAAACAGGTATGGCTGAATGGTTCATATACTTTAAGATTAACTCCATGTCTTTTGGGTGCAATCCATAGTATACAGACACAAATCTGTGACGAATATGATATAGAACCTCAATAAATTACGCTTTTGTTCTACAAAGGTCACATTTGCAGGGCCCCTCTGCAACATAACAAACAACTAATAATATAAATGACGAATGATCAATGCCGGGTCCTGGTAATCTGCATTAGTATAGAGAGGCTTCAAAAAAATGTCTCTGAGAGAAGTCAATCTGTGGAATGTCATAAACCAAGAGGCACCATAGTAGTGCTGGATCTTATTACAGCATTCAAAAATGTTATGTAATGGCAGATAGTATTAGGGGTTAGTAATAGTATTAATGATGGGACATATGCAAGTGTACCCGGGGGTATGGGAATCTCAACACTGAGAGCAGTCCAGCTTTACACACTGTAATCATACCTTCTGGGTGTGATTGTCCTCTTCATCATCTTCTTTTCTCTGCCTGAAGTCTTGGGTATGCATGCAATGTTCTTTGCTTCTTAGGTACAGAAGAGAAGAAGCAGTGAATCAGGACAATGTCAACCATGCCTGGTGGGCGTATTTACATCAAGTACCTGGACTAGTCAGGTATATTTGTATATGCAGGACGGCATAAAAAAGGCATTTTTCTGAAAATAATACCTATTGTGTTAAGGTACCGTCACATTTAGCGACGCTGCAGCGATCTAGACAACGATCCCGATCGCTGCAGCGTCGCTGTGTGGTCGCTGGAGAGCTGTCACACAGACAGCTCTCCAGCGACCAACTATGCGATGTCCCCTGGTAACCAGGGTAAACATCGGGTTACTAAGCGCAGGGCCGTGCTTAGTAACCCGATGTTTACCCTGGTTACCAGTGCTAATGTAAAATAAACAAACACTACATACTTACATTCCGGTGTCTGTCCCCCGTCGCTGTGCTTTCCTGCACTGACTGTGAGCGCCGGCCGGCCGTAAAGCAGAGCGGTGACGTCACCGCTGTAATCTGCTTTACGGCTGGCCGGCGCTGACAGTGCAGGGAAGCAGAATGCCGAGGAACGCGACAGACACCGGAATGTAAGTATGAAGTGTTTGTGTTTTTTTTTTAGTAACCCGATGTTTACCCTGGTTACCAGTGAAGACATCGCTGAATCGGCGTCACACAGCGACGAAATAAAGTTCTGGACTTTCTGCTCCGACCAACGATGTCACAGCAGGATCCAGATCGCTGCTGCGTGTCAAACACAACGATATCGCTATCCAGGACACTGCAACATCACGGATCGCTAGCGATATCGTTGTGAAGTTGGTCATTGTGAAGGTACCTTTAGGTATCAGAGACAGTAGCTGAATTCATGTTCTAAACTGTGTTGGGGCAGTTTCTGGGGTTTCAGGGACCTGACAGCTAGAACTGGCACTGACCTGTAGGCAGTAGATTGCCTGTTTTTTATCTTAACGCTTATTCTTTTAATTCTTGAGGTCCTTTTACATCGGCAGATTACCCATTTCGTGTACCTCTTGACTACATAAAAGTTGATCGTTGTTCAATTAAAGCCCATTCACACTGGCTGACACAGGTCCTGGTGAGAAAATGTGCTGCCAACAACTATCCTGGTTAGATGGGAAGATGCCCTGTCAACAATGGTTATTTGTTCGCTTACATAAATGATTCCAGCAGCTAGCGAACTACTGTAGTGTTTTGCTTTTTTTTGGCTAATTGGGGGCTCTTTTATATGGGCCAAAATTTGGAACCGAGTGTTCTTATGGACGCTCATTTGCAGATCACTGCCCATGTGAAAGGGCCATTTAATGCAGGGAGAATCAGCTTTGATGACAATTCGAATCCTTTTGTCCATGGGCATGTTCTGTTATCAAGCTTTTGTTTCTACACCAGGACATGCCCACCAGGGTTGTCAACTTGAGTTTTC
The DNA here is from genome assembly GCF_032444005.1 of Ranitomeya imitator. Taxonomy (NCBI): domain Eukaryota; kingdom Metazoa; phylum Chordata; class Amphibia; order Anura; family Dendrobatidae; genus Ranitomeya; species Ranitomeya imitator. Next base: position 502,836,395 of record NC_091285.1, read on the forward strand.
CTTTTTGTCTTGACAGCTTATTAAAAAATCATGGACAGACAATATTTTTTACGGACACATTGGAAAACCATAATAAATCATAATGATTCTAACTGATTCATGTCTACAGCCCGTAATCCTGATACGAAGACATCACTTACGTTCACTATCAACAGTAAAATAATGAAGTTTGCGAAATAATAACAGTACTAGTAATAAACAGTCAAAATAATAAATGTCATAAAAATAATAGCTAAAAATAATAGTCAAAATAATAACAGTAATAATAACGTGAAAATAATCTGTAGAAGTTTCCTCGGCCTCACAAAAATCGCAGACACCTCAAATTATTTTTTTTACTGACATGACACAAATTTGCCCTATTTTTATGGACCGTTCAGGAACTTCTGGAAGGTTGGCAACCCTGATGCCTGCCAATAATAATAATAATAATAATAATAATAATAATTTTTATTGCTATAGTGCCAACATATTCCGCAGCACTTTACATGTACAAGAATGATGCCAAGAATGATCATGTCACAGGTGCCCACAGGTATGGAGAAGGGGGAGAAACTGAAAGATCATATACAGAATGGCTAGTTTTTAGAGAAAATAAAACATTGTGGTGCCATAGACTGGGATTCCAGCTGTCAGAGTAACCAGGGCGCCCAGTAGAGACGACAAAGAATTTGTACCCATTACTACCGTTTTAATCTGGGAATACACAAGGCAGTTTCCTTTATTGGTCCCTGCAATCACATTATCATTGGGACAGCAGTCGAATGACAGAGCTACTGGGTCTAATATATACGGTTACAATCAATGCTAATATGGAACGCTACCAGCGCTATTCCCGAACATTTAGGCTTCCAGATTAGTATTAGTACTTTAATATAATGCTCTTATTTAGTCGGTATATTCTGAAGTCATTGGAGAGCAGCTGCATAAACACTTTACATTATGTAAAAACCATAATTGCTGGTAATATTGCACCAGTGTCCCCAGGGTCTGCAAGTTTCTGCATATACATGTTCCTCTCCTCACTTTCAGTGCCTTTTATGCCCTCTAGACAATCCTCCCCCACGCGACTCTTCACTCCTGCAATCATCCATTTCAGATTTGTCTTTACCTGCTATCAGCTTGCACTCCTCCACTTACACAGCCCAGCCGCCACGCACTGCCTTTCACAAAAGAAGGGAACGATTATAGGGAAATTTGCCGCCAAAATGGTTGAATTAGAGAATAACAGATGAGCGTAGACTACCACTATCAGCTAATATGTTGTTTGGCTGCCTAAGGATGCCAAACATTATGGCTCACTGTAATGTACCAATTGTTGATAGGGAACCTGATGAAAATGGCACTTGGAGTGATTACGGAGGTAATGCCTGGGATTCCTGGTGGTAAAGTATACCTTGGTGCACAGGAACCCAGCTGTTATTTTACATTACAGAATCCTGGAAATGGCGCTCCATGGTGTTCGTTATGTACAATGGAAGGCGTCGCTATATATAGCAAAGTAATACGGGCCCTGCACAGTACAGTCAATCTGAGCAAACAAAGCGAAAAGCAATTAAAAGAGGTCTTAGCCCATGGCCAAAGTAGCTGTATTTATATACTTACTCGAACGCCCGTAATTCTTAACAGTAAATAAAGCAGCAGTTTTTTAAGAGCTATTTCATTATAAATACGGCTTACAAGGGAAGTTTTCAGATTGAGTAAAGTGCACTGGACCAAGAAGCTAGCATTATCTCCCAAGTTTCTTTAACATGGCTTTTGTGTGGTTTATATACAAAGAGCATTACAAGAACTGCATAAAGTACAGTTAAAAGGGTTTACTGGGACTTTTAGTTTTGGTTAATATCTTTAAAGGAGTTCTCTGGGACGAGAAAAAGGTAAATAAAATGCAATCATGCCTAAATTCGAAAACACATTTAACAAATCACGCTAGTTTTTTTTCTAGAGAAAAATCATAAAAAAACCTAGTACATGAAATCAAAACTTTATTTAGATCACCTTAAAAATCTCATGAATTGACAAACAACACCTAGTAGACAAAAGACTCACAAAATAAAACCGTAGGATATTGTATAGTTATATATGTACCCTAATGGGCCCTATAATGTCTTGTGCTGTACCATGCCTGTCAGCGGAAGTTGGCACCCTATGGGGAGGAGAGCTGTGGCGCCCCCGCTCCACGATGGCTATCCCTACAGTGACCTAATGTACCCTACTAAATAATGTGTGTGGGCATCTGGGGAATTACTTACACTATACAGCAGGGGTCCCCAACTCCAGGCCTCGAGGGCCGCCAACAGTGCAGGTTTTCAGGATTTCTTTAGTATTGCATCGGTGGTAATGTGATCATCTGCACAGGTGATGATTCCAACGATTCCAACCCCTGTGCAATACTAAGGGAATCCTGAAAACCTGCACTGTTGGCGGCCCTCGAGGCCTGGAGTTGGGGACCACTGCTATACAGAGTAATTCCTACACAGCGGGGGAAGGGAGGGGGGGGGTAGATAAAATAACAATAACCATATTAGAAAAGATAATCAAATACATTGTTCAATAAGACGACACTCGGTGTGTACCAGTCCAACTCTAATCACTCAAATGTGTCAGTCCATGGTTAGTCCCATTACATTGCACTGGGTCACTATATAGACTCCATAGTTATAGAGAGATTTCTTGTAGTTATTAAACCAAAAGATTGGAGAATGTCAGATTAAAGATCATGTATCAAAATACACCATTCTATCTCTCTGCTCATTGGCACAGTTCTTTAAACAGATATATATATGTAATACATACAACCAGGATACAGGTAACATTTATGCTCCATATCATCATCTCCCTCTACAGGGTTGAAGAATACAATATTGTGCCAAATCATGCCTCAGTGTGCATTCAATGATAGATGGTGTCTGGAAACAAGCCCCTGCTCTTAACAGTTTGTATAAATATTCATAGGCTGGCGCACTCGATATACAGGTATACATGGGGCCATAAAAAAGAGAGAATAAGTGTTAGTCATCAGACTGGTACTCATCAGTCAGAGTGCATCTCAGGTCTAATACTGGAGATACTGGGAGTGCTTAGGTAAGAAGAGGCTACTCACAATGCTGTCCACCCTGTCTATCTGACCTATTACTGGATATACCAGATTGCTGAGGCAAAAAGAGGTTATTCATACTCCTGTCCACAAAGTGTTTTTGACATAATACTAGATATACCAGGAGTGCTGAGGTAGAAGAGGCTGTTCACACTGCTGTCTACTCTGTCTCTCTGACCTAATACTGGAGATACCAGGAGTGCCGAGGTAAGAAGAGGCTATTCACACTGCTGTGTACCCTGTCTATCTGACCTAATACTGGAGATACCATGAGTGCTGAAGTAAGAAGAGGCTGCTCACACTGCTGTCCACCTTGTGTTTCTCACCTAATACTAGAGTTATCAGGTGTGCTGAGGTAAGAAGAAGCTGCTCACACTTCTGTACACCCCGTCTATCTGATCTAATACTGGAGATACCAGGAGTGCTGAGGTAAGAAGAGGCTGCTCACACTGCTGTTTACCATGTTTATCTGATCTAATAGTGTCAATATAATGAGTGCCGAGGTAAGAAGAAACTGCTCACACTGCTGTCGACCCTGTCTATCTGACCTAATACTGGATATACCTGTAGTGTTGAGGTAAGAACAAGTTGCTCAGACTGCTGTCTGCCCTGTGTTTCTGACCAAAAAACTGAAGATACCAAGAATGCTGAGGTAAGAAGAGGCTAATGAATTGCTGTTTACCATTTTTATCTGATCTAATACTGGCAATAGCAAGAGTGCTGAAGTAAGAAGAAGCACTCACACTACTATACACTCTATATATCTGCCGTAATACTGGAGATAACAGACAAAAATGCTGAGGTATGAAAAGGCTGCTAAAACTGCTGTACTCCCCGTCTATCTGACCTCATACTGGCTGGTGATACCACGAATGCTGAGGTAAGACAAAACTTTTACACTGCTTTTTACCATGTTTATCTGATCTAATGTAAGCAGTAGTGGGAGTGCTGAGATAAGAAGAGGTTGCTCACACTGCTGTCCACCCTGTCTATCTGGCCTAATACTGGAGATACCAGTAGTGTTGAGGTAAGAAGAAGTTGCTCACACTGCTGTCTGCCCTGTGTTTATGACCTAATACTGAAGATACCAGGAGTGCTGAGGTAAGAAAAGGCTGCTTGCACTACTGTCCACCCTGTCTATCTGACCTCATACTGGAGATACCATGAGTGCTGAGGTAAGAAGAGGCTTATACAGTGCTGTTTACCATGTTTATCTGATCTAACACTGGCAATAGCAGGAGTTCTGAGGTAAGAAGAGGTTGCTCACACTGCTGTCCACCCTGTCTATCTGGCCTAACACTGGAGATACCAGTAGTGTGAAGGTAAGAAGAAGTTGTGCACACTGCTTTCTGCCCTGTGTTTAAGACCTAATACTGGAGATACCAGGAGTGCTGAGGTAAGAAAAGGCTGCTAGCACTGCTGTCCACACTGTCTATCTAACCTAATACTGGAGAAACCAGAAATGCTGAAGTAAGAAGAGGCTGGTACATTGCTGTTTGCCATGTTTATCTGATCTAATACTGGCAATAGCAGGAGTGCTGAAGTAAGAAGAGGCTGCTCACACTGCTGTCCATCCTGTTTCTGATCTAATACAGGAGATAACAGTAGTGCGGAGGGAGGTAGAAGAGACTTCTCTCACTGCTGTACCCCCTTCTATCTGACCTAATACTGGAGATACCAGGAGTGCTGAGATAATACTTGGATACTCATGCTGTCTACAATATCTATCTGACCTAAAGCTGAAGATACCAGGAGGGCTGAGGTAGAAGAGGCTGCCCAAACCTAATTGATCTAATAATGGAGATACCAAGAGTGCTGAGATAAGAAAAGGCTGATACACTGCTGTTTAAATGATTTAGGCTGTGTGCACACGTTCTGGATTTTTCGTGTTTTTTTTGCACTTTTTCACTATAAAAATGCGATAAAAATGCTTAAAATACTCATACTTATGCATCCCATCATTTAGAATGCATTCCGCAATTTTTCACTTCACATCAGGAAATGTTTCAGGTTTTGTGACAAATCTGCACTGAGAAAACGCCGCAAAAATGAGACATTACATTACACAGCCTTTCGGTGTTTCCCATTATTGTATCCTATAGACTGGGCCAACGTTAAAAGGTTCAAGGCAGTTACAAACACTCATATCAGCATTTCCTATGTCAAAATATATATCTATAAAAAAAGACATTTTCCTGCAATTTGACCATGTTTTGTTGATAAAAGGTGCTTCTTGCATTGCGGCGGTCAGCAGAAGATAGCTGTTGGCTGAAAGCGCATTTGGTTCACCATCATCTAATGTGTTTGGAAACCTTAAAAGTTGAACTTCCCTTTCATGATCCAACTTTTCAGTTCCATTTATTCTCAGCTTGCCTGTATATAAATATCACCGGTCTATATATTTACAGCGCATATTGAGCAATATTATAGACCTGGAGGGTTGATGCTAACAGATGTCTACACACATAGGGAGCAACACAAATAGGAGAATGTTCCTTTAAGAATTCCTCGGAGAATTACATGGGGATGTAATACCTATGTAATGTGCTGCACAGCTTTTCCTCCCATCACCACTACATTTTGTAATATACCCCCAGTGGATATCAACAATACTAAAGGGGTCAAACTATTAACCTTAAAGTTAAAAAGAAATACAAGGAGCGGAGCACGTGAAAAGCTGCCATTCACCACCTTTATCACCCACTGTTCCCTCTATTAAACCACGAGCATTTTACTGACAGTGAAAGTGTTTTGCATGAGAACCGGGATTGTTGTGAACTTTAGTCTCCGATCACTTGACTGGTCAATAAAAGGAACTGTAGTCGTTGTTAACTTTATAGGCATAAAAGTAAGTCACATTCACTATACAAACAAAGCAATGGAGCAGACGTGAGAAATTATGCTACACTGCTGCGCCAACCTGTGTGCTGTATACATGTATGGCATGTAGCCGAGGTCAAATTGTCCTCTGCCATAACTGTTATATCATAAAGATCAGGATTTACAGCTCAAATGGCTTCTAGGAAACCTACAATGCACTAACAATGTATTATCAAGGATTAAAGAGATTGATGATCACCCCTATGAACGTTTTATAAATGGCTTATAATGGTCTAATATTCACCATACCAACCCTTTGCCCCTACAGCGCCCATGCTATCTTATGGGTCCACCGTCCCCTGTCCGTCCAACCCCACCAGTGCCATGCCAGTGTTCTATGTGACCACTGCAACCAAGTACCGCCTCAAAGATGTCAACTAGTCAACACTAGCCAGTCAATCTCTGTAGTGGTCACCGGCAGACATGAATAGTGAGCTTTATTGCTCCCTTTGTTATATCTGATCATTTTAAGCAGTTAAGTAAAAACTTTTAGGTTGGACAATCCCTTTAAACGACAGCTAATCCATTTGTAGGGTTGCATAAGATTACATATACTGTGTGTCATTGATTTTACATAAGACTATGGCACAAAAGAATGCATTTGACAAAGCAGGGCAACTATTGGTTAATTTTTTTTTTATGTTCCCAATGCTGATATTGCAGACCGCTCCTGACTTCTCTGTCGATGTCACGTCGATAAAGCGACGGCTTCTTTTCCGCTCTTTTTGATATGGTAAGACTGCTGACGTCATGTTCATTGACACAGGGCTCCACCAGTTAGGCAACGGGGATCTGTCAATCAGAATAACACTGGCTGTCAACAGAGCACAGCGGAAAAGAAGTCCCCACTCTGTCGATTTGACGCCAATAGAGGCAGCTTAATCGCCGACTGGAGCGGTCACACCACTCTGTGCCAGTGAAACACAGCACCGGGCACAACATGGGTAGGTAGTAACTACCTGTCTATTAGTGTTTAGGCACTTTTTTATACAGTCCCATATACACCCTTTAAATTCAATCAATTGAAAAAGAAAAAGATAATACAATCATTCAAATACAAATTTTCAAAGTGGGTACACCAACCTCATCAGGTCCAAAAGATTTGTTTAATAATGTAAGCGCAAAATATTGTGAATTCTGGTGACATATCTGCTTGAAATGAAAGTATGCACATTTTTCCCTTCTTCCTCTGACATCAAACAAGCTTGATCAAATGATCTGCAGGTCCATATTCATAGTGGTGATTGGAAAAGGCAGTCACCAAAATGTATATGAAGTGTTCAGGCTATGTGCACACGTTGCGGATTTAGTGCGGATCCGCAGCATTTTTTCGGCGCAGAAACGCTGCAGATCCGCAAGTGATTTACAGTACAATGTAAATCAATGAAAAAAAAATGCTGTGCTGATGGTGCGGAAAATCTGCACAGAAAATGCTGCGGATTAAAAGAAGGAGCATGTCATTTATTTGTCGATCTGCAGCGTTTTCGTACCCATTCCATTATCGAAATCCGCAGGGGTAAAAACGCATGAAATCCGCACAAAATCTGCAGTAAATCCGCAGCAAATCCACACAAAATCTGCATAAACGCATCAAATCCGCACCTGCGTTTTCTGCCAAGAGATGCAGAATCCACACAAAAGATTCCAGTGGCAAATCTGCAACGTGTGCACATAGCCTCAGCCAGCTTTGTCTGATATATTTCATGGTATGTGGACTGGTACTGCGACTAATCTGCGACCCTTTGTTGCTAAGAATTCTGTACCTTCTAATATAGTCTAGTTTTTGCAAAGTGTCACTATTTCAGGCTTTTATTTATGTATCATGCTTTGCTTATATAGGCAGCCACACATTTCCCCAGCAGTGGCTACACTAGAAGAAATGTGGTTTCGCGTGGTACGCAAATAAATCAGCAACCACGTAACAGCCAGCAGCTCTCTCCTCTGGCTATGGGGGTCCCAAGCAGGAAGCTCCACCTTTATGATGTCCTTACTCTAAGATTGTCCAAATCTGACAATCATACTTCGTGAAAACACAAAAAAATTGCAAAAACCTAAAAGATGGCCATAGCCTACGTGATTATACAGCTGATAATGAGAAGTCACAGCATTAGCTTACGATGACACGACTGTCGATGGGAATGTGTTTCAGCAGTAGGAAAATGTGTCCGCCGTGCCTGGAAATATTTCTCAGGTGTGAGCTGTTATCAGTACACCTAATTTAGCAACTAGAGGTTAAATAAATCATTTCTAGGAAAGGTGTCCAGGTTGTATCCAAATATATGTTCATGTATAAAGGCGATAAATTCTATCAGGACGTTCCCCACATATTTTTGTGTTAGGTGCCCATGTGAGGTGGTCAGACCTGCTGATGATTTGAGCAGATTGTCCACTGTGCACGGAGGCTTCTTGACTTTCCACCATCTGCAGATGTCAAGGCGAAGATGGATTGGGCCTGCTGGTTGTCAACGTGCCAGATCCTCTGCTTCCGGAGGAAATAAGCTGCCATCGGAGGAAACAAGGCAGTGGCATATTCTGCTCTCCCAAATGGAAATCCAAATGTGTTGGTGACAGCAAATTTCAATCTGTCACCTGAATGAGTGTTCATCTTAGTAGAAGGTGCATGGCCAACTTGGGTTAGTAGAAGAGAACAAATCCTCCATAATGTTGCACACCACAAATTTCTCTTGCGTATTCTGTATGAATCTAAAATCTATAAGAAAAAAGACCTGAGACTTCCTCCTAAAAATTCAGTCGGACATGGTGTGTGACACATAGAGTGCCTTGCTGCAGATGCATACGATACACACAGCTTGGTTTTTTTGTCCTCCATATTTTGGGCAACACCTTGGTTTTTGCCACATGCGGCATGTCACTTCTTTCAGCATTTTTTTCACCCATTGAAAGCAATGGGTGGGTCAAAAAACTCTAAAAAAAACGCTGCAAAAACGCAGGTGTCAGGTTTTGCTCCCTTTTTAGGGCAAATCACCAATCAGGTTTTTTTTTTTACGCACAACAACATTGGATTGAAACTGTCTCTAGATTTCCCGTGGATCTATGACCGGCCCCTATAGGCGTCAGATATTAGCAAAAAGCACAGTATGGCCAATCTATGAGCCACTGGCAGCCGTAGTTTATTCCTCTGGATAAAAGTGATAAATGTTTCTACCATTCTGCTTTGTCAGATGCACATTATTGGCCTTTTACGAAAAGGATTATATAACCACCATCACAATGTAGAGACGCAAGAAATGATTCACCGGGTTCAAGCCATTCCAGGAATCGGAGTCATTCCCATTTCATAGATTAAGTGGAGAATAGATGTTTGTGTTCCTGTTCTACTTGTGAATACATGAAGCTGTTTAGCCGTTCTTTATAGAAGCTTTTCAGGGGAAAGGCTGCTTCCTGCATCCATCGGAGGACACACATTCTATCCTGCTGTGTCACGCCCGGTAAATCAGGCCTCCTCACCATCAGAAACCAGGAGAACATTCTCCTGCTTGGCTCAGCTCCCTGGGGTGACAGTCTCTACAGCGTGGTTTGGCCATTTTGCATCCTGGCCCCATTGGCTGATTGTGTGCTCATTTTTTGGTCTGATAACATGGGCCAATGAAAACTGAACAGTCACCGAGTTATCAGCAGCACGCCCCTCGTTTACACAGTTAGCAATGTTTTTAATTTTGGCACTGACAATACAATCACTTAATACTTGCATGGGCCAATAATCCAGTTTGTTGATTATCAGCACATCTAAATGGGCCTTAAAGGGACCCTGACACCCGCCAAGGGCAGCATGTATCAGAAACGGGCTCTATGAATGATAGCTGATGGGGGCCAAATCACGTTGTAGACTAGTCGGACAGGCGGATCCCCGGAGGCTTCTCCCTTCCCGCTAACCTGAAATGACAGATCCCTGCCTGGTATGCGCGTATAGGCAGAGACCTGTCACTTCAGGACAGAGGGTGGGTAGAAGCCGCCATGGATATGACAGTCCAACTACTCTAACAGTGCAGCTCGGTACCCAGAGGCTTTTAAAGGGAATCTGTCAGCAGGTTTTTGTTATGTAATCCAAGCACAGCATAAAGTAGAGGTTAAAACACAGATTTCAATGGTGTGTCACATGTCAGGCTGTGTCCTGTTTTTTACTTACAATGAAGGTTTTATCACCTGATGATTATCACTGCTTGGTCTACAGCAGCTAGAGCAGTGCATGCTAGTCCAACTCCGCCCCCTCCCTGTGATAAGCAGCTCACTGTCTATAGTTATGTACACAGATAACCTGGGGTGGGTGTGTTTAGCTTTCTCAGCTCTGCTTTATTCTGAAAACTGTGATTGTGTCACAACCGAAGGACCCAGTAAACTACGTGATACATCGTTGGCTTCAGGGTCTCTTTGCCCAAATCAGGGTGATCTCAGATAAGGAACCTATAAAAGGTTATCTATGTAAATGGGAGTATGAACTACCAATGCAACCTACAAAAATACTCCCACGGACAACAAGTCATTATAAAACACAAATTGTATTGTAACAATTATATAAAAAACAAGTAAAAAGGAAAGGTCATACTGAGAAAAGACTCTTAAAAACTTTTGTAGATTAATGAGGTTTCAACTTTAGGCTATGGCATATTAATATCTGGATGGCTATCGTGTTGGGATCCATTTATTGGTATTACCCCTCTTTTTTCCACATGGGCATATGAGATGTATATCGCTACTTACAGTATATAGACTTGAAACTGATTTTCTGATTAGTTTAAGACTAATTATAGATGTATTTACCCTATGATCTTTTTTTTTTTTTTTTTTTTTGTATTTTACTTGTTTTTTACATACCGTAATTGTTAATTGTTACAATTTGTGTTTTATCATGACTTGTTGTCCATGGGAGTATTTTTGTAGGTTGCATTGCTCTCAGATAAGGTAGCAACAACCTGCTGACAAATTCCCTTTAAAATATGCTCAGTGGAATTCATACAACCAGTGCCTGACATGCTGCCTGTGGACTGGACAGCATCGGCCATCAGGTTCACTTTAAAGGGAACCTGTCACCCTCAAAATCGAAGATGAGCTAAGCCCACCAGCATCAGGGGCTTATCTGCACCATTCTGGAATGCTGTAGATAAGCCCCCCGATGTATCCTGAAAGATGAGAAAAAGAGGTTAGATTATACTCACCCAGAGGCGGTCCCGGTTCTGTTCTGGTCCGATGGGCGTCGTGGTCCGGGGCCTCCCATCTTCTTACGATGACATCCTCTTCTTGTATTTACACTGCGGCTCCGGCGCAGGCGTACTTTGTCCTGTTGAGGGCAGAGCAAAGTACTGCAGTGCGCAGGCACTGGGCCTCTCTGACCTTTCCAATCACCTGCGCACTGCAGTACTTTGCTCTGCCCTCAACAGGACAAACAAAGTACGCCTGCGCCGGAGCCGCAGCGTGAAGACAAAAAGAGGACGTCATCGTAAGAAGATGGGAGGCCCCGGACCACGACGCCCATCAGACCAGAACAGAACTGGGACCGCCTCTGGGTGAGTATAATCTAACCTCTTTTTCTCATCTTTCATGATACATCGGGGGGCTTATCTACAGCATTACAGAATGCTGTAGTTAAGCCCCTGATGCTGGTGGGCTTAGCTCATCTTCCATTTTAGGGGTGACAGGTTCCCTTTTAAGAGCCGGCCCAAGCTGCACGGATGGCTGGCAAAAAAGCTGGTCCCTGGTGGCATCTCCCCACCTGCTCCCCTTGAGTGATAGGTCTCTCCCTGCACCCATTTATAGAGACCTGTCAGTCATCGGGAGCAAACAGTGAGAGGCCTCCGGGGACCGAGCTGCACAGCCGGTGCCTGATACATGGTGCCCGTAGACAGGGCCGCCATCAGGGCATGACGGCCGTGACTGGCGTATGGGGCCCGGTGAGCAGAGGGGGCCCGCATCGGGCCCCCTCTTATCTGCTCACCGGGCCCCTACCGGCAGCCGCAGGCTAACCGGGCCCTTAGCGCCGACGCTGCAGCTGTTTAAAGCTATTGACGTGCGGGCGCGGGCCCGCACGTCAATAGTTAACAGCCGCGGCGCCGCCAGCCAATCTGAGGCTGGCAGGCGCTGACGTCAGCCGCAGCGTGCGTGCATGTCGCCGGCGTCTGACATCATTGTCAGTCGCCGGCGAGTGCATGCACGCTGCAGCTGCGTGGAGACTTCGCCCGCCGCAGGAGCGCGGCAGGTAAGAAGAACTTCTTTTTTTTTTTTTTTAGAGCGGCGATCCGGGGGCCCAAGGAAGAACGCTGGACAGAGATGGGGCAGAGTGCTGGGAAGAGATGGGGCAGAGTGCTGGGAAGAGATGGGGCAGAGTGCTGGGCAGAGTGCTGGACAGAGATGGGGCAGAGTGCTGGGCAGAGATGGGGCAGAGTGCTAGACAGAGATGGGGCAGAGTGCAGGGAAGAGATGGGGCAGAGTGCTGGGAAGAGATGGGGCAGAGTGCTGGGCAGAGTGCTGGACAGAGATGGGGCAGAGTGCTGGACAGAGATGGGGCAGAGTGCTGGACAGAGATGGGGCAGAGTGCTAGACAGAGATGGGGCAGAGTGCAGGGAAGAGATGGGGCAGAGTGCTGGGCAGAGTGCTGGACAGAGATGGGGCAGAGTGCTGGACAGAGATGGGGCAGAGTGCTGGACAGAGATGGGGCAGAGTGCTGGACAGAGATGGGGCAGAGTGCTGGACAGAGATGGGGCAGAGTGCTGGGCAGAGTGCTGGGAAGAGATGGGGCAGAGTGCTGGGCAGAGTGCTGGACAGAGATGGGGCAGAGTGCTGGACAGAGATGGGGCAGAGTGCTGGACAGAGATGGGGCAGAGTGCTGGACAGAGATGGGGCAGAGTGCTGGGAAGAGATGGGGCAGAGTGCTGGGAAGAGATGGGGCAGAGTGCTGGACAGAGATGGGGCAGAGTGCTGGACAGAGATGGGGCAGAGTGCTGGACAGAGATGGGGCAGAGTGCTGGACAGAGATGGGGCAGAGTGCTGGACAGAGATGGGGCAGAGTGCTGGACAGAGATGGGGCAGAGTGCTGGACAGAGATGGGGCAGAGTGCTGGACAGAGATGGGGCAGAGTGCTGCACAGAGATGGGGCAGAGATGGGGCAGAGTGCTGGGCAGAGTGCTGGGAAGAGATGGGGCAGAGTGCTGGGAAGAGATGGGGCAGAGTGCTGGGCAGAGTGCTGGACAGAGATGGGGCAGAGTGCTGGACAGAGATGGGGCAGAGTGCTGGACAGAGATGGGGCAGAGTGCTGGACAGAGATGGGGCAGAGTGCTGGACAGAGATGAGGCAGAGTGCTGGACAGAGATGGGGCAGAGTGCTGGACAGAGATGGGGCAGAGTGCTGGACAGAGATGGGGCAGAGTGCTGGGCAGAGTGCTGGGAAGAGATGGGGCAGAGTGCTGGGCAGAGATGGGGCAGAGTGCTGGGCAGAGTGCTGGGAAGAGATGGGGCAGAGTGCTGGACAGAGATGGGGCAGAGTGCTGGACAGAGATGGGGCAGAGGGCTGGACAGAGATGGGGCAGAGCGCTGGACAGAGATGGGGCAGAGCGCTGGACAGAGATGGGGCAGAGCGCTGGACAGAGATGGGGCAGAGCGCTGGACAGAGATGGGGCAGAGCGCTGGACAGAGATGGGGCAGAGCGCTGGACAGAGATGGGGCAGAGCGCTGGACAGAGATGGGGCAGAGTGCTGCACAGAGATGGGGCAGAGTGCTGCACAGAGATGGGGCAGAGTGCTGCACAGAGATGGGGCAGAGTGCTGGGCAGAGATGGGGCAGAGTGCTGGGAAGAGATGGGGCAGAGTGCTGGGCAGAGATGGGGCAGAGTGCTGGGCAGAGTGCTGGGAAGAGATGGGGCAGAGTGCTGGGAAGAGATGGGGCAGAGTGCTGGTCAGAGATGGGGCAGAGTGCTGGGCAGAGTGCTGGACAGAGATGGGGCAGAGTGCTGGACAGAGATGGGGCAGAGTGCTGGACAGAGATGGGGCAGAGTGCTGGACAGAGATGGGGCAGAGTGCTGGACAGAGATGGGGCAGAGTGCTGGGCAGAGTGCTGGGAAGAGATGGGGCAGAGTGCTGGGCAGAGTGCTGGGAAGAGATGGGGCAGAGCGCTGGACAGAGATGGGGCAGAGCGCTGGACAGAGATGGGGCAGAGCGCTGGACAGAGATGGGGCAGAGCGCTGGACAGAGATTGGGCAGAACGCTGGACAGAGATGGGGCAGAGCGCTGGACAGAGATGGGGCAGAGCGCTGGACAGAGATGGGGCAGAGCGCTGGACAGAGATGGGGCAGAGCGCTGGACAGAGATGGGGCAGAGCGCTGGACAGAGATGGGGCAGAGCGCTGGACAGAGATGGGGCAGAGCGCTGGACAGAGATGGGGCAGAGCGCTGGACACAGATGGGGCAGGATTGGACACAGATGGGGCAGAGTGCTGAACACAGATGGGGCAGAGTGCTGAACACAGATGGGGCAGAGTGCTGGACACAGATGGGGCAGGATTGGAAACAGATGGGGCAGAGTGCTGGACACAGCTGGGGCAGAGTGCTGGACACAGATGGGGCAGGATTGGAAACAGATGGGGCAGAATGGAGACAGATGGGGCAGGATTGGAGACAGATGGGGCAGGATGGATTCGATGGAGACAGATGGGGCAGGATGGGGAGATCATATGGGGCAGAATGGATACTCATGAGGGCAGGATGGGAGAACATATGGCTGGGAAGAGATGGGGCAGAGTGCTGGACAGAGATGGGGCAGAGTGCTGGACAGAGATGGGGCAGAGTGCTGGACAGAGATGGGGCAGAGTGCTGGACAGAGATGGGGCAGAGTGCTGGACAGAGATGGGGCAGAGTGCTGGACAGAGATGGGGCAGAGTGCTGGACAGAGATGGGGCAGAGTGCTGGACAGAGATGGGGCAGAGTGCTGGACAGAGATGGGGCAGAGTGCTGCACAGAGATGGGGCAGAGTGCTGGGCAGAGTGCTGGGAAGAGAAGGGGCAGAGTGCTGGGAAGAGATGGGGCAGAGTGCTGGGCAGAGTGCTGGACAGAGATGGGGCAGAGTGCTGGACAGAGATGGGGCAGAGTGCTGGACAGAGATGGGGCAGAGTGCTGGACAGAGATGGGGCAGAGTGCTGGACAGAGATGGGGCAGAGTGCTGGACAGAGATGGGGCAGAGTGCTGGACAGAGATGGGGCAGAGTGCTGGACAGAGATGGGGCAGAGTGCTGGACAGAGATGGGGCAGAGTGCTGGGCAGAGTGCTGGGAAGAGATGGGGCAGAGTGCTGGGCAGAGTGCTGGACAGAGATGGGGCAGAGTGCTGGACAGAGATGGGGCAGAGTGCTGGACAGAGATGGGGCAGAGTGCTGGACAGAGATGGGGCAGAGTGCTGGACAGAGATGGGGCAGAGTGCTGGGAAGAGATGGGGCAGAGTGCTGGACAGAGATGGGGCAGAGTGCTGGACAGAGATGGGGCAGAGTGCTGGACAGAGATGGGGCAGAGTGCTGGACAGAGATGGGGCAGAGTGCTGGACAGAGATGGGGCAGAGTGCTGGACAGAGATGGGGCAGAGTGCTGGACAGAGATGGGGCAGAGTGCTGGACAGAGATGGGGCAGAGTGCTGGACAGAGATGGGGCAGAGTGCTGGACAGAGATGGGGCAGAGTGCTGCACAGAGATGGGGCAGAGATGGGGCAGAGTGCTGGGCAGAGTGCTGGGAAGAGATGGGGCAGAGTGCTGGGAAGAGATGGGGCAGAGTGCTGGGCAGAGTGCTGGACAGAGATGGGGCAGAGTGCTGGACAGAGATGGGGCAGAGTGCTGGACAGAGATGGGGCAGAGTGCTGGACAGAGATGGGGCAGAGTGCTGGACAGAGATGGGGCAGAGTGCTGGACAGAGATGGGGCAGAGTGCTGGACAGAGATGGGGCAGAGTGCTGGACAGAGATGGGGCAGAGTGCTGGACAGAGATGGGGCAGAGTGCTGGACAGAGATGGGGCAGAGTGCTGGACAGAGATGGGGCAGAGTGCTGGACAGAGATGGGGCAGAGTGCTGGACAGAGATGGGGCAGAGTGCTGCACAGAGATGGGGCAGAGATGGGGCAGAGTGCTGGGCAGAGTGCTGGGAAGAGATGGGGCAGAGTGCTGGGAAGAGATGGGGCAGAGTGCTGGGCAGAGTGCTGGACAGAGATGGGGCAGAGTGCTGGACAGAGATGGGGCAGAGTGCTGGACAGAGATGGGGCAGAGTGCTGGACAGAGATGGGGCAGAGTGCTGGACAGAGATGGGGCAGAGTGCTGGACAGAGATGGGGCAGAGTGCTGGACAGAGATGGGGCAGAGTGCTGGACAGAGATGGGGCAGAGTGCTGGGCAGAGTGCTGGGAAGAGATGGGGCAGAGTGCTGGGCAGAGATGGGGCAGAGTGCTGGGCAGAGTGCTGGGAAGAGATGGGGCAGAGTGCTGGACAGAGATGGGGCAGAGTGCTGGACAGAGATGGGGCAGAGGGCTGGACAGAGATGGGGCAGAGCGCTGGACAGAGATGGGGCAGAGCGCTGGACAGAGATGGGGCAGAGTGCTGTGCAGAGATGGGGCAGAGTGCTGGGCAGAGATGGGGCAGAGTGCTGGGAAGAGATGGGGCAGAGTGCTGGGCAGAGATGGGGCAGAGTGCTGGGCAGAGTGCTGGGAAGAGATGGGGCAGAGTGCTGGGAAGAGATGGGGCAGAGTGCTGGGCAGAGTGCTGGGCAGAGTGCTGGACAGAGATGGGGCAGAGTGCTGGACAGAGATGGGGCAGAGTGCTGGACAGAGATGGGGCAGAGTGCTGGACAGAGATGGGGCAGAGTGCTGGACAGAGATGGGGCAGAGTGCTGGGCAGAGTGCTGGGAAGAGATGGGGCAGAGTGCTGGGCAGAGTGCTGGGAAGAGATGGGGCAGAGCGCTGGACAGAGATGGGGCAGAGCGCTGGACAGAGATGGGGCAGAGCGCTGGACAGAGATGGGGCAGAGCGCTGGACAGAGATGGGGCAGAACGCTGGACAGAGATGGGGCAGAGCGCTGGACAGAGATGGGGCAGAGCGCTGGACAGAGATGGGGCAGAGCGCTGGACAGAGATGGGGCAGAGCGCTGGACAGAGATGGGGCAGAGCGCTGGACAGAGATGGGGCAGAGCGCTGGACAGAGATGGGGCAGAGCGCTGGACAGAGATGGGGCAGAGCGCTGGACAGAGATGGGGCAGAGCGCTGGACAGAGATGGGGCAGAGCGCTGGACACAGATGGGGCAGGATTGGACACAGATGGGGCAGAGTGCTGAACACAGATGGGGCAGAGTGCTGAACACAGATGGGTCAGAGTGCTGGACACAGATGGGGCAGGATTGGAAACAGATGGGGCAGAGTGCTGGACACAGATGGGGCAGAGTGCTGGACACAGATGGGGCAGGATTGGAAACAGATGGGGCAGAATGGAGACAGATGGGGCAGGATTGGAGACAGATGGGGCAGGATGGATACGATGGAGACAGATGGGGCAGGATGGGGAGATCATATGGGGCAGAATGGATACTCATGAGGGCAGGATGGGAGAACATATGGCTGGGAAGAGATGGGGCAGAGTGCTGGACAGAGATGGGGCAGAGTGCTGGACAGAGATGGGGCAGAGTGCTGGACAGAGATGGGGCAGAGTGCTGGACAGAGATGGGGCAGAGTGCTGGACAGAGATGGGGCAGAGTGCTGGACAGAGATGGGGCAGAGTGCTGGACAGAGATGGGGCAGAGTGCTGGACAGAGATGGGGCAGAGTGCTGGACAGAGATGGGGCAGAGTGCTGCACAGAGATGGGGCAGAGATGGGGCAGAGTGCTGGGCAGAGTGCTGGGAAGAGATGGGGCAGAGTGCTGGGAAGAGATGGGGCAGAGTGCTGGGCAGAGTGCTGGACAGAGATGGGGCAGAGTGCTGGACAGAGATGGGGCAGAGTGCTGGACAGAGATGGGGCAGAGTGCTGGACAGAGATGGGGCAGAGTGCTGGACAGAGATGGGGCAGAGTGCTGGACAGAGATGGGGCAGAGTGCTGGACAGAGATGGGGCAGAGTGCTGGACAGAGATGGGGCAGAGTGCTGGACAGAGATGGGGCAGAGTGCTGGGCAGAGTGCTGGGAAGAGATGGGGCAGAGTGCTGGGCAGAGATGGGGCAGAGTGCTGGGCAGAGTGCTGGGAAGAGATGGGGCAGAGTGCTGGACAGAGATGGGGCAGAGTGCTGGACAGAGATGGGGCAGAGGGCTGGACAGAGATGGGGCAGAGCGCTGGACAGAGATGGGGCAGAACGCTGGACAGAGATGGGGCAGAGCGCTGGACAGAGATGGGGCAGAGCGCTGGACAGAGATGGGGCAGAGCGCTGGACAGAGATGGGGCAGAGTGCTGCACAGAGATGGGGCAGAGTGCTGCACAGAGATGGGGCAGAGTGCTGCACAGAGATGGGGCAGAGTGCTGGGCAGAGATGGGGCAGAGTGCTGGGAAGAGATGGGGCAGAGTGCTGGGCAGAGATGGGGCAGAGTGCTGGGCAGAGTGCTGGGAAGAGATGGGGCAGAGTGCTGGGAAGAGATGGGGCAGAGTGCTGGGCAGAGATGGGGCAGAGTGCTGGGCAGAGTGCTGGACAGAGATGGGGCAGAGTGCTGGACAGAGATGGGGCAGAGTGCTGGGCAGAGTGCTGGGAAGAGATGGGGCAGAGTGCTGGGCAGAGTGCTGGGAAGAGATGGGGCAGAGTGCTGGACAGAGATGGGGCAGAGTGCTGGACAGAGATGGGGCAGAGTGCTGGACAGAGATGGGGCAGAGTGCTGGACAGAGATGGGGCAGAGTGCTGGGCAGAGTGCTGGGAAGAGATGGGGCAGAGTGCTGGGCAGAGTGCTGGGAAGAGATGGGGCAGAGTGCTGGACAGAGATGGGGCAGAGTGCTGGACAGAGATGGGGCAGAGTGCTGGACAGAGATGGGGCAGAGCGCTGGACAGAGATGGGGCAGAGCGCTGGACAGAGATGGGGCAGAGCGCTGGACAGAGATGGGGCAGAGCGCTGGACAGAGATGGGGCAGAGCGCTGGACAGAGATGGGGCAGAACGCTGGACAGAGATGGGGCAGAGCGCTGGACAGAGATGGGGCAGAGCGCTGGACAGAGATGGGGCAGAGCGCTGGACAGAGATGGGGCAGAGCGCTGGACAGAGATGGGGCAGAGCGCTGGACAGAGATGGGGCAGAGGGCTGGACAGAGATGGGGCAGAGCGCTGGACAGAGATGGGGCAGAGCGCTGGACAGAGATGGGGCAGAGCGCTGGACAGAGATGGGGCAGAGCGCTGGACACAGATGGGGCAGGATTGGACACAGATGGGGCAGAGTGCTGAACACAGATGGGGCAGAGTGCTGAACACAGATGGGGCAGAGTGCTGGACACAGATGGGGCAGGATTGGAAACAGATGGGGCAGAGTGCTGGACACAGATGGGGCAGAGTGCTGGACACAGATGGGGCAGGATTGGAAACAGATGGGGCAGAATGGAGACAGATGGGGCAGGATTGGAGACAGATGGGGCAGGATGGATACGATGGAGACAGATGGGGCAGGATGGGGAGATCATATGGGGCAGAATGGATACTCATGAGGGCAGGATGGGAGAACATATGGCTGGAGCCTGCAATGAGACACACGGGGGCTAGGATGGCGAATATTATCATAGGGGCTAATTAAGCGATATTATTATTGCAGTGATGTATTTATTTTATTTTTTGAGTATACTGTTTTAAATGGGGGGAGGTCCTGTTACTGTGCAGAGTGATACTATGTCACCTTCTTTATGTGGTGTAATGTAGAGGCTGTGAAAATTAAGTAATGTATTCTGCAAGTGGAACTCGAGATAACTGTGTTATTTCCTGCAGAGACGAGTCCTGGCTTGAAGAAATGATGGCGGTCTGTGCTGGATGAAAGATGAAGGACTTCACCTAGAGACGTCACTGGTGAGTCAGTGTTAACTATACACTGACACTATACACTGTATACTATATACAGAGCTCCTGTGTATAATGTCACCGGTGATCACTGTATTACCTGTACACAGACACTGCTTACTAATTACAGATCTCCTGTGTATAATGGCACTGATGGTGATAGTATTGTGGTTGTTTTTTTTTTATTACTGATCAGTATTGTAGTATTCAGTCACTATGTGGTGGTAATATGCGGTCTGGTCATGGTGTTGTGGTATTTGTTCCTTGTATTTTATATTATTCGATCACTGTGGTGGTAATATGTCATCTGGTCATAGTGTTGTGGTATTTGTTCCTTGTATGTAGTATTATAGGTCATTTTAAAAATTGAAAAATAAATAAAAATATACCTAAATTGTATTGCATATTTTAACAAATATTTAGTAGGTTACAGTACAGTAGGGCCCGGCCAAAAGTGTCTACCGTGTTCTGGTGGCGGCTTAAAAAATCTTTTGGCCAAAACAAAAGCTGCCGGCTATATGTGTGATCTGGTGATGGGAACTGTTAATGTGTGATAGGTGAGAAGTGGAGATTTTCCAAGAGAGAGCGGTGGGACTGTGGACAGTTCGTGGGGTGGAGCCTGGAGGCGGGGCTGGGGTGGAGCCTGGGCGGAGTCTCAAGGGGGCCCCGAAAATTTTGCCAGTATGGGGCCCCAAAATTTCTAGTGGCAGCCCTGCCCGTAGACCGGCAGCATGTGTCAGCCATCAGGGTCACTATGGAGTCTGCCAGTACACGTAATATATGATGGAAATCTACCATACAAAGTCTGGTCTGGATAATGGGTGGTCTCCCATTTGGAGGGGATTCATTAGTAGTGTTTTACATTGTGTGGTTTAGAGCTTTCAATATACTGCGATTGCCAATAAGCAATTTCTGGGAGAGATTTCGCCCCTCCTAATTACGTGTCTTGTAGGGTCTTCGCCGATTTCATATATTTGGGTACATGTGCTTATGTACCGAACAATAGCCACATTTAGGCCATTTCCGAGCGCTGATAATCATTACGACTATTCGTTTTCGCTGGCATGGGACCAATAATGAACCTTTCCACCATTCCATCTTTCGCTGCGACTTCAGCAGACGATTGTGGTTTCAGTGTATTATTTTCTTGCAAATTGCTTTGCATTCGGCCATGTCAGTAAATCAGAACTATTAGCTGTGCTGCAAATGACACCGTACGGCTGGGGTTTACCTCAGAAATAAATGAGGCGCTGATGCCTCCATGTAAATGACAATATATATACAGCCCCTATTATATACAGCGCCTATATACAGCCCCTATTATATACAGCCCCTATATACAGCCCCTATATACAGCGGCTATATACAGCCCCTATTATATACAGCCTCTATATACAGCGGCTATATACAGCGCCTATATACAGCCCCTATATACAGCCCCTATTATATACAGCCTCTATATACAGCCCATATATATACAGCCCCTATATATACAGCCTCTATATACAGCGCCTATATACAGCCCCTATATATACAGCCCCTATTATATACAGCCTCTATATACAGCCCATATATATACAGCCCCTATATATACAGCCCCTATATACAGCGCCTATATACAGCCCCTATATATACAGCCCCTATTATATACAGCCTCTATATACAGCCCATATATATACAGCCCCTATATATACAGCCCCTATATACAGCGCCTATATACAGCCCCTATATATACAGCCCCTATTATATACAGCTTCTATATACAGCCCCTATATATACAGCCCCTATATACAGCCCCTATATACAGCCCCTATATATACAGCCCCTATTATATACAGCCCCTATATACAGCCCCTATATACAGCCCCTATATATATAGCCCCTATATATACAGCCCCTATATACAGCGCCTATATACAGCCCCTATTATATACAGCCTCTATATACAGCCCATATATATACAGCCCCTATATACAGCGCCTATATACAGCCCCTATATATACAGCCCCTATTATATACAGCCTCTATATACAGCCCATATATATACAGCCCCTATATATACAGCCCCTATATACAGCGCCTATATACAGCCCCTATATATACAGCCCCTATTATATACAGCCTCTATATACAGCCCCTATATATATACAGCCCCTATATATACAGCCCCTATATACAGCGCCTATATACAGCCCCTATATATATAGCCCCTATATATACAGCCCCTATATACAGCGCCTATATACAGCCCCTATATATACAGCCCCTATTATATACAGCCTCTATATAGTTACATAGTTACATAGTTATTAAGGTTGAAGGAAGACTATATGTCCATCTAGTTCAACCCATAGCCTAACCTAACATGTTGATCCAGAGGAAGGCAAAAAAAACCCATGTGCAAAGAGTAAGCTCCACATTGGGGAAAAAAATTCCTTCCCGACTCCACATACGGCAATCAGACTAGTTCCCTGGATCAACGCCCTATCAAGGAATCTAGTGTATATACCCTGTAACATTATATTTTTCCAGAAAGGTATCCAGTCCCCTCTTAAATTTAAGTAATGAATCACTCATTACAACATCATACGGCAGAGAGTTCCATAGTCTCACTGCTCTTACAGTAAAGAATCCGCGTCTGTTATTATGCTTAAACCTTTTTTCCTCCAACCGCAGAGGATGCCCCCTTGTCCCTGTTTCAGGTCTATGATTAAAAAGATCATCAGAAAGGTCTTTGTACTGTCCCCTCATATATTTATACATTAAAATAAGATCACCCCTTAGTCTTCGTTTTTCCAAACTAAATAGCCCCAAGTGTAATAACCTATCTTGGTATTGCAGACCCCCCAGTCCTCTAATAACCTTGGTCGCTCTTCTCTGCACCCGCTCCAGTTCAGCTATGTCTTTCTTAAACACCGGAGACCAGAACTGTGCACAGTATTCTAAGTGTGGTCGAACTAGTGACTTGTATAGAGGTAAAATTATATTCTCCTCATGAGCATCTATGCCTCCTTTAATGCATCCCATTATTTTATTTGCCTTTGTAGCAGCTGCCTGACACTGGCCACTGAATTTAAGTTTGTCATCCACCCATACACCCAGGTCTTTTTCATTGACGGTTTTGCCCAGAGTTTTAGAATTAAGCACATAGTTATACATCTTATTACTTCTACCCAAGTGCATGACCTTACATTTATCCCCATTAAAGCTCATTTGCCATTTATCAGCCCAAGCTTCTAGTTTACATAAATCATCCTGTAATATAAAATTCTCCTCCTCTGTATTGATTACCCTGCAGAGTTTAGTGTCATCTGCAAATATTGAAATTCTACTCTGAATGCCCCCTACAAGGTCATTAATATGTTAAAAAGAAGAGGGCCCAATACTGACCCCTGTGGTACCCCACTGCTAACCGCTACCCAGTCCGAGTGTGCTCCATTAATAACCACCCTTTGTTTCCTATCCCTGAGCCAGCTCTCAACCCACTTGCACATATTTTCCCCTATCCCCATTATTCTCATTTTATGTATCAACCTTTTGTGTGGCACAGTATCAAAAGCTTTTGAAAAGTCCATATACACTACATCCACTGGGTTCCCTTGGTCCAATCTGGAACTTACCTCTTCATAGAAACTGATCAAATTAGTCTGACATGAACGGTCCCTAGTAAACCCGTGCTGATACTGGGTCATGAGGTTATTCCTCTTCAGATACTCCAGTATAGCATCCCTTAGAATGCCCTCCAGGATTTTACCCACAGTAGAGGTTAAGCTTACTGGCCTATAATTTCCGAGTTCAGTTTTTGTCCCCTTTTTGAATATTGGCACCACATTTGCTATACGCCAGTCCTGTGGCACAGACCCTGTTATTATGGAGTCTTTAAAGATTAAAAATAATGGTCTATCAATGACTGTACTTAATTCCTGCAGTACTCGAGGGTGTATCCCATCCGTGCCCGGAGATTTGTCAATTTTAGTGATTTTTAGACGCCGCCGCACTTCCTGCTGGGTTAAGCAGGTGACATTTAATTGGGAATTTTTATCACTAGACATTTTGTCTGCCATGGGATTTTCTTGTGTAAATACTGATGAAAAAAAGTCATTTAGCATATTGGCTTTTTCCTCATCCTCATCCACCATCTCACCCAGACTATTTTTAAGGGGGCCAACACTATCATTTTTTAGTTTCTTACTATTTATGTAGTTAGAGAATATTTTAGGATTATTTTTACTCTCTCTGGCAATGAGTCTCTCTGTCTCAATCTTTGCTGCCTTGATTTGCTTTTTACAGAATTTATTTATTTTTTGTATTTATTTAATGCCTCATCACTACCTACTTCCTTTAATTCTCTAAATGCTTTCTTTTTGTCACTTATTGCGCCCCTTACAGCTCTATTTAGCCATATTGGTTTCCTCCTATTTCTAGTATGTTTATTCCCATACGGTATATACTGTGCACAGGTCCTATCCAGGATGCTAATAAATGTCTCCCATTTTCTTTGTGTATTTTTGTGTCTCAGGATATCGTCCCAGTTAATTGCACCAAGATCCTCTCTCATCCGTTGGAAATTTGCCCTCCTGAAGTTTAGTGTCCTTGTAACCCCTCTACTACACATCTTTTTAAAGGATACTTGAAAACTTATTATTTTGTGATCGCTATTTCCCAAGTGACCCCCAACCCTTATATTTGATATGCGGTCTGGCCTGTTGGTTAATATTAGGTCTAGCAGTGCCCCCCTTCTTGTTGGGTCCTGAACCAGTTGTGAAAGGTAATTGTCTCTCACAGTTGTCAAAAACCGATTACCTTTGCTGGAACTGCAGGTTTCTGTTCCCCAATCTATTTCAGGGTAGTTGAAGTCCCCCATAATAATGACTTCTCCTTGAGTCGCAGCTTCATCTATTTGCTTTACGAGGATATTCTCCATTGCTTCCATTATTTTTGGAGATTTATAACAAACCCCTATCAGTAATTTATTATTTTTCCCCCTCCCCTTATCTCCACCCACAGGGACTCTACATTTTCATTAAATTCACCTATATTATCGCGCAGGATGGGTTTTAAGGATGATTTTACATATAGACACACCCCTCCCCCTCGCTTATCTGTACGGTCATTTCTGAACAGGCTGTAGCCCTGCAAGTTAACAGCCCAGTCATGGCTCTCATCCAGCCACGTTTCAGATATCCCCACCATGTCATAATTATGCTCCAACAACATTAGTTCTAATTCATCCATTTTGTTGGCGAGGCTTCTGGCATTAGTATACATGCACTTTATGTTCCTCTCTGTACTTCTATTTCTTAAATTATTAACTGTTCTGACCCCAACCCCCTACAGCCCATATATATACAGCCCCTATATACAGCGCCTATATACAGCCCCTATATATACAGCCCCTATTATATACAGCCTCTATATACAGCCCATATATATACAGCCCCTATATACAGCGCCTATATACAGCCCCTATATATACAGCCCCTATTATATACAGCCTCTATATACAGCCCATATATATACAGCCCCTATATATACAGCCCCTATATACAGCGCCTATATACAGCCCCTATATATACAGCCCCTATTATATACAGCCTCTATATACAGCCCATATATACAGCCCCTATATATACAGCCTCTATTATATACAGCCTCTATATACAGCCCATATATATACAGCCCCTATATATACAGCCCCTATATATACAGCCCCTATTATATACAGCCTCTATATACAGCCCATATATATACAGCCCCTATATATACAGCCCCTATATACAGCGCCTATATACAGCCTCTATATACAGCCCATATATATACAGCCCATATATATACAGCGGCTATATACAGCCCATATATATACAGCCCCTATATATACAGCCCCTATATACAGCGCCTATATACAGCCTCTATATACAGCCCATATATATACAGCCCATATATATACAGCGGCTATATACAGCCCATATATATACAGCCCCTATATATACAGCCCCTATATACAGCGCCTATATACAGCCTCTATATACAGCCCATATATACAGCCCCTATATACAGCCTCTATATACAGCCCATATATATACAGCCCCTATATATACAGCCCCTATATACAGCCCATATATATACAGCCCCTATATATACAGCCCCTATATACAGCCCCTATATACAGCCCCTATTATATACAGCCCCTGTATACAGCGCCTATATACAGCCCATATATACAGCCCCTATATATACAGCCCATATATATATACAGCCCATATATATACAGCCCCTATATATACAGCCCATATATATATATACAGCCCCTATATATACAGCCCCTATATACAGCCCCTGTGTACAGCCCCTATTATATACAGCCCATATATACAGCCCCTATATATACAGCCCCTATATATACAGCCCCTATATACAGCCCCTATATACAGCCCATATATATACAGCCCCTATATATAGCCCCTATATATATATAGCCCCTATATATACAGCCCCTATATATACAGCCCCTATATACAGCCCCTATATACAGCCCATATATATACAGCCCCTATATATACAGCCCCTATATACAGCCCATATATATACAGCCCCTATATATACAGCCCCTATATATACAGCCCCTATATACAGCCCATATATATACAGCCCCTATATATACAGCCCCTTCTGATTGCTTCTCCTGCCGAGGAAACTAACAATGAACTTTGCTGCAGCCGCACAGAGGGAAGGAGGACGCGTCTCAGGGTGCTGGGATAACGGGGGAGAAGACATGGCTGGCACCCTCCTGGCTGAGGTGGGGGAGGGGCGGGAGGCCACTATGGGGTCACTAGCGGAGGAGCAGACACAGGGTGAGGAGCAGAGCTGGGGGAGGCTCCCTGGCTGATGAGGATCGGGTTACACCATTGCCTGCTGTGTATGAGGCTAGAGACAAACCCGCAGCTCTCTGCTCCGGTCCCGCGGCACGGTGCCACTCAGCCCGGGCACTCCCTGCACACGGCTCCCGCCGGGGGTAAAGTTTCTCCGGTGCCTGGAAGGAGCGGCGGCGGCGGCGGCGGAGCACTGAGGAGAAGTTGTGTTTACTGTGGGGGGATGGGAGTGTGAGGGGGAGGAGGAGGAGGTGCGGAGAGGGTGAGGGCACGACGCCACTGTCTCCCTGCCATTTGATCAGACTGGAGCTTTGAAGATCAGTGAGCAAAACAGCCGGGCCTCCCCGGACTCTGCTGGCTCTACGGGATGGCGGGGATGTGCACTGGATTGGCAGCTGGATGGGAAGCCCGCCCGTCTGGGCAAACTTAGCTGGAGAGCGGGAGCTGTGCCGGGCATGGGGCAGTAGCGGACTGGCAGCGGGCGGATACTTCATAGGTAAGTTGTGCTGGACCCCAGAGACACTGGCATCTATCGGGGGCTGCACTGTGTATACTGTGCCCTGAGGGAGCAGCTCGGACCCATGTAGGTATATTTATAGATAAAATACATGTATACAGTCACTGGGGTATATACTGTGCCCTGGGCGAGCAGCGCAGACCCGTGTAGGTATATATATATATATCTATAGATAAAATACATGTATACAGTCACTGGGGTATATACTGTGCCCTGGGCGAGCAGCGCAGACCCGTGTAGGTATATATATCTATATATCTATAGATAAAATACATGTATACAGTCACTGGGGTATATACTGTGCCCTGGGCGAGCAGCACAGACCCGTGTAGGTATATATATCTATATATCTATAGATAAAATACATGTATACAGTCACTGGGGTATATACTGTGCCCTGGGCGAGCAGCGCAGACCCGTGTAGGTATATATATATATATATATATCTATAGATAAAATACATGTATACAGTCACTGGGGTATATACTGTGCCCTGGGCGAGCAGCACAGACCCGTGTAGGTATATATATATATATCTATAGATAAAATACATGTATACAGTCACTGGGGTATATACTGTGCCCTGGGCGAGCAGCGCAGACCCGTGTAGGTATATATATCTATATATATCTATAGATAAAATACATGTATACAGTCACTGGGGTATATACTGTGCCCCTCGGGCTCCTATATAGTGATAACATACGTGTATACAGTCACTGGAGACTGCTCTGTTTACATCGTGCACTATGTGTACAGTATGGAGTGATATATATATATATATATATAGATAGATTATATATATATATATATATATATATAGAGAGAGAGATATATATAGTCACTGGACAATGCACTGTATATACTGTGCTCTGGGTGTGCAGCCCAAGCTCATATAGTCATAAATAGGGATAATATACATGTATACAGTCACAGGACGTTGCACTGTATATTCACGGGCATTATGCATATATAGCCATATATAGGGATATACATATCTGTACAGTCACCAGAGGTTGCATTGTTTATACCGTCCCCACGGGCTCTTATAGACATATATACAGGGGTGATATACATGTATACAGTCCCCGGAGATTGCACTGTGTGGATCGTGCACATGGGCTCATATAGTCACAGGTACATATAGAGACATTCATATGTACAGTGACTGGAGATTGCACTGATGGAGTGCGCACTATATGTACAGCATGGACTGGTCGCTGTATCTGCCCATGATCGGAACGTGCGGTGCCCAGTGACAGACAGGCAGACATTGCACTGTGTGTGCCATATACATGTAGATAACGAGATCATATAATGCAAGTGTATTATAGACATACCCATATGTGTATGTGCTAGGCACCATATTCTAGAGATCGCACTGTATGCACTCTAGAGCTAGTTAATTCTGGAGATCACACTGTATCCACCAAGTGTATGCACTATGCAATGCCATATACATCCCTGTATGCCCCATGTGTATGTGCCCTGCTATATACATCACTGTATGCCCCATGTGTATGTGCCCTGCTATATACATCTCTGTATGCCCCATGTGTATGTGCCCTGCTATATACATCTCTGTATGCCCCATGTGTATGTGCCCTGCTGTATACATCTCTGTATGCCCCATGTGTATGTGCCCTGCTAGATACATCTCTGTATGCCCCATGTGTATGTGCCCTGCTAGATACATCTCTGTATGCCCCATGTGTATGTGCCCTGCTAGATACATCTCTGTATGCCCCATGTGTATGTGCCCTGCTATATACATCCCTGTATGCCCCATGTGTATGTGCCCTGCTGTATACATCTCTGTATGCCCCATGTGTATGTGCCCTGCTGTATACATCTCTGTATGCCCCATGTGTATGTGCCCTGCTGTATACATCTCTGTATGCCCCATGTGTATGTGCCCTGCTATATACATCCCTGTATGCCCCATGTGTATGTGCCCTGCTGTATACATCTCTGTATGCCCCATGTGTATGTGCCCTGCTGTATACATCTCTGTATGCCCCATGTGTATGTGCCCTGCTATAAACATCTCTGTATGCCCCATGTGTATGTGCCCTGCTGTATACATCTCTGTATGCCCCATGTGTATGTGCCCTGCTGTATACATCTCTGTATGCCCCATGTGTATGTGCCCTGCTGTATACATCTCTGTATGCCCCATGTGTATGTGCCCTGCTATATACATCCCTGTATGCCCCAGGTGTATGTGCCCTGCTATATACATCCCTGTATGCCCCAGGTGTATGTGCCCTGCTGTATACATCTCTGTATGCCCCATGTGTATGTGCCCTGCTATATACATCTCTGTATGCCCCATGTGTATGTGCCCTGCTATATACATCCCTGTATGCCCCAGGTGTATGTGCCCTGCTGTATACATCTCTGTATGCCCCATGTGTATGTGCCCTGCTATATACATCTCTGTATGCCCCATGTGTATGTGCCCTGCTGTATACATCTCTGTATGCCCCATGTGTATGTGCCCTGCTATATACATCCCTGTATGCCCCATGTGTATGTGCCCTGCTGTATACATCTCTGTATGCCCCATGTGTATGTGCCCTGCTATATACATCTCTGTATGCCCCATGTGTATGTGCCCTGCTGTATACATCTCTGTATGCCCCATGTGTATGTGCCCTGCTATATACATCCCTGTATGCCCCATGTGTATGTGCCCTGCTATATACATCTCTGTATGCCCCATGTGTATGTGCCCTGCTATATACATCTCTGTATGCCCCATGTGTATGTGCCCTGCTGTATACATCTCTAGTGGGTACACTGTCCTTCCTTATTGTAGATTGTAAGCTCTCAGAGCAGGGTTGTCTTATTTTGCTTTAATTGCTGTATTGTCTTTAAGGTTGCTACTTATGACTATTGTGTGAACTGTTAAACTGTAAAGCTCTGCGGAATATGTTGGCGCTATATAATATTATCATCCTTCCTTCCTTCCTATGTGATGGCAGGATGAATAGGGCTCATGATGCAGTTGTCTCTGCTGCTATTCGTGTCTGGTGTATTAAAAGCTCGGTGTATTCTGGGCTGTAACTTTGGAAGCCAGGAGAGATTTAGTGCCGGGAGGGGGCTGCAATGGACTATAGAGGCAGCTAGATTTCACTGTGGCTATGAATTATGTATGGGAACAAATAGGTGCTATCAGTGTGCAGTGCTGGAGCGGAGCACCCCGGGCTCAGGGCTTGGGCTTTGTCCATGGAAATACAGCAGCAAGTTTTCTCTTTGTTGTGAGATGGGTCTGATGCTAGAGCAGGTTTCTACATGTTAGGAGCCGGCCTGCTGATTATACCAGCATTATGGCGGTCTTGGTAGAATTGGAGATCTGCTTTAGTGCAGTGCACCACCTATTGATACCACACTGAAAAGTATCAGCATCTGCTGGATCATGGTGTGCAGGGAGCTGAGGGACTACAAGTCTTAGCATAACTTGTTTACACAGATATGCACATGTTGCCTGGCTCTTGGGTAATACATATAAATCTATGCAGAGTATAGGTGTCCCATTAACCAGTGCGGTGTCTCTCACTGCTCCTCGTTACATTGTGTTTCCTTTGTTGTTATTATAGCTATTTTGTTCCTTGTTGCATTGTGCCTTCCTTTGTTATTATTATTATTACTGTAGCTATTTTTACTATCAGCCGCTTTCTCCATTCCTGGATGAAGTGTTACTTCTGTACAGTAATAAATAGAAGCTTATTTTCACTAGCCCAGGGCTAGGCATTCATGTGGTTAATGTAACCACGCACCTAATGAACATCCTGCGAGCCGCATTGGTTGATGACACAACCGGTAAACATTTACCTTTCGCCAAGGAAATTCATGGAAAGATGGATGTGTCCTGTCATTCTTATCTAATTGCAGATTTCGAGCATCTAATTAAATCGGCTTCTGCTTAATACAAGTCATTGTACGATTTGTCATATTTGGGCGCCCACCTATAAGTGACATATAATTAATTCAATGCAGGTAGAAATTGGGAAGTAAGGATAGCAATGAATCAGCGGAAGAATTGTCTCTAATGATGACTGTTCCTCATTTGGTTCATTAAAGGTCGTAGCTGCGGATCTACTACTACGCTCATCGTTGTCAGTGTATTGCTTGGAGTTTTCCTCTGCAGCAACAGGTAATGGGCCTGAGGTTTGTCTGTTCATCTGGGAGCCAGGCTCATCCTTCTGCTGATCTTATCTTTAGATTACTTGTCTCAACAGGGTATGATTAACACTAGCTCCTTAAGGCATTGTTAAAATAGAGATTGTAAAATGAAAATGCAAATCTAATTATCACTGCATAAATTAGGACTTGTGAGGTCACAACTTAGCACTCCTGAGAAAGCACACTGTAATGATGGCCGACATTGCACGCCTGTCATCATCCTCCGCAGCTGATGCCCTCATTTCGAGGGACTACGACCCTAAAGTCTATCATTCACTTGCGCATTGTTTGATTGCAAGCTCTCGTTCTCTGGAAGCAGCCATATTAGGCTAGAGGGAGACAGACTGAAGTGTTAACCAATAGGACTGCCAACAAGCGGTCCGCTAAAAAAAAAATGTCTGCCCCATGATCAACTACGTGTTCTCCATAAACAATCACCTCCAAACACGTTTGTATCCATGACTGATACTGTCTGTTGCAGTAGGTTTTCTCAGATTGGGGTGTTAGGATTATGGGTCTAACAAATCGAAAAATAACTTAATTACTCTTAATATACGAAATCCTGAAATAGGTTCTAAAAAATCAAAAAGGAGCGTTAATCAAGGCTTAGGGATTCATGGCAGTAAAAAAAAAAAAAAAGTGAATTGTTTACTCCGAATAGATGAATCTTTCCCCAAGAAGTAGCAAAGTGTGCATAATTAAAATAGCGGAGGCATTGCTCGTGTCTGTTTGGAGAGATGATCTGTTTTCATACATTAGATAAGCCATTACGGTTACAGTTAGAAATCCGTGTAAGCCATTAAATTAAGTTCTTACTTACTGGGAAAATAGCTGCCAATTTCTGCTTCAGAAGAAATTGTGTTCAGGCTTTTTTTTTTTCCTTGTCGCTGAGAAATGTTGGAGGAAAATCATATTTTAACGGTCCAATGCCAATTTCTGAAGCTGCGGGAGACCTGTCATGGTCTAGATACTGTGCCACATATACAAGACTCAATGCAGCTAATAATAAGCTTGTGAGAGCTGGATGACTAGTGAATGATTTCCGATATGCTAATATGTAAGGATGAAGAGCCATCAAGTGGCTAGTGAGCACACATAACATGAGGGGTTGCCTGTCCCTCCGAACTTTTCTGTCCCATTGCTCTTTTGTTACCTAACGCATATTAGCATTTTAACAGCGGCGCATTGAACTTCTGTCTTTCTTCTTCTACTTGGGCACAGTATGTTGATCATCCATCATTCTGTCCTTGGCCACAACAGGCTACTGGCCCCATATCCATTCACAGCTATAGAGAAATTACCCGACTGTGAACAACACAGCTGGCTGTAGCATTTTCTTCCCTTTCACAGGGCTGCCAGCACTGTTGTGCCTAGCAACAAAAGTTAACTTGGCGATCGTAAAATTAGTTTTGTCGTTGAGAAGAGACATTTGGTTGAACCATATTGATGGTTTGATGATCATCTAGGTTTGGACCGTAGGAGATGTGGTGCCACCATAGTGTGGTATCCCTGGATTTTAGCTGTAGATGTCTTGATTTGGAAGATATCTTTCCAAAGCTCTTGGCAATTACACAACAGCCCCCTCTCAGCATGCCTCCTTTCAGCACTGGATTAAAGTCTTAGGCCATATTAAAACTTTTTTAACATAGTATTTGAGGAAGAATTCTTCTTTTGTCCATTACTTGTTTCTCGTCTTACCACCTGGTAATTAGTATCCTAAAGGAAGCCTGGAGATTACGGTAGTTCTCTATGTGAAGCACAGCCACAGCCTGGTTATATATAGTCTTACAACAGTGGACAATTGGGATTTACCTACCTCAACTGAATAATGTTCTGTAGTTTATCTCCTACATTGCTCCTGCTTGTGATATAAGCTCCATAAAATTGTAAAATCCATGCGCCGGTTGGTTACGGCTTGATAAATTTGGCCCATTGTTCTCTGTTGCGAAGAAAAGCTCAAAGGACCAGAAAATATTGTCTAAAAGTGTTAATTCTATCTTTTTTTTTAAAGAGAAATCAATGGTAGCAAGTGTTATTTTTTGTGGTGGCTCGATATACTGACAGTGCTCTTGGGTACATCACTTTACAGTTATTTTCACCAAGATATTGGTGTTGGCGTTGGACAGGTTAATCAGTGCTGGAGTCAGTAGGGTAAGTTCTGTAGGGACCCACATTTTTGCTAAATGTAGTATTACTATGTGGCTTGTATTACTATCTGTAAATCTAATGTGTCAGAATATATGTTACGAACAGTACAGAGTTATAGAGCAGCCAGATTTTGTGTCTATCTTTATTGGATAATACTGATGGACCCAGATGTTTCGGGATCAGATCTTTATATGCTGGTTTTCTTTGCTACGTTTTATTGGATCAGTTGGGCTTTTTTGTGGTTTTCGCCCACTCAGGAAAAGGTTTAAGTATGCCCCCTAATACAAAACTAATAATCTACGGTATCTCTTTCCATTTAGCTTTAAGAAAATGTAAAAAAAAAAGTCAAAGCAGCATCAGTCTCTTTCAACTCAAGATGCAAAGCGTCCAAGGTAGACAACCCAACATATTCATAGATATCCAGTAAGTACCATAGCTCTCCAGTAGTACAATGGAAAAATACTGAACTGCAGTGGCCTTGGGTCAATACAGTCCGTTGGTTTTGCATTGTACTATTGGAGAACTGTATCTATCTATCTATCTATCTATCTATCTATCTATCTATCTATCTATCTATCTATCTATCAAGAAACTTATAATCTTAAGTATTATATCATGCCTTATGATGATATTCATTATTGTATTTTGACTTATTATTATTGTTATTCGTTCATTTTCCATTATACTTCATATATTAGCTTTATATATAACATATTTACGGTATTTCTTACCAGTTGTGTCATCATTGACTTCTATAAGATGGCCTTAAATTCGTTGTAATGTGCAACTAATAGGACAAGTCTCATATTACTGACTCTTTTCTTGTGACTGGTAACTAATCTCCATAGCCAGCATTTTCTAGCCCTCTGAATATATGATTTGCTTTCTTTCATAGCTCCAGGCCAGGCACTTTTCAGATATCAAACCAAGCTAGCCTGGGATTAGGAGCAGCTCCATCAGTTGTGTGGCTATTGTCTCCGTGTCTAGACCACTCCCGTCATCATCGGAGATCAGACAGCCGTCTTCTTTTATCTGAAGGTTGCGGATATTTGAGCACTCCTGTGAAGCATGACTATTTATAGGGAGGGATCCATCCGTTTTGTTGTCCCGGGGCTGTATATATTTTTACTAGTCCTAAACCCAAACATAAACATAGCACAGTCTGTTTACTTCATGCCCTGGGGTGTGGAGATATGTGCAGTGCCATCCAGGTTTCTGAGTCAGCCTCCTGTAAAGTTTGATAACGTATATTGTTCTGATGAGCCATTATAAGTAAGATGCCTTCTAATTACTTGGTGCCAGTAAAATGTCCAAAACTGTTACTGTCGCTTTTTAGCCTCTTGCATGAAGCAGTCTTGCCATCAAACCAAATGAAAACAGCACCCTGTCTGTGCCCTTATTGATGAGGCTGAATTTAAGCTGCTTAGACGTTGGCATATTTCCACTAGAACGACCTTCATCTTAGCTCTGATTCCCATCCAGCTACTAAATAAATGGTCATTGAAGACAAAGCCGACACAAAGATGTAGACTCAGATGAGTAAAGAAGCCAATTAGAAATTAATATATTTTCTGCGCATTCATGGATTAGGTCTTCTACCATACCAGAAATCACCATATCGTATGTTTAGAAGGACCGGGCAAATGCTGTGTGTTACCATTGGAGATAAACTCATCAGTTATTTTCCTGTATTCAGCACATTAGATGCACTGCAAATGACCCATAACTTGTACACTAAGACCGTTATGTAAAATAAGAATTACGTTTATACAGTTAGGTCCATATATATTTGGACAGAGACAACATTTTTCTAATTTTGGTTATAGACATTACCACAATAAATTTTAAACAAAACATTTCAGATGCAGTTGAAGTTCAGACTTTCAGCTTTTATTTGAGGGTATCCACATTAAAAATGGATGAAGGGTTTAGGAGTTTTAGCTCCTTAACATGTGCCACCCTGTTTTTAAAGGGACCAAAAGTAATTGGACAGATTCAATAATTTTAAATAAAATGTTCATTTTTAGCACTTGGTTGAAAATCCTTTGTTGGCAATGACTGCCTGAAGTCTTGAACTCATGGACATCACCAGACGGTGTGTTTCCTCCTTTTTGATGCTGCCAGGCCTTCACTGCGGTGGTTTTCAGTTGCTGTTTGTGGGCCTTTCTGTCTGAAGCTTAGTCTTTAACAAGTGAAATGCATGCTCAATTAGGGTTGAGATCAGGTGACTGACTTGGCCATTCAAGAATATTCCACTTCTTTGCTTTAATAAACTCCTGGGTTGCTTTGGCTTTATGTTTTGGGTCATGGTCCATCTGTAGTATGAAACAACGACCAATCAGTTTGCTACATTTGGCTGGATCTGAGCACACAGTATGGCTCTGAATACCTCAGAATTCATTCGGCTACTTCTGTCCTGTGTCACATCATCAATAAACACTAGTGACCCAGTGCCACTGGCAGCCATGCATGCCCAAGCCATCACACTGCCTCCGCCGTGTTTTACAGATTATGTGGAATGCTTTGGATCATGAGGTGTACCACGCCTTCGCCATACTTTTCTCTTTCCATCATTCTGGTAGAGGTTGATCTTGCTTTCATCTGTCCAAAGAATGTTCTTCCAGAACTGTGCTGGCTTTTTTTGATGTTTTTTAGCAAAGTCCAGTCTAGCCTTTTTATTCTTGATGCTTATGAGTGGCTTGCACCGTGCAGTGAACCTCTGTATTTACTTTTATGCAGTCTTCTCTTTATGGTAGATTTGGATATTGATACGCCTACCTCCTGGAGAGTGTTGTTCACTTGGTTGGCTGTTTTGAAGGGGTTTCTCTTCACCATGGAGATTATTCTGCGATCATCCACCACTGTTGTCTTCCGTGGGCGCCCAGGTCTTTTTGCATTGATGAGTTCACCAGTGCTTTCTTTCCTTCTCAGGATGTACCAAACTGTAGATTTTGCCACTCCTAATATTGTAGCAAATTCTCGGGTGTTTTTTTTTCTTTTTTCGCAGCTTAAGGATGGCTTGTTTCACCTGCATGGAGAGCTCCTTTGACCGCATGTTTACTTCACAGCAAAACCTTCCAAATGCAAGCACCACTCCTGAAATCAACTCCAGGCCTTTGATCTGCTTAATTGAGAATGACATAACAAAAGGATTGCACACACCTGTCCATGAAATAGCCTTGGAGTCAATTGTCCAATTACTTTTGGTCCCTTTAAAAACAGGGTGGCACATGTTAAGGAGCTGAAACTCCCAAACCTTTCGTCCAGTTTTAATGTGGATACCCTCAAATGAAAGCTGAAAGTCTGAACTTCAACTGCATCTGAATTGTTTTGTTTAAAATTCATTGTGGTAATGTCTATAACCAAAATTAGAAAAATGTTGTCTATGTCCAAATATATATGGACCTAACTGTATAAAACAATTAAGCAGGGTTCGAGAAACAGGTTTATGTAAAAAAAGGGTGAAATATTTTATCTATAACTCTCTTCAGGTCCCAAAACACATTAGACTAATCTTGGCTGATGGTCTAATGTGTATGGGCAGCTTGCCAACTGATGATCTGGAAGAATGCCAGTCGCATATGTCCGATTTCTGACGCCAATCACTTTGTTCTCCCTGAGATAAGCCATTGGTCATCATGTCAGCTGGGTGCTTTCTCATAGAGAACATAAAGGTACCGTCACACTCAGCAACTTTGCAACGAGAACGACAACGATCCGTGACGTTGCAGTGTCCTGGATAGCGATCTTGTTGTGTTTGATACGCAGCAGCGATCTGGATCCCGCTGTGATATCGCTGGTCGGAGCTAGAAGTCCAGAACTTTATTTCGTCGTCAGGTCGGCGTGTATCGTCATGTTTGACATCAAAAGCAACGACGCCAGCAACGTTTTACATGGAGCTAACAACCAGCGAGAATGATAAGTGAGTCGCCGTTATGTCACTGGATCGCTCCTGCATCGTTCTGGAGCTGCCGTGTTTGATGTCTCTACAGCGATCTAAACAGCGACGCTCCAGCGATCGGCTCGTTGTCTATATCGCTGCAGCGTCGCTGAGTGTGACAGTACCTTAAGACTTCTCCACCGAGTGTGCCTGTGTATGCGAGAGTTGGATGAGGTGACTTGCGGCCAAATGATTGGTATCGTTTGGCCAACAGCCATCTAATGTGTACGGACAGCCTTTGGCTGGTCTGAAACATCAAACAATTATCTTAGCAATTACACAGTGTCGGGTCTCTGTGGTAACCGGATCTTAACAATTACACAGCGCCGTGTCTCTGTGGTAACCGGCCTTGTCACGTGCATGGTCATGTGCCTGCTCGCTAAGCGCTGGTGTCACCGCGTCGCCCCATCATGCCAGTGATGTGCACTGAGCATTTAACAATCAGACACACTATTTAAATACCCCGAGAGCAGTGCTTAATTACCTCCTGATGAAACCACGGGTGACGGTGAAACACGCGTCGAGGTGCTTCTCTGCCCAGCATATGCTCATCATAATGGCTAAAGGTATCTATAAGCACTAGCACTTTTTTATGCTGTTTTATAATGGACAGTGTCTGTCTTTTAGCTGGATCATGTGCTTCAACCCTACATATCTTATTTAACACTGTGCCATCTCCTTACACTGATGGTTCTTTTTATATGGTGGCTATTTTCTTTGATATATTGTAAGCTATTTATGGTTGAATATCATAGTGATTATGTACTGTAGAAATGCAGTAGTCACAGTATAGGGACTGGACTATTTAATATTCACACTGCACATTTATACAGTATATGTGGTCACTCTTGTACTAATTTATACATTAAGGTACCGTCACACTGAACGATATCGCTAGCGATCCGTGACGTTGCAGCGTCCTGGCTAGCGATATCGTTGTGTTTGACACGCAGCAGCGATCAGGATCCTGCTGTGATGTCGTTGGTCGGAGCAGAAAGTCCAGCACTTTATTTAGTTGCTGGACAACCTGCAGACATCGCTGAATCGGCATGTGTGATGCCGATTCAGCGATGTCTTCACTGGTAACCAGGGTAAACATCGGGTTACTAAGCGCAGGGCCGCGCTTAGTAACCCGATGTTTACCCTGGTTACCAGCGTAAAAGTAAAAAAACCCAAACACTACATACTTACCTTCCGCTGTCTGTCCCCGGCGCTGTGCTTCTCTGCACTGGCTGTGAGCGCCGGCCACCCGGAACGCTCTGCTTTCTGGCCGTTGTGCTCACAGTGAGTGCAGGAAAGCACAGCGCCGGGGACAGACAGCAGAAGCTAAGTATGTAGTGTTTGTTTTTTTTTAACTTTTACGCTGGTAATCAGGGTAAACATCGGGTTACTAAGTGCGGCCATGCGCTTAGTAACCCGATGTTTACCCTGGTGATCGGCATCGTTGGTCGCTGGAGAGCGGTCTGTGTGACAGCTCTCCAGCGACCAAACAGCGACACTGCAGCGATCGACATCGTTGTCGGTATCGCTGCAGCGTCGCTGAGTGTGAAGGTACCTTTAGAATTTTTGCCTGATCTACGTCAATATAACCATTGCCAACTAATAAGCACATTGACAGAGCAGAAAGTTTAGTCACTTCTCTTTAGTACCTATGTTACACTCCTTATTTTTTGGATATCCATTTATCATTCTTTCTGACCTATATGAAATTACTAGCTGACTATATATTTGTATATTGCATATGCTTAAATAAACTTTGGATCATAAAGTTAGCAAATTGTCTCTTCAGATAGGAAAAGGACTAGAACTATAGTGCCATCTATTGGAAGCAGTGATCCTAAAAGTCAAGAGCAGCATTCGTGACTTACAAGTCTCCCCTTTCTGACGTGTCAGGATTGGATTGTCACTCTCCACAAGGAGAAATGTTACCTCTTAGACCTCGATCGTGAAGTTTGATATTCTTGATTGTGTTTAGTTCCTCTATATTGTTGTAGGTTGTTAGAGGGGATCTATATTTATTAGGTGGCATTTTTGTTTGTGAATTATCCTAAACTCCCAAAAATACACGTGCACTTGGCTGAGCATACATGGTTTCTGAATACAGAAGGTAAGGAGTGAGAATCTTTTAGACATCCTGGTCAATGCTTCCCTGGAAACATAAGGATCTGGATTGATTTTTAACATGCCTTGTTTTCTCCCACAACACTATCAGTAGCGAGGCACCGCACACATTAGATGGTCGGCCGGACTCCCTGAAATCAGCACTACCATTATTCTGAAGTCTATGTTCAACTTTCCATTACACCTGATTTTGGAATCAAATAATTAGTCATTAATATGATAAAATGATGCAATTTGGGATTATTATGCATTACATTATCGCACAATATAACTTGTAAATCTGATGGTGCAGTTTTCAAAGTGTTTTTCCAAGTCCTGCAGAGAAGACTATGGGAAAAAATACCAGAAACAAATGTCTTTCCCAGGGCATTCTAGATTAAAAAAAAGCAACCGAGTCAAATAAATGCCTTCAAGAAAGTCACAAAGAAAAAAAATAAAGTGTTTTATATTTTAATGCCCTTCAATATAGACTTCAGTCCCCAAAAACTTCATTAAAAACACAATGAAAAATATTTTTTTCAACATAAAGTTGTGTGGAAATATACTCTAAAACTTTATCAACGTCAAATTGTCTTTTGTTTGGTGACTTTTAATGGCAGTTTTATAGATACCTTTGCTCCCCTGATATACTGTAATTTCTGGTTTGTTCTTTCACTGTATGGGGAAGGGCTTGTTGTATTATGTTAATTTACCATAATTAAAATAAGAACAGGTGGTAGTGCAGGAAAGAATATGGATACAGGAGATAAGGTTCACATTAGGTCAATATTATGACAATTCACCTAAACTATTGAGTAACTTTGTAAATGTGTAGCTTTACATTTCATGGATTGGAATCACAGAGCTACAGTCACAGTTCTTCACTTTTCTGGGCAAAAATTCTCCAGTTTTCTTCCAGTATACAGTACGTAATCCCAAAAGGAAAACATTCCCCTGTTAACATGCTAATAATAAAAAGAACCTAGTAGCTACGTCAGGCTGGCCATGCCACATGCAGCTTGAATCTGAGATTGACTATGGCATTGCAGACATGTATGTATGTATGTATGTCCACTCTGGCTATTTACTGCCCCATTCTCAAAGATTGACAAGTTTCTCCCTAGGTCCTATACAGTGGGGCAAAAAAGTATTTAGTCAGTCAGCAATAGTGCAAGTTCCACCACTTAAAAAGATGAGAGGTGTCTGTAATTTACATCATAGGTAGACCTCAACTATGGGAGACAAACTGAGAAAAAAAAATCCAGAAAATCACATTGTCTGTTTTTTTAACATGTTATTTGCATATTATGGTGGAAAATAAGTATTTGGTCAGAAACAAAATTTCATCTCAATACTTTGTAATATATCCTTTGTTGGCAATGACAGAGGTCAAACGTTTTCTGTAAGTCTTCACAAGGTTGCCACACACTGTTGTTGGTATGTTGGCCCATTCCTCCATGCAGATCTCCTCTAGAGCAGTGATGTTTTTGGCTTTTCGCTTGGCAACACGGACTTTCAACTCCCTCCAAAGGTTTTCTATAGGGTTGAGATCTGGAGACTGGCTAGGCCACTCCAGGACCTTGAAATGCTTCTTACAAAGCCACTCCTTCGTTGCCCTGGCGGTGTGCTTTGGATCATTGTCATGTTGAAAGACCCAGCCACGTTTCATCTTCAATGCC
Source organism: Ranitomeya imitator (assembly GCF_032444005.1). Taxonomy (NCBI): domain Eukaryota; kingdom Metazoa; phylum Chordata; class Amphibia; order Anura; family Dendrobatidae; genus Ranitomeya; species Ranitomeya imitator. Next base: position 502,877,777 of record NC_091285.1, read on the forward strand.
CTTGCTGATGGAAGGAGGTTTGCACTCAAAATCTCACGATACATGGCCCCATTCATTCTTTCATGTACCCGGATCAGTCGTCCTGGCCCCTTTGCAGAGAAACAGCCCCAAAGCATGATGTTTCCACCACCATGCTTTACAGTAGGTATGATGTTTGATGGATGCAATTCAGTATTCTTTTTCCTCCAAACATGACAAGTTGTGTTTCTACCAAACAGTTCCAGTTGGGTTTCATCAGACCATAGGACATTCTCCCAAAACTCCTCTGGATCATCCAAATGCTCTCTAGCAAACTTCAGACGGGCCCGGACATGTACTGGCTTAAGCAGTGGGACACGTCTGGCACTGCAGGATCTGAGTCCATGGTGGTGTAGTGTGTTACTTATGGTAGGCCTTGTTACATTGGTCCCAGCTCTCTGCAGTTCATTCACTAGGTCCCCCCGCGTGGTTCTGGGATTTTTGCTCACCGTTCTTGTGATCATTCTGACCCCACGGGGTGGGATTTTGCGTGGAGCCCCAGATCGAGGGAGATTATCAGTGGTCTTGTATGTCTTCCATTTTCTAATTATTGCTCCCACTGTTGATTTCTTCACTCCAAGTCCAAGCTGGTTGGCTATTGCAGATTCAGTCTTCCCAGCCTGGTGCAGGGCTACAATTTTGTTTCTGGTGTCCTTTGACAGCTCTTTGGTCTTCACCATAGTGGAGTTTGGAGTCAGACTGTTTGAGGGTGTGCACAGGTGTCTTTTTATACTGATAACAAGTTTAAACAGGTGCCATTACTACAGGTAATGAGTGGAGGAAAGAGGAGACTCTTAAAGAAGAAGTTACAGGTCTGTGAGAGCCAGAAATCTTGATTGTTTGTTTCTGACCAAATACTTATTTTCCACCATAATATGCAAATAAATTGTTAAAAAAACAGACAATGTGATTTTCTGGATTTTTATTTCTCAGTTTGTCTCCCATAGTTGAGGTCTACCTATGATGTAAATTACAGACGCCTCTCATCTTTTTACGTGGTGGAACTTGCACTATTGCTGACTGACTAAATACTTTTTTGCCCCACTGTATGTAGGGAGAAACCTAAAAGCCCCCATACAAATTAGATAGCCATTGTCTGGAGGATAGATAGCAAATCTCCTAAATAACAAAAGGGTTGAGCATTAAAATTCAAACTGCCTGACACTTATCTCCCCACCATCATCTGTTAGGGCAGACCTGGGAGCCCCCAATATATGTTAACCTGGATTTATACTGGTTGATTATCTTGAACAAATGCTACAAAAAAAGTTTATTTATGGTTAATAAGGCAGCATAAACCTGCCGCCAATCACCCAACGAACGAGTAAAACCCTTGTTCTTCAGGTGAAATGATTTTTAAGCTTGCTAATGCAAATAGCGTCTCCAGAGAGGAAGAAAATTTGAACTCTAGTGCCACCTATTGGATATATCAATCCTAAAAGTCAATAGCTATCCTTTAAGGAGCCCTGCCACAAGACTTAGGATAAGATGTTAAACAAGAAACTCAATTTTTAGAGATGTGTTTTGTGGTGTTTTTTGGGCTAGCTGAGAAACCTCTGGGTTTCCAAGGGGGATGTTTATATTTGTGGAGAATGCAATGCTCCTCTTGGAATTTAATTATGCCAATAACCTCTTCTGAGAGAAATAAAACTTGGAACACTAGCACCACCTATATACTTGCTTAAGAATCATTGATCTCCTATGTAAAAGAGACATGTGCTGCTAAGAACAATGAGAGTCTGTGCACTCAGAACAATCTATTACAGATCATTCTGTACAAATGGGAATGCAGTCAGACTGTCTAAACACGCTTTTAAACGACCATTGATCAGGCGCAAATAGCTACTGGGGAGTTGTTTAAAGAAGTCCTCCCATGAATATTTTTTTCATTAAATATATGCATGTAATGTAGTTTGAGTGTATTAATATACTCACTGTCATTCTGCTGCAATGCAGGTACGTGCAGGCTTCACTAGATGACAGTAGAGAGGGAGCAGGTCTGCACCTAAATATAGCTGACCTGCAGTGCAGCAGTGAGGCTACCACAGGTGGCAGCAGAATAGTCAAACAAGCTGGGTCAGATCCTAAACTGTAGCACAGTACCAAAGGAATAAGCAAACTCGCGGTCAGATACAATCCAGGGGGTCCGTAATGGTCAGGAGTGGATAAGCCAAAAGACAAAGGACAGAAACAGGTCAGGATACAAGCCAACTGAAAACCAGGGGGTCTGCACACTAAAGGGAAACACTGAATCAAGAGGGGAACAGGGGAAAACAGAAACACGGGTTCAGACAGCAAACGCAGCTGGACCAATCAGAGCAATCAGTCAGCTACAGCAGCACTAGGCAAAAGCTATAACTGACATAGTCTGCAGGACACAGCGGGGATAAATAGCAAACCTGAGATCAGACAGAGGCTGAGAAAGTTAACCCCTGGTATGACTAGACCAGAAAAAGGGGAAGACAGGACTCAAAACCCGGTCTGGATCATGACACTCACCTATCGATGCTCTCTCTGGTATCCAGCGCCATTCTGCTCCACTTCTTATTGATGTCACCGCTTTTCAACTTCGGGTCACGCTGTGATCTGCATGAAGTGTCTTTCACAATGTTAGCCTACATGACAGAACAGGAGTATATAAGATAACATTGTAAAAGGGACTTTCAGCTAATACATGGAACAGAGTAAGACCACTAGTCTGATGTGCTGTGATGTCACTGAGAAGAGGAGCAGAACGGCGATGGTTCCCGGGGAGAGTGATGGAGGTGAGTATAATATTACACTCACAATACATTACATTCACATATACAGAAATGTAATAAAAGAAATGTTCAAAGTAGGGCTTCTCTAATGCAGTTAATCGGTCTATAGACTGACAACAGATATCTATATCTACAGATCGGCCTACTTTAGTCTAATGATTATGGAAGCCTTAAAAAGCTAAACTCTATTCAAGTGCTCTGCTAAAGTGCTCCTAAAACCGAGTTTTTGCCTATTTTTGACTATTAACTTTCTTGCTAAAACAGACTTTGATTAATTCCAAAACTAAATTCCAAAGTCTGAATATGAAGAGCTTTCTTTATTACCTCCAATTGAACTTATCAAACTTAGGCCGGGTTCACACTTGTGGAGTGTAGAGCTGCGGAAGGCTGCGTACGTCCTCGTATTTCCTCCTTTAAGCTCCGCCCACTGCCACACCTCTTCCATTCAGCTCCGCCTATGTCGGCATGCGTCCTGGGTATCTTTAACATTGGGTATGCAGGCCATGCGGATGTATGCGGATGCGTCCGCATGCGTCGTTTTGACGTTTTGAACTGGGTTGAACGCAACATGTTGCATTTTGTTGCGGTCGGTGCAGCGTGAAAACGACGCATGCGAACGCTTCCGCATACATCCGCATGGCCGGTGTACCCAATTTTAAAGATAGGAAGGCAGGACGCATGCCGAGGTAGGCGGAGCTGAATGGTAGAGGTGCGCAGTGGGCAGGGCTTAACGGAGGAAGTACACAGCCCTCCGCAGCTCTTTCCTCCGCAAATGTGAACATAGCCTTTAGTATCTGGATGTTCTGATTTAACAATTTGAGATTTTTCATGTCATGGGCAAATCTCTGTAATGTTTCTGGAGTTTGCTTTGAAGCTATTTTGCTAAGCTAATTCCTAGATGTGACTTAATGTGGCTCCATTAATGCATCCATTATTGATTATTTTAAAAGGTCATGCAGCGTTACTGTCAATTATCATGTTGCATTTCATTAGTATCTTCTGGTAATCTGTTGTCAGTGCGAAATCACAGCTGAGTCACTGGCTGTAGTTATCAACCATCTGGCTCAGTTCTGCCAAAATCATTTTGCCAACAAAATAGCCTGAAGACACGAATGAGAAAGTTATCATCCCGTTTATCATGGATTCATATTGATAGAACAGAAAACAGATGGTGTCCCAGCAGAGATTATAGTAGGATTTTGGTACTTCAGGTAGGGTCAGCAAGCTTAGCCATACACATCAGATACCTGCCAGCCAACCAAATGTCCTGCCAACTATGTTGAATATATATCAAAATGTGGAAGTTCACAGGTGTTTATTAGAATTTACCCAGTTTAGGATAAGTTTGTGGTTATGGAGGAAATAAAATTACAAGGACAACATCTGCAAGGAATTTGTATGTTCTCCCAGTTTCCTCCCATACTCCAAAGACATACTAATGGGGAATTTAGATTGTGAGCCCCAATGGGGACAGTGATGACAAGATCTGTAAAGTGCTGTCAAGTTAATGGCACAATATAAGAGTAAATAGATAAATACTTCCTAGCTGCTCTGTGTCTGATTCATGAATCCCACACTTAGTCTTACACCCATACAGTGTCATGTAAAAGTTTGAGAATCCCTGGTCAAAATTATTGTTTTGGTGAACAGTTAAGCAAGTTAAAGATGAAATGATCGCTGATAGGCCTAACGTTAAAGATGATACATTTGCTTTGTATTTTAGGCAAAAAAAAATATATTTTCATCTTTTACATTTAAAAATTGACAAAAAGGACAATGGGCTGATGCAAAATTTGGGCATCCTGCATGATTAGTACCTAGTACAACCTACTTTTGCAAGTAAACGCTTTCTGTACCCAGTCAAGAGTCTTTCAATTTTCATTTGAGGGATTTTCATCCATTCTTCCTTGGAAAATGCTTCCAGTTCTGTGAGATTCCTGGGTCATCTTGCATGCACTGCTATTTTGAGGTCTAGCCACAGATTTTCAATGATGTTCCGATAATGGGACTGTCAGGGCCAATGTAAAACCTTCAGCTGGTGCCTTTTTAGATAGTCTATTGTGGATTTTGATGTGTGTTTAGGATCATTATAAATTTGTAGAAGCCATCCTCTTTTCAACTTGAGCTTTTTTACAGATGGTGTTACGTTTGCATTAAGAATTTTCTGAAATTTCATTGAATCCATTTTTCACTCTACCTGTAAAATGTTCCCCATGCCATTGCCTGCAACGCAACCCCAAAGCATGATTCATCCACCCCCATGCTTAATAGTTGGCGAGATGCCCTTTTCCTGAAATTCTGTAACTTTGTTTCTCCACACATACTTTTGATCATTGTGGCCAAAGAGTTGTATTTTAACCTTATCGGTCCACAAGACTTGTTTCCAAAATGCATCAGGCTTGTTTAGATTTTCTTTTGTATACCTCTGATGCTGAATTTTATGGTGAGGATGCAGGAGAGGTTTTCTTCTGATGAGTCTTCCATGAAGGCCATATTTGCGCAGGTGTCTCTGAACAGTAGAACAATGTACCACAACTCCAGAGTCTGCTAAATCTTTCTCAAGGTCTTTTGCAGTTAGGGTACCGTCACACTATACGATTTACCTACGATCACGACCAGCGATATGACCTGGCCGTGATCGTAGGTAAATCGTAGTGTGGTCGCTGGGGAGCTGTCACACAGACAGCTCTCCAGCGACCAACGATGCCGAGGTCCCTGGGTAACCAGGGTAAACATCGGGTAACTAAGCGCAGGACCGCGCTTAGTTACCCGATGTTTACCCTGGTTACAAGCGTTAAACTAAAAAAAAAAAAACAGCACATACTTACATTCTGGTGTCCGTCAGGTCCCTTGCAGTCTGCTTCCCGCACTCAGTGACTGCCGGCCGTAAAGTGAAAGTGAAAGCACAGCCGCTGTGCTCTGCTTTCACTTTACGGCCGGCAGTCACAGTGCGGGAAGCAGAGACGGCAAGGGACCTGACGGACACCAGAATGTAAGTATGTGCTGTTTGTTTTTTTTTAGTTTAACGCTTGTAACCAGGGTAAACATCGGGTAACTAAGCGCGGTCCTGCGCTTAGTTACCCGATGTTTACCCTGGTTACAAGCGAACGCATCGCTGGATCGCATCGCTAGATCGCTAGATCGGTGTCACACACACCGATCTAGCGATGACAGCGGGAGATCCAGCGATGAAAGAAAGTTCCATACGATCTGCTACGACGTACGATTCTCAGCAGGATCCCTGATCGCTGCTGCGTGTCAGACACAGCGATATCGTAACGATATCGCTGGAACGTCACGAATCGTACCGTCGTAGCGATCGAAATGTTATAGTGTGACGGTACCCTTAAGCAGGGTTTCTGATTTGCCTCTAGCAATCCTACAAGCAGCTCTCACTGAAATTGTGCTTGGTCTTCTAGACCTTATCTTGACCTCCACTGTTCCTGTTAACTGTCATTTCTTAATTAAATTTGGAATGAAGGAAAGGGCAACTTGAAAACGATTTGCTATCTTATAGCCTTCTCCTGCTTTGTGGGCTGCAACCATTTACATTTTCAGAGTTCTAGGCAGCTGCTTAGAAGAACCCTAACTGCTGTTTTTGGCACAAGGTTAGAGGAGGCTGGGCTTTTATAGAAATGGGAAATTTTTATCACCTGGTCTTTCCTAACAATAATAGTGAAAAAGCCATAACCCAGCAGGCTAATTTAGGTCTAAAAAAACCCAAACACAGAAACACAATAAGAAAGTACCCTGCAGTAAATAAATAAACGGCAGTAGTGCATGAAAATAATATAGGGTTCTTAGTTAACACAATTTTGATTATAAAAATGCAAAAGCCACCACTTAACGGTGACCTTTATTGGAATGGTCCTAGCTCTATTAAAAACCTTACCATTGTTTATTATTTGCCAAGTGACAGGCATGTGGATAAGGGCTGAAAAAGACAGCCCAGCTAATAGACACACAGCCATTGGAAAACACATCGATTTAATGTCCAGCTTAAAAAAAGGCAGGCCATGCCGATATATGCACATGGGGCAAACAGATTGAGAAAACCTAAAGAAATGAACTGGGATATAAGCTGGTGTGCATGCAGCATGTAATCGCATGTTCACACTGGCCACTGAACAGAAAAAAACAAAGACAAACACATAATAAGCAAATACCCTGCAGTAAATAAGTAAACAGCAGTAGTGCATGAAAATAATAAAATGTACTAAGTTAACATCATTTTGATAACAAAAATGCAAACATTTTGGTCTGAAACCTTGGTCAAACTTATCAGAGCACACAAATCTCCAACGGTGCCCAAACTTTTGCATCAGCTCGTTTCCCTTTTTGTCATTTTTAAAATGAAAAAATATTGACGTTATTAATTATGTGTTTAAAATACAAACAAATGATCATCTTTAACTTTAGGCCTTTTAGACGTCTTTTCATCTTCAACTTGCCTGTTATAACAGTAATTTTGACTAGGAGTACCCAAACTTTTACATACCACTGTAGAGCACTACTTTTATCAGAATTTGGGGAGATATGATAGAATGTTAAAGTCAACCTGACAGTTGATGATACACCACCACCACCACCACCCTTTCCCTTAGAGTGATAGGTCTCTAAATTTGTGTGTATGTAAGAAGAGACCTCTTACTCAAGGGCTTGTGAAGAGAAGCCACCAGGAATGGTCTTTTAGGCTAGTCACCTAACGGTTTGGTCCATAGACACCTTTTAAATGTTTGACGTCCAGAAATAGAAAAGGCAGCACTTAAGGTACCTTCACACTAAAGAACTTCACAACGATATCGCTAGCGATCCGTGACGTTGCAGCGTCCTGGCTAGCGATATCGTTGTGTTTGACACGCAGCAGCGATCTGGATCCTGCTGTGATGTCGTTGGTCGGAGCTAGAAGTCCGGAACTTTATTTTGTCGCTGGATCTCCCGCTGACATCGCTGAATCGGCGTGTGTGACACCGATTCAGCGATGTCTTTACTTGTAACCAGGGTAAACATCGGGTTACTAAGTGCAGGGCCGCGCTTAGTAACCCGATGTTTACCCTGGTTACCATCGTAAAAGTAAAAAAAACAAACACTACATACTTACCTTCTGCTGTCTGTCCCCGGCGCTGTGCTTCTCTGCACTCCTCCTGCATCCTGTGTCAGCGCCGGCCAGCCGGAAAGCAAAGCGGTGACATCACCACTCTGCTTTCCGGCCGCTGTGCTCACAGTCAGTGCAGGAAAGCAGAGCGCCAGGGACAGACAGCGGAATGTAAGTATGTAGTGTTTGTTTTTTTACTTTTACGATGGTAACCATGGTAAACATCGGGTTACTAAGCACGGCCCTGCGCTTTGTAACCCGATGTTTACCCTGGTTACCGGCATCGTTGGTCGCTGGAGAGCTGTCTGTGTGACAGCTCTCCAGCGACCAAACAGCGACGCTGCAGCGATCGACATCGTTGTCGGTATCGTTGCAGCGTCGCTTAGTCTGAAGGTACCTTTACCGTTCCAGATGCAATTCTTTATTCAGTGATGTGAACACATGGCTGCGGGAGATGTGATTGTGGACAGAATCGGACTATGGTCATTTTGCGTTATGTGCACTTCCATGGGTCCAAATGTGTACCCAAAGAAGCGCACGCAACGCGTAAGACCGTAATCTGATCCTGTCCACACTCACATGTGCCTGGATTTTTTTTGCTTTGTTGTTTTAAATGTATGATTTCTCTGATAGCCTGCAGAGTTTCAGAGTAAAATATTTTGCTGAAATGATATGTAGATGCTGCCCGTAGTTTGGGCTGCTTGTATCAGGTTCCCTTTAAAAATCTCAAGCTTAGAAGATGTTTAATTGTTTTTATTTTGCACTGTCATAAGAAACCAAAGGAAATATGGGGGAACACATGGGGTTTGCATTTATGACCCTTCTTTCATGTTACTGTATGTTTGACGATAAAAAAGAAACCAGTTTGGATTGCTATCATTTCCTTAAAAAAAACACCGGTCTCAATAAAGATCTTGACTGAGAACATGTTGACTTAGCTGGCATGACATAGGTGTATATGGAAGCCATTGTGCTTTACCTTTATTATATAATTGTTAAGGTTTTGAACAAAATTGGGCTATTGCTAGAAGCCTTAAGTTCAGCTTGTGAATTTGCAAAATCTGAAAGGCCTAGCAGGTCACTACACTGTCATTAAACTTTCATTTTGGTTATGTTTAGTGAATAATTCCTGTGGATCTCAGACTATATATCATAGTGGTAACAATTTTATGTCCTGTTTTCCTACCAGTGCTGAGATCGTTTTTCGACCACACTTAAAAATACTTCTTGCTCAAAGGTCATTTAGAATTTAACAAAAATCAACCATTTTACATTATCACTTTATTACATATAGACTACAAAAATGTGCAAAATTGGCGTTTATACAGTTTTAAAAGGCAAAATACTTAAAAAATACCAGCATGTAGAGTTAAGGTTATGAAATAAAAGTGAGGTTTCCAAAGGCTGACAATTCTACTGTATTGTCACTTTATTTGTAATCCTGTGCTGCCACCCTTTGCTTGCTCTTATTAACCTTCTTAGTTTTCTTTATATATACGGTATATGTGGCCATCACAAAGCATTACATTTTCATGTGACCGTACAATTTTCTAATTTCTAACTCCTTTTTAGTCTATTGTTTAGCTGTATGCTGTAAAAGAAGAGTGGAATATCTATATATTTTAGTATTTTTATACTTGTTTTTTTAAGGGGGTTTCCAGTAGTGATATTGACCTATATTTATTGATAAGCTCATTTATTTGAGTGGAATTAAATTCTCCTAGAATTTTACAAAAATTAGTATTTACCAGAATGCTAATCTTTTGCAGTATACTCTGTGTTGGTTAGTTGCAGCCACCATTTTGCTGAACCGAAAATGACCAGGCAAACATCTAAAATAAATAATACTTGCCTCACTGCTGATCTCTCCCACCACCACCGCAGCCCGCCATCCACTGCTCCAAGTGTCTTCTTTTCTCCTTCTCCTGTTATGCCCATTCTCTTTGGCCTCTTCTTTCTAGACCATTGCGGTGCACGTTGTAATGTCACAAAGTTAGGAGCCACGTCATCCAATTGACTATAGGGTGCACAGAGACCTCAGAGGCTTATGAGAATAAAGTCCACACAAAAAAATAACTGAAAAGCTTCACCGTGCCGATTACCATGGACCTGCTCTCATCATGTATGCATGAATCCATACTGCTGACAAACGGTGCGTACTAGACTAGTAGAAAACTGGATTGGCACATCCACAAATGAAACTTCATTTTATTTCATCTGGTTAAAAATGGGAATTCCAACTTTAAAAATTGGAGAATGCAAGAAAAGGACAGAAATTCCAGAAACATGACCGAATCACAATGATTTTTAACCTTTGGATATCCTGTTTTGAACCAGATGAAATAAAATGAAGTTTTATTTAAGCTTGTGTCAATCCAGTTTTCTGTTGGTCTAGTACCACATAGGCTTAGTTGTGCCTGAGGTCCTGCCGAAGAGAATGCTGCATTCTACTTTTATTGTACTGTGGGGTCTAGAGAGACCCTAGAGTATAATAAACAACATCCAATTTGCATCAGAATAACTTTGGTACAAATCGGATGTCTCTGTAAAATCTTTGATTTGTCAGATTTGAATCTTGATAGATTCGCTCAACTCTACATTACTTAAAAGTCATCAAATTGGTGGTGGTTCAACACCGGCATCCCCACGGATCAGTGTTAATCAGCTCTGGCAGTGGACAAATGTGAACAATGTACTGAACAACACGGTTGTGGTGAATTTGAGCACTGTTGCTCCATCATGCTGTTTAGTGTGACCACTTCCAGATATTTCGGATGAACTTCTATTCATCTGAAAGATTGGTATTATTCCCCTCCAAATACTGTTTATATACCAGGCACTGCCTGAGATGGAAGCTACATCTGACACCCACATCAATCTTTTGCTGACATCAATATCATTGTCCTGGAAACCCTCTTTTAGTGCAACCTGTGATCTTGGAAAACACTATTTACCTTCAGATATAGGGTCAATCTGCCGGTAAATATCATTACAATGCTGCCTGTCTGGCCACCTTACTGAAAGTGCGGCTATGGGGAGAAAATGAACTTATTTCCTCCTGAAAGCTGCCAGCTTGCAGTCAAAAAGGCGGTGCAGGGAGCGGCTACGTTCCTTGCTCACAGCATAGCTCGCTATACTGTGAACCATGGCTTTAAGCATGCTGCGGCTTTTTGATTGACAGCCGGCTCCGTACTTCATCTGTGCACAGAGAGCTGCCAGTGTAAGTGGCGGGGAGTGTATACAGCTGCTGCTCACAGGATGCTGATAGGCGCTGTTAGCGATCTCTGTCGTCATTGAAAACTGGCGGCTTCCAGGAGGGAATTGCATCATTTTCTCCCTGTAGCTGCACTTTCAGTAAGATTGCGGGCAGCATTGTAAACTCATACACCTGCAGATTAGCCCTCCATGTGTAGGGAAATAGCGTTTTCCAAGGTGACTGGTTCCATTGAGACATTTGGTTTACCGCCTAACTTGTATACTGGATTCAGGAGACATTGGGGCAGACAATGACAACTCTTGTGTACCATCCACTAACATTTTGGAACTGAAGGTCCTGTTTTTTTCTGCTATCTATATAGATTTTTCTATTCATTACTTTTGATATATGTATTTATACTAGATCCAGTACGTAAGAATTACACATGACCTTTTGCAGGTCATTATTCACATGTGGTTTGGGTTGCTGTGTTATAAAACCACAAAAGGATATTAAAATATCTTAGTCTAGGCCGTGGAAATGTTATTTTAGAATGATTTTTATTTCCTAGCTGTTGACTGTGTAAATATTCAGAGCCGTGCCGCTCGCTGGAGGCTGGCAGTTTGCAATGGGGGAAACAAATGCCTTCATTATTATTATAATCGAGGCAAAGTTTCACTTTAACTATATTCATGGGAGATACAAAAGTGTATTTCATATGTAAATAAGGCCCCTATGATCACAGCGTTGACTCATCGTTGCACCATTTCTATTTGCTTCGCTCCAAAGTTGGCTAATTTAAAGAACATTTAGAAAGGACCTGGTTTAATTTGAGCTTTTCTCACTGATGAGTAACCCAGCCTAATTGCATTTAGAGAAGACACACAGCTTTATATAGCTGAGCTATTTCTTCTCTGATTAGATGAGCTTTATATTCATTAATGATGCATAAATGAAGCCTTTGATGGGAAGGTGGGCACTTACATGGCACTGACAAAGATGGGCTCCCATTGACATGTTGTCTGTTGAAAATGAACCTACTCATGTAAAGGATAATGATTCAGTGCTCAATAGAACAAGTCGGAATGGAATTTGACATTATATAGACATTAGCATTGATGTCCGCTACAGATTTTATTAGCAAAATGTTGTTCAGTTCATGATGAAGGACTATAATGCTGTATATACATAACATACAGCTCTGGCAAAAATTAAGAGACCACTGCAAAATTTTCAGTTTGTATGATTTTTCTCTTTATAGGTATGTTTTTGAGTAAAATGTAAATTGTTCTTTTATTTTATAAACTACTGACAACATGTCTCCAAATTTCCAAGCAATAAATGTTGTATTTATTTTCTGAAAATGAGAAATGGTCAACATAACAAAAAAATGCATTGCTTGCAGACCTCAAATAATACAAAAAAAAGTTCATAATAATTTAGAAACTACAATACTAATGTTTTAACAGTCTTTCACATTGCTTTTGGGTGACCTTATGCCACTCCTGGTACAAACATGTAAGCAGTTCTTCTTAATTTGATGGCTTGTGACTATCCATCTTCCTCTTGATTACATTCCAGAGGTTTTCAATGGGGTTCAGGTCTGGAGATTGGGCTGGCCATGACAGAAATTTGATGTGGTTGTCCTTCATCCTCACCTTGATTGACCTAGATGTGTGGCATGGCACATTGTCCTCATGGAAAAACCAGCCCTGAGAGTTGGGGAACATTGCCTGAGCAGGAGGAATCAACTATTTTCCAAGGATAACCTTGTATGCGGCTTAATTCATACATCCTTCGCAAAGATTAATCTGCCCAATTCTAGCGTGAAGCATCCCCAGATCAACACCTGGTCATCTAATGGTTAGACGGAGACCTGGAGAGGTGTACAAACTACAGTGGCTTGCACCCAATGTGAAATTTGGTGGAGGATCGGTGATGATCTGGGGATGCTCTAGCAAGGCTGGAATTGGGTAGGTTGTTCTTTGCGAAGGACGTATGAATCAAGCATCATGCAAGGTTATCCCTGGAAAAACAATGCAAGTAGGTGCAGGCTTCACCAGATGGCCGTAGAGAGGAAGCAGGTCTGCACCTAATAGAGCTAACCTGCAGTGCAACAGTGAGGCTACCACAGGTGGCAGCAGAATAGTCAAAACAAGCAGAGTCAAATCCTAGATTGTAGCGCAGAACCAAAGGAAAAAGCAAACTCGTGGTCAGAGACAAGTCAGGAGGTCAGTAACAGTCAGGAGTGGATAAACCAAAAGACAAATAACAGAAACAGGTCAGGATACACGCCAAGTGAAACCGGGGAGTTTGCACACTAAAGGGAAACATTGAGTCAAGACAGGAACAGGCGAAAACAGAGACATGGGTTCAGACAAAAAATGCAGCGGGACAAATCGGAGCAATCAGTCAGCTTACAGAAGCACTAGGCAGAAACTATAACTGACATGATCTGCAGGACACAGCGGGGCTGAATAGCAAACCCGAGACCAAACAGGCTGAGAAGTTAACCCCTGACATGATCAGACCGGGAAAAGGGAAGACAGGACTCAAAACACTGTCTGGATCATGACAGCAACCTGTGCTTCCATAACACCTTAGCAATGCCACAGGCTGATCGCTAATGCAAAAGGAACCTCGAACAAGTATTGAGAGCATTAACTTAACATACATTTCAGTAGGCCAACATTTTGGATTTTAATCCCTTACTGACATTGGGCTTAATAGTATGCCGATGTCAGTGTCCCTGCCTTCGATGTGGGCTTCGGCGGGGAACCCACATCAAAGCCAGGACATGTCAGCTGTTTTGAACAGCTGACATGTGCCTGCAATAGCCGTGGGCAGAATCGCGATCCGCACGTGGCTATTAACTAGTTAAATGCCGCTGTCAAACACTGACAGCGGCATTTAAATGGCATTTTTGGAAAATGTGCTGGAAATGCGCACATCGGTGACCTGTGTCATGTGATCGCGGGTCACCGGTGTGTCCTTGAGACCTCTATGGTTGTTGATGCCGGATTGCTGTGAGTGCCACCTTATAGTCGGCGCTCATAGCAAGCCTGTAATGCTACTACGTAGAGGCGATCTCAGCATCGCCTCTATGTAGCAGAGCCGATCGAGCTATGGTAGAATACCAAAAGTAAAAAGAAAAATGTTATTAAAAATATAAAAGTTCAAATCACCCCCCTTTCGCCCCATTCAAAATAAAACGATAAAAAAACCAAACATACACATATTTGGTATGACCGCGTTTAGAATCGCCCGATCTATCAATAAAAAAAGGATTAACCTGATCGCTAAACGGTGTAGTGATAAAAAAAAGTAAAAACACCAGAATTACATTTTTTTTATCATTAAAATGCAATAACGGGAGATCAAAAGAACGTATCTGCACCAAAATGGTGTCATTAAAAACGTCAGCTTGGCATGCAAAAAATAAGACCACAACCAACCCGACATCACGAAAAATGGAGACGCTACGGGTCTCAGAAAATTCGCAATTTTTTTTTTAAAACAAAATAGAATTTATTTTCACTACTTAGATAAAAAAGAACCTAGACATGTTTGTTGTCTATGAACTCATAATGACCTGGAGAATCATAATGGCTGGTCAGTTTTAGCATTTAGTGAACCTAGCAAAAAAGCCAAACAAAAAACAAGTTTGGGAATGCACTTTTTTTGCAATTTCAACGCACTTGGAATTTTTTTCCCGTTTTCTAGTACACGACATGGTAAAACCAATGGTGTTGTTCAAAAGTACAACTTGTCCCGCAAAAAATAAGCCCTCACTTGGCCATATTGATGAAAAAATTAAAAAAGTTATGGCTCTGGGAAGAAGAGCGAAAACGTAAAACCGAAAAAAGCTCCGTCATTAAAATCATTTTTCAAGCTGCTGTTATAAAATATTCTAATTTACTGAGATAATGATTTATGGGTTTTCATTGGCATTTCATTTGGCATTTTCCAGAGAACAACATGATTGGCAGATTTGACATTGGCACTCTTCACAGACGAGAGCAAATTCACACTGAGCACATGTGACAGACGTAATAGAGTCTGGGTTAGTCCCAACACTGCTGCAAATGATTGACAGGTCTCTTCTATAGGCACAGACCTGTCAACGACCTAGAGCGGTGCTGGGCATAGCCAGCCAGGGGCGGAGCTGGACTAATGTAGTCTCTCGCTGTTGTCCCAGACCGGATCCTAAGGCTAAGTTCACATGTGCCATATTTGCAGCATTTTGTTTCTGTAGAAAAGAAGCTGCATTTTACAATACCAGCAATGTGATTTCAGAAATCTCATGCAGGCCAGTTTTTTTTTTCTTTGATGAATTAGAGCACTGTAGCATTTTTGAATCTTTGCGGCATGTCAATTCTTTCAGTTTTTTTTTGCAGCATCTTTCATCTATAAACAGCAATGAGAAAGTGCATAAAATGCAGCATGACATTTGTGCTGCGTTATTGCAGTGTTTCTGGTGAATAAATCTAACTTTATTAAAAACCACTATAGATAAATACAAAAACTTGATTAGATGCCACCACCCCTGGTGGTGGCATCTAATCAAGTTTTTTTGGCGTTATAAGCTTAGAGGCATTTTATGTAAGTACACTTCTAGATATTCTAGCCCGTTTTCAGCTTTAATGGCAAAGTCCTTTTCTCTCCAATACAGTTTATGTGGCATTATAAATCTTCTATTGCTTAGCACATGCATCACATAGGGATTATTTTTGAGACCAGGGCTGTGGAGTCGGTAAGCCACAGTTGCGACTCCGACTCCTGGATTTTATTAGGTTCCGACTCCGGCCCCGACTCCTTCATAAATGGCCAATTCGTAACAATAAATTTACTGTTGTCAAATATTAACATCGTGCTTATTCAGTTTCTCACCATCATATAAGTAATCAGACCACTTAGAGCAAAAACTATATGTATTAGAATACAATTAGAATATAGCAAATGACTTTTATAAACTTTTATAAACTCTTGTTAAGTAAATATGCAATAAACACTGTTATGCAGTTACGGTAATAAGAAGAAATCTATAAATTTGTCCTCAGAAAAAGTATTGCCTCTGTCAGATCCTCCTTCATAAATGCCCTCAAATCTGATCTAATTATTTTGAGAGCAGAGAACAACCTCTCTACACTAACTTGGGTTGGTGGCAAAGCAGTAACCACTCGGGCAACATCTCTGACAATGTCAGGATACAAAGGAATCGCTTGTTGCACTGTTATTTTTGATGAACGGTCAAATTTCTCAATTTCTTTTAGTGCACATGAAAAATTCTGCTGAAATGTACTGGCTGTGTTCTTTGATGGGGATGACTCTTCTATGCGGGAACACTTTGCACGGTCCTTGTGATCCAAATATTTTTCTAAATTAAATTCTGTTATTCCTCATGTACTCACAGTTAACTGATGCAAAGTTTGTTGAAAGGATAATACTTCTTACAGTCTTCCTCTTCTGAGGAGCAGCTGTGAGATGCTTGGAAGACGCACACCAAACAGCTAGTCTAGAGGAGGAGCTTTACTACTAAGAATTTGCAACACATTTTCACTTTCAGTTTCATACATTGTAAGTAGGGGGGTTGGGGCAGCATGAGGTTAACCAAGTATAAGATTAGATAAGGGCAGTGGAGAACAGTGACACACAAGAAGTAAAGGTACCGTCACACATAACGATATCGTTAACGATATCGTTGCTTTTTGTGACGTAGCAACGATATTGTTAACGAAATCGTCATGTGTGACAGCGACCAACGATCAGGCCCCTGCTGGGAGATCGTTGGTCGCTGGGGAAAGTCCAGCACTTTATTTTGTCGCTGGATCTCCCGCTGACATCGCTGAATCAGCGTGTGTGACGCCGATTCAGCGATGTCTACACTGGTAACCAGGGTAAATATCGGGTTACTAATCGCAGGGTCACGCTTAGTAACCCGATGTTTACCCTGGTTACCGTTGTAAATGTAAAAAAACAAACACTACATACTTACATTCCGTGTCTGGTCAGGTCCCTCGCCGTCAGCTTCCCGCACTGACTGGTGAGCGCTGGCCAGCCGTAAAGCACAGCGGTGATGTCACCACTGTACATTACGGCCAGCGCTCAGTCAGTGCGGGAAGCTGAAGGCGAGGGACGTGACCAGCCACCGGGAATGTAAGTATGTAGTGTTTGTTTTTTTACATTTACAACGGTAACCAGGGTAAACATCAGGTTACTAAGCGCGGCCCTGCGCTTTGTAACCCGATGTTTACCCTGGTTACCCGGGGACTTCGGGATCGTTGGTCGCTGGAGAGCTGTCTGTGTGACAGCTCTCCAGCGACCAAACAGCGACGCTGCAGCGATCTACATCGTTGTCGGTATCGCTGCAGCGTCGCTTAGTGTGACGGTACCTTAAGAAATGTCTCTATCTCCAGCAGAACTGCTTATCACTGTTGTTCATAGTTTGATAGAACATATATATTTGAGTAACATTTATAAAATTCATATGAAAGTTCAATTATGAAATATTAATACATTTTTTTAAAGCTGGAGTCGGAGTCGGTACATTTCTTCCGACTCCAACCAAAACTACCTCCGACTCCACGACTCTGACTCCGACTCCACAGCCCTGTTTGAGACCCATACATAGTGCAATAGCTCTGCCTTATTTGAAGACTGTGTTGGAGTTAAAAATGAAGCCAATTGCTATATAGATATTTGCTTGAATTTGTCACTATTGGCAATACCTGCTTGAATTTTTAATATTTATGTATTTTTTTAAAGTAAAATATGTTATTTTTTACAAAAATTCTCTGTGAATGGACCCTCTCTATCTTGAAAATATTTTTTGGGGTTGTGTATTTCCACTTGGGAAGATAGCCTGTAAGGCTATGTGCACATGTTGCGGATTCTCTGTGGATCCGCAGCGTTTTTTGAGGTGCAGAAACGCTGCAGATCTGCAATTGATTTACAGTACAATGTAAATCAACGAGAAAAAAAATGCTGTGCACACTTTGCGGAAAATCCGCTGCGGAAACGCTGCGGTTTAAAAGAAGTAACATGTCACTTCTTTTTTGTGAATCTGCAGCGTTTTTGAACCCATTCCATTATAGAAAACCGCAGGGGTAAAAAATGCAGCAAATCCGCAAGAAAACCGCACAAAAAAATGTGACAAATCCGCAGATGCGTTTTCTGCCAGGAGAGGCAGAATCCGCACCAGAAATTCCTAAGCCTAATCCGCAACGTGTGCACATAGCCTCAAATTTCAATGAAAATACACATAATTGCAATCTTGTAGCCAGGCTCCGATTGATGATGCCCGCTGTTTGGGCAGTAGCAATCAGTTGACAGGTTCCCTTTAACGCGTAAGCAGCCAGAAAAATCCACAACAAAAAACTATGTGTGAACATGCCCTTAGTTTTTGCAAACGTTCATCCCTGATTATTGCTCCATGTATACAGTATATGTGCGCCAATTGTATAACAAAAATGCTCGTTTTTGTATCTTTTATGTGGCATAAAAATCGCGGTTTGTCTTTAGGGATGTGTTGCCGATAATCATGAAAAGGTTTTTTTTCTATAAATTATGATTTGCACAAAACCTACAATAATTCCAGATTATGAATAAAACTAACAGCGCAGATCGACTTGCTATAGTTGATTGGGGCATGTTACAGGTAAATTATAGGCTATGAAAATGAGCAAGACCCTTCTGGATATAGTACATATGGTGAAAAGATCATAACTGTGTTTATGGCACTCCGTGATAAGAATTATAGGGGGTTTTTCTAGTCCAGCTTTAAAAATAGGATAGTGACTTGATAAAAAGCGTTCAGGGTATAAAGAGGTCTGTTTGTCGAGATTAAAAATACAAAGTTGTCCAATTTACATGCTTGCCCTTACTCACTTGACATTGGGCTGTTAATGTGCTGTTCATTTCCAGCTGTGGATGCTCTAGCTCAGCTTTCTGAGCCTTTGGAATTCATGAAATTTCCCTCTGGCTTTATGCTACAAGCCTGTATTGATTATGGAAACACAATCTGAGCCAGGGGTGTTGTTCGCTGGCAGTAGTGTATCATGCATGGCGAATCTCATCAGTCTCTGGGTTCATACACTCCGTGTACTTCTAATTTTGAATCTTCTGGGAATATTAGGGTGTCTCAGAAATCCAACAGGTGCCCCTTTGAATTGCCATAGCCATTGGCGTTTTCTGAAATTGCATACTGTATATGGCTGGTTTTTCGACTTTGAAAACTATATGTTGTAAGCTTTGAGCTCTGTAAAGTAGGCATGAGTGGGCAGATGGACATTTAGGCATATCAGGGTGGATGGGCAGCCAAACTCAACAAGAACAAGTCTACTTGATCGAAACGCGTTTGTCTGTATGGATTTTTTAAAGATCTTCTTATGAAGAATTTTAACTGTACCACTAATGCTGGACCAAATTTTGTTTTTTAATCCAGTTTTTGTTTTCCTGCATTCAGATGCCTTATATTCTGTAAAATGTTATCTTGCAGTGGGTTTCCAGTTCCAAAAGTCCTTTTATAGACATATCAGGGAACTCTAAGATAGTACAAGTTGTCTTATGTTAATCCTCATCTCTTGAAAAGAGAAGAGAGAAGTTACAAAGAGCGTCCTTCGCTCTGGAGGACCAGCTCTATCCATCATTACGTAGGCGGCGTATTGAGTTGAATGGGCACTATGTAACACCTCCGTTCACCGAGGAGAATCTGCAGGTCAATAAATTAATGACTTTAATTTAAGTTTCCGTACAGATGACAGCTGATTTTAGGACAGGAGGACAATTTGCTTCTTGTCAAGGAACTCTTCTAAAACTTAAGGATTACCAAATACAAAGATCCAATTTAAAGTGCATGTCACCATTACAGCTCTCATAGGGATGGTCCTCCTGCTTACCAAGTATCTTAACAAATCTGTTAAGGGGCGCAGCCAGATGACTGTATAAATTGGATTGAGATCTTATCGAAGGCAGTAATATAGGGACAGGTGACTATTCCAGATTTACCATTCAGTATTCAAGCAAAGGTTGGTGACAACAGGATAGTGTGATGGCAGTTTATCTGGTCAAGTAAGTAGTTGTCAAGTCTTATGTCTCTTATGTAAAGAAGATTTGATGAAAAGTGCTGTATAAAGTTTTGTGTTTGTTTCCGCTCCGGAGGGTCAGTCATGTTACATAGACAGCATCTAAAAA